>NC_050202.1:80150244-80789966 GCF_013141755.1 Anopheles stephensi | reverse complement strand
TGCATGAAGTGTTCTGTGCTGTGCCGTTCTGCTGCTGGTTAGTACGGTTAAAACGCAGTTTTTCATTCATCTCAGTGTTGTTCCCCAGAGAACTCCGTGCTTTCATTCTTCGCTCTTCGTCCAAACCCTTGCGTGAAAAGATACGGCACGGCTGTGTGGAAGCGGATGTGTGTTTGTGTGTGTGCGTGAATGCTGGCAATGATTGCAATGTTTTCAATCGCAAAGACAATAATGGCGACGGCTGCTTAGTGATTACGTCCTCGCACGATCTGCAGCCTACGTACAGTGAAGAAGTGGTCACTTTTTCATCCGCTGCTCCGTGTACACAGGAGTTTCGGTGGTAGATTTCGATGGCAAGCAAACAGGAAATGAGTCATTCCAGGCGATAATCACTCGGGAAAAGGAACGGATAAGGAACAAATTTGTTTTGACTTTTTTTTTTCGTTCGTTGCATTTCATTGTGCTAGTTGTCATCTGTGTCAAGCGTTTGCTGTTTACTATGATGCACAGTGTGTGCACACTCAACGGAGAGGAAAAACGGAAAACGTAGCAAAGAGCTTTTTGATCGAAAGAACGGCAAACGGCAAACTCTGCTGGCTGAAATGTACTAGCGGAAATCAGCCGTAGGTAAGAAAATCTCTCGCCTGTTACACAAACACCGTTCTCGCTTATTTGTTTTGGTTGTGAAAGCAGCAGCTATTTTAAGGGCTGCTTCCGTACTTAGCAAACTATAAACAGAAATGTGCGATAGTGGAAAAAGGCAGCTGGCCGTGCATCGTATGGTTTACTGTTTTCTCTGTATTGTATCGAAACGCCATTCGCTGTATCCGCACACCACAACGGTACAGCAGATACACGTTTGTGTTGTGCATAGTTGGCCGTTCGGCTTCGAGTCAAATGGAAACATAAAGCGCGAGCTCCTTCTGGCTTGGGAGGACTCGTTCCGCGACACAAAACCCCTGGCATGAATTATCTCACCGACAACAAGCATCATTCGCGTTCGCAAGGTCAGCACGTCCAAGCAGCTACTACGTCGGCAATGAAATATGTTTTCTTCCCAGGCAGTTGCAGATTCAGCAACAGTCGTTCCGGGGGTCCATAATCTAAGCAACTAAAGCCAAACGGAAAAGAAAATTAAAGTCGCCAGCAGAATCGATCGGTTAAAGTTACCTGGTGGTAGTTTGTATTTTGTTATGGAATACACAATCACACACACACAGCAGTAGGCGACAAGGGTGAGAGAAAAAAGAAGCTTCAAGTACGTGCCCTTTTCCGTCCGGATTAGAATGACTCAGAATCACTCAACCAACAGAGTGAAGCACCTGATGATGATAACTTAATGGAAAATCAATCGAGGCTTTACTGTGTCGCCTAGTAACAGAGATGCCTGAAAGTGGTTGCCGTTTATTTTATGTTAGGCTCCATGGTTTCAGCTTATCGGAAGCAGTTCTCGTACGCCAAAATGCAATGCCTCCAATAGAATGTCGATTTGACGGAGAGATCGCAAACAGAAGTGAAACATAAAAACAAAACGCAATGCTTCCCTTGTTGACCGTGCCGTTTGGATGTGTACGTGAGAATGCTTCCTCTTGTTGAAGCTGATCCCCCATATGTGTTGCTGCGATCAGTTTTATGATCATGCAGCAAAACATCTACATACACGCAAGAACGTACACGCACAAGCCTGCAGCCATTCTAGAACGTCCCTTGGTACACCCTAGGCACACATGTGCGTCACATTCGAATGGGATGGGAGGAGAGGGTCGTGATTATGTGTCCGTACCTCACCAAATCAACCCCCCAAATCTGTTTCTGTCGTGCGCCGCCGTACACTGTCAACCACGATTACAGCGCAGCGTAAACCAAACACAAATATGTTTACAACTGATGCATGTTTGTGTGTGTGTGTGCGTGTGGTGGGGCAAGCAGCTCTAAAAACATATGATTGGGGCTAATTGAATGATGAAAAGAAGAGAAAAAACACAACGACGATGTTGGCTTAAATCATCGCTTTTCGGGTGCTATCAGTCAGTCCTTTAATCAACGGTTGATTATTTAAGCGAGCGTTTCTAGGCGACCGCCGTCTTGCCGGTGCATATTTGCATCATAGCGTATTGCACAAAATGGTGGTCCATCCCACCCACACCTCAATTAGAAGAACGGTTGAAGAGTGTTTGTTTTCTAAACCCGACTATATTACAATTCCATTCACACAAAGCACTAGAGCAATAGTGGTATGTCAGAAAGCCAGCTGTTTGTGTCGCTCCAAAGTCGCCTCCACCGTACAGGGCATGGTCTTGTCGTGATGGAATCGTTAGAAGTGTTTGTTCGGTGTGTGCGTGTGTTTTTTTTTCTCTCTTCTTCTGCTTGCCGTTAATCTCCACGATGTTTCGCGCACAAGTCGTGTGAAAGGGGTTGTTCTGCTACGATGGAGCAAACGTAGTTCGAACGATTGTTTGGGATAGCGGGAAAAGGAAACAGTCACAATATCCTTGAACCTTCACATAGCAGGCCATGCTTGCCAACGAACGTACGTGAACTTGTTGCCTCCCGTGGTTCATGCGGTTCCGGCACAGGTGTGAGTGTTTGTGAGGATGGTTGTTTTTCCGGTTGTTTCAATTGTGTTAAAAGTAAACATTTGGATGGTCCATGGTTTAAAGTATTTACCTTTGCTACCGTACCGGTTTTGTTTCCATATGCAGACTTTCTTGTGAAAATTGTAATATTTGTTTCATTTCTTTGTAGGTTATATCGTGTACCGTTGGAAAACGATCTCAAGTGCTACAATCAAACGCAAACCGCTGTCGGAAAATCTATCACCGGGTGTGATTGTGCGTTCCATGTGTTGTTGCTGCTGCGAGTTTAAAGAAACAATAATTTCCCTGCGTACAAGCATAACACACAAACAATCATCGTATGTGAAGACAATCGCACTCGTACCTGATACACAAGCCTTAGCCCGGCTCCTGTCGTGAGCCTCCCAATGCCGGCAACCTGAAGTGGATGTTAGGCATGATCGTCAACATCATCACTATCACCCTCCTAGAGCCGGACAGGCACTAGAGAGCTGTGAAGTTCATTCTTCCATCCGGGCGTTAAAAGTCCAGGACGATCGCGCCCCGACGACCGAAGACGTCTAACGGCTAGCAATAGGGGAACAGATAATAGGCGGCAAACAGAGCACGGGGGAACTATATATATAGTACACGGTCGATTATCGGCGTAACAGTGAATCGCGCTCCATTTTGAAACGTAATCAAGCGGCGTGGCGTGAAATGAACATGCAGCCAGCAATGACGGTGATAATGTCTGAGGAGCAGGACGGTTCAGAGCGTTTACAGCAGAATGGCCGGTATCAGCACCGGCCACCGAGTAAACCGCCAATCGCCAATCGGCGCACTCATCGCCTGGTGTTGCTGGTTGCAATGATGCTGTTGATGCTGCAGCTGATACCCTGCGCAAAGGCAGACATTCTAGTCTATCAGATGCTGAACGATCAGGTAAGGAAAATAACCGCCGGGATATAAAAGATAACATTTGTTGCCCTCGCTTGCACTCATCTTCGAAGGAAAAAATGTATGTATGCTTTGCAGAGGAGACCAACTGAATCTGCTTTGTTCGTCTGCCGCGCTATCTGCAAAAAGGAAGGACGTGCCTTCGCCTTATCTTTGGATAAAGGTTATCGTGATCTGAGGACTTGACCTATAATCAGAACGAACAGGAATGATTTTGAATCTGTGAATGAAGTAACTCTCCTCGGTATCGGTACTTTCAAGCAGTGTTAAAAGAGCGGTTAAACAAAACCCGTACACACACGTTGGTGGTTGATTGTGGCAATTACTCAAATTTGCCATACACGAAGTTCGTGACGCTTTACTTCTCGATCCTGGTAGCTGCTAGGTGTTTGGTAGAATACGAAAACACAAATTGTGATATTAAAAAAAAAAAAAACTTAAGAGCACGTACGGTGGGCAAAGCGATGTATTCCGATGGTAGTCTAGCTAGAGCGAATTCTTCCCAAAACCGTCAAATGTGTTCGGTGAAAGACAAGAATTTTGCTATAACGTAGACATAATCTTTATTTTAAATAATGGTACGCTAATCGCGTTGTGTTAGGGCAATAGCATAACACCAATGAATGTAATCGTAAACTGGTGCATTTCAACTCTGGCCCAAATCCGTCTAATGCGAGCTCATCGACTAAGGTCATCAACAACCGGTATACATTACCCATGCAACGTACCACGACTTGTACCAGACAAATGCTTGTAACTGAGTAGAATAGGTTTTCCTGGTTTCAACCAACCCAACCCTGCCTTACTGTTTCGTTTTTCTGCACTCGTTCTGCTCGCTTGCGATGAGCAGACTGACATTCTACTCTCCAGCTTCATACGTTGGCAGATAGAGCGTATGGCAAGCGTTTTGCACCGTATCAGCAGCAGCAGCCCGATGCGAGCTGCTTTAACAGTTATTAACCGTTTTATGATAATGCAACAATCATACCGAGTCGAATGAGGAGAACAGGGGGAAAAAAAGCGTGCTTTACGATCGGCCGGACCGCCGTCGTCTCGGTGTATGGTTCAAGTAGAAAACAATTGCTTGTCCACTCGAATGTTTTGCGTCTTGCTTTTCTTATTAATTGTTTTCCCCCTCTTTCCCCTTCATTGCAGATTATCGAAGAATTTCGCGACCTTCCTGCGACGTTTGGGGGTGAAATTCCTGACTCCGGGCTGAAGGTGCTGGCAGACAAATCCGACCCACCGGATGGTTGTACCGAAATGCGTCCAGCACCGAACGTTACCAGCAAGTTCGCGGTAGTAATCGCTCGGTAAAGTATATGAAGTCTTTTAAGGTTTAAGCGGCTTCTATGTGTGTGTACTTATGTTTCCCACTCCACGTTCTCATTCAAGGTACAACTGCTCGTTCGAGGTGAAGGTACGCAATGCGCAACAGGCCGGATACGCGATGGTGATCGTTCACAACGTGGGCAGTAACGATTTGGGTAATGTTGGCGCTAGCGCAACCCTTGGCCGTTTGCTGTGCAACTTTGCATTAACCCTCTTTCCGACTGTATCGCACAAACAGAGCACATGTCTGCTAATCACCCGCAAGATCTGCTCATCCCGTCGGTGTTTGTCGGCGAAAGCAGCGGGCGCAGCATCATCGAGGCGTACCTGTACGATCGCGATTACGCGCTCGTCATCACCGACGACATCCCGTTCAACATTAGCAACAATCTGATTATTCCGTTCGCGATCGTAGTTGGGCTGTGCTTCATCATCATGGTAAGTCGGACGCTGAGTTGGGATTGGCACTGTTCACAAACCCGTGATGGGTTGCACAAAACTCCACCGCCAATGGGTCATTTCGGCAACAAATCGGACACTTCACTCATTCGACACTACGCTATCGTAAGATCGCACATTGTTTCGCTCGGAGAGGCTTACATTGCGAAGGCTCACGGCACACAGCACAGTAGAAGCGAACGTAGGTGCGTGCCGAGGTGTCCGATTGCCCATATGGCCTGTACTGTATGTGTGCGTGTGTTTTTGTCGCTGATTTTCGGTAGCGTGTGTTGCAGGTGCTGTTCATGATTATCCGGTGTATTCGCGAGCGACGTCGCCGGATGCGCCACCGGTTGCCGGCACGCGTGCTTCGCCGGATCGGCATCGTAAAGTTCGCCAAAGGGATGCGCTTCGACGTGTGCGCCATCTGTCTGGAAGATTTTGTGGAGAACGAGCGGCTGCGGGTGCTGCCGTGTCGGCATGGTAGGTGAAAGCAGTTTTCCGCCGTGCGCGGTTTCGCTAAACGGTGTGTGCAAGCATTGATGCGGTTCTTCCGGTTTTCTTTTGTTACAGCTTACCACGCGATCTGCATCGATCCTTGGCTGACGAAGAACCGGCGCGTTTGTCCTATCTGCAAGAGGCGAGTGATTGTGCGCGGCGAAACACGGCAGCGCCGGTACTCGAGCGACAGCATGTCATCGACGAATGCGGACGAATCGACGCCGCTGCTCAACTCGACGGACAGCAGTGCAACGGTGGGCGGTGGTGGTGCAGCAGTCGTCGTGACCGCACCACCGGTCACATCGTCTTCCACGCCAGCCGCTCCAGCCGGTACCGGTGCGGTTCCGCCGCCCGCTCCACCGCAAAGGGAGGAACAACAAACTCAACAGCATGCCCCGCCCAGCAGCCATGTGATGGAGGTGCCAGCGTCCGATGACGACGACGAGCTGCTGGACGATCGGAATGTACCTAGCGCAAGGTGGTTGTTGCGCGGCCGTGCCACCTCGCAACAGCAGCAGCAGCAGCAACAGCAGCAACAACCACCGAACGAGTCACCGTACACCTCGATCGGTGACAATGTTGTAGTTCCACTGTCCCGTTGGAGGTTTTTCCAAAGGTATTTTCACGCTTCAACCGTGTGAAAGATGCCGGGCAGTAGCGATATTAAACCGTTTCATTTTTGCAGATTTTTTTCCACTCAATCTTCGACGGCCCAGCAAAACGATGCCATTGCTCAGCAAGAATCAGGCTCATCATCATCACAGCCAACAACACCCCTGCAACAAGCGCCCTCGTCTCTGCCGGTCAGTCCCACCGCAGCACCAGTCGGGACCGGCAACAACATCCTCAACGCGCAGCTGTCCGGTTCGTTCCACGGTTCGGAGGACACGACCGACGACGAGCTGCTCGACGCAATGCACCGCCACCGGGCTAAGCAGGCGCAGGTGCGCTCCGCACCGGACATGCCCTCGACCAGCATGGGTGCACGGCTCGGGGTGGCTGCGCTGCCAAACGTTAACTTTAACCCGGGCGGTGGGCTAGCAGCGCCAACGGAGCTAGCGCCCGCTGGCCCGGGCAATAACAGGCGTGGGCCCGGTAACAGCAGACGCGCGCCCCGCCGTTCGCCGTGGTGGCCCGAAGCCGGTGGCAACAATAATAACCACATTGTGTAGATACGGTTTGCAAGGGAAGTTACGGTACGGTGTTGTACGTGTGTATGGTAAGGCGCTTTCCACGGACAACCGAGACCCCGGTCGGGGTGACAGAGGTGGTGGTGGTGGAGGAGGAGGAGGAGGAGAGATGTTTTTAGGATAATTTTAAATGGCGTCGAGAAGTACGGCGAAAATACCACCCCCCCCCCCTCCTCTCCCCTCCGTCTCCATGGTGATGATGAACCGGATGAACAAACACTGCACGCGGTTGTTCCCTTCATTCAACATGATCATCATCATCATCGTCAGCCGGCATAATAATGTGCGACCATATTGATGTCGCTTACACACGTGATATAGGAGTACATATTTATGTAAGCATAACAGCAAGGAAAAAGCAAGCTTTTGTTTTTGTTCTTTTTTTTTTTTATTTTGGAACGACGCCACGGCAACACATTATCACCACCAAACAGGCCGGCCGGTCGGATATGTTGTTTGTGATGCAGGAAACAAAAAAAAAGCGAAAGCGAAACCTCTCGAATGGGTTTGCAAATTAACAATTGTTGCCCGGTGTCCAGGTTTGCATTGCCTCCTGCGTTCGTCCTGCAGGTGGTCGCTTCACGTTGAACTAGTTATTACCTTATTACCTTTACACAAGTATGTAGTCACGTAGAGTTACATTAATCGTATACCATATTTTCATTTTACTAACCCGAACTGAGCAGAGGAAGGAATTGATTGGGTGGATTGTGATTTGTGGAAGTGTTGTACACCGAGCGCGATATGAGGGCAGAGCGAGTGATGTTATACCCGGTGCGTTCACATCTTCCAACCTATAAGACGTTAGGCCGTGGAGGGGCGTCCATGTAGTAGCAGTATCCCCAGATTACACGCCATTAATGGAACTCGTCGGCTTTTTGTGTTTTTTTTTTGTTTTCGTTTTGTGGCTGCGTGCCCGCCCTCATTAGTCTCCAAACGCCCATCGTCGTCCTTTACCCACCATCCGTGATTAGTGCTAGTAGCGCGGCGTTAGAGAACAGCAAGTGGTAGTTATGTGTAGAGAGTGAGAGAGAGATAGAGAAAGAGAGGTGGGTTTAGGAATAAAAAAAAACATTCGAAGTAACCATTGTAAAATGGATTGTCCAGTAAGCGAAATCGATTCAATGTAGACAATTTACGCGAGGAAGATGCTAGTTGGTTGCATCGGAAGTGGAGTAAGGTACGTTCAATTGTGCAAAAGCGCTCGGCCTCTTGGAGGAAATCGGTACAGAAATGGAGAACTTGCGCCACTCATCATCCCCCACGCTGGAGGGAGACACTAATGTAACTGATTGAATGCATGCAACCACCAACTCATCGTCGAAGAACAAAGAATTTACAATAAAGTCAACCACTAGTGAAACACGATTGACGCAAATGGCCGTGTGTGTGTGTGCGTTTCGGAACTGGCTCGTACACTCGAAATGAAACTCCCGGCGAAGCTCAAGGACTTGGTATGCGATTGGCATTGTTCTAGCATTGTTCGTTTATAACATAACACCTAGTGGGAAAAAAACAAACCAAATTTTACATAATTTCTCGCACTCGCACTGGCGAACGCTTCACCCTAACAGAAGTTGATCCACGTTACTTTACACCCGTCCCCCGAGCCAGTCGCATCAGGTAATGCTCCTCCTGTCGCTCGACGTACTCCAAAAACCGGCCGATACGCTCCTGCCGCTTGCCGCACAGCTCTACACCACCGTCGGTGTATTGGTCTAACGTTTTCCGCACGTCCATCATGCGCCAGCGTACCCGTTGATAGTAGAACACCGCGCCGAGCAGATGCCAGATGGTAAATTCGGGCCAAAGCGTTTCGGTAAAGTACATCACGGTGGTGGCCGACTGCCAGAGCAGGAAGTCGCTTAACCGCACCTCGCCGGACGTGCGCACCAGCAGATCCGGCTCGGCAGAATACTTTGTGTACAGGCAGCGGGTCAGCAGCTCCTCGCTAACGTCCTCCGGCTCGAGCTGCCCATCGCCGACGGCCTGCGCCACGGTACGGATGGAATGTGTTATTTCGTCCCGGGACGTGTACGCGAACGCCACGTTCAGGATGGCCTTGCGGTTGTGGCGCGTGAGCAGGACCGCTTCCGCGATGCTGCGCTGTATGTCCGGTGCGAGCAGATCCCAGTTACCGATGATGCGAATGCAGATGCCCCGCTCGTGCAGCCGGTCCCGTTCGGCCAGCAGCCGCTGAAACTTTTCCCGCGCCAGATTCATCAACGTGTCCACCTCCTCCTGTGTGCGCTTGAAGTTTTCGATGCTGAACGCGTACACCGTCACCTCGCTGATGCCCACCTCCAGGCACCACTGCAGCGTTTCGGACAGCTTCTCGAACCCGGCCGAGTGGCCCTCCGCTTTGGCAATGTTAGCTTTCCGGGCGTACCGTCGGTTGCCGTCCATAATGAACGCGACGTGCGACGGTATGGGACCGGCCTGTAGCACCCGGATCATCCATCGATGGTACCAGTGCAGGTTGCTCTCCCGGACCCACGTCCCGGAAGCAGGTGGTTCGGAAACTGTGGGCGATGCGCGGAGAGGAGTAGCTCCAGCGGCGGAAGGAGCCATCGCCTGAAACAAGCGACACACGGCAAACGATGAATGGCGTTCGAAATGGGCACAAAACGAGGGACGGGTTCTGTGGCCAGCTTACGTACCTGCAACTACGAGCTAAGATTGCACTATTTCATTGAAGCCTGAATAGAGTAAGGATCAACGAGGAGACGGCCTTTTTGTGAGTTGTTTCTTGCCGATTTGGAACCTCACATGACAGCGGATTGTTTTGAAAATTCCCGGTGAAAAAACTATCCCTTCTCGAACGGTGCTGATACGAGGTAAGTAGGCAATGGTCTCCGTTACCACCGTATGATTGTCAATAAAAATGTTGGCTACAAAAGTTATCCGAGTGGCTCGCAATCACACTGAAATAGATACTCATTTCACAATGCTTGACGCGGCCCACCAATGGGTAATTTTGTGGCAAATTGCAGTTGGCCATCTGCAACGTTCCGACGTCGTTCGAAAATGAATTCGAAAATAACAGCAACGCAAACTGACACGCACGAAACCCGACCGACTGTTGTCAGGTTCTGTCTTGCAAACACTTGCAAAACAAGAAGAGGAAGCTTTGACAGCAAATTCCTTCATTCCGTCGCCGTATTCTCTGGTCCCGTTTGGTTTTTTGCGTTTGTTTCTGTTCGCTGTTGTCGGCCGCAAAACAGGCAAGAAAGTTGGCCAAAACCCTTGGCCAACGTGAGCACTCGGGCGGGTGAAGTGATAACGCCCCTGGTGCGGCTCATTATTGACCGCTTCCGGTGCTGTGCTGGGCGGTGTATGCAGCCAAACGACGTAGCACAAAACACACCTCACCCAACCAGCCAGCCAGTGTTAGCGCGAGTAAGCAAGTACAGCTTCTGCAGTTGATTAGCATTCTCCCGACGTTCTCCAGCCGCATCGAAAATACGCACGGATAGCAAGTGGTGATGTTGGGACGGGTGTAAGTGTGTCTTCCTGCCACAGCGCAAAAAACCAGCGATACGCCCACATATTTTCAGAGGCAGTGGCCGAGATGGTGGCGTCGTAGCTCTGGAAGCGAGCGAGTGATAGCAAATGGCGACCGAAAATACCGTGCCACTGGCTGACGAGAGTGTTTTTTCTCATGCTTCAGTGGTCTCCCCGACGCAAGAATGGTGCAAGCTCGTAGGAAAGCGTACCATTTCGTGTGCCTTACCACAAGGGGGTAACAGTGGGAAAAGGGCCCCGTTTAGAGTGAGCTTGTGTGCGTCCATTGGCCCCGCGATAGCGATAAAGTGGCGCTACTCCGGCATTCCCGGATGTGATCGGCAGTGCCGAACAAGCTGTTCGGAATTGCTTTTCCAGCAGAAGAAAACCGTGCAATCTTTGTCTGTGACCTGTCTCGTGTATGCGTGCGTGAGTGTGTGTGTGTGTGCAATACCGGCTCTGTTACAAGTCCGATAGAATCAACAAAAAAGTTCAACGGTCGACCGACGCAGCGGACGAATTCGCTCGATGCTTTATTGATTTGGAGCCCGACCCCATTATCCGGTTGTGTTTCATTAGTGGTAGTGGAAGCGGGTGGAGCAAGCGAACGAAAGAAGGAGGATGCGCGAGGGAAGGGTGACTCGTTCGAGAGAAGAGCTGCACAATAACCGTAATGGGGCGGAACTGGCTCGCCTCGCCACCATCCCTACCAAAGCAAAGCTTGCAGCAAAGTGCAAGGCTATGACGCGAAGGAACGCGACAATGGCACGGCAGGTTGTGTAACCGGGGGTTTGTGTGTGTGTGTGTTTTTAAAAATATGAATACCTAATGCATAGGAAAATCGGCAGTCACGAAAGTGTATGACTGTGTGTGTGTGCGTGCTTGTATGTGTGATTGGTGTGATTCGTATGTGCAAATGGGTGTAAAATATCGTGCTGCAACGGTACCAGCGTGCAAAAGGCGAAGAAAAGCCAACCACCAAAATCGAATCGCTGGAGGAAAAGTGTTAACCTTGTGCTTACGTTTGTAGTTCCCGTGTTTTTAGCACATTTTCTGTTAATTCACGATAGTTCACGATTGGGTTACGTGTATCAGCGGGTGAAAGGTGTCGTTGTTGTTCTATGGCCTACCTTACCGTAGTACACTTCCGGTGGTGTGACTTCTCGTTGATCTTGCCTAAAGACTCTGCAGTTATTAATTGAAAAGAAAATGATCGTAAAAAATCAATTCTCCAACGCCAAAACCAACATTGCCATAGTATTTTGGCTACTGTAAATTTCGCTTAGTTTAGTTGTCTGCTTGAAGGTTGTGTTTTTATTGCCAACCACACGCAACCTACTGCGATTGCACATTGAACGTCAAATGTGTAGGTTTTGTTTATGTTTTGTTGTGTCATCAGTTGTGAAATAAAAACATGCCTTATTTTCCGCACTATTTAAATGGTTCGAAAATAGCATGGTGAAGCCATATCGGGGATGTCTTTTTTCTGTTCACGTACACTTTGCTGTACGCCAGTGCTTCACTCGTTCTAGACTGGCACGGCAAAGCGAGCGAGCGAGCAGAATGTTCCTACCGTACAAATGAACATACGGTTGGTTGTGCACGGAGTTAGGAAGGCAGCGAATAATGAGCGATATTTTGTGCTATTGATTTTTATTAGCTTTGTTTTTTGTTCCGGGAGCAACCTCGGGAAGGAAGCAGAGCGATCGCGAGACGACGCGCTTTCCATTGGAAGGATGGTTTTAAGGGTGCAGCATTTTCAGATCGTGGCTGCACTTGGCCTGATGCAACAGTCCCACCAGCTCGTGGAAGTGGTAGTCCAGATACTTGGCGATCGGTTCCTGGAAGCACAGCTCCTGCTTGTAGGCAGCCGTGCACCGATCCGGGCAGGGGATAGAGTTCTGCTGCAGGCAGACCAGATGCCGGTTGGCAAAGTTCTCGCAACACTCGCCCAGCCCGAACTGCACACAGTGACGGTCGAGATCGGCACCCGCCTCATCGCAGTAGACGCCGAGCTTGATGGCAACGCAGCGCAAGAAGCACTTGGTTTCCGGGTCGTCCGGGAAGATGCCGGACATGTACGAGGGGAACCGTTGCAGCGGTATGCGCAGCGTGTTGAAACAATCGAGCACGATCTCGAGCAGCTCGAGGAAGGAGGCGGGCCGGAAGCTGGCGCTGGTGTGTTTTACCACCTCCACCGGTACGGCCACGGGCTCGGGATGATGCTGCACGACGGGATGATGCACCAGCGGTACGACCGGATGATGCTGCACCACCGAAACCGGGTGCACCTTGTGGCCGCACTTGTGCGGATGTAGTGGCGGCATGTGGAAAGCACCGACACAGGCCACCAAAACACTGGCGGCCAACGCGACGCTCACAAACGATTTGCCCATTTTCCCGCGTGTATGTGTGTGTGTCTGCTGCTCGAAGACGGGAGACGTGCGCGCACCGAATTATCCTGGAATGAAGCAGCTCGACCTACTGTACTGACCGGTACGGTGCCAGGGTAGTTTTATACTTCTGGCCAGCTTGAGCAATGCGATTGTCGCTGGATGGGCAGCAAAATTCCCGCCGACTAGTGATACGGCACGCATCAGCCGCGTTGGACTGCTGGTCCGAACGCTGGTACCTGACGCTATTTTCCTATCAAACCACTACCGGGTTCGGTAGGTGGTGCGGTGTGTGTGTGTGTGTGTGTTTGGACGAATTTGGCCTTCCTTTAGGCCGCAGCAGCAGTTGCGTGTGCCTTTTTGTGCACATTATTTTAAGGGTGCCCGCACACAAGACACGTGGATAAAACGGGTCAACAGATTGACACACACGTCCCCAGCATGGTCCGGGGCACTAAGGCAACACAGCGCAACTGATAGGAAGCTACTCTTTTTGCTCTTCTAGACGGTTTAGGGAGGTTAATGTTTTTTGCCTCTGTCGAAGATGATACGCTTAACTTATTTTGTTATGCTTATATCACTGTGGATGAGCTTTTCGTAACTTTCCTTACGATATTTTATTAATTGTTCCCAGCTCACAGCCATATGCCACTACTTTCCTGAGAAGGATGAATTCTAATTATTAACGGAACCAAACAATTCTCTTTTTAGCCATGAAAAGTGACACCTAAAAAGGAAACAATTTTATGCTCGACTCTCGGCTGCGAACCCACGGTCCGGAACTAATCTGTGAGCATTATGAAAGCGAAGCAAAGCGAGTGTCGGAAATTAGTCTGAACGTTCCCGCCAACAGGACCAACCGGCGATTTAGTAGCTAGTGTATGAATGGTGGGCGTCCAGACACAAACCGAGGAACACTTTCCGTGTCTACCAGCATTATCCTTCGTCGGGTGTGCCATTTAGGTGGTTGCGGCGACGGCTGGCCCACAGCCAACGTGTGTTCTTTCGGGGAAGACCGGTGTAATGAGGCCAACCTCTGGCACACGTCAATCGGACCCATCGGCCGTGGTGATACAGCGAAGATGCGTCCCATCGTGGTACGGTAGTAGTAGGCAGACGTAGGCGCGGTGCAAGTGTTACGCGAAAGGTGCGCGACGTTGTTATGTTCTACAGTTCGCGTCGGTGAGCGAAGAATAACGAACCCCCCCCCCCCCCCCCGCGGGATCACGGAAGTGAAGGCGGTGTGTTGTGTTGGGTGGTTGTTTGTTGTGCGATTGTGGGTAGTGCGAAGCGAAGCAGCAACCGTCGTAACTGGAAGGAAGCGGCGAGTGGCAGGATAATTGCAGTCGTGCAATTTAGGAGTGAAAGTTTGCTTTTGAGGACATCCATTGCATCGGTCCGGAGGCAAAATGACGGTCGACTTCAACGACTATTTCTGGGTAAGTATAGAGTTGAACAAAGTAGGCTAGTCGCGCTAATAGGGAAAGGATGTTGCGGGGGGGATATGTTTTAATCCACTTAAATCCCGTTTATTGCTAATTGTTATCGTACGCTGGCAAATTGGCATATCTTAATGATTCATTTGGATCGCAGTTTAACGTAAGCTATCTTGCCGGAAAGAGACGCGTGCAAGACTTTAATTATCCTTTTAATGCACATCCTTTTAATGTGCATCTTGTTTTTCGAAAACTGTCTGGCTTGTTTTGTGGCCGTGGTTTATCACCATTTTTAACACATGTGAACGTTGCTTTAAAGACTTACGATTTCCTTTCTTTTCTGATGCTGATAACGCGGTATGTTCTTTAGGCCGCTTTCCTAAAGAAGCCTTGACAGCTGCCATTGCTTACTTGGGGGGTTCTGGGACACAAATCGTTTATCTGTGCGTCGAACTTGAACTCCCTCGACACGCTGTTGCCTTTCGTTTGCCATAAAGATTGACACGCATTTCCTGCTGCACTGAAATTGTTATCGGACGCGCTGCTGCTGCCTCTCAACTCGTGGTCTTGAAGTGTAGTTTTGTGAAGTATAAGCAGCAGAGCTCTATCCTCCTGCAGGAATGATAACATTTTTGGAGTCTACGCGGTACAAAAATATTGTCCCAAAGGAGCAATAAAAATAGACGATAATTTATTAATTTAGAACTCTTTGCAGTTCGCGGGGCGGAAGATGAAAACTTACGGTGTGTTAACTGGCGAAGGTGTAAACAGAATCTCAACAGTATACCGCATAACGATGACGCAACGTGACCGTGATGCGGGACCGGGCCGACGCCCATACTCACATTACGTTCCGGTGTTTGCCGTTGGCTTGCGATTGTTGTTGGACCTTTTTTTTTTTATTTCACGCGCACCCGTGGTAAGACAACGGACAGCACACGACACTTAGCTCTCCCGTCCGTCTTTATCCTCTCACCGTTACGCCCGTAAGAAGCTCAGCTGATGCTGAATGGAATTATCATGCGCTGGGCGAGCTCGCACCCGCGCACACCGGTTGAGGGTGGAAGATAAAATTGCTCAAGTGGCCCCCACGTGGCCCCATTGCGTTTTAAGCCATCGTCTCACGTCTCTTGCATGGTAGACTGCAGGTCGATTGGAGAGATGGCAATGGAGGTAAAACACATTGTTTAGGAATTGGAAGATTAAAACCATCGGCAAAGTGGAGAGTTTCACACACTCAGGACAAATAGTAATTTATTATTTTTAAACACGGTTTATAGGCTGCACGATTCGAAAACCCCCGTTCCCTTATTCTTTAACATTGCGCCTGGTTGTGGGAGGATTGAATGAAAACACCCCGGCTGAAGTCAGCTGACGTACTCAGCACACCAACCCTCCCGTCATGTCCGTTACGATACGGTTCGTGCACTTGCGAGCAAAACGGTTTTCTGCTGAGTGCGATGAAAGACAGAAATTGATCATAACATGATGATGGGACGTACAGGAAGCCCTCACCACTAACACCACTTCATAGCGTGCGGTGTTCCAATCACTTACGGAAGGGAATTTTCTTGTGGGGTTTCTTTATCGTATGAGTGTGTGTGTGTGTGTGTGCGTGGTCGCGTTGGAACAATGGCTATGGGGGACATTTTCCGATGAGTCACTAGGTTTTCCCTTTTTCCGGGTTGACTGCATGTCGTGGAAGAAAAATACACATTTCAAGGCATTTGAACATCCTTTCTTGGACTTGGTTTTAATTGCGGTTTGGTCCGATAAAACGCGCTGGGACAAATCTGCTTGCTTAAGCTGCAATGAATATGATAAAGATTTTATCAAAAGCTTTGTATGCGTTTTTGGTTCTTCTTCGTCTTCTTTGGCACTACAACCTCGAGAGGTCTCGGCCTGCCATTTCTGGCTTTCTGTGACTTAATTTTACCCGAAGAAAAGTAGTCAGCAAAAGAAGACCGCCAGGGGAGGCGGTCTGGATGGGATTTTAACCCCGTCCGTGCCGTGTGAAGACTGGCGCCGATGTCACCTCGGCCACCGGACCGCCCGTTTTTGGTCCGATTATTTTAAATCTAAATCACTTTAGTGATGGGTTGGCGCCTTTGCAAAATATCCTTTCGACGTGAGCTCGTTGCCTCGTAGATCGAAGCGACTCTTAACTAACCTCAGTATCGACCTGTAGAGATTGTTTGCCTAAAATCTCAACGTTCTGGAGTACAGTCGAAGTAGCACCTAATCATCAAGCCCCCTGGAAGGAGCAAAAGGTTTCAGCTAACTGAAGGTCGTCCGGCAAAGGGTGGCATTACTTTTGTTGAATACTTCTTGAATGAACTAGGAATCAACCCAAATATATTGAGTTATCTTAAGTAGAAGTCCTTCCAAGTCTTTTTCTTAAATTCATACGGAAAGTCCGTCAGTTGCGTTCTTAGGATCTAATCCTGTAAATATATTTGAAAATTGAGAAGAAAAATAAATGTCCAAGGTAATTTAGCACCACCAACAACCCAGTATTAGATCACCAAAGCATATAATTCCGTTTGCACAGACATAAAAGCCTCCCTATCGTGTACCGTACCGGATGATTCCGTTTCGGATAACAATTACCGCATTTAGCACGATCATCAACTGACGACCGGTGCCCTTTACGCGATAGACACGATAAATTAATTCAAAACGCTGTGTTCCCTTCACCCGCTGGAAGTGAAACTAATTTGAGCACAGCTTTGAAACATCATCCTCATTAAACTAGCAGGATGGTGTGGATGTGTGGCGCATTCCATGACACAAAACGGCATGACCTGGCGGATGGGCGGACGGGCAGTTTACTGAAAGGTGGTGACGGTAATGGTAAAGATGTCGCCAATCGTCATGCAGCCCGGGTAGGGTATATCATAAATGTATCCTTTTGTATTACTGACGTGACGCAAATCGGTTTGAAAAAATGAGACTGGTTCCAGACTGGACAGAAACTATTCCGCGAAACAGATGAGGGTTTTAGGAGGGATTGTGAAGTTGTAGTTGAATGCAACAGTGTATTTAATGTATTGAGTTGAGCAGGATCGTTTTGTAGCAACGGTTTCCAGCTGCGCGGAAGAAAAACTAATCACCAACTCGCCCAGTAATCATTAATTTTGATTCGTGTCCTTCCTCCGCTCGACCCGATTACCCGTCTTGCTATCACCGCCATTAACGTTCCGCTGGTGTGTTCTGTTTTATTATGGCCGGCAAGCTAAAAATATCTCCCGACACCGTGCAGTTCGTTGAGGCCGGTACCGATCGCCCTACCCTAGGGATACGTCCAGCTCGGTACGTAACGAAGCTCCGCACGGTGCGTAGGAGTCGCAGTACAATCATCTGTGTCCCTTTTTTGCTCCCAAGATGATGGGGCCACTGTTTTTCACGTCGAAGCCATAAAAATGGACAATGAAGGACTCCAAAGGGAGTCACTGTGACGATGTGCCGTTCGAAACAAGACGAGGAAACGTGTCATGGCTTTCGATAGTGTACCAGGGGGCGGTATTAACTGTTCAATACCAAAAAAAACTGGAGGAAAAATGTACTGTAACTCACAGGGGGGCTCGTGGGAAAATGGACACGTTTTTAAACACGTTACTACCGCATGGTACACTCGCTTTTCCATCGATGGGTTTTCTCATCATAAATCATGACCATGTTTGCAAAATGCACGCTGGAACCGGTTCCGATGAATGAACCAGTGGCAATATCACACCTGACCCCACCAGCATCGTCTGATGTGGTGCCCGCCAGACCAAAACTAGTTGCAATGTCAGTGACTCTTCTGTCGCATAGTCTTGTGTCTTGTTCTGCATGTTGAGACTGATGGGGAAAGGGTATGGCCTCCCCCCTTTTCGCAAACACTCCAGCGATCTCACGGGAACAAAAATGGCCCGAAGGCGATATTCTTTCAATTGTCGTCGTGCTCCGACTGACTGGCACCGACGATCAAAATAATTTGATTTAACTCAATTTAAGCTTACAGCGGGTTGGACGGTCAAGGAACAAGCGAACTCTGATCTTTGCAACATTCAGATGTGTTGTTTTCAACTGTTCAACGCAATTTTAGAGAGGTTGGTTGGTATGGTTTTTAAAATATCATGTTCCTTAATTGCTTGATAACTTTGGCGTGTGTGGCTAAAAGATAAATGGTTTTCCCTGTTTCCCCTTTTTGCGCGGACGGCTGGCTGGGTTACACTGCTTCATTCTGGAACAGAAACCTATTTCTGGACAGCATCACCATCTGCAGCGCTTCTGGTTTCTCTAGCACATAAATATGGGTCGAGAATTTCCACCACATTCCGAAACGATAATTTGTTACGAAGGTTTTGTTTTTGTTGGCTTGCTGGTGTGGTAAAATAAACTCCCCCGTACAAGGTAGTGGTGAAGCAGGAGTTTTCCTTCCAAAGAGCAACACATATGGCCACCAAACAGCCACAGCGAGGCAATGGCGTTTTTAATGCACAACCCATAATAGCTGGCGTCTGTCTACATTTAGTACATTCGCTAAGTGCAACATCATCCTTTAATGTGGAAGGTGGAAGAATCCTGTCGATCGAACGAAGGAATCTTCTTGCTATCTTAATTTCATAATCTCATAATTTTGCACATCCTTCTGCAGGGCGAGAAAAACAATGGCTACGAGGTGCTGTACCAAAATATGAAGTATGGCCTGTCGGCGACGAAAGAGCTGGCGGAGTACTTCCGCGAGCGCGCGAATCTCGAGGAGTACAACTCGAAGCTGCTGACGAAGCTGGCGAACAAGGCGGGCTCGAGCGGCGGCGGCACCTTCTCGCCGCTCTGGATCATCCTCAAGTCCACGACCGAGCGGCTGTCGGAGCTGCACGCCCAGAAGGTGCAGAAGCTGACGGAGCTGGTCAAGAACGTCACCAAGTACGCGGAGGATCTGCACAAGAAGCACAAATCGGTCAAGGAGGAAGAATCGGGCACGCAGGATGCGGTGCAGGTGGGTACAGGCGAGCGGGGGAAATGCCACACCACCCATGCCTGGATAGAATACAGAATGGCGTTTTTTTTTTTTGGTTGCAACAGGCAATGAAGGAATCGACAACGGCCGTCTCAAAGGCAAAGGACATCCACAATGCCCGGCTGCAGGAGGTGGAGAAGGCACGGAAGGACAACTCGACGAAGGAGATCGAAAAGTCGGAGGCCAAGCTGCGGAAGCATCAGGACGACTACAAGGCGCTGGTGGAGAAACACAACATAATCAAGCAGGAGTTTGAGAAGAAAATGACAATAACGTGTAGGGTGAGTAATGGGGAGTCACAGCATTATATGAGTCAGCCCGCGCGCGCTCTCCGTAGATGCAACGACACCCGGTTGCTAAGATTAATCAAATTTCGTTGTGTTGTAGCGTTTTCAAGAAATGGAAGAAGCACACCTGAAGCAAATGAAAGAGTTCCTCTCCTCGTACATGGACATCGTGCAGAACAATTTCGATCTGGTCGGACAGGTACGGTGGTCGTAGACTGTTGCCCGAGGGTGTGTTTGAAACGATTGTAACATTACACCCTACTCCACTCCACCGCGCAGGTCCATTCTGATTTGAAGCGTCAATTTCTAGAGCTAACCGTGGACAAGCTGCTGGAGCAGTTCGTGCTCAACAAGTACACCGGGCTGGAGAAACCAGGTAAGTGCTCCGCGTGCCAAGATTCCTCCCGTTCCCGGTCCACCGCAAAAGGCACACAACAGAGCGTGTGTTGCGCTGGACATTACACATTTTACTTACCCCTGGGAGTCCTCCTGGGCAGGGCGTGTGAACAGTGTACATCTAGACAGTCCCTAGTTATTACATGCAGAAACAATTTATTGTAATTATTTTTTTTAAATTTGATTGTGTTTTTTCTTCGTCTTTGTGTTCTTTCGATCACAATTTTATGTGTCGTGTTTTTTTGCGCATGATTCTTGTGTGTGTTTGTGTGTGTGTTTTTTGTTTAATTTTTAAATGCATGAGCTCATTTTTCCGTTACGTGATTTTAATTTGAAGTTAATATTTTCCATATTATTTTTGCGATTGATTTTGTAGCTTTGATACATTAAGATGGTCCGCAATAGCCACTATAAGCTTACTGTTTGGGTAGTCTAGCGTATCTCGTATGTTTTTCTTTGCTAAGTATAAGCTAATTTCATGCTTATAAGTGAGCCTCTTTTTTTGTTGGTAAAAACAGTTTCGTTTCGTTCGACGTTTGATTGACACAACCTTCCTGCTGGCCCGATATTAGACAGCGTTCAACCGTGTAAGGCATAATTGCATGCATGATTCACGATTATCCTTTTTTCTTTGTTAATCTCCTGGCGTCATCAATACTTTGCCGAGGCGCTGTTGGTTGTTTGTGTTATCATTCGTACCGTTGGTGTGTGTGTGGGACCCCCAGGTTCCGCGTAGTGTGTAAGGGGCGTTTTGCGTCGTCGTTTTCCGAATCTTTCCCTACTCTTCCGCGCACTAAGTGCGTGTGTATCCCGGTATATATCCTCGTGCGTGTGCAGAGTACAGTGTTGTGTTTTGTCTTGTTCATGCGATTCTCACTTCACTTTCATTCTATTCCTTCCTCCCGGTTGGGACGGGGGGGTGTAAACGGCTTGCGGGGAGGGGATGCGTCGTTCATGTAGCATATACACCATTAAAACTCTTCTTCTTTCCCTAGAGCTAATTGAGCTTGATTTTGAAAGTGGCACCGGGAATGCTTCCACCGGTGCGGGTGGCAGTAATAGCCACCAGCTGCTAGTAAACACGTCGTCCGGCGGACCGGGTGGCAGTATCTCGCCCGCCCCATCCTCACTGGCCGGCGGGTTGCTCGAATCACCGACCCTGTCCGCTACCAGCGCCTCACAACCGATCAACATTATCGGCACGTCGACGACAGCGGCCGGCAAGAAGGAAGGCAGCAGCCATCTCCGATCGTGGTTCAGCTCGAGCTCGACCGCAGCCGTCCCAACGAACTCGCCGGTCAATCTGTCCACCTCACCCACTTCCAACTCGGTGGGCGGCGGACTCCGGTACGATGGATTGGATCTTCCCACCCAGCAGCAGCAGCAGCATCCAATGTCGTTGCGCGCCATGTCGCCGGTGCCATCGGCGTTGAGCGAAAGTAGCGTTTCCGGATCCGCACAAAGTACGGGCAAACACTCAAGTAAACCATTCTACGGCGAACTGTTTTCCTTCAAGCATCACCATAGTACCAATCCCTCCACTAATCACAATCAGCCACCATACCACCCGCCCAACCTAGTAGCCCCTAACGGTCACAACAATGGTGGCAGCGGCAAACAACAATCGCCGCTAATGAAACAGCAGGCACAGCAACAGCAAGAATCTTTACAGCATCAGCAAGATCAGCAGCAGCAGCAGCAGCAGCAACAGCCGGTGTCGCCACCATCACAACAACAACAACAAAAATCTTCCCGCCGCACTACTTCCCTTCTCAATCTCTTCATGTCTAACTCCCAGGGTAATTTTATCTTCTCGATTTTCACATTCGCGCCATTGGCGAACACTTTCTATCTTTCCATCTATTACACCGAACTATACACTTACACAAACATGACTTGTTTTTCCTCCTTCTTACAACCTTTTTTGCCGTTCGGTTTTCCTACATTTCTAGTTTGATTCCTTCTGGTTTGGAACTGTTTTTCCTACCTCTCTTTCCCTTTTTATTTGGTATAGATTAGTTACCTTTCTTATGTTTTGGTTGTTTTCTGTTGGGTTGGCTCTGGTGTTCTTTTTTTTTCTCTCCACATATTCTCTCTCAAACATGCCTTTTCAATTTGTAACGTAGTGTTAGTTATTATTTGTATCTATTTCACTATATCCTCTTCGCCTGTTCGCTTAGATGGGGGTTTTGGTTTCATTTACTAAGCACCACAAAACTACTGCTTTTCGCTTTCTATTCTCTTTTCCTATTTACACTTTATTATCCTTGCACCATTCCATTCAGTTCGGCTATCCATGTTTTGGGGCTTTCCTTCACGTTCCTGTTCGATGTAGGGCTTTTCGGGGTTTGGATTGTGCGCCTTCGGTAAAGACCACGATAGGTTCATTGTTCGATTTAACTCCTTCGTAAGGCTTAAAATTCATTTTAGCATAGTTTTATCGCAGTTTTTTTACATCAAAGCGCTAAATAGTTAGTTACGGTAACGGTATGCAACACTTTCCTTCCCCTGTCGTTGGTACGCTTGCTTGCAGAAGTGTGTATAAACGTGCTATTAGCCGGAAGGGAATGACGCCCATCTTGCAGTAATTGCTCTATCTGCCCAAACCTCCCCCCGAAGTGTATGCCCAGTTCTATTATCTCGCCGCTACTCGTTGGCGGAATACATCCGCAAATGATGTCATTTTCACTATTTTTGGAGCATCATTTTCGTTCGCTTCTAGCGCAGTCGGGAAGAGGGAAGTGTTCCATCCTCATTATCCTTCTGGCAGGGAAGTCTGGCAAGGTGTTAGTTGGCAAATTTAGGGTTGTAATAGAAGGGTTTTTTGTTGTCTTTTAAGACAATGAGCGCATGATGCTCTAGCTGAAGGAACGAGCGACTTGCTGTTGTAGAAGGCGTTCCCGGAAACTGCAATTTCTATGGCGTACAACTGAAGTTAGGGGAGTTTCTGGAGAAGGAGATTTTATGGAATTAGGACACTTTGCCAGCAAATCTACTATTAAAATCTTTTAACAAATTAGTGTAGAACAGTATGAATTACGCGCTCTTCTTTGTATAAAACACATTTGGCACATTCTATAGCTGAACAGCGAAAGGATTTCGATCTTTGGTGGTTATGTTTTCTTTATAATCCTCCACACACACACACGCTCTCTCTCTCTCTTTCACTACTCAACCAAATTTTCTCTTCTCCCTGGTATGGTATGATTCTATTGGCTTTACTACTTGTTTTATCCTGGTCAGACCGGTTGACTCTCGACCGCGCAAGAAACTACTCGAACCAAAATCCAATTTTTCTTATGACCTTTTTTTGTCTCTTTCCATTTTAATCCTGTGCGCTTCCCAAACACCTCCCCGTCCCCCCCCCCACATGTTTTGTACAAAACGACATCTCATTCCCTCCCCCCCCCCCCCCACTACACGCCAATTGAACGATCCATCCGTTTTCACACGCGTACATGTATAATTGCTTCGCTGGGCGGCGGCGGTTCGGTATGGTTCACCTTATTCCTCGCTCCAATCGAGTGGCAATGCAGGAAGCCGCGATAGTCGCGATAGCCGGGAGTCGACCACGAGTGCTGGCGGACGGCGCAACGGTGGCGGAGGAGGTAATGCGGCATCGGATGCCGCCGGCCGGAATTCGTCGGTATCGTCTACCGGTGGCGCTACCGTTTCTGCCCCGACCAGTCCGAATGATCCGGACACGGGTAGTAGCGGTGGAGCCACCGATCATCAGGCGCAGATGCAGCAGCAGCAGCAGCAACCGGCCAGCAATTCCTTTATCGGACGGAATCCTTTGCTGCGGGGCTCGAAATGTAAATCTCATACACTTTTTGAAAATCGTACAAGCGTGGTGTGGTGTTTTCTCTTTTTCTCTCTCTCTCTGTTTCTGTACTTCCCTGATTCGGTTTTTGGGTTTTTTTTTCTTTATTTGATGATTTTTCTCTACGGTTTTATTTCTCCCACTAGCATCGTTTTGGATTGATGTGATTAGACTGAATATTTTAAATCACAATTGGACCCATGATTTTCCCCATGTTCTCGGTTTGGACATTGATTTCCTTCTCTCTCTCTCTCTCTGTCTCCTGAATACAGCAAAACGATTTTGTCTTCTTTTTTTTTGGTTCTAATACTTGTTGTTGATGGTTGGTTTCCTATACTTTAGCTCTTTCAGCTCTTCAGCCTTCGGTCTTTTCTCTGAACAGCAATAGTGTGAACGTAGCTATGTTTAAGTAACGAGTAGGATTAAGGATGCATTTGATCGAAATCATTTATCATTTAATCGAAATTTATGTTCAATTATTGCACACATTGTTTCTTATGTATTTGATTTAGCTTAGCTAGCTGTTACTTATTTGTAGAACTTTGCTTCGCTGCTACTTGCTTGCTGCAGTGCTTTCTTCTCACCATTTAGGCGCTTGCTCTACTCTAACCTGCCTTACCTTCACCTCGGATGAATTACTACGCTTCTCTCTGTTCATTCTGTTCTCTAACCACCTTTTTTTTCCTAACCCTTACTGCAGCAGTGGGCGGGAAGAAGTTGTTTTTGTATCCGACGCACGACAAAGACGTAACGAAAAACTTAGGGACTCAATATCTTGCAAATGTCGTGCTAAGACGCGCACGTCACCGTGGAAGACCCCCGCACACGCAACTTCCGCTAGAAACGATTACCTTTGGTCACGTTCTTTGGCTTGTACAAGCGCTAACACACGCACTGTTGTGCGTCCTTCCATTCATGTTAGGGTGGTTCATTTGGTAGCCGCATGTGCGTTTTGTGTGGTTCGTGTAATGTTACGGCATTACAAAAAGAGGCTTATCGATTAAGAGTTTAAACGTTATCCATAGTGCGTGGAGTAGGCTATGGAAGTAGCTCCGCACTCACTGCAGGCGAAGAGGCCGAAGAGCACGCTCGGGGCGCTCATTTTATTGCGGTAACTCTCGAGCTCACTACCAAGCACTACTTATAACGATAGTATCCGGTTGAGTGCCACTGATGTGTAATTATATGAGAGACCCTAACACACGAAAGTGATGAACCGGACAGGAAGAAACCATACATAGTAGACAAGTACTGTACTCTCTCACTCACTCTCTCTCACTCTCTCTCGCTCTGCTTGTCAGCAACGCAAAATTTGATCCGCAAAATACCGGACAAACTAGCAAAGTGTAGGGGATATGCGCCTTGCGTAGTAGCTGTGTGTTTGTGAGGATGTGGCTTTTAAATTAGTTACTAGCCGTGTTAGACGAATGGTAGTGTGTTATGCTAAGATGATTCGCCACTCGTCAGTACAACTTCTAGCGTTCGGTTGTTCATGATTAGTGCGTGCTTTTATTTTGCTGCTGATGTTTGGCTGTTTTATTTTGTTTTTTTTTTAGTGGCAAGATTTGTTGTTTCTGTTGTTTTCCATTGTTACAATTAAACGATATTATTTCATTTTACCCCCTCCCCGTTTCCTTGCGATTCCCGCTCCCCATTCCCTCATACTGATCACCATATACTGACGTGTGTTGGTTGGTCACTCACACTGACTCACACAACTGACGTGCCTAAAACCGTGTGAACAATCATTTAACAAGTATGTTGTTCTTCAATGTGTTTGTATTCTGTTTTATGTTTAAATTTGTTTTGTTACCGAGAACCCTTTTAAAATTATATTCTGAAAACGGTAGAATGGAAAACAGTTGCTTTTGCAATTGCAATAACCTTTCGTCTCTTTTAGTTACTAAATTACTTTTTTTCCTTTTGGCCTATGGTTCTCCCTTTTTTTTCTTTCCACATTTCATTTGTTATAGCATATCGTATTTTTTTAAATTTCATTTCGGTCTTTTTTGTATGTTTCCTTATAAAACAAATTTTCCTTTCTTCACCAAACATTCACGAAGCATCGGTAGTCTTTTAGTCTGGCCCCCTTCCAACCAACCAACCAAGTACAAATTTTAGCCGTGAACAGTTTCTGTTTGGCACCAAAAATCAAATAACTGTGTCCTCCCTTTCTCCTTTTGACCTGCTGCCGGGTTATCAATTGCATTTGCTTTTGCCCACTGACACCGACCCGCCCGCGTACGAAGCAGTCTCCGGGTTTCTGCGCAGCCGGCGCGAGAAGGCCAAATCGAAGAAAGCCAAAAAGAAGAAAGATTCCACGGAAAATTCCAGTGCCAAAGAGGAGAACATTTTGGATGGGTAAGGGGATGTAGAATGATTGTTAAATGATGATACCTTTGGTATTTTCGGTCTTGTTGTACGCTTTAATCTCTCCCCTTTGTTTTGTGGTTGCAGTGAGAGCAAGGGAGATTCGGCGAATACGGGCAGCAGCGCTACCAACCTGCAGACCACCTCCGCGATCAGTGCATCGAATGTCGCACCGACGGCGACGCCCGAAGTCGATGAGGACGGTTACAGTATACAGCCGCGCGAAACCACCTGGGACAGTGCGACGATCACGGAAAAGAGCAGTAAGTGGTGGAGTCGATACGTTACTGCTAGCTGCAACCGGAGTCTTGCGTATCTGTAATGCCGTCCTTCCCTCTTCCGTTCTAGATAATTTCTACTCAAGCTCGGACAGTGACAGTGAAGACGAACGGGAGGAAAAGAAAATTCACGTCGAAATTAAACCGCTTAACAATGGCGCTGCGCCCATTTCGGCGAGTGTCGACGAGCTGAGGGCCACGGTGGAAAATCTGTCCCTATCTCCGATCGGTATTTTAACATCGGTAGGTACTGGCGATCATCATTAGCGAAATAATCTTACGGGCTTCACGTGTGCATTTAGTGTATCGTCCGACAGAGTGTTGCGAGATTTAAACGCATCATTGTATTTAGAGCTAGCTATCAGTAGTGTGTGCATGTTTAACATCTTTATGCTTTTCATTGTATGATTTTAGTATGATTTTATTCATTCGAAACGGCCTGGTCGGGTTGATTCATTTAGGTATTGAAGTAGTATATCTGGTCGAAAATGGCAGATTTTTCCCTTCGAAGTATTTCCCTTGATTTTATTTATTTGATCATTATTTTTAGCGCGTCGTATTGTTTGGTTTCTGAGTGCGATAGAAGCGCCGTGTGTGTAGCGCTTCCCTCACATCCACATAATTTTGATCAGATGTCTAACCCAATTCTTTGATTACTTCTTTTTCCCCCCTTTTCATCCATTTTGTACACATACCTCATCCACGCACTACTACTACTACTACTACTACTACTACTACTGTCTGTGTCCCCTGTGTTGTGCTGTCGAATTTTGTGGGTCGGTTCGATGATCATCCATGCCTCTAATCCATCACTCAAAACCATCATCACTAACCAAACCGTGTTGTGCGTCTGTATCTGGTTGGGCCGATTGGAAAAAAAAAACGCTATTCATGCACGCCATTCATTCAATCCGTTCGGTTGTGGTCCGCCCGTAACGTATCAGGCAAGGCGCGGTTCGAGCTTCGATCCGCAGCACCAGGACCGGCTGTTGCGCATGAAACGGTCGAAATCCGTGTCGCAGCAGCTCGGCGATAATGGTGGCAACGGGTGCAAACCGAGCCATGATCTGCTGTCATTAAACCACTCTATTTTCCAACAGCAACAGCAACAGCAGCACCATCAACAGCACCAACTGCACCAGCAGCAGCACCAACAGCAGCAGCAGCAGCAATCCTCACAAGCACACGCGTTGCACCAGCAGATGTCGGTCGGGAATGCGTCGCTTTTGAATAACAGTAACACCACGCACCTCACTAGTCCGAATGCTTCGAACGCGTCCACACCGACCACGGTGCATCCGTACGCGCCACTCCAAAGTCCGACCCTGTCGATGTCCACCAGCTCGAAGTGAGTATCCGTCGGACGCGGGAAAGCTGGCTAAAATCCGTAACCGTTTTCTAACGCGATGCATCTTGCTTGCAGCAATCGGTACGCTGATCTGGGTGATATCTTCTCGGAGGTGGGCGACATCAGCATCTCGGCACCGGCATCGGCGAACCTAACGAAGCTTACACAGCGACAGATTCCCACACCGACATCCGCCGGTGGCAGCAGCAGTATCGCTATACCGAGGCCACCCTCCAGAAGATCGGAAGCGGCTGGTAAGGCATCGGCACCAAGTGCGCATTCGTTGTGCTCATCTCGTTTATCTTCGCTTCTAGTCGCGCGCGACCGTGTCAGTCCGGCGTCGCAGATCGCCCGTGCAGACAGTGTTGGCAGTTTGGAGTTCCGCAGTCCGAGCGTCGGTATCGGATCGTCCCGTGGTCCGTCCCCGTTGACGATCGGCATGTCGGACACGATTCCGTTGGCCGTTGCATTCCACGAAATTATTCACGCCTATTTCAAGTATGCTTCTTTCCGTTTTGATGGTTTCGGTTTTATGCGAAAAGCAATCAAACAATTTCCATCTCGACCCCTTTTTCAGAGGTGCGGACGAGTCCCGGTGCCAGGTGAAAATGTCGGGCGACATGATGATATCGTTCCCGGCCGGTATTGTGAACGTGCTGACGAACAATCCGAACCCGGCGAAGCTCGGCTTCCGCATCAAGAATCTCCAGCATCTCGAGAACGTGCTGCCGAACAAGCAGCTCATCACGATCGATCGGCTACAGTCGACCAGCTTCAGCACGACGCTCGAGTTCAACATGCCAGTGCTGACGGCCACCCTGCGGCGTCAGTCCGAGCAGAACCCGAACGCGCCCCACATCAACGTCGACATCCTGAAGTACCAGATCAGGGCGAAACCGGGCGCCTCCTCCTGCCCGTTCCAGCTCGTGTCCTACTGGAAGTGTGAGCAGCGGCACACGGACATCAAGATCGACTACAAGTACAACTGCCACGCGATGGCCCAGCCGTCCCCGTTGCTGAACGTGTCCATCTCGGTGCCGGTCGACGGTGGGGTGAAGAATGTTCAGTCGAAACCACATTCCGCATGGTCAGTGCGCATCAATCCGCGTTTCAATGCGAGTGACTTATATGATCGGTTTTCCTTCCCAACACAGGCAAGGCGAATCGAATCGATTGGTGTGGAACTTTACCGACATATCGCAACACTCCGAGAGCGGCGGTGTCGATACGCTCCGGGCACGGCTCGAGGTAGGTTCGGGCCCGTCCACACCGGCCATCATTTCCACGCAGTTCAACTGCGAAGGTACGACCCTGTCCGGGATCGAGTTTGAGCTGGCCGGGGCCGGCTATCGGCTGTCGCTTGTCAAGCGCCGCTTCGTCTCAGGTACAGTTGGCGGAGCGTAAGCGTGAAAAGTGGATCGATTATTGACCGTTTCCATTTCGCTGCAGGCAAGTACATCTGCGAAGGAGACGGCATACGAACGGTGAAAACACCGACCCCACCGAACGTGTCGGGCGTCATGTCACCGATCCCGTTCGGCGGCGGCAGCAAATCGGCCAACGCGTCATCCGGTGGCACCACTGGATAGTATCGGGTTTTCTTCTACTAGAAAAGCAGTACCGCAGCCAACGAACGAGCGCGCCTTGATGGTGGTGGTGGTGGTGGTGGCCGCCGCTGGAGACGAAGGGCGTGAACTGAGTAGAAGAAGTTACCAAACGTTGTTAGAGGTAGTGTTGCTGCATCCACGGGACACCGTCCACCATCGTTCTGACCGTGCAGAAACATACGCGAACATCATGCCCGCGGGTGTGTTGCTTGATTTCGGGATTTCGGGTCGATTAGGTGAGTTTTACCTTTTTGCAACCCAAACTGGACTACGCATTGGCAACGCAAATTGGAAGGGAGCGTGGCGGGAGTTAGTTGGGCCAACTCGCCCGGGAATGTATGAGGCTTAGTGGGAGATTTCAGAGGAGCGTTATTAGGAGGTGTGACCGTGTGTGGAGGATCGGAGCAGTTTGATATGATTAGTCGCCTTTTGGTAAGGGGTATGTGGTGCCTTCCCTCTTTAGTGGTCCCCGGTCCGTCGATGCGCCTACTTTCTACTACAGTTCTCATAGATGTGTCCAACTTTGTTCGTCACCCTTTTCCCTATCGGCTATCTTCTCCATCGGTACTAAGCAATCTTAGTATTCTCTAAAGGACTGAACGCCATTCCTGTTTTTGTTGCCCCGTTGAGCTTTGAATTCACGCACGAATGCTTTAAGTAAATGTAAAAACCTTGCAGAAGGCGCTGCTCGCTTTGAAACCCCATTATTATAATACGAAGCCCACATCACAGCAAAAAAGAGCGGCGTGCGCTGTTCTGAATTGAATTAGAACTTAGGACACGAGCGGCTTGCGGGTTGAAAGAGAAGCGGAGTCGAGTGGTGGGGCAGGGGGAAGTTTGGGATTACACGCACGCCATTTCCACAGCGAGCATCGAATGGACGACGTCCGAATGGAAATACTCTCTCGTGATCGTAAACGTTTGTAATCGGGGTGGGGCAAAAAAGCTTAAGTTACGGTTAGTAGATTAATGACGCACGCTTCCATAACAAACACATACATCCAAGCTTTTGTGTATACGTTCATCCTGTGGTTGTATGCTTTACAGTAGCATATACACTCGATGTGTGTGCGTGTGGGCAACTGCTTGGAGGAGAAGCGCTTTAGCTAGTACACAACACCGTCTGTATTATTACTTCTCCTTTCTCTTCAACCCCATTCCGGTGGGAAGTTATGGGTTTAAATGTTAGTTTTGTAGCAAATTACAAAAGCACCACCACCCACCCGCATACAACCCCCGACACTCCTTCACACACCCGCGAAAGACTCGGTAACAATTGTAGGTTAGGGAAAACAACGCAATACAAACACACTCACACACAGACACACACTAATACACAATTAAAATCCACTTTTTGCATACAGTAACAAACAGGAGAAGAAGAAAGCAAGCAAACACTTATTCCAAATAGGAACAAAATGGACGCAACATTTATCCAGGCATCATTATTGTATGGCATTGTGCGAAAGGAAAAATAAAACTTAGGCAATTATCAAACAATGGCACGCCCGACGTGTACGACTAGCTAGAACATACCGCGAGTGATAGGAACATACAGGAGAGACCTATTATCATCAGCTTCCTCCGGAGTGATCCGGGGCTTATATTCTCTCGCTTCTGCAGTTAAACCACGGTAGAAACATCCGAAAATATCACGAGAGGTTGAGGAGGACAAATACCTACTGGACCCCGGGGTTCAAATTGTTTATTGTCTTTATAATTCAACGAGCCACGCAGGGTCACGCTTGAAGCCTAATTGCTCAGACACTTAACAGTGACAAGGACGGACATGTCCGGCTGGTGACGATTACTGATACAATTAAAGGGGTCAAAGGTTGCTAAAACGGGTTCGATGATCCTCTACGTCAAGCAGCGTCCTTGGGCGAAGCGGCCTGGTTGGGACGTGTAAGTTGAGCGCAGAGAGGTAGTGGTAGTGGCAAAAGTCCCGCAAAGAAATAATCTCTGGGCGCGTTGCGCTGGTTCAGCGAATCGATACCCGGAAGCGCACCGCGAGCGTCGTAGCCCACTTGGACCCCCTCCAGAAGCGCGCAGTGCGAACCGGGTGAAAGTTGCGCTGGACACGGATTCCAAACGGGCTAGGGGCCGAGCAGCGGATGGCCACCATACAATGGAGGCATACTCCTGCGTACCGATCGAACACAGGGAGCAGTAGAGCGTCTTGATGGAGACCGTGGGTCCGTGAAGTCGCGAGTAAGTTTGCTTAAGCAAGCCTATCTCAGCTGGTTGCCCTTGGTGACGACGTGTTCGAGCTGTTTCGTGGAAGCGCGGTTTCTCATCGAGGAGTACTCCTAAATCCCTAGCAACAGCTTTTGCGGACAATAGCAGAATAGCAGAGGACAGCGCTCACTTCTCAACACACACAGTTCAAGACCATTCTCTGAACACCAGGATTGGAATGAACAGTGTTGTAGCTTGAAGGCGGAGTTGGTCGGACCGGTCTTGGATCGACAGGAATAGCTTCGCATCATCAGCAAACAGTACGTCATTGATGAAAGTGACGAACAGCAGCGGTCCGTGGTTGCTCCCTTGAGGCACCCCTGAAGAAGCAGCGATACAACGCGACAAATGGGGTCCCATTTTCACGCGGTACGATCGGCCGGCGAGATACGAACGCATCCAAGTTAGTTAATTGGACGGGCGTATCCAACACTATCAAAGGCAGCTTTGATGTCCGTGTATATCCCGTGGCATTGGCTGACAAATTCAACCAAGTTTGTGGTGGTTAAGCGCTTGGGGACGAATCCGTGTTGAGTAGTGCTGAAGGGTAGTTCGAGGCAGCAGCGAGAAGAAGGTTCGTCGTTCACAACAAGCTCGAAAACCTTAGCGCAGGCGCAAAGCGATGTGATGCCGCGGTAACTGGAACTAACCGTGAGACTTTCCAGCTAGCAGGTTAGGTACCCAGGAGAAACGAGTCGCGAAATGGAAGGATGGAAGGCGGGCGATGGCTCAAACGATGGCTTGAGACGGTCAATAGCGTTTTAGTATTGAAGACTCATCAACGATAGGCAAGCGAGGAGTCATGGCATCTGTGTGTGACAGTGCATCAACAATTTGCTCCGCCTCATTCAGCTCCGGATGAAAGGTGGCGGCAAAGCGTGAGGCAAAGATATCACAGACTGTTGATGGTGTGTGTTTGCCAGAGTGACCGTTGAAGCTTGAAGGGGTTCAAATCTCACCTGGACCGTGTACCCCCTTAGTGAGGACTGACCATCCAACTATGGGCTATCAATGAGTGTAGTAAGCCAGAAATGGCAAACAAGACCACAAGAGGTCGTTGGGCCAAGAAGTTCGTCGTGATAAAGATGGTATGGGAACACCTGTCCCCGGTATGCGATTGTCGATTTCTCATGTCCGACCAAGGACCAAAAAAATCCCACAAAACACCACCTATTTTCACCTTTTTAGTGAGTATTATTATATTCCATGTAAAAATTGCAATACAAAAAAAAACACAAAAGCGAAACGTATAACCTTTACAATCACTCGTCGGTGTTTACAGCACACCAATATACTTTTGACCTATCTACTTAACGTAAGAATGAGCGTGCTCTGGTCTGTGTCCGGGTTTAGGCAGTGGGCAGTGTTGTTCCGTTGCTAAAGTTCGTTTGTGAATTTGCTAACGTTCAGCAGACTTGCTCGGCCGCTGCTGCTGGCAGTCGGTTTGTTGGTTGAGGTATGGAAGCTGGTGCCGGCTAGCGAAGCCGTCGACGGTGCTTTACTGGCAGTGGTGCTGCCGCCGAAGGGTGTTCCTCCCGTTCCTCCCATTCCGACGGCAGGCGGTGTATGGCTGTTAAACTGATGATGATAGTAGGATGGTGTTTGTGATTGTTGGGGCGGGAAGATGTGCCGAGCGGTAAGTGTTGACGACGAAATCGATCCCCCGCTGATGGCGGCCGACGATGTACGGGCAAGCTTGGGCGAGAAAAACAGTCCTGCACCTTCCGACGCAAAGGGCGTCGGTTGGAGGGTTGGTGCAGTTTTGCCGCCGTCTAGGGGGGCTTGCGGCTGCAGTTGCTGGGCAGTGTTGAAAAGGTTTTGCTCGCTAAACAGCGAGCGCCGTTGCGAGGTATTGGTGGCACGGTGGTTCCACTCGAACACGGATGCGGACGATGGAACCGGCGAGGGTTGTTCGCTGCGCGCCATCGAACCGCCGGTGTAGTGCGATCCTTCCGCACCGATGTCCACTTCGGTCGGTGTGTTACGGCGCGTCGTTCCGGTCTGTGACTCGAAGCCGGAGCTTTGCGATGAAGTGCGGGACATGTGCGTTAGCTGTCCGCTGCCTGCCGTCCACAGGATGTCTTTTGCGAAGCCCTTAGACGATGGTTCCGGCGCACGGAAGATGCGGGCACGGTGATGGAGCAGTGACGATGGTCGCATTACCCCCAGCTCGTCGTACTCCGGTTCGGGATGTGACTTTTTTGCAAACGGATTCAAGCTCGCGCTGCCAGCGAGAGACATGCGAGAACCACCTAGCACACTGCCGGATACGTTCAGCGAAACGCGTCCACTGATCGACAGCCGATCGATATCTTCCTCGATCAGTGGCGACTGTAGATCGTCGTCCTCCACCGCCTCCTGATTGATTGTGCTCATCGAGTAGCGAAACTGGTTACGCTGACTCCCGGCACCCATTGTGGCTGGACCCGATCGACGTGGATTCTGTCGCCGGTGCGCAAGACCGTGCGCCACCGTTTGAAAGTTATCCACCGAGAAGGAAGGTGTTTTCAGTAGCGAATGCGCCGAACCATTCGGTGTGATGTGTTTGCTATTGAATGAAGCTCGTTTATCGCCGCCCAACTCATTCCCACCGGCAGCAGCGACGTTGAACAAGGAGCCACTTATTTTGTTAAATCCCAGCGGAGGAGAGTCATCGCCCATCAGGAAGGGATTCGTTGGCGAAAGCGAAAAAGCGGAAGGACTGCCCGATTTTGTCGTATCGAGCGATTTCCCGCTAACATCGCAACACAGATCACGTGTCGCGGGTCGACGGCACACTGGTGGGCTCTTGTTGCCGTTGCCGCCAAGGGCAGCTTGATCCGTTCGGAACGACCACGACGCGCTCTGATCCGCGCCGTCATTACTTGCGTCGGCATAATCACTCTCCTTGCACTGCTGGGAGTAGATTTTGTGAAAGCTAGAGTTCAGATTACCGGCGGGCACATCGCTCTTCACAAGCCGCTGCCCGATGCTGCTGAGCGATAGTGCCAGCGCACCGGTGGTGAGCAGCAGCGCCGCTAACGATGCATCCTTTACCTGTGCGTACTTTAGCGCACAATCGACGAGACACAGTGTCACGATGAGCGATTGCTTGACAATGGTCCGCTGGCTGCCGATGGAAGCTAGCAGTGCTGACAGCGCTGCAATCGCTACGATCAGCAGTAAGGAGGGGTGGCTTTCGTGTGGAACTTGCCCCGATATGGTCTCGTAGTACTGGGCCGTGGTTTGCACCACCGATCGCGGAACGTACTGGAGAAATATGTCATACCCAATCGCTTCAATGCGATCCGTCGTTTGCTGCACGTTCGGTTCCGCCAGGAGCTTATCAAACTGCTGGTAAAACAGTTCGCGCATGGCAAGTGCGTACGAAAGTAGCACCGTAATGCCGGAAAGCAACGGTGCTGGACAGAGCAGTATCAAATCGGCCACGGTCCATTGCGAGTCGGCAAAGTCTTGCTGTAGCTTCACCAGCAGCAGCGCCGTTATGGCCCATACGCACACCCGTGCCCAGCGGACCCGCTTCAGATGGGCTTGCTGCTTGCCGGACGCACGTATATGCATATCGAGCACGTCCATGCTTTTACTGCCGATCTGTGCCAGCTTCGAGCCGAGTATGTTCCGCTTTACTTCGTTCAGCGTGCGCTTGAGGATGCGTTCACATCTTCCGCAAAGCTTGTACGCCTGTTCCAGCTGTTTGCTGTGGGGGGCAAAAGGAAGAAATGTGTTAAGAGAGAGAGAGCGAGAAAAAAGCCACGCAAATCTGGTGCATTTCGTCGCCTACCGGTACTCCTCTACTTCCGCATCGTAATTGTCCTCATCTTCCGGCACGAACGACGCGAGCTGATGTATTTTCAACTCCTGGTTACGATTGCAGCCGAAACAGAGCCCGTTGCTGGTCAGCATTCGCCCATTGCCGGTGGACGACCGAACGACCGACGAGCTGTCCCACTTATCGTCGTCCGTGACGTTCGATGGGTGGTGATAGTGATAGCTGTTTAGCCGCTGCTGATACTGTTCCGGTATCTCCCGATTGTAGTCGCCGTCCGCCGTAAACCCGTTGTACTGCTTGCACGCCGGACAAACGAACGAATTGGACTGGTCGTACGGTACGCGCGTGTCATGATTACAAAACCAGCAATTTACTTTCGCCGGGAAGCGTCTCCTACATTGAGAGTAAAAAAACAGATTACATCCAATGTAAACAAAACACCATGCGACGATGGAAAAGGCTAATTGCCTAACGCCTACCTAACGTTTAAGTACAGATTCACGAACGTCACGATACACACGAAGCAGATCACAACCACCGGCACTACGATCGTACCGACCAGCACCAGCAAGTTCGCGCCCATTTTCTTTCCGTCCGTGGGTGGTCCTTTTCCTATGCTTTCCCTTTGGCGTAAACTCTAGCACGCGACATACGCGACAACAGGGGGGACAAATTGTCGTGTGGCGCTCGCCTTTCCTGTACCCGCTTTCGGTTGCTTTACTCCATTTTAGATACGGCAACGAAGCACTTTGTACCGCAACGTGGTTAAATAAATAAAATACTAAAGAAAAGAGAGTTTTCCACGCGTTTTCTTCAATGCCCCGAGATGCAAGCTAGCGGGCCAAACGTCAGATGAAAATTCGATTGTGACGTTTGAACTGTCAGCCGGATGGTTGGACAGACTTCAAGGTTGATATACACATTTGAGACGAGGTCGACATATGTGTGTATAAAGTCGACATTGGCTGTTTATTTAAATTGGACGTTGCACGTGATGGGTTAATACGAAAGATAACATATTAAAAAAAGGAATTTTTTTAACAGGATTTTAACTGAATCATTACATTAAATTTAAAATGACTGTAAGGTTTGTTTTTAAGCACAAATATGATTAAATCTCTAGAATTTCCCATTTAGCACATAAATCTCTCGTGGGAGCTCTTTTGAACAGCTAAGCTAAACGAATCCCTATCAAAGCTTAATAATTGCAGGAAGGACATCAGACCATACCATATTTGGATACGATTGGATTGTAACAGTCAGCTTGCGTATGCATTGACGCACGACGCACCTTGTCTGGTGTCTGGTGCTGTGTGAAAGCAATTCCCACTTTTCCGTCTTCTTTTGTTGCAACACACTCATCAATCATATATTCGTTGATGGAAGCGAAAATGTTCACCATCACCCATTTATTAAAACCTTAAATATCTTCAAAGTACAACAAGTATTTTGCGTGGAAACTTATAACCGAACGCTGACTAATACCTTCCCACCTTCCCTGACCTGCAACAAATACTGAGGCGCGTGGGAAAACATTCCCAGTTTCCCAGTCCTCTAGGGGTAGATGCGAGAACGGACGCGCCATCTCTTCACCAGTTGGCGCAACAACACCAACAAAGTACACCTTTGACAACCATCCCTTCCACTAGCCGGTAAAATCCGACTTTATCTGGTTAGCTTAACGGTGTAACGTAAGTGGTCGCGGTCCTATGCCGCTCCCGCCCAATCACCAACCTCGAACCGCAAAACGTGATTCCGCCGATCAGCAGAGCGACGATATTATTTAGATCGCCACCAAACAAGATCGCATGCATTCGGATGATCATGCGTGAAATCGCAGCAGGATGTATTTTTAACCACCGTGGTCGACGGCGTGGGAAGACGGCAATTCGTCGTAAACAAAGCTATTTCACTTGCCTGGGGTTTGGGGCGGTTTGGCTCCAATGTCAAGCCGTGCTACAAATACTCATCCCTCAAGATGAGCAACCCGTTACACCGGGGCGGGCGGTAGGTTTGGTTTGGCTCACGATCTTTGCTGTTGGTTTGCGGCAGAAGGCATACGCTGGCAAGAGCTCGTGCGTACGCTTGCACGATACTTCTCGTGTGGCCGTGTGTTATATCACCTACCTAGTGTGAGACATGTGCCGCCCTCGTGGCCTGTCCCCCTAGACACCAGAATGCGTTTGGCTCTCTGTGTTTCTCTCGCCCCTGCAACACAAGACATCGGAGCTGACAGAGCTCCGTTATTAACGTTGTTCCGGATGTGTCGGAGGATGTGGACAATGGGGCAAAAAAGGCACCAAAACCCTGACATTGGAAAACCGATCGCGGAACATGCGTTGCATCCAGATGCAATTGCTTTTACATTGACCTACATGAAGGCAGGCAAGCAAAGGTAGAAAAAGCAAAACGATCGGTCCATATACTCATCCTTGTCCGCGTTGCCGCTGGGCAGGGCAAGAAAAACGAATCTCCAGAGAATGATCTACTACTAAGCGTATATGTGGATGTCCTTGTGTAGTCTTGTTTCTTTTTTCAGGTGACACCCGATGCAGTAAGGTGTTTCTCCATTAAATAGCCAGTGTTTCCTAGCGATGGCATTGTCTCGTTGCAGCGATCTTGCAAGCTGTCGACTAAAACGAGCATTTGTTTTACGATGTAAATTATTGTACAGAAACAACCCCGTCCGAAGATCACAGCGGCAGACATTCTTAGTGCAGCGACGTCAATCTGCCCTGCCAGCCTCCATCATTGTGACCATTGTGTTGACTCGGGAAGTCAACAAACCCATCGAACGATCTGCTCTCGTCCATCATCCTCCTTGTCCCCGGATTCCTTCCATCCACAGCCTGAGAAAGAGGATGTCATAAAATCGAGGACCCTGTCGCCACTGTGTCCGTGTTATGGGGTAAGTGCTGGTGCTTATTTTTACATATGGCACGGCTTGGCCCTTGGTGCAAGACACACACACACACACACCGACACACTGGGGAAATGTCGCACGAGAGAGGTGCAAAACAAACCAAAAAACCCCCGGACACCGGATCGAACCGCACCTTCATCGCCGGCCGGACGCCAACGCGACCCGTAGTGGCATGCAGTGGCCAGCCAGGAATGGTTTTGCGCGGCCTATTTTTAGCCCCTGTTTAACAACAACTTCGCAAGCTAAATCAACTGTCACAATGCGCAACAATTGGTCGGTTTGGTTTTTGGGTGGATCTCGATGGCCGGGTCGTGATCACAAAAGGCTGTGATAGTAACGTAACTGTGGTCACACCCACGCCATTGACGTACACACAGTATACCACATTAGACCGGTAATTTCGATACTATTGCGTGCGTAATTGTTCCGCATTTGCGCAAAGCTTTCGCACTGCAATGGGTCTCGGATTGATCGGGCGCGAGCTGCGGTTGCTATTGGCGTCAGCACGCGAGATGTCTCCCTACGCCGGGGGCTAGTGAACGCAATACGAACTGACCCCTCTTGAGGAGTATTAGGTGGGTGTACCGGAAAGTGCGTGTGTAAAAATTGCCAATCCAAGCAATCGGACTAGCCGAGTAGCTAGCAACTTTGAGGGTTTGTAGCTTTGGCATCCAATTCCTTTAATATGAAGTTTTTGCAATTTTGGCGTCTTCACTAAAGCAACTTCACTCTCTCCACTAAAGCAATTCCCCAAAAGCAACGAACTTTTGGTGCAACACAAGGTCCAGCCCGTTACCAACAAAGCGCGGCACGATACATGCATCTGATCGACGGTTTGCAATTACGGTTGTCGTGGTGATTGCACTGGTGACACCCAACCATGTGCTCGGCTGCCATCGAGCAACGAAAGCAACAACAACAACAACGAAAAAGAGCAAGAGTGTGCACACTATCGGCCTGAAACCATTGTCCGTCCGTCACAGACTCTCTCGATCGAGCCGGCGCCAGTCGATTTAAGCGGTGGTGTGTGGGGTGTGCGCATGTAAAATTCTCACGAGTCAAGGACGACAACCCGGCGGTAGCAATGCCGGCTACCGATCAAGCCGGAAAGACACAAACCCCGGCCACCCACGTGAAGCCCCGCAGTGCCGTGCGTGTGTGTGTGTGTGAGAGTGCAATTAAAATGTCTCCACACCAGCAGCGTGGTTGTCACACCGATCGGGCCTGTAAATATTTATGAAATGGCGGAAGTTTATGCGAGCACGAGATGAAACCTTTCGCCTACCCCACTCCTCCTTTAGGCCTTTCGCTTCCAAGGTAAGCCAAGTGGGAGGATGGGAATTCCTCATTCCTTGGCGAAGGTTTACCGTTCGCGATACTATTCGCCGGCTTTCCAGCGATCTATCAGATGCTTCCTCTTGACACGATCACGGGAAAGGGTTTAGAGATTGTATTGCACCGGACAGACACTTCCTGGGACACACGCTCGAATGGGACAGGCATGTTCAATTCGCCAGTGTGGCGTGCGTGACGCAACAGGAAGGTGGTTTTGCATGGGCTGCTTGAGCTACCCGAACGGCTGCAGAAACGGAGTGACCGAAGTGACCAACACCACGATTGCGCAACGGACGGCGAAACGTGTTGACACTGCACTTTTGTTTGCCCTAATCGTGTTTGCAAGCTGTACAGCTGTGCGGAGGTACGATGGAGCCGATTGCACAATGCTCCTTCCTTTGAGTAGAAGCTTTTCAAGCAAATAATAGACGCCTCTTGAGGACACCCTTACAACGCGTTATCTTCAACATGGCCGATCATCTAACGGTCTACTTAAGCTAATGCAAAATGGAGTCATCGTTCGTCTGGAACCGGCTCGAATCGGTTCTTTTTACTATCGGCTAGACCGGTTCCCCGAGCAAACCCGAACCCACGCGAACTCTAGGGAATTCCATTCTTAACGGCAGAGTTCGCTATTCAGCAGCCGATGAGAAGAAATCTGCCCAGAAGGTGCTCCACACCACCGTGGTCCGGACACGATTTATCGCTTAAGCGGCTCACGTAACTAGCTAGAACCGGTTTGTGGTTTGCTGCACTAACGTCAGTAGTGCATTTCTGCATCGGTCGGCCCAGTCATCGATCTGTCTGAGATGACTCGGCAAACACAAGATGGAGGAAGCGAATACACTCTGACGCAAGTACGAGTATCGGCTGCAACTCACTACTAGCCGAATCATGCTTGTGACATACGATTAATTGCGACTTTATGGAGCTTTTATGAGTCCCTATAAATGTCTCATTTTAGTACGACAGCTAAATGCGTTTATAATACCTAGTTTGAGGAGTATACCGCTACAACCGGTTGGGAATGAGCACTCTTAACTCTGTACTGTACCGACTCCATTGTCATGGTGGAAATTTTCCATAAGCACCACCACAAGCAGCCGCGTTGGGGACATCGTTGCAAAAACCGCGTACGTGTCGAGCCAGAACGATAAAACACGACCCACCACCGTTCCCCGGCCCTTCAAACCCCTTTCGCCACCGGGGTTCGCCTTATCGTTCCACGTAAGTGCTTAGTAAACAGTATGTCCATCGAACCGGTTCAGTTCGGAAAATAAGAAGAGGCGAGCTAACTAACCCCGACCCGGCTACAGTTTCCCTCACAGTCATACGATCTTTGATTGAGGGGGAAGGGAGAAAAAGCGGGGAAAAATGCAACTGTAGCTGCAGTTCCCGTGCGGTGAATTCCGCACCGTTCGCCAGTGCCGCCACTCGTGCAACAAGTACCGATTCCGAGTTCATCCCGTGCTCACCGTGCACTCCGGACACGTGTATGACGGTCGTGCGATGGTCGGTCGGCACACCGACTTCTAGAAGCTATAGCCGCTTGGGAGGATGCATATTTCATAACATTACACGATCCCTGCAATCGGAGGGTTTTGCACAACGCGTTGATTTTGTTCGGCTAGCGGCAATTAATTGCCCAAGGGCCAGGATGGGGTGGCGGAGTTAGATCCTCCTTACCGGATCCACCCAGTACTGTGGAATGGCCGGTACACCCGGATGGCGCCGCTTGTGTGGCTGAGTGGCTGGTGCGTTACCGATCTGGTACAAATAAAGTCATAAAGCTGCCCCGCGAAGTGCCGCATTTCAATCAGTCCTTTGCGATGCATCCATTATTGCAACCGAAAAAAAAAACACATTGCGACAGCCCTGGGACAGAAGATCCTTATCGCACGTACGCTAGCGTGAGCGTGAATGAATCATGGCGGGATGGTGAGTAGGTTAGCGTTTTTGCAACCACCCCCACCCACTTCAACCTTGCAATCCAAACAGTTCCGCCGGTGTCCGCTCAGGGCTCTAATGCAAAGCGTACAAGCAAACATCGCTCCCATTTGTCATCCTGGGTGGACATGGTCGCGCTGGTGGGAACGAACACACCAAACAATACACAATCATGATGCAATGGTCGGTAATTATGATGATAAGAAGCAGGCATCCAGACTAAATTCCAACGGCGAACGAAAAATAGGAAGATGACGTCTTTGCGGGAGCTTCCGTTCGGAGTAAATGTCGCTTACCGCTTTGAACCGCTTTTTCCACCATGATGCCATGAGATGCAAAAGCAAATGAAGATAATAATAAACATTACGGGGAAAGGCAAGGATTATCCGGAGTTTTGTGGGCTGCCTTTCATCGGAAGCAGGATTAGGGCAGACAGCTATTAGGTCCGACTGTGAAGAATCGTCTGATTTACGCGTCTGTTTGTGGCCGTGATAAGACATCGCAATATAAGCTTAGATTAAATCCCACCTGAACCGGTGGGAGTTATGATTTATTTGACCGCGCGATAAGCGCCACGCAAATGGGCGAATTGATTTTGTATGTTTCGCCGTCACCTGCAAAAACACTCAGACCGCATTTTTTTGTTTGGTCCCGAATCACGGCCCGAAAACTACGACGCAGTACGGTTGGTGTGGAGCGCAGTACCAATGCTCTAAGGATGCAATCGGCCATTTCAAGCTCAATGGCAAAACGCCTTCGTTACGGTTGCGACGGTACTTTCGCCAGCAAACCAGTTTCAATCAAACCGGTGGTGGCGACACACCAATTGACGATCGATCGATCCGCTCTTGCCCGCCCGGTTAATTGAACCGGCGCACGATCGTCGTCACCAGCGTGCCCGGTCGCTTCTTCCAATTGTGATTGTGTGCGAAACGACGCAAGAATGGACACAAATTAACGTGACGATCGCCCGTTTGCATGATGTCGCCCTTTTCCGCCTTGGCTCTGGTAGGGGGGGGGGGGGGGGGGGATTATGTGGGGTGTCCCCACCGGCGTCGGGCCACTAATGGTCTAAACATAAACGATATCAATTGTGATCAATTGTGTGGTGACCCCGCGAAATGGGATGGAGATGATACGCAAAACGGCTCAATGCGTCTGCGTCATTCGGCAGATCTTCCCATCCAGCCCCATCCGCTCTGGAACGTTCGCCTTCGCGGGTGCATCAATCCTACCGGTTGATTCATCACTCGGTTCGTGTACAACAGCTTACGCCACATCACGTGCAAGAAAGTACGCTGGATCGCGTCCCTGGCAGCTCCGACCAAACCGTAAACAACATCCAGTGTGGAGCACAGCAGATAAGCCAGAGTGGAGGAATGTTCCATTCAAAGTTTTTTTGGTTAAAAATAAACCGTAAACAATTGCCGATATCCGTGGCGAAGGGCGGCATTCCTTTCGTGTGTACTCCCTATCGGGGTGTTATCGGTGCGAGTTCTTGGCCGGCCTTGCTGGGTTTGGGTTTGTTTGTCAACGGCCAGATGATGGTACGGGCACACTTCGTACTGTAACTTGTAAATTGAAAATGCTATCATGGGAACCATGCTCCTTTGATCGGTTGATCGATGTTTACATGTTTGCTTGTTTATTTATTCAACTGGCGCGCTGATATGTCAAACAGCAATGTCAAACACGAGACCCACAAATCGGAGTAGGTCTTATCGAGTGGGTAGCAACCGGTCATCATCATCATCAAGTTGGCCTACTCTTTCGAAACTCGATCCGTGTAGGCTCCCGATCTCCGACAGGTCTCCCTTCACCTGATCCAGCCAACGAACTCGCGCTCGCTCCCCGACGCCTCGTGCCGAACTGAGGGTCGCTAACGAATTCCCTTCTTGGCGGGGCATGAGTCCGGCATCCTCATCACATGCCCCAGCCATCGTATCCTGCCGGTCTTCGCCACCGTCAAGATGTCCGGTTCGCCGTATAGCTCAGCAAGCTCGTGGTTCATCCTTCTCCTCCACACTCCATGCTCGAACACACCGCCAAAGATGGTTCGGAGGATGTGTCGCTCGAACACGAACATCCCCAGAGCGTTTGCATCCTCCGCTCGGATAGTCCTAGACTCGTATGGCCATATAGGATCACCGGGCGAATCAGTGTGCGATAGATCTCACATTTCGTGCGGTCTCAAGCCAAGAAATTGGAGAGACCGATAGAGAATCGTGCCACGGATGTCTTTGTCCAGCCCCGCGCCTCGTATGACACCTGCCAAGGCTATATTATAGGGGAAGCAACCGGTAAGCAACCGGGAACAAGCTTTGAAGAGGATAATTGGCCTATCGATCAGTCCGTTCCGATAAATAGTTATCCGGTTCGCGGTGTAAAAAAATGGACAATTATTCCTCCAATTTCCCTCTGAGATTCGATCCACGGACCATTATATTCGGTTTAGGACCGAGTTCGGACCACGAAGAGGAATGAATGTATTTCGAGGATTATTCTCCTATCATGATCTTCTTTTCCCTTGTCACTACAACCTCAAATGGTCTCGTCCTGCCATTTCTGGCTTTCTGTGACTTGATTTTAGCCGTAGCAGGGTAGTCAGCCTTACCTTGCCCTGTGTACCGGGAGGCGCTCTGGATGGGATTTGAACCTTTGAAGACGACGTATAACGCACCGGTCACCTGACCGCCCCCATCTCGTGATCAGCCCTTCTAAATTCAGAACAGAATTCCTAGCTTGAAGTATAAACCCCCTCATCTTAACGTCAATATTGCTGTTCAGACTGACTTTTGACTGGCGATAAGCATAGCGTTTGATCTTTCCTTGATAAGCCTCTCTTCCCGACTAAGACCACGTGCAGCAATTAATATTTGTTTAACAACATTCCTAATTGAGCTTACAGAGTGTTTGCTCGCGCTTCCATATATGAATGCTTACAAACATTTTTTGAATTAAAAAGCGTAATACTTCGACCGAGCAGGATTCCTGCCGGAGATAACGTGTTCCATCGCCGACTGTAAACACCAAAATAAATGCCTAATAAAAGTGTTTACCGTGGCTGTTGTCGGCACCTCATTGTGTCACCGGTTAAATCAGGTTTCCGGGGTTAGGTTATCTGCGTCTCATCGGTGTTCCTGGTTCGAAGGATCCTTCAAACGTTTCCGGCCCCCCCAGTTATACAATCAACAAATTGTCACCTGATTACGGCATAACTGGTATTTGTGCATTGCTATCATTACGGTTAGTGTATCGTTTCAGGCGTGAGAGGTGTTTGAAATGATACACGCTGCATGCCACACAAAACCCAACTCCCGTCCAGCGCAAGTACTGCGTAGAAAGTCACGCACGTTCCCCCCCGTCCAGGGTCATCTTACCGACTCCGTTTACCCACTGACACACATCCGGCAAACGCACGGTTCCAGTGTGGAATTCCGTGCTAACGAATTTTGATTGCTGCCCTTGCAAACGGGGTAGCTGTTATGCGCCTCCAGATGATCCACATTCGAGGTCAGGCGGATCAGTTATGGTGGCGACGTCTTGACCGCTACCACCACCACCAGCCGCACATCGTCTTCAACGTCACACAGACAGGCGAACACAGTCATAGAACGAAAGGGGGGGGGGGGGGGTTTGTGAGTGCTAAAAATAGCGACAAAGTGTTGCGACAACGTTGCATGCGTTGCAGTGTCATGCAGAAGGGGCACCCTTCATCTTCCCCCCCAGCTAGTGGCGCCATTACTTCGGACCCGGGGGGGCCATCGGGGCTGAGCTCATTATGAGCTGCCTCTCCGTGTGTGTGTCTGTGCCGGACCGTGGTTTGTAATGAGAGCTAGCAAACCAACGAGTCCAAAGCCCACCTACGTGTACCGGGTGGGGGGGGCCAGGTGAACAGTCGATTTATGGGCCGTATTTACTACTACCCCGTCAATTGCAGCGTGTCTGGTTCGCCGCTGGCTTCATAAAACTTTAAATAGAATTTCAAAAACTGATAACTACAATGGGTCACGTAAAAGTGAGATTAAAAAGCAAATTCCCGGCCCTGGGAATCTTCCACGCAGAGAAGCAATTCTTCTGCTCCTCGCGCGGAAAAAATTTCCTTGGGGTGGAATATTTTGCATCCCCCGGCGGTATAAAAAAAACTTGCGCGGTTGTATGGAATTTTCCATCCGAAGCTCGAAAAGTAGTGCTTGTGTTGTGTGTGCGTGTACTGGTACCCACCACCTCCCCCCCCCCATACCCACACTCCCATCTCGACCGTGGCCCTGCCTCCGTAGCTCAGTTTAAAAATACGCCGTATTCTAGCCCGCGCGCGATTTCCCTCTCCCTGGGTTGCCTGTTCTACACATGTTGGTGTTGGCCACCAGCTCCAAGCGGCCGGAATGATTCACCAACGGATTCAGCAGCTGGTTGGCAGTTTAATTTCTGGTCATTATTTCGTGTCGTGAGGCTGATCGTTTTCGGTTTTGCTTGGTTGGCACTACACGACGCTGGCGGGCGAAACGTCGCCCCCTCCCCACCAGACGATGTACTAGTACATCCATCAATCAAGAATGCGTACTATAGTGTCAATCACGTTAGCACTGCTATAATTAGTACGGCCGATGTGGAAAACAGCGTCAGAAACAATACACCTGTCAGTTGCAGGCGACTGACAGTGCGCTGACAAGGGAAGAATAGTTATGCAAGCTTTTCTCACCTTTACCCTTAATATTGTACTTTAAAAATATCGTAAATGTGTTTTTTTTTTGTGGGGGCACGCTTGCACTTGCTTTTTCATCAAAGCGCAAATTTCATCTTCCTTTCTTGTGGCGGGCCGGAAAGTATGGCCCCGCGTTGTAAACAATCTGCGCGCACGTGCTAAAACACACAGACATCGGTCAGTTGGGATGATCGGATAGGTGAGAATGGTTGGTTTCGATACTACAAGATGGGAAAGAAGGTGTGGCTTGCGGTTTATCGAGTAAAGTGCTAATTTAATTGCTTCTCTTTTGATCAGGTGTAAGATGTGGAATAGGTGTTCAGAAGGCACCTGATAAATGGTTTCAAATTAGCAATTGGCGTTACAAAACAATAGTTAACAAGAAAGCGATAATAAGGAGAGAGAGAGAGAAAACAAAACAATCAACTGATTAAACAATACTGACTAACAAAAATAAAAAAGCTAGACTTCAGACAGTGATGTGAAAAAACTACAGCAGATTACTCAATAGAGAAAATTCTACATTCAAGAAACATTATGCTGAGCTGCCTTAAGGCAAACTGATTTTTGAAACTAAATTTTCTCATTTTCTGCAGCATTTTCTGAACTTTGTAGAGATCAGTTACTACTCCCTCCTGAAGACAGCATAATTGGATAATTGGATTGGTCTTTGCTGTTTCCAGTTGGTTGAACTACTCAGTTAAAGTTAAAGATCAGTTAAAGAAGCGCTCAGCCCAATTCCTTTTGAGTGATCGTCATATGGACGGAGAATCTTTCATCAAAACTCGAAGCAATTTTAATTCGTCAACAGAAGGTTAACTTCACCGTTCAACGATAAAACTGATAATAAATCTTCAACTACAATCTACTCCTTCGACTGTTTGGGCTAAGCTGCTCTATCTATTGGGCTGAGTGGACCGCCAGAGCACAGGACCGTTGCGTGAAAAATCTGTAAAATCAGTCTATTCGTCAGGCTACGAAGTGAACTACACCTTGACAACATGAGTAATAGACAGCAACAGCCACAACACAAGCAGGGAAATTCATTTTGACACAGCGTGCGCATAATTTTCCACCTGTTGCACTCGCTTTCTTCTTGAACCATGAAGCTTAACCCCATTCCAAACACTCCCCGACAGAAAGTTTCATGGCAAACAGGTGGTGGTGGTGAACTCTGTTTTGCAGAAATGTCAGCCAGACGTTGTGAATCGGTGCGGTGTTAAGTTGCGCGCTCCCGGAAGCTTTTAATAAGCCAGCAGTAGCATTTGCATCGCTAATGTGAAGCCCCAATGCGGTGAAACGCGTTCCGTTTGTTATATCGCCGTTTCGAGCAACCTGTCAACGAGCAACCATCATCATCATCATCATCATCATCATCATCATCATCATCATCATCATCATCATCATCATCATCATCATCATCATCATCATCATCATCATCATCATCATCATCATCATCATCATCATCATCATCATCATCATCATCATCATCATCATCATCATCATCATCATCATCATCATCATCATCATCATCTCATCATCATCATCATCATCATCATCATCATCATCATCATCATCATCATCATCATCATCATCATCATCATCATCATCATCATCATCATCATCATCATCATCATCATCATCATCATCATCATCATCATCATCATCATCATCATCATCATCATCATCATCATCATCATCATCATCATCATCATCATCATCATCATCATCATCATCATCATCATCATCATCATCATCATCATCATAATCATCATCATCATCATCATCATCATCATCATCATCATCATCATCATCATCATCATCATCATCATCATCATCATCATCATCATCATCATCATCATCATCATTATCATCATCATCATCATCATCATCATCATCATCATCATGTACAACCAACCTACCTTTGGATCAAGAAACTCTCAACCAGGCCATTCAACTTCGAAACACAAAAACCGGTTAGAGTGTGTGACTTCTATCTCCGGTTCAGGCGAACCAGAAAGGGGGCTTGTCCGTTTTGTGAAGAGGGAATCCTGTTCTAATGCTTCTTCTTCTTGGTAGCATTTCTTTAACACTACTGTCGCCGGCGCGGACTGTGTGAATTCTTCTTAGATTTTTAAAGCATTCTTTGTATCCCTGCGATGGAAGCGTACAGTCAGTCAGTCAATCGAATATCGAAATCAGGGCTGCTTCGGTTGTTCTATTGAGAGTTAGAATGCATGATTTGCATCTGAAGCGGAAAGTGTGTCAAATGAGCACCCCAGTCCGCTTCACCATTCGACCATAACCAGTGCGTGAGTGAATTGGTGAGCCATTTTAGTCCGTACAATCTGCATCCTAGTTATCGATTGTTAACACAATTTTAATATAGAAAATTCCATCCCGGAGGCTCTCGTTTGCCACCCTCTGAATGTCACGCGAATTCGATCTAATTAAAATGCCATTACTTTGTAGTTTAGGGTTTAATGAGCAAAATATTTACCAAAACATCATCAACACGGCTACAGCCACACACAGACAGGCAGAGACTCGGGGGACAAAGTCCGGGGAGAGGACACAGGAGGATGAATTCAAATCGTCCGATCGTGGCAGCAAAACATGGTCTATAAATAAAGCTCAAAAAACTCAGCACCCGACCAAACCGGTACGAAGGTACCGTGGATTGGTGGACGGTCCTGGGTGGGTCGGAAAGGTGGGTCGAAAAGGGGGGTTTGCATTTGAACGTTACAACGCGAGAAAAGCTGCACCTTCCCCTTCTTCATCTGCCAGGGGCGGATTGGTGGAGGGGCTTGCATTCCTTCATGCAGCAACGGCAGGGCAATTTGCAACTGTGATTTACGACGCGCACATGTTTGGTCTTTCGGGTGTATCCGCTTAAAAAAAAAACTCGAAAACCACCGTACCGGAATGTCTTAACTCCCGCGTGCACCGTGGTGTGTCGCGAGATGCAGACACCGTTCCGAGTTGCGATTTTTTCGCACAAACAAAACCTGACCACCCCCTGACCAAACCGACCGGACGCTCCCGTAAGCCGCCAAGCGCAAAGGATCGTGCCCGTATTACCGGTACCGCGCCGGCCTCTAAATTTAACCCATTGACGTAGAGAAGACAAGAATTTGTGACAGCCCAACCAAGCGGCGGACGATGGGAAGAACAGTTCATTTTCATTTTCTTTCAAAACCGATAAGGAACAATAATTGCCCAGCGTTGTTTTGGTTTTACAAATGGCGGAACGATGGTGTTCCATTTTTATTCGGCTTAATAATATACATATGTGTGTATACATACATATACAATATGGCTTACATAATGTACGCGGTGATACGATTGATTATGTTGGTTTGATACGGGAGTTGGTTTTTGCTGTTGTCGCACATTTTATTTGAATATTGTACGGTACGGTTTCGGGTTTCCGAACAGGGGTAGGTAGGTAGTTGAGGGTTGAGGGTAGTACAGTCAATTTGCAAGGGTAGTATAAGAGATGTTAGACGCCGTCGTCGTCGGCATTGGCTCGTGACGGTATGCCAAAATTGGTTTTGCCTCCTGGTCAACCGGATCACACAAACACACACACACGTGTGACTTAGAATTTGGCAAAAGTGGAATGTGTCTATCGTGTGTGAGTAACGACTCTGAAAACCCTAAAGGCCGGTTCTGTGCCTGTGCTTTCCCCGCCTCCGTGCTACTACCATCAGAGTAGTTTGACATGCTTTGCTGGTCATTTATGTATTGTGCTCGCCCGCGTACGGGATATAAATATTCAACTTGGTCAACCTTGCGATGAACCGAACGAAGCAACGCTCTAAACCAACATCAGCTAGCTAAGCTGAGCTGTCTCTTATTTGAATGCTTATCCTTATCTGCATCCTCCTTCCTTTTTGCGGTATAGTCTTACAAGTCTACGGTTGTCTTGTTGGTTCGTTTCGGAAACGGAAACGCTAAAGCAGACGTAACAACAGCAAACCTACCGCCTAGCTAGCGTGAGAGCTATTGTAACGAGGATTAGGTGTTAAAAGTCAGCAGCAGTCTTCTACGATCGAAAGTGGAGAGTGGAGTGGTAATAATGAAGCGTCTCACTTACGCCTAACTGTACACGCCTATGTAAAGCTTACGCAAAGTTACAATCTGCACACTACGTTCGTGTGTCTCTCTGTGCATGCGTTCCTGCTTGAAGTTCGATTTCGAAAGGAAGAAAATGGCCGGTTCATGAGAGCTGTTTGTGGCCTTACGAATATCTCCGGCCAAAAAAGCTGGCATTAATAAGTACACCAAGATTTAACCTTCCGATGAAAAGCATTGCGATATGGTGCGATGCGAATTGCAATCAGGGGTTTGTTGAAAGGGCGAGATACTAACATTCGGCAACTGGCTATCACATACCGTTCTTACTTACTTACTTATCTGGCGCAACAAACGCTTTGCGGCCTTGGCCTGCGCTGCAACAATCCGTTATCCCGGCCGTTCTGGCGGACGCATCAACGCCATCACTCCATCTCGATTTGCGCCTACCACGCCTTTTCTGTCCGTGTGGACAGCCTAAAAGGACTTTACGGGATGGGTCGTCCGGTGTCATTCTCATGACGTGACCAGCCCACCGGAGCCTGGCGAGTCTAATGCGCTGCACGATGGTAAGATCATCGTACAGCTCGTAGAGCTCGTCATTGTAGCGGCGGGGCCAAACATCCTTCTGAGCATCTTCCTTCACATACCGTTCGCCGGTGTTTTATTTCCCACGCGCATCATTCGGTTCGTGTAATTTGATACGTCCAAGCATCATGCGCAGATGAAGGTCCTGAAGGTCAACCGGGAGAAGTGTGCCGACTGAAATCAGGTGCCAATCAGCACCACAGCAATCAGTAAAACAGCCTAATGCGCCTTCAAAAATCCCGCGTTTCTCGTTCTAATGTCCTGTTGTTTCGTTTGTGTGGTCTCTACTATACCAAAAATAGTCCAAGCCCAAAACTGTAACCTCCATCATTGCACCACTACGTACTTTAGAATTCTGTGTTCCCGCTCTTGGCTCCTACTGTCTTTGCATTTATGCGTTATCGTTTTCCAGTAAATTCCAATTAATTTCACAACAAAAACCCGACGCGGCAAATATGCGCACCAACACGTATATATATCCCTGCCTCAGTTTGGCCATAAAATAGATGCCTCGTGCTGCTACCTCTCCACGACAGGGGCCGCTCTTGCTACGGCTAAAAAAAGCGTTCACAATTCGATATATTAACACATTGTTTCACCACAATGAATCACAGTTTGTGTTGTGTCGAGGGGGTTGGTTTTCGATTTTTGTGTCCTCACATAAAATTGGGCCGTTTAAAGCAAACAACAACAAAAAAAAAAAAAATGGGGAAAAAATAGAAGGAAAACTGATACGCGTTCCTGGCGGGTTTAAAATTGCATTACTGAATTTGTGGATTTTACTACCCCGTTAGGGAAATTCGTTGCGATTGCTCTGTCCTCTCCTGCACTCCTTGCGTGCACGCTGACATCCTTTTCAGCCAGTAAAAGGCTTATCGATGTGTACCGAAACGTGTATCACAGTTCCTAGAGGGCTTGGGTTTCTATCCCTACGTGAGCGCGTGAGTGTGGATGTGTTAATGTTGCTGCCTTTAGGCTCTTGGTGTACTTTAAACATTAAACTAACGTTTTTACCTAGGATTCCAATAATGCTCAGCAATGGGAACACTCTCACTCCCAACCAAGCCAAGGCATTACGCTGTAGAGAAACTTAAGCAAAAGGAACAATAACAGAGAGAAAGTGGGTGCGTGAGTGGGTAAGGATGGTTCGTGCGATAACGCATCCACCAACACGGTACACTACCGGTTGGATAAATAGTATGTTCTCTGCCTTAAAGCTAATACAAAACGTGGCAAAACTAATCACACTTTCCTGTCCAATCGTCTCGTAACAAGCACTTGTAATGTATACGAATCAGCAGTTTTGATTCCGTGTTTCCGTGTGCCAATTGTTGTAGGAGCAAAGCCACGACACGACGCGAGCCAGAAGAGGCACACTCAATTACTCTACATACGATAGGTTTATATATATAATGAGCAGAATGGATGATATAGTAGATGTTTACATTAGCTAGCCATAATATGTAACAAGTATATATGTTGTGGTGTATATGTTGCTGATTCAATGCTGCGCACCCGTTTGTTTGTTTTGTTTGTTTTTCTTCTCCCCCGTCCTGCTTCTAATGCTGCTGCTGCTGCTGCCTTTTGTCTATAGTACTAATAAGTAGTGTAAGGATACTTTACTAATATAAGCCATACTCGTCTTATGTGTCTCTCGTTGCTCTCTCTCTCTCTCTCTCTCTTTCTCTCGCTCTCTTTCTCTGGATGGGTGAATTCGGTTCGAACATCCCGAACAACCGGATCTGGATCATCGCCGCCTGCTGGACTCGTTTGGTCGGGTAGGGGTTGTTGGGCTGGATTACACCCGGCGCAAGTTACCGTGGTGCACTGTAGGTGCCCCGCCTGGAGCGGACCTTTCCCTCCTTCGCCGTCATCGCCGTCGTTGCCCGTGTCGTGGCGCGTGGTAGTGGTGGCTTCCGGTGGTGCACATGCAGGACACTGTCCGAGCAGGCTTCCCGTACCTCTTCCCGCGCCAACCGGCTGCTCCGATGGCGGTGGTTTCCTTCCCCAGGCGTATCGTCGTCCGCGTTATCGTCTTCGTCCGGATCCGGATCGGGATCGTCGTCCTCGTCAGCGCCAGCCCTCCCACCCGCCTCTCATGACCGGCCGTCGGTCGACTTGCTTTTGCGAAGCGACTTGCGCAGCTTATCGACCAGCCGGGTGTGGAACTTGTTCAAGCTGTTCTGGCTGCCGGCGGCGGCGGCGGCGGCCGGCACCGAAGGTCCCGTCGCCCCTTTCGGCGGACTGCTGCCCGAGCTCGCCTTCGACGGGCTCGAAGCGATCAGCGAACTTTGCGAGGTGCGGGACGAGTTGCGCGAGAACTGGGACCGGGAGGCAAGGTGCGACATGTACATCGGGTGGCTGCGGTGGGCCGGCGAGCTCGACATGAACCCTTCGTTGCCGGGCGAGGTGGACAGGCTGGGGCAGTCCGACCGGGAGCTTTCCGACACCTTGCGCGACCGGCAGTTGCTTTGGTTCGAGCATTCCGATATCCGCCGCTGGCGGCCTTTGTAGATATCGAACTCGTTCTTCATCACCGGCATCATGAAAGCCATCGTTTTGCTGTGACTGTGGTCAATGCACGGTTCAAAAAGAGGGGATATAAATCCGTTTTTCCCGGAGTGTTGTCGACTGTCCGCAACGAAACAAAAAAATATGCAGAAACCGCACTCACAAATACACAATCACACACAGACACCGGAGAAAAAGGCAACACAAATACGTTTCTGTCAAATGGAAAAGTCGCCGTGTGCTTGGAGTCACGTACTCAAACAGAACTTTTTGTTGCTGTTGTTGTTGTTTGATTTTCTGCTACGCTTTTCCACGCTTTTCACACACACGGACGAAAAAATCAATATTCCTTACTCCGCCGTTATTATTTTACTACAAGCGGGTGTATTTCTTCTCTTTTTTCTTCGTTTCTACCACACCAGTTCGGCTTCCGTTTGGGGACTGTGCGCTAGAGTGAGACCACCGCACCTAACGGGAAAACTAGCACGGCGCGTGTTTCTTTTTTCCACGGCAACACAGTACGGGTTCAGGCACAACACGCACCCGAACTTTCACTTCCCGTATGGAGTTTGCGGGACTGACCACGCGTAATGCACCGCACACGATTGTAAATCGTTTGTAAATCCTTTGCAAATCGTGGTCACTTGGATTGCCCGTTTTGTGTGTTGTTTTGTATTCGAACTTCACTGCACGCGACGCGAGTTGTGTTCAGTTTGGGGGAAACTTTTGCTCTGTTGCTGATTCGCTGTGAATTCGCGAGAAGACTGCTGCGTTCGCTCTCCGGTTTACGTTTGACGTAAATACCGACCGCACACATCAATATAAGCACAGGGGAGAGCGAACTGCTGAGGCTGTCAAAATGATTTGTAGTGCACTGTGGGACAGAGTCGTACGACGTGAGGACAAAATAAGGAATTTTGGATTTATATATTTGGTACAATGTGCATGTCGCTGTATTGTTGAATACATCGGGAGAATCATCTCTTGTAATGGGCAAAACCAGGACAATGAACCCCATCAGCATCATAGCTACAATTGTTTGGATTTCCTCAGCTTAAACACCACTCGATATTGCATTATGGTCAGACCGTCCATTCTACGAGATGCAACAAAGTGAGGAAATACTGCCCCTAGGCAACCAATACCGGTTGCTAGCCCCTGGACTGTTGTTATGGCATTCTAACCAAATGTCAAATTTCAATTTCAACGGTCGCGTGTGATTATAGCAAGTGTTGCGTGCAAGCTAACCTCAAAATGCTGTTCAAATGTTAACCGCCACTTTGCATTCGGGAAAATTAACGTATCGCAACATTGTGGGAAATTTAAAAAGCGGAATAGGGAAACTTGAACAATCCTTATGCACTGCAATTGTATTTATACGGAATTCAGCACCCCGGATGCTGTTGTCGGAAGCTTTCCTCCTGAATACTGAACAGTGCGATTTGCTTCTTAAAATATGCTTCTTATTTAAAAAAAACACATTGCATGATTGCGAATACAGATTTATTATCATTAATTATACATCCCAGGCCATATCTTTTGATTACACGATTAAAGAACGCAAACTATACACAAATTATTATTAACGAATGTGGAATGAATATCATTAATACGGCACATTTTGCTTGCTTACGCTATGTGCTGTTTTTATGCCTACCTCCCAAACCCGCATCGCCTCTGTCCCAGAGTTTGCACCCAGTGGGGTGCGCGTATGGAAGCTGTACAAAACCGTGTTGCCTGTCTCCTATCACAAACGGCATGAGGAAAACGTGCCAACTACCTACATACAGGGGCCGGAAAAGGGAGGTGCCCCTCATTGCCCGATACTCGAAGGGATTGTTGGTGGTGTTTGCGTGAAGCTAGCATTTTACATGTTCAAGTAACACACGCACACGCACCCAGTTGCAACGAGATCCGAATGTAAAACAAGGAAACCAAACGTTAAGAAATAAAACAAAACAACAACCGCTAGACCGTTCGACAGAGCTTATACTACCTTCCGACCTAACTCATTTTTCCCTGTCCCTGCCTGTGTGGGTTTCACGAATCCTATATCAAATAAGACAAATATAAAATAATTTAATGCACCACTTCCACTCGTCTGTCCGTTTCACGAGTGTCTCTTAAAGCCTTTTTGCGTTGGTTTGTTGTTTTTTGCTTTTCCAATCTTAACACGATGAGAAGATGAAAAGGGGGAGAACGGGTAAAAGGGGGAGGAATTTTTAGAGTAGAACGTTTTTGGAAAGTTCACTCTACACGTGCCTCCTTCGCGCTTCCAGGTGGAGATGATGGCACAGTTTTGCTTGGTTTTGTTTGGTTTTTGGTTAATCGAAATTAATCTCACAAATTGCTCACCTCCTTTCCACATCCATTCACGGGTTCACTGTTCACGCTTTACCGCAGTTGCGCCATGGCTAGCCTAGTAGCGCTAGTAAGCGTTTTTTTGCTTTCAATCGTTCCTCCCTTTCCTTTTATATCCTGCGGTACATAACGTGCCTTTGCAGCTTCGTATTCCCTTATCCACTCTCTAGGAGAGACCGTCTACGAACTACCAACCCACTTCTCCATTTAAAATACCCGCGCTAATTTGGGGCGCTGCAGCAGCCTCTGCTGTGTCTCGTTGTAGTTAAAATCTTCTTTGAATTGTGGCAACCGAAATGCATGTTACTGCCTTACACAATTTAAAGCAAATGGCACGCGTCACGGCCAAAACTAATCTCGTTGTACGTCCTTGCGCCGGTAGGCGGTCGGTTCCTTGATCGGTGATGCATCGCCCCCGATGAGCGATTCAATTTTTCTCGGCTCGGGCTCAATAAAGGACGTGACGCCGGGTGGCGCTACGGTGGCACCACCACCGCCACTCACGGTCCGCACCGTGCTGGGCATGGCGGCTGCAATGCGCGAAATTACCGTCGCCGTACCTTTGGCGGGCGTAATTCCGTGTCCGCTAAGATTGAACCGATTCTCGACCTCCTTCGTGGTCGCTTTGAACGTTTCAATCATCGCGTTCCGGGTGCGCTCGATAAGCTCCGGTATGTCGTCATTGGTGAGCCCTTTGGTTTCGATCGGTGGCAGCGCGGTCACAATCACGTGCCCCGGATTCATCACCTTGTTCCGATCGTCCAGGAACGTGTGGTAGGAGCTGTACACGACCGGGAGGATCGGTAGCTGTGCGCGGACGGCCACATGAAACGCACCCTTCTTAAACGGGTGAATTTCGTTCGTGGTGCGGCGTGTGCCCTCCGGAAACACCCACAGCTTGGTGCGCCTCTTGATGAGCATCTTGGTTGAATCGTTCATGGCCGTTTGGGCACGCTGCGGATGCCGCCGATCGATGAAGATGAGCCCGGACAGCCAGGCGGCCAGACCGAAGGGCCAGGCAAAGAACAGCTCCCGCTTAGCGATCACCGTACACTTGTCCATAATGTGCCAGAAATCAAACATACCTACGGGACAGAGGGAAAAAAGGGGGCAAATTAATGACTGTTATGTGTGTGTGTGTGCATCGTCCTCATGCTGCGCTATCCTACCTAAAATATCGAGCGAGCTTTGATGGTTTGCCACCATCACCATGGCACGATCGGCACTCATGTGTTCCGCACCTCGAACCTCCCATTTGATGCTGACGATCGGTGATGCTAGCCGGCAAAATTTGCTCGCCAATCTGTAATTCAGAGGAGAGGAAAAAAACACACACAAAAATAATTTAAATTCATCCAAAACACCATTTCTGCTCAATGTAGTCCGATCGATTACAGCCGTTTGAAGATCACTAACTGCAACCTACACGCACGTGCTGCTACCAATGACCGGTGTCATGAACGCATGGGCGATACATTTACTCGATGACATGCGGCCAAGAGGCCAGGGTTATCGCAAAGGGACGCGTGTGTCAGCATGTTAATAGCACCGGTAGAACAGGTTGACCGTCCGAAAACTCCAGTGGACCAGATATCGGATCGGATACAGCCACCCGATACAACAACTGTACATGGCAATAGACCTGACACCGGTGCTCAGCTAGAATGTCACGAAAAACACCTTCTGCCGTCCCCAAAAGAAGTGGCGCACACTTTCTAGACGGTTCTAGGTGCGTGCTTGCCTTGACCTAGGACATGCGCATATGCTGGTAAGTGCAGCGCATCTCCCTCGCTACAGTTGATGCAGATCATTCGCATCGAGAGAGAGAGATGGAGCGAGAGATTGAGGGAGGGAGGTTACATTGTAAAAAGCGGGTCAAGCAGAACGTAACGCGGTACTGGCTGCTGCCTCCCTTCCATCGGTCCAGTTGCCGGTGGCCGGCGTCGGGAGGAGTGCGCATAATCCTTATCGCTAGTAGCGCTAATTGCTAATTGCTTGTGTGGGTATAGATGACGGTTAAATGGACCACGGCTTTTGCTGTAGAACAGCATTTAAGCACTGTTTACCTCGTTTACCTTCTCATGGAAATATCGATTCAAATTCAAATATATTAAATATTGAAAAGAGCGTACCATAGTAAAGCTATTGATGCACTATTGAAGAGACGGATTAAGTGTATCGTTGCGCCAGTACGCACCTACCATCAACGAGTTCTGCCATAGTCTTGTGACGCTCCGGCATTAATTTCTTTGTCGCGGCATGTTTCTTCGACACTCTAACTAGGTATGATACCAATTAGGGATGGGCAGATCCGACCATTTGCCGGATCGGATCTGCCCGGAGTCGAATCCTGATTCATGATTCCGCGTTCCAGTTTTTTTTACCTGGGGGGGGGGGGGGGGGTGATTGCAGGGCTGACTGAGGCTGTATGTGAATAGCCATATGAAGATTTTGCCATATGAAGACCGGCACCCGTATGACCCGTATGATCCGTATGACCTGTGAGGTAGGCGAAAATGCATCATTACCGAAGGTAACACTTGCATTACCCAAGGCAAGGTATTGCTTGCATTACCAAAGCCGAAAAATCATTATCATCCCATGTTTTCCTATTTGAGTTTATAAAGCCAGGCTACATGATGCGAGGTGCCAAAAAGGTGTCGCTAAAAAGGGGGGGGATTTGCTAAATTTTTCCGTCAAAATCATCTCGGTTAGCAATGCGGTCAGGCCGTTCTTTATGAAAAAAAAAACAAATCATCTCGGTTCATCTACCCGCGTTATTTAGAGCACTTCATGCTATCTCTCTCTTCAACCGAAAACTAACATGGCAACGCATGGAAAGTGACAGAGAGGACTAGAGAGAAGCGAAATCTTTCCGAGAATGCAGCTCTAGGAGGCGAAATCTTTTTGACGGATGGATTTCGCATAACCCCCCCCGTTTTCAGCGAAATCGTTTTGGCATCTCGCATCATGTAGCCTGGCTTATACACCCAAACAAATTTGCCAAATTTGAGTAAGCAGCCGCTGCAAAATGAAAAAAACACACAGTAAACGAAATTTGGGGCGGTCCGGTGGCCGAGGCGACAGCGGTGCGGATCTTCACACGGGACAGGACCGGGGTTCAAATCCCATCCAGATCGCCTCCCCGTACGTAAGGCTGACTACTTTTCTACGGGTAAAAATTAAGTCACAGAAAAGCCCGAAATGGCAGGCCGAGACCTCTCGAGGCTCGCCAAGGAAGAAGAAGAAGAAGCGAAAGTAAAAAAGAAGCAGAAATCTTCTAGAATCTCTCCTCCAAAATTCTACCCGTAAATTATACATCCAAGCAACCGGCTGGCAAGGACAAAGAAGAGAGGAGATAACGCAGAACAGTGTGTACGACATACATTTGCAGCAGAACGGGAATCTGGAGCGCGGAATCAAAACTATTCCGGAACTGGTCGATATCTTTTTTTTCGGATCGGATCGGACTCAATTATGTGCTGGATCGGATCAGAATCGTGATTCCGAACCGGAGCGTCCATCCCTAATACCAACGCAATTAATTACCCTATCAGACCATCCCCGGGGAGCTTATCAAACCGCCCAGCTTTGATATCCGTCTCGATACCGTCGGATTATAATCGTCGCCTGCACAAAGACAGTTTAAGCCGGATCCGGGCTTAACTTCGACCGCATCATCGATTACCTCCTTTTAGGATCCCTCCCGGTTTCTAGAAGCACCCACGATCGCACCAAAGGCATGGGAAGGACTTACCACCTTACTAAGCGGGTGGGTGATTTAATTCACATTTCAAACACGATAATGGTGGACGCGCGTGTTCGATTCGGGTGCAAAGTACACTTGGGGGGGGGGGGGGGGGGAAAGGTATCGGGTTGGTTGAAAGCTTTTGCGCCGAAAAGATCACGTTTCGGGTGACGTATGCACCGGCCCCGGTATGTCCCCATTTGTGGCGCTGCCGCTTATCACTCGGGCACGCGTGCATCGTTTCGAGAACCGTCTGTTGGACATTAGACGTACGCACGTCCTGGTTTATGATCGGTGCGGCTTAAGCTCTTCCGGCTAAACATTGTCCAATCGATAAGCTATGGCGGGGGATGGTCCTAGGGCTCGTGAGTGGTGGGCAGGTCATTAGACGCTCCGAATAGTTTGAATCAATGTTCAAACAATTTGATTTAGCCATTAATTCTGTCTCGCGCAAGCACATTTGTTTAAACTGCGGTACATGCGCAAACCCTTCCTTGAAGCGAGCCCCAACTGTGTAATCCACCCAAATTCCAACCATATCGCACCGTTATCCTCCGCCTTTACCTTTTACTGCTCAACCTTTGAACCAAGTATGCAAGGGACGGATAAACGGACCTCTGTGCGTTGGGTCGGTTGCTAGCGATATAAATAGTCCAAAAATAACGATTAGAAAACGATTGCACAGGGCAACAACAGTGGGCGAGCAAAGCAGATGAGGTAGGAGCTTCTCTCGGAGTGCGATTTTTGTACTGTTTTAAAGGTTCTTTTTGCCCAGTGGCACGTTATCACCAACCGATAGGTATCGTGCGGTTGGGATCCCTTATCGGAACGCTTTGTTATTTCGGTGTGCCTCTGGATTAGCGCGACGTGCCCACGTAGTAGAACAAGGGGGACTTGTTCTGACGCCAATCATATTTTTGCGCCCAGAAACTGACCTTTTCCAGCCGATCGTGCAGCGGGACGGGTGGAACGGCATTGGAAAAATGCATTCAAGATAATGCATCGATTCATGTTAATCTATTTGCGGAGGCCTGTAAGATATTATTTAAAGCATCTGTAACTGACGGTAGGTTCATGATGGCGATTGCATCGCGGGGCTGGGGTTCGTCTGTTCGTTGTGATTATATTAATTCCAACGGAGGCGATTGTAGCGAGCTTAAATTTAAAATACTAAAAAAACCTCTCCCTACCAGGCCTGTAATACAAAAACAACCAAGCTTTTCCGGAGAAATATGAGCCCACGGAAAGTGCATTGTTGCAGGATTTGTATGGAAATGCCCTGCTGCAATACCTGCTGCGCAGCATAAAATGCACCTTTTTTTTGCCCAGCACCGTTCCTCGTAACGTTTTGTTTGGTTTGGGACAAAAACAAAAAGGAGAAAGAAGAAAAAAAAACCCATCCATACACCATCACATTTCTCCGCCAACATATCCCCCTGTGGTGACGACGTTATTGGCCTTGGGCAAATGTCGCGCGTCAGTAGAACTTGAACAAAAAAAAACGAAAAACAATTAAAAAAAAGTAATACCAACCACTGTGTGTGTGTGTGTGTGTGCTGCACTTTCTGCCCGTTTGGTGCATAATCCTGCTTACTTTTGCGCCGTACGCAAGGCCACACACGTGTGTCGTTGCCGGCGTCGGTTTTGGCCTTAAAGCCTCGGTCGTAGAGATGGGGTGCGGGGGGATAAGTAAACCAAGGTTGGGTAGCTATTTCTATTTTTTTACGGTTAATTTCAGGCTTAACTCTTCATTAGATTGGTGGTCGCTAGTTCAGTGGTCGTAAAGCTTTCTGGCCTATTAGACTAACCTGTAAAGACAGCTGACGCTATAGGCATTAAACGCTAATGACTGATGGCGCGTTGTGGCCGGTCATGGCCAGTATTAATTTTTAACATTTTTCTTTTGGATCAATGCATTTTTCTAGAATCATTCAACTAGACCCAATGGGAGTAAAAGATCATCCTTGATCTTCTGGGCGTAGTAAAGCATCATTCATCAGCTCATCTATAGTGACGGGGGGAACGTCTCGTGCTTAAAACGAGTGTACACCGCGCTTCCAGCACTTCCTTCCTTCCTTTCTTGTACTTTCCGTTGCCCTTTATCGCTCCTGCTTCCCCTCCCAATCCCCTCCCATCCCCTCAATCCCCCATCGCAGAGGAAAGCGATGCGCTGTTTTTATCAGCAGCCGGCAGCAGCACGATCGCGAAACCCCCCGGCACTTGAAGCTAATTGAACCGAATTGAGTAAACATTCCGGCACACCAAAAGCGACACCAGTTCGCTCCTTCTCCACACAGCATTTGCCTTTCGCTCGTGGCAAGATCTGGAGCGCAGCAGCAAGGCGGGGCGGGCAAATGGATGAGCACCCCAAGAATCATCTTGCCATCACCCGGCTCGCGTTTGCGCGGCTTGGCGGAAGCATTTACCGCACGGTTGTGCGTGCGGTTGGTGTAGGACGTGGATTAGGCAGGGTGGAAACTGGGGGCAGCAAAAATTGTGATTCAGTCAACAATGCTGCCTGCAACGTGCCCCCAGGCCAGAGTAAGAGCAAACGAGCCAGAATGCTGACCAGACAAACTGGTGCGGAGACGCTTATGTTAGTTGCTTATTTTTCGTTGTAAAACGAAGTTGTAGTAGAACTGGTGCATGTCAAAAGCACACGGTCTGTGCGCCTTGGCTACCATGCACGGCACGTGTAATAAGCAGCAAAATTTTCAAACATTTGCTTCAATTATGTATGAAGGAACAACTTTCGAGCTGTAATGAATAATCAAATCCCATTTCCAGGTGTGTAATATACCCATTAACCGGATCGCGTATGACGTACTTTCAAGAACATCTGTTTCGGGAAAATACCCTTGCGCAATGAATCTTTCGGAAAAGTGTGTACGGGGAAAGCAAACAGCGTCCATGTTCTACCCACCATGGACTTCTTTTTAGCAAAACAAGAGGTAGAAGAGTTGTGTCGCAGCAGTTGTGTCGTTGGATTCGACCCCACAAACACACCCCCATTTATTTGGACCCAGTCCCCGGGAAACCCATACGCGCATCCTTCCCGAGCGTCCACTCCATCTCGATGAGGTAGGGAATTGATAAGTACCACCAGTACGGGCGCGCGTATCAATAACCGAAGTGCTCCAAGATTGGCACGACAGGTATGGCACGAGAGAGCAGATGAAAACGCGATACGCGAAAGGGCCACGGCGCGTTGCTGCCTATCAATAAGCTGATTCATTGTATGCTGCCCATACGTTGCACGGCTAGATGATAAGGGAGATGGTTGGGACGTAATCATAACGGGCATGGTAGGTAGGTCGCCACATGTCTCGGGGAACCAGACCTACCCAACAACAAAAAAAAAGCACCGACGATGGAAAGACTAATTTTAGACCGTTTCGCCTAAATAACATAATTATTCTTAGACTCGCCAGGTACATATAGCAGCAGTGCCGATGGTCTTTGAATGCCAATATAAAAATGGGATTAAAGGGCACACATGACACACAGAGCCATAATGTGCGATTAAACAGACAGATTGTGCTCAAGTGCCTGAACCTGCCTTTAGATAAACGCTAGCCAAAAGTACCATCAACAAACAATAAATTTTGTTACTGGCTTGATTTTTCTTTTTTCTGCTGGTAATGCTTGAAACGCAGTAAAAATCTTAAATGTTCTTAAACGTCCTTGAAGGAGCACAAACTGTGGACATGCTTTATGTTACAGAATACCACTGTTTGTTGTTGAATCGATACATCTGCCAGCGTCACGACTGGTGTGATACGTTCCTAACTCAGCTGATTGAGTTGAAACAAGCTGGACAAGCAAACTGAAGTAGTTTCCCCGGGGAGGTTCATATAACGTGACTTTTCATATTGGTCCTTTAAAACTTCAATTCCCATCCAAGTGTTCTGTGAAACGTCATCTGGAACGGATTTTCCCTGGCCCCCGGTGGTCGCCACTACAGAAGAATATCGATTATTTCGACACGTTGCTGGTTGTGTCTGTTTTTCCACCCATATTTTCCATGGATTTTCACGCACCGTGTACGCAGCTCCCAACCACTATCTCTTTCTATTTTTCCTCCCCTTCTCACTCTCACTCTTTGCCTTGATAAAAGGCAGGGCACGTGGGAAAATAGTGTAGCGAGAACATCCTAGAAACAGTTTTCCTCTCCTTCGCGGTGCACCAGCAATCTCCCCCCCCCAATGCCTACTTACATCAGATTCCGCACATCGCACGGCCGAAACAGGAAGACGGGTATCAGCAGGAAGGAGTTCAGTATGACGACACCGTAGTAGACGACGAATTTAAAGTAGTACCGGAATCGGCTCGACGTTTCGTAGAATATTGGCATCAGTATGATGGCACAGATGAGAAACAGCTCCGCATAATTCGATATCATTTTGGCGATGCTCTTTGCTTACGGCTCGGTTTTATTCGATGAGCTCGAAGCTGGGTGCGTCGTTTATGCACGTCGATGTTTCCTTTGGTTGTGTTGTGTTTACCCACGGACACACGGACTGTTGTTATGGTTTGCCACTCGATAAGAAGCACGGTAATGGAAATGCAGGATCGATCATCACTGTTGCACAATGCACCTACTGCACACGCATCACGGCGGCGAAATGCACCTTTCTTCCGTCAGCTGTATTGCTGACAGTATCAAACGTTGACTCCTACACTACACATAAGGACACTCGGCAAAATGTAATCGATTGCACTGCACACACTCTACGCTCCCGAGCTTGTTTGATCCTGGTCGGCGAATGTCCTTACGGCGCAAGCTGTCAACTTAATACTGCTCTACAGTGTACCAGCACGGTCCTAACAAACCGTGTCGGTGGCCACACAAAAACGGTTGTGTTTAATTCTTTACTTATTTGTACTTCCGTTTTGTTTTATCCAGAGCTCACGGAAACGAAGCGCCCGTTCACCACGAGCCAGAAGTTTTCGCTTCTCTATTGCAACTGCGGCTTCACGAGAATGCCGTGTGCGGTGTGTGCGCTCTCCGGGGTTGCGTTTAACGTTAAGCAGGCTTCACACGTCGATATAAGCAAACGAGAGCGCACCGAACGGGAGAGAGAGAGAGAGAGAGAGAGAAGGTCAAAGAGCGAGTGAGCTGTCAAAATTGTCTCGCTGCGGTCAATGGTGCAGTGCTGGAAATAATTACAATTCGATGTTTGTTATTGCTGCTGAAACGAATTATGCGAGACGTGTGAATATTGTAATTTTGTGACACGAGCGAATGTATTTTAGCTGTTCATTGAGCGTAGAAATTATATTTCTTTTTGTTCGTGCATTGCTTTTGTATAAATGAGGTGTACAGCAGATTTGAAATGTAGGACATGGAATAAATATTTAAATGATGTGATAAATTTCCAAATCACACGCAATCTATGAGCGTTTGATGATGGATAATAGGAATGATTTCCATGAAATGTTTCCTGATTCGAGAACACAAATGATCCAATATAACTAAATAAAATGGGCCCTTAGGCACTTAAATATCTTTTTATTATTGATTTACACCACATAAAATTGTATTTCCCTCAAAAAAAAAAAAAAATACTCCACTGAGTCGATTCGAAAATATTTCGAAATAATTCGAAAGATTTTCGAAAACGATTATGTTCGTTGGGTTTCGAACCCGTCAATCCGACACCCTTGAGTGGAACTGTCAAATTGCTTTGCTCGCAAAAAAAATACGACGAAAAAACACCTCTTGAAAATGGCAGCATTGATCAAGGGAATCAAATTTGGGGCCCAAATCACGAACCGAAACCCAGCAATACTCTACACGAGCGTAAGAAACCGTAAGTACCAGCAAGGAACTATCGATTCCTTCGGGGCTTTAGCATGGAACGGTGCATTTCCATTCGATTTGTGCGGCGCAGAATTTACGTAACTTTTGTGACAAGAGCCCGGACCTGTCGCAAAGCAGGACTTTGGTTTGTTTACGTTTCATCTTGCTGCGAACTACATAGAACGTATTGTGCTTTGCTGCTTTCAGATGGTTGGAACAAAGATTATAAGCCTAGCAAATTTCCCGAAACGGAAAAGGAACGAGAATTGGCGGCCAAGAAGTATGGACTAACTACGGCCGAATACCAGCCATACCCGGACGATGGTCTGGGCTACGGTGACTATCCGAAGCTGCCAGATGTGCCGGTGGAGGCGCGCGATCCCTACTATCCGTACGATTTTCCGGAATTGAAGAGAAATCTGCACGATCCAGTAAGTTGCCAAAAGCAATCCCTTCGGTACTGTGATGTGTTTTTAATACGTTTGTACGACTGTGTTGTAGCTCCATGCCGAGACCGACTTCTGGGCGGAGGATCGTTTCGGTTCAGCGGAACCGTTGCGCTACTCGATGAAAACGTACTGGCTATCGTTTTTGGGCGTCATGACCGGCTGCTTCGCACTGTACTACTGGCTTGAAAACTACAAAATGTTCCGACCAGTGCTTGCCAAGCAGTATCCTTACGAAGGAAAGGCTCACTACACGTTCGAGAAGAAGTAAAACAACTTTCGGCAGGCTACAGCAATAGCTAAGAAGAACGCTAAGCCGGTGTGCTGCTGCATTCAAATAGAAACATTTGTGAACAACATCCCGCGAAACCAACAAACAGCTAAACAATTTCCACTGCTGGCGAGTGGTGCCGGTTCCAACGATCCACTCGGTTCTGGACAAAACAACAACGTAGATTGCAAGAATTGTTATGTGCGCTATGTAAATAAAAAGAAGTTACAAAGCCCACTGCTAAACTTGTGGTATTCGAATCATGAAATCCCAAATCCTGCAGTAAATAGAAAGAAATGCAAAACAAACGAAAAATTAACACATTTAGCACATCGCCCAAGAGTTGGTACTAAAACATGGTCTAAAAACTGCATCCCGAATTTGACGTTTCAACTGCTCGAAAAAGTCGAGCACAAATTTCCGCTTTTGACAGCAAAAAAGACGCGAACCTGCAAAGGTCGATTGTTTGGGTTCAGCAGCATTGCGCTAGCGAGTAGATTTTCATTAAAAAATTTGCCCATTTTCAACTAAAAGTTCACGTACTAAGCAAAACAATTGTTGCTCGGTGTGTCTGCGCATCCCGCTAAACAATAATCCGTGGTATCGCACGACGCGATAGCACGCAGCAGGCGAGCAAAGGCTCATACAATCTTGGCTTGTGTGTGTGTGCGTGTTTTTTTTGTTTTGGAAGGACACTATCCTGAACCATGGTACCGATTGGAGGGCCGGTTGGGCATGGTGGGCACCCGATTCACATACCAACTCCGATCCAGAATGCTCCTCCACCGTCGCAGAGCCAGCATGCACCATCTAGTCAGAACCGGCAGTCGCTTTCCGTGGTACGTATTGATTCCTGTATTGCAACAAAATCAAAGAGCCAATAATCCACCTTAACTTGCATTGTCTTTTCCTTCCCCCTCTTTTTTGTTTGCAGAAACCAAATTATACCCTCAAGTTCACACTAGCCGGACATACGAAAGCGGTTTCGGCAGTAAAATTTAGCCCGAACGGGGAATGGCTTGCAAGCTCCTGTAAGTTTAACGCTGCACCGCCGCCATCCGTCAGCATTTCCGGCCACTGCAATAATACCGATCTGGGTTTTGTTTTTTTTTTTCTGCAGCTGCTGACAAGTTGATCAAAATATGGGGTGCATACGATGGCAAGTTCGAGAAAACGATCTCGGGCCACAAGCTCGGTATTAACGATGTGGCGTGGTCGAGCGACAGTCGCTTGCTGGTAACGGCCAGCGACGACAAGACGCTCAAAATCTGGGAACTCAGCTCGGGCAAGTGTCTGAAAACGCTGAAGGGCCACACCAACTACGTGTTCTGCTGCAACTTCAACCCGCAAAGCAATCTGATCGTGTCGGGCAGCTTCGACGAGTCGGTGCGCATCTGGGACGTGCGTACCGGCAAGTGTCTGAAGACGTTGCCCGCCCACTCGGATCCGGTGTCGGCGGTACACTTCAACCGCGACGGTTCGCTGATCGTTTCGTCGAGCTACGATGGGTTGTGTCGCATCTGGGACACGGCCAGCGGCCAGTGCCTGAAGACGCTGATCGACGACGACAATCCGCCCGTTTCGTTCGTCAAGTTTTCCCCGAACGGCAAGTACATCCTGGCGGCCACGCTCGACAACACGCTCAAGCTGTGGGACTACTCGAAGGGCAAGTGCCTGAAGACGTACACGGGCCACCGCAACGAGAAGTACTGCATCTTTGCCAACTTTTCCGTCACCGGTGGCAAGTGGATTGTGTCGGGCAGTGAGGACCACATGGTTTACATCTGGAACCTTCAGAGCAAGGAGATCGTGCAGACGCTGCAGGGCCACACGGATACGGTGCTCTGTACGGCGTGCCATCCGACCGAGAACATCATCGCTTCGGCTGCGCTCGAGAACGACAAAACGATAAAGCTTTGGAAGAGCGATACGTAGAGCGGTTGGCCCACCGTACCCACTGCTCGGCGGCACACAAAAGCGTGGCAAGGGAGGGCATTTGGTTTAGGAGTAATTTCATGCAACAGCTGATAGGAAAGGTAGAAGCGACATCCCTAGCACAGTAAGCAAGATTCAGAACGGTTTTATAAGCATACGACGTCTGGTGTATAACAATATACGAACTAACCATACAACCTACTACTACACTGTACTACGAAGAAAGTGTACGCCTTTTTTCTTGCCGATTGCATTCTCCGAAATTACGCTAAAACAAGAGACAGACAGAGAGAGAGAGAGAGTATGCTTAAAATTGTCACCGAAACCGATAAACACACACACCCTTGCCTCCGTGTAATGTACCATTCAATTCTGTAGGCAAACCGCACCGCAAAACGAATAAAAATTAAGTCGTTATCTGTAAACATAAATTATAAGCCGAACATAAAGAACCACCCAGCTAATCTGGGACTGGCTCTTGCTCAACCTCCCCCCCCCCCCCCGGAACCGCCCAATTCAAATAAGGCAAAATTATGCGTGAAAGTGCCGATTACGCGCGGTACCCATTGTTGGTGCGTTGCTGTGTCGCCGTTTATTTTTTCCCAAACCGTAGTTTCAGCACTTTACAACCCTGTTTGGCAAATGCGTGCAAATGTCTTTGAAATCTAGTGCTTCTATTTTTTTATTTAAAGAAGGGTTGTTTTATTTTTGTATCGGCTCTGCGGGTGCCATCCAATTTTATGTACCTGTTATTTTATGCCCCATAATACTCCCGGCGACAGCAGCAACAACAACAAAAAAGGCGAGAGTCAATCAAACGCACTCCCGGCATCGGTAGAAGAACCGCAAAAAAAAGAAAAACAAAAGTTTCACTTTCATTAGTTGGTACCGCAATGTTATTAGCCCCAGCCGCCTTTGGACCGCTTTCAAACCGGGCCAATAATTTAGACCATCTGGGGCCGGGGTGAGGCAGTTCGATCGATTAAAAATAAACCACCACTGCTGCCACTGCCAATAAATGGAAAACAATTCCGGGGAATAATACAATGATGCCACCCGGGGCCCGATCCAACATCATCAGGCTAGTAATTACGTTCCTACGATCGTCTTTGTGATGGTCGGTTTCGTTTTACGCGGTTTATAGTTCAAAATTGATACCGGTCGCGGCTGCACTGGAAGAGTGACGGAAAACAAAGGCAAAAAGGAACGGAATTAGGCGTGATTTATTAGGAGCAGCGATGTAAGCGTAATAAAGGAATTATGCACTTCCCAGCATCTTCTCACCAGCGGTTCATATTCTTCTTTGGAGATCGAACGATGATAGCCACGGTGGTACTTTCCGTTTTGTGGCGGATCCATCGTGTGCTAATGGAGTAATTAGTTTATTAGTAGCTGCGGTCATGCGGCAGAAGCCTCCCCGAAGTTGTGCAATTGATCGGGCGAGGTATATGATTGTAGCTCCTTAACAATTATGTAAGATCGTAACGGAAGAATCGAGATCGTGATCGTGTAGTAAGCTGTTTGAAAGGCTTATGGAGTTCGATCAATTTCCAAGTGAGAGTCAGATCAAGTGAGCTTCAGTTAGAAGAATCTATGTTGCTATTATAGTCTTAATTTAACTTTATGAAGCGTTGTGAATGGCGATCAGTTTTTGTATTCGGGTGACATAATTAATTATCTCGACAATGTTTTGCAAAAATTAATTAAGCAATTTGAGCGAACTAAAAGAACTAACAAAAAAAAGTAATTAATAAAAATAAGATAGTAATTGGAGTGAAGCAAGAGCGAAAGGTCTTATATAAGGTTGGTTCATTAAACATAGGCGTTTTTGTCATTCAAAGTACTGTTTAAAAGCTCCTCATTGCAAGGGCCGGACTATCAATTAAATGTGCTGAAGCCAACAAAAAAAAAAGACCAGAAATAGAAAAGATCTTCGATTAGTCGCTTATCTGGGAAGGAACAAACTCCGAACTTCAGGTCGAATCGAATAATAAAAATATTGGTTGATGACACAACAGTCTCGATCATCTGCCGGGAAGTCGCTCGAGTCGAAAGACACCTCCTTTGGGTGTCCAGAAAGTCTCAAGAACATCAGATCAGTTATTCCACTTGTTCGTACAATCGAACTTAAAGCTGGGACGCTTGTGGACACAGTAAAGATGCCGACCTTGCCCGACAAGTCACAGATTTTCTTCTCTCCGATCGTTAAAGAAATCAATAGGGAGAAAAGGAAAAAAAGTACGCATCCGGCTTTGTTTTTTTGTTCCCTTTTTATGTTGAGTAATTGATATTCATGTTGAATTGGGAAAATGTAGCTAATGATGAGCTTACATATTCCATTTCGCCTGTCCTGCCGACGTAAAAACCTTACGGATACTCGTCACTTTTTTGCTCCACATTATGGCCCAATTATCGGACAGGGAAACCTGTAACGCAGCCTCAACCTTGCAACAAAGCAACACAACCCTGGTACCCCATTCAACAGACAGAGAGAAGAAAAAAATATGGGAAAGGCGAAGACGAGATCGAGAGCAGCATGTTGCAGCTGCGGACCTGGGCTTAGCCATTTGACGACCGAAGGTCATTGGCCGTGTCGTACGGGAGGAAATCTCTAATGGCAAAACCACCTGGTCCCGGCCGACTTTGACATCGGGCCATGACACCCTCATGGCTGGAAGCTGACATGCCACACCGGAAGTTGACATGCCGGACCAAGAGAAATGTCTCTCTCTCTCTGGAGCTGGTTGAATGAAAGTGAAAAAAATGGCGCAAGGGCTAGAGGGGAGGACGGTCGGCGAGGTTTCGTTTTCACTTGTGATATAGTAAAAATAACAATCTCCTTTTCCAGTGAGTGGAGTTTGGAGGTTTGGATGATCGTTAATTGTCGTGCTGCCTTAAAAATGGTTATTATATCAACCATTCCACCTGGAGCGAGCCATTTGGGCATTGGGCACTAGTTTGAGGCACTCGCTCCATTTTTATTTCCCACCAGTTAGGTAACATGTGTAAGGCACACGAGCAGCGCAGCACGAGCCGCTGTGCCGGACACAGCGAAGGTATTTGTTTTGCAATTTCCGCGGGAAGTTGTCACACTGCGTGGTCTGCGCTTAGTTTGGGGTGCTTTCACTGGGAGTGTTGCGTGCAGTTAATCATCATCATTTTGGGAGAAATAAGAGAGTGGAATGTTTTACACTGATCGCAGGGTTGATCACGTCACGTGAATGACACCTGACCAATCGATTCATAATGTTCTTGTGTGCATTTCCAGGAGAATAGAAGAAGCGCTTCGGAATAAAACAGGAAGATGACTTAGTTGGGTAGCTGATAGTTTCAATGCTTACATACGTCTCTAAGACATGGACACTGCCCAGGAGAGAAAGATGCTTAGACAGGTTGTTGGAATGCTTCATATGTCTCGTATTTTGGACAATGGGGAAGCCGTTACAATAACGAGCTCCGCGAGCTGTACGGTAATCTCACCATTAGACTCGCCAGTCTCCGGTGGGCTAGGCATGTCATGTGAAAGGCGCCGGATGGTAGCTTAGTTGGGCGGACACGAATGTAATGTTTAACGACCCTGCTGAATGGAAAATGTCAATCGAATACACAAAACTGATACTCTCTCATATCTGAATACTCGAATATCTGTACTGATTAGCCTCCAGTAGACTCGGCAATTCTAATCTCTCGCTCTAAACTTTCGGGGCGGTCCGGTGGCCGAGGCGACAGCGGCGCCGGTCTTCACACGGGACAGGACCGGGGTTCAAATCCCATCCAGACCGCCCTCCCCCCGTACGTAAGACTGACTACTTTACTACGGGTAAAATTAAGTCACAGAAAGCCCGAAATGGCAGGCCGAGACCTTTCGAGGTAGTAGCGCCAAGGAAGAAGAAGCAAGACGACTCGGCAACTAATCAAAAACTCCCCATACAAAAATTAGCCTTCTCGTCGTACAATCTCTGCTATAAATACATTGTAATACTAATCCAGCTGTAATTTATCATATCGATTTCGAATGGTTTCTCGCTCTGATCGCTTATTTTACACCTGGAAAAGCTCTCTATTCCACCGAAACCCGAGCGTTAACAAATTAGTTTAGACAACACGGTTGATTGAAATTGACTTCCAACCATCCCTGTAACCAGCGCTACCATCCCCCAGCAAAAAAGACTCTAAAACGGGAGCTTTTATTTCCGTTTATCTTTTCCTTTTCAAACATTAATTTATTTAATTGCCGTGAAAAACTGACCACCACCATTTGCTGGCCCGCGGCACACACAGACGCGGGTGGCAAAATGGAAAATGAAGGTATCGTTATCAAGCGCGGCTGATAATTTGTGTTGATTTGGTGCAGTTGGTTCCGCCAGCTCATCATGGCTTGGGCGGCATGATGAGTGGATGGAAACTAACCGCCCCCCCCAAAAAATGAACTCATCAAAGAGGAGAGAAGCAATTGTGCGTACCATCAATTGAAAAATGGTCACACTGAGATGAAATGGGAAATGTGTGAGTGCGTGTTTGTGTGTGGGGACGATACAAAAAAATCTGTGTGAAAATCATTGGCCGTATCATAGGCTTATCGGTAGTTTTGCCCCACCTAGCACATCTGCTACGAGGTTAATATAGGCACATGGGGTGGTTAGAGGAAGCCACAGCAGCAGCTACCGCTGGCCTCCATTATTTTGGTGGGAATTTTATAATTTTGTACGCTTTTGCTTTTGTTTTTACGGGGCGGGAAATAAAAACTATAGGCTGAAAAGCGTTGAATCCGGAAGCTGCTTCAATGTTCCGGCAGAGGGCGCTACCTGTTTGACAGTGAGCTCATAGTGATTGGCGGCTTTGCGCCTACAGTGCTATCGCAGTACGAGGATAGTGAATGTCGATACCATAGCAACGCGCTTTGTTTTGCAAACCGAAACGTGATAGTGCCACTGTACGCAGATGATAACTTTATTGGGCTAATTAAATTGTAGGCTAATTTGGTTTAAAATAAAACAAACAGAAGGAAAAGGGTTGAGATATATGGCACACACACACATATAAACAATTAGCGCTGGATAGAAAACAGGGGCCACTGCTGGCAACTAATGAAAAGTGACTGTTATTCACTTACCACGCTTCCAAGTTGTCAAGCCAGTCAACTGACCCGGAATGCTAAGTGAATCTGTTTAGATAGTCAAATGAAGTGGCTACAGCGTTACGGCTGCTGTGAGTGCGTCCGTGTGTGGTGTCCAGTGCTTGGAAGATACCGTCCCAAGCAAGACGAAGGAAACCCTCCGTTACCACTTTTGTGGCCCGATTTTGTGACGAATCCTCTGGTCGGTGCTTGCTTGCCTGCTTGCTCGGCAGGGGTCGGAAGAAAGCGAAAAGTTAGCAAATTACGAATTGCTGAGAAAATCTGAGATAAATCAATTATTCAAATTATAAACGTCCATCGGTGTCGTCGTCTCGGTTCACACTTTGTGCCCTAAATTTGGATTTGGGGCCAGAAAGACGGGAGCGGAGAATGGTTTACGGGCAGGAACAAGGAAGGGGGGGAAGGGGTTGTGAAAATTGTAAATTGGCAGTGGAATGGATGGAATAACTATCTTTTTTTCCCAGTATCTTCTCATCAGCAGCAAGGACGAAGTAGCTCCACTATCTCCTGGAATGAAGTGTTTATTGAACAGTATGCAAATAGTTCGGCAATAAAAGTTGCATAAAAAGTAAGTGACTTTTGAGTTCATTTGTGAGCAGTTGAGTCGAATCATACGTCACAGGTTCAGTGCTGGGTTAATCCTTTCCAGGAGGCAAGAACACCTTTCCAGAGACTTTTACATCCTGCCAGCTTACTAGCGATGGATGCGAAATACACTTAAAGCAACAAAAAAGCGCTTTTGGTTGTATTGATTATTTCACTGTCCGAAGGTTTACAGTTCCTGTGTCCTACATCCGACATCTTCCATCCATTCCTGCGCGGTCCGACTCCTGCATCCCGTTCCGAGTGTTGTATTTCCTTTCGTCCTATTTGATTTTTTAATTCATTTGGGATGGTGAGCCTGGAAAAAAACCTGGTGAAAAATCCATAACACTCGAAGGAATTAGTGATACAGGTTAATTGAATGTATGAACCGGACTCCGAACCGGTACGCGAAGCTCGGCAGCAAGAGGATACGAAAACGAAAACCGAAGCAGAAGCGTGTTTGTGATTGGGGATGTGCAGCTATTTGGAACATGGCAGCCACCCATTTACTGGCCGCCCACTTGTCTGTTTGTCGATTCTGGCTTTCGCTCCGACTTGCCGGCATGCCCCTGGCACGTGATGGTATATCGAAAGCAAAAGTAATAGTGTTATTTTAGGCATCCTTTAAGCACCGAGCAGCTCATACATAATTTCCAGTGAAATGTTTATAAACTGTGATGATGGGAAATGGATGTTGCTGCCGTTTCGGCGCAAATCGTACTTAGCTTAATTACGAGTGCAAGCGCACTGGGATGGGAAGGAAGGAAGTTTTGAAAAGTTCGCATTTCGATATTATAATTTCAAGTGTTTTGGACACTCTTTTTTTTAAGTTCAAAATTGGTGCAGAGTATTTCATAATTCAAGGAAACATATCGAATATCGTAGCATCATTCTGCAAATTCAGCAGATTCAGCTGAACGCCCGTATCGGAATGGTTGTTCCCCGTTTCCCGTGTTATGCAATCATCCCAGATGGGGGAAAAGAAAAACGCCACTCACGACGCCACGCCGTGGAAAACAATTATGGCACGAGTGTGGATCCCACAAACACACAATTCGTACCACCGTCGACTGAAAAGTGAAAACGGCGGATGGGAAGTGGTTGGTTGGTTGGTTGGTTTTGTGGAGGGTTGTTTTAACGATCGTGGTTCCACCGCCAGCACCACGTGTGTTAAATCATCCGTAAAGAGGGATGACACGGTGGATTTGCAGACGGCAGAGCACCATGAATGTAAACTGTGACAGGAACCATCTGTGAGTTGGTTTAAAGTATTGCTTTATATCTAAGCGATCCGATTACTTTGCAGGAACAGGATCAGGTTATCAGGAACCCCATATCATTAAGCGAAGTTTTTGCTAAACGTGTGATAAGCAGGAAGCACTCTAGTTAATGATGCTGAAGTGATTCTTCATAATCTCCAATAATTGTACATATTAATTGCTTCTTGGAAGCCTAAAATCTCCCCAAGACTTCTTGCCCCATATTTTTTTTTACGGCATGCTAACGTCTGGACGATAACAACCGATAACCGTTTGGGAATGTTGCGACTACCACGAAAAGATAAACATTGACGACGTGTTAATGCAATTAATGAGCTGATGAAAACCCCCAAAAAGACCGCCCTGCTCCGCTATTTTTCATACCAACTAGAACCTGGTTGGTCAGTAAAACGAACGCAAACACACGACCGGACGAGTTGTTTGAGTTTGTGTGCGCCCTGATTTGTGTGTGACGTTGGTCCAACCGCCATTCCGAGACATGTACATGATACGGTGTGCTACATTCCGTAACCGACCGACCGACCAGGATGAATGTACCCTTTCAAGAAGACGACCACCCACGTGTGTGGCCACGTTTGGTTCATTTTTCCACGTAAGCGATTAAAATAGCTGTATGCGACCGCACGCCCGGCCATGAGGCTCTCCAATGCTCGGCAAAAAGGGCATTGCCGAGCTGTGAAAGAGTAGAATTTAGGTGTGTAATGAAATTTTAACGACTGCGGGCCTTGTGTGGCCCAGAGTTGCAGAGATTTCCCGGCACCCCGTTTTGTGTATGTGTGTATTTTCTGGTGCTACAGTTGTATGGCCGACACTGATAAGCCCGGGTAAGAAGTCGCCCGAAATAGGACAACGAAAACAACGAAAGTTACTGGTGCTTGGGGCACCCTCGGCCCACAGTTAACGCGGTGCAGAGCAGCTTCCGGTACCTTCGGGTCGTCTGCCGGCGAGCTTCACTTTAGTGGTCGCAAGGATGACGGTTGCTTTGTTTGGGGATGCGAGGAGATTGAGGGGAAAGGATGAGAATAATAATGATAGACTTACTGCCAACCGATTCCCTCGGTCCCACGGATTTCCCACGAATAGACACTTCCGGCCGTGGAACCACCCTACCGGAAGCAAACGACCACAAAATCTGACTAAAAGGGAGAGAACGAACGAATGTCTCGCTTCTTGTTTTTTTCATTCGCAATGTGCCTTCCAACGGTGCTGCCGCAGGATTTAACACGTGCTTAAACCCTTTTACCGTACAAATATCGTTGATCGCAGGCATCGTCATGGCAACCATCGTAACAAGCAAGCGGTTCGTTGCAGCACACGGAGACACGGAGCTTAGCATTTCAGCGTTCTTCCTCCGGTTTCTTTCCCGGTTTACTGAATTCTTGGGGAGAACCCTAGAATACCTTCCTTTCATGAATGGAAATGGGGTCATGTTGTGCCTAAATCGCTTCCGACACCTTCTATCTGTGTGTGTGTGTGTGGCCATAGATCCTGCGGCTGTACTTTATTTGATGTCGGTGTGTGTTTGTTTGTTTATCTTGCGAGATGCGGCGGTGTGACAAATGACTAATGTGATGTGTGCTGTCAAAACTCATGGTGCTAGTGCATAGAAGCGGGGTGATGGATTTATGATGCTGTAAATAATGCTTTACCAAAAACAAACAACTGGCAAATGCTTCTGTTTCGGGCTCTTTTCCCAAGAAATCATAATTTGCAGGAAGCTTAAGTTTTGGTAAAACAATTCTTCCTGTACAAATAGTCGCGCGCACACACACACACACACACTAACGCACACAATTGGAATTCCACTAGACACAGACACGTGCTCATTATGACTTTTTCTCCCAAGCGAGGTTCGTGGGTTGCTTGGATGAGGTTGGTGCTAGGTTGGTGGTAGCATCAAATGAAGTAAAGTGGTTTTATGCATCCCCCCCCTCCCCGCCCGGAAGTACATCTGAACGCCCGCAACAACATTAGATGCAGCCACACAAGCTGCGGCTGGGACAATGCACCCCGGTCCGTCCCTAACGTTGCAGAAAGCAATGCATTTCATGACAATGCAAAAATGTGCATATGCGCCGTTGCGGAGGCTGGGATTTTTGTTCTCGTGTGCTTCATTTTGACTCGCTCTGTTTTTACCACTTGCCTACCATTTTTTGTTGTTATTGTTGTTGTTGTTAGTTGCTTTGCCACTCCACACTCGTGATAATGGAAGTGTGCTTCCCGGTGGCGGTGTTTGGTTCAGGGGTGGTTTTGAGCGTTTCCGCTTCCGGGCATGCTGTCTACCTAACGGCGCTCCAGCCCTCTGTCCGACAGGGCGAAAAACAATTGCAGCAAATCATACTACCACCAGACAGCCAGAGACGCACTCGCCAACTGTAGAGAGAGAGCCGGAGAGCGGTTGGAGCACTTCGAGCTGTCTCGATATCTTCATCCGGCGTACGGAAATGCATTGCCATTTTTGCATCTCGAACCAAATGCGGCAGTGCACAGTTTCCGGATGCTGCACGCGGGACCGGCCATGATTGGAGCCGCCATTTTTGTCCACAAATTATGACACGTTTCGGTCATGCTATGCCGCCAGGTTTTAATTCCCAGAAATTAGCTACACTGTACGAGCCAGCAAACCCACGATTGAATGCGGAATTCAATTGTTTCAGCCAAAGTGTGCTCATGGGTTGCGTTAATCGCTATTGACACATTTTTGGTAGAGGAAGCTGAAGCGATAGACGCATTACGTAAAGCGTTTGGCAAATCGCAATGGATCGATCCAACGTGAATCGATCCCGATTATGAGACGCTTCCTGCAGCTTTAAATCTTCACAAGCTAATCTCTAGGCGTTTAGGTCTTTAGGGTGCATCCATCTGGCTGTGTCGTTGTTGCGTTCGAGTGGTGGTACGCTGACCAATTTTCCGCATTTTCTATGGCCATCGTGCTCGCGTGCCCGTCACGGGCCCGATGAGATGGAGGAGCCCACTTCAGCCGGCCACTTCACCGGCAAACGATCGGAAAACACTTTACGGTCTGTGCGGTGTGCCGATCGGTTTTGAAGGGACGGCTTACCCACCGAATGTGGCTTTTCCTTGCTTTGTTTATTTTTTTTTCTCTCTGCCTCTGGTAGTGTACTAAGCGTGCCAAATGGAAACCACACAAAAAAAAAAAACATCTTCCCGCCCCATCTTCGATAATCGCAACGTGTTGCATAAGCCCACTGGACGCACTGGTGCCTGTGTGTCACTGGCAGTGCTGAAGGTGTGAAAGATTTGTGTTACTTTCGTTTAAAGCGGTGTGTTTGTTTGGTTGGCGTGTCGTGGCGAAACATAGGTAAATATTGGTGCGGTTTTGCAAAATTTGTGCCGCGCTCGGTTGCTGTCAACGTAGGGCAGCATCTGCCGTACGAGATGGTTTGAAGCGATAGCGCAAATGAGGCAGCAAATTGATGAGGCAAATTATTCATAATGGAGTTGGTGTTGCTTCCTTCACGCTCAATGATGCATTAACTGTTAATTGTTCTTTAGGACTAATGTCACTTAAGGTTTGTAAAGTAGTGGAAATTTGGAAGAAAATCTCTCTAATTTTCTAGAGAGCTCCACAAGAGAATAGACTATCTTTTTTTTACTATACAGACAGCTGAAGTTTCATCATTCAATTTCGTTCACTCATCTAGCGTTGAAGTTCAAACTCATTTTTTTATATAAAACGAGTCTAACATTTGCAAGCAAAAACAGGGTTTATGGGCACGATCAATATTGTTGCATTGCAACTTTCCCCTAAATGTATGCAAGTCGATGCTATCTTTGCGGCTTGTCGCATGCTTAACTGATTGAGTTCTCCACATCGAGCATAACGCTTTAAGCCGGTTATGTGCTGATTTATGAATTTTGCAGTAAGACATTTTAAAGGTAAAACTCTCCGAAAGTGTCCACCGCTTTTCTCTCGCCGAAATGCTTATCTATGGTAGGTTATTAAAATCCATCCCGTGGTGCAGCATCTAGCCGAAAGGTCAGTCAGCTGTCACTTTCCCGCAACACCAGCTGCAATTGCATCCGCCTTGGGTGCACCCCGGTGGCGAGTCTTGCCAGCTTGCCTGCTTATTAGCAACCAAACGCAAAACACAAATATCAACCCGATTGCATCCGCTGCTTAAACCGGTTGCCCCAACAAGATCGGGTCGCAATTTTCGCCCTCCACTGCGTTCATTCATTGCCCGGTGCCCTTGGTTGGTCTTTACGCCAGAGATCGAGTTCACTTTCGATTCGCCGTCTGCCCGCAACAAACCGGAACTGGTTCCTCGTACGAGACACTCACTCTCCCTCCTGTTTCGTTTCCCCCGCCACGATTGGGCGATGGGCGACGTTCGATTGCGTGCGACAAACAGGAAAAACCTGGAAAAATCAGCAGAGAAAGTGTTCGGCGTTAACGCGCCATTTGCTCCCGGTTGGGGCAGACCAATGCTAGTCTCGCCGCTCGGTCGGATGATGCGACTTGCGATTCCGTGCAACGATAGCGAAAGTTACTAACCGGTCTGGACGCGCCTGTTGGCGATGTGTTTGTGGCTTTTTTGCTGCAACTAGCTTGAAGGATCGCCTTTTCCCAGACGAATGCTAATATTGCAAATTGGAAATAAATTTCGTGGAAAACAAGTATTCGAAGTAGTTTAAAATTTAACACTTCATACACACACACAGACCATCGTGCTGCAGCATGGCGGATGAAATCCTATTAAAATTCTATAAAGCACAGAAAAATCAATCCTATTTTCCTAAACCAAATCAAACAGTTCTGCGAAAATTTTTGCCATAAATTTGAAAATCTCTACTCCAGAAACGGGTTCGAGTGCTGTTGCTATAAATTACTTCCACAGTTGTTTATTCAGCTGCCACCGCCGCTACTGCCGCCGCTGGTTAGGCAACTCAAATTAGATATTAAAATATTATCCACCCCCTTAGCACCCTTACGGGTGGCTTGCTACCTTGCCACCCGGTCTCTCAGGGGGGGAAAATGATTTTAAAAAGCAAAGTAATAATAATTTTCACCTTCTCAGTCACTTGAGTCGCACTTGAGCAGTGCCCGGCGGGGTTGATGGTTTCGGTTCCTCGGTGGCTGCCGAGGAAACTTTTGCCTAACCCAATTAAGCGCAAACTTATGCCCTTTTCGACCTTTCTTTCTAACGAAAAAAAAAAAACACCACACACACACACACACCATAGAATGCCGAGAAGCAAAATGTGATGGCGTGAAGTAAAAAAAATGGTAATTTAACCGGAAGGAAGGTCGAGAATCACGCCCGACAAATAACACAAACGAACGGGCCGCCGTATTGCATTTATACAAATAACGCCACCCCGGAAATAACCCCCCCCCCCCCCTCCGGTCAGATGCGGAGCAACACTTAAGCAAGCTCGATGCTTAATTTCCTTCTCATCCTTCTGGACACCACCAAGAACGGTGCGAAGATCTTGCCTTAGTTTGCACATTAACCGAAAAAAAAAAGAAAATACCCCCAGCAAAAAAAGAAACTAATTACGCACGGATTCACCGTTGAGACATCCCTCAGCGGGGTTGGAAGATGATTAGATTAGTTAACATTTCATAAGGCCAGTGGCGGCCAGGCGGGGGGTCGGGGTGGGGGTTTGCGAACGCGCAGAACTGTAACTGTAACCAAATTCCTGTAACGGAATTGCTTCGGTGGAAATGAGTTCCATCGTTCGGCGAAATGAGTCCACCATGTTTCGGCTGTGAAAATGTCGTTTGGAATTTCATTTCGGACGTTGCTTGAAGCGTTCATCAAGTGAGAATGTTTTAAGAACGCTTTGGAAATAAGTCTTCAAAAAACGAGCTGAAAAAAAAGTGAAGAAGAAAATATTGAAAGCTAAATTTTTACTACATTACAACTGTTAAAAAGCATTTCTGTTAAAGCATCAACTTCTCCCGAGAGTCTGGGTTACCGTCAGTGTGACCATGTAGCACAGGCCTTAGGCCTTCAAATATTTGCATTATTAATAGCAGCACACTTTATGGAGTTTCTTTGGTGGGGTGTTTTTTTTTCTCGCTTTACAAATCTTATCAAACGATGCTTCACCGTTGCCGGGTTATTATTGCTTTCGGCACTTTTGGGAAGTATTTATTTGAAGCGTTTGAATTAGTTAAGTTGGAAATTGTTTGCTAGCTATCAGACCCCGCTTCCGGTTAAGCATCATCACCGGTCGATCGATTGTTTCCATCTGTTCGTGCTATCGTTTTGCTGTAGAAACTTTGTTTTTAGGGTTATTAGTAACGGTGGACAGGGGTCAGATAGTATGCATAACTGCTTTCAGTCCATTTCCCAGCCACAAATATGCCTTCTATCTATAATGGTTTAAAAAAGCCTAATGATGTAGGTTGTCTGGTGTCATTTTTATAACTGGTTCGCCGAGAGTTTAATTCTGCTTCTTCTTCTTTCTTGGCACTACAACCTCGAAACGGTTCGGCCTGCCACATTTCTGGCTTTCTGTGACTTAATTTTACCCGTAGTAAAACAGGCGTAAGTAGGCCGGGGTTCAAATCCCATGCAGACCAGCTCCCCGTACGTAAGGTTGACTAGGCCGGAAATAGCTGGCCGAGACCTCCCGAGGTTGTAGTGCCAAGGAAGAAGAAGAAGAAAAAAGTCTACGTACGGGGAGGCAGTTTGGATGGGATTTGAATCCCGGTCGGGTCGTGTGAAGATCGGCGCCGCTGTGGGCTCGGCCGCAGGATCGCCCCGAGAGTTTAATTCACTACTCCAATAGTGAAATCAGTAAGACAATCCGATGATCGCTTCGGGACCACAAGCGACCAAATCCCGTGAGCACTGTCTATCCAAATACGGGGAATGGTGAGATCTAACTACGAATAACTACAAAGGTCGCTAAAAACCAGTCATCATTATAGCGACCGTCTGTCCACAAATAAGAGCATTTTAGTATCTGTATTTTTAGAAGTTGTACAAGAACTCTTCGGAGTCTTGGAGGAATATAATCCCACCAAATCCAGTACAGTCGATCCTTGACTACATCGTCATACACGGCTTAAAGATCAATAAAAAGCCGAAGAGTTGCTCCTCCAACAAGAACATGTAATACTCCCTCGCCCAAACAAAGGATAAACTTCACAATAGTTTGTCTTTCTTCTCCATATAAATTTGCCAATAGTCGCTTCGGGGTTTGTAAAGCTCAATGCAGACAGATAGGCAACGAACACAATCCGCTTCCGTAAATATATAAATAGCCGTGCCAGCACCAGAACCAAGCTAAGCCATGGCAAAGTGATACAATTGTTTCCCACTTGCGACAGATTTTTTTCCCTTGCTTTTCAACCGTAAGAAACTTTACCAAACGGCCACTCTGCCACCGTTTTGCGCACAGGGAAGCAGAAACGCTGGTGGGGTTTTTTGATGTACGCGACACCTTACCGAAGGTGATGCTAAATTTGTTAACAAAAGCGTCCGAAAAAAGAAAATAAAGCTTCCCCCAGCTGAAGTAAAGAGAAGCTAAAGTTTACCTTGCCAAAAGAAACTTTCCTTTAGCGTTTTGGGCGAGAAAATACGAATGGTGAACACACCAAACACTTAAACGGAAGCCGGAACTTTGCAAGACGTTCGCGCCTTGGCGCAGGGGATCGTGGAGGGGACACACAAGACACAGGATGAAAAAGGATGCTGCATAAATCCTCCAAGGATAAGAAGCGCCCATGGACGCGATATCGCGCTGCAGTTGGATGGCAAATTTGGTCGACGTGGTGGTGAAGCTTTTACTACTTGGTAATAGCAAACGGACGACAGTGGAAGCGGTTGCTTAGTGAGCTCCCGTGCGAAGGGCCGGAACATCCTGGCCGAAACAGCATAACACACTAAGCTGACACCGGGCACCGGGCACAGAGCTGCTTAAGCTGCACTAATTTATGGGAATGCACTTTTATTGTTTTCGGGCGATCGGTGGCCTGGTGGCAGCGTTTATGCTTCTTTCGGATTCTTGTGCGGGTTTCGGCTTCCAGGGCAAAGTTTTACTGTCCTGTCCGTCCACTAATACACCCTTCACTGCTCCTTCACTCGATTCTCGATAGCCCACCTGAGGCGATAAATTTTCATCATACCCGTTCCCGGGACGCTGCTTCGTTAATCGATAACCAATCTGGCTGGTGCGAGACGGACAGTGTGAGCTGCTGCATTGATACACCATTTTCGACCGGATGGAAAACGGTGGCAGACGGTCACCGACCGCCGTCTTTGAGTGTCGTCTGATTGTGTCATACCCACCCACCATGAGCCATGTCAGTGTGGTTGCGTCGATGCGTTCATAATACTCTGATGGTTTGATTAAGGCTGGCAACTGCCAAACTCTCCATACGCAATCTGCATCCGGTTTCGGAAAAGGTCAGCTGGTCTCAAGGGACGGAAGATGGTTCGCTTACAGTCGCGTTCAAGCTGTTGGTGGTTGGAGTTTAAGGGCGGAAAATTTGTGGAAAATTTGTTCTTAAATGGTCTTTTTTTAAGTAAAATCAATATATCGGTGGAGCATTCGGTGGGACTAGTTCAGAATAATATATTATGAGCCGCTTCAATTGCTTTCTACAAATTTCTTCCATATTTATGCAACGTATACATGTTCCTTGAAGTAAGTACACATCTTTCTATTCCATACAAAACAGAAAGCTTTAAGCCATGTTTGTAGCATTAGATATTCTTCTTCTTCCTTGGCACTACAACCTCGAATGGTCTCGGCCTGCCACATTTCTGGCTTTCTGTGACTTGATTTTACCCGTAGCAAAGTAGTCACAGTACAGGGAGGCAGTACAGGGAGGCGGTCTGTATGGGATTTGAACCCCGGTCCTGCCATGTGAAATCTAGCGCCGTTATGGCCTCCGCCACCGGGCCGCCCTGGAACATTATATAGTTGTATATTAAAATTCTTAAAATTTTCCTTCGATTTTTTGAAAAAACTTAGCAAATTGCGCGATAAATTTAGAACAGCAAATAGTGATAATTCTAATTTTAGATTAATTATTTGGGTGCGTCATCGGAGCTTTCCAGGCTAAAATAGGAGTCCCAACCCGGATGCATTAATTAAGAACATAATTCAAGTAGAAATAATTACCAAATCAAAATCAAATAAATAAAAACGCTTAGTCATTATCATGCTGCTTTGATAGAGTAAAATTTCATTACCCCGTTTCTTGTAACTTGTGAATAGAAAATAAACCTTTGAATGTTGCGGTCAATTTCCCCAAAATAACACCAACACGTTCGTTATCGCCTCGCACGAAGTTGCGACAATAGGTGTGCATGAGGAGTGCGATTCTGTGGTCATCCGTGGTCGTTGCTTTGTAGTACGCGCAACGAGGCAATTGTTATTCCATGCCATTTCCCGATTGAAAGTCATTCAACGAACCAGGTTTGCAAATGAAGCGCTACACAACAGCGCGCAAGGGCAAGTAGTGGCGGCGCAACATCACCGAATTGATTTTGCATCCGTCCAGCACACATCAACACGTCACCGAAACACCGTGGCAGGTAACATGAACCCGGAAAATGGAAAATGACCCCCCCCCCCCCCCTACACATACACATACGCATAAAAGCATTTAGTGTCCTATTGTTGCGAGTGCTCCAATTATCGCGACACTCTGGCTCCGCTCGTCAACCATGTCAACTGCTGGTGCTGCTGTGTGCATGGTTGATTTTATGCAGATTTTCTTGCCTATAATTTGTTGGCTTTTCCCTGCAAATGCACTGGTGAAGGGTGGCAAAGGGACACATTTCGACTCATTTTTATTTCCCGGAGATTCTCATTTCCTACGCGGTGGATTAAAATAAATATCCACACACACACATTTATTAATCATTACCAAAGGTGTGAAGCGGATTTTTTTTGTGTGTTGGTGTTGAGGTTCGGGAATTCCATTTTGTTTGCATCTCGGTGGCATTTTATTTGCACTCATTCCGTCGAAAGCAATTATTTAAATGACGAGCCGGTCGAATCAGTTAACCCAACCAGTATTCCGCGGCAGGGTGGCGTTCGATATGGCCCGATAAGAAAATGTACGAATAAAATGAATGAGGTTTTCCCACACCAACCCCCCACCTCCACCAGTTTCAACTTTTGATTTTTAATTTAACGGATGCAGTCTCGATGGAATAATGAGCCGAATGATGGATCCCGATAAGTCTTTTAAACCATTGTTGGTTTAATTATTGGAGGTAAATAATAAAATCAATAGCAAAATGTCGTCTCATGTGGAGCTCTGCTGTTCTATTCGAAAGATGTAGAAAAGATAAGCAACAATTAAAGTTGAAAAACGAAAACACAGCAAAGCACTGGTTGAACTCGCCGCTGGATAAGCAACTCAAGCCACAAAACTTAACTGTTTTGATCGAAAACTCCAAAGCTGAGTGTTGGACGAGATTTTTCCCCCTTTCGTCATACCTTCTATATCCCATCGCCTGCGCAAGCATTGAGCCACACGTCAAATAAAATTTGGCACTCTCGCTCTGCCTCACCCCGACTGATAACAAAACCCCGGGCCCGGGCGGGGAAAAGTTTTGTCTAGTGGAAAACGAATAAAACAACCGGCCGGCCAACCCATCAACTCCCGCAACGCGAAGAAGTACAAATTTAGCTTGAGCACAAAACTTACAGAAAAACGCAAAAGGAACCGTACGGCTCTCGGTGGATTTAAATTAATCGTAACGAGTCCCATGGGAGGAGTGCGGAGGGGTGGGGGGGGGGGTGATCCGGGTGAATCCGGTCGATCGGGACGGGTCAAGTCTTCGGTTTCGGAAGTTGTGCACTGTTTTATCTTGTTTTGCGAAACCGAACCAGCTTAAGAATAACTTTCGCAAAACAACCAAGGCAGCCGCAAAGTTGCCGTTTCGTTTGTTATTGCGAGTTGCTTCTATCTTGTGCCGGACAGCGAATAATATCAGCTTGCAGTATGGCGGCGTTTCGCGAATGTTTTGGGCTTACATTTTTCGTTTTTAATTTAAAGCATTTTTTCATGGGTGCACTGGTGGAAGCCGTTCTAACAAGCGTGGCGCCGTTAAAGGAGGAAAACTGGCCAACCTTTCGAAGTTGCGTGTGCGGTTTTGCGGAAGAAACACACACACACACAAAAGTTGGCTAAGCTGTTTTTGAGCACAAAATCAGCTGACGTCGCGCTAATGATGGATACTATCGCAACTAGGGAAGAAAGGTGAGGGGAGGAGAAGAATAAAAATAAGGAAAAATTAAACATCATCACTACATAAAGCGGAAGGATCTACAAACGCTTCCTTTTTTTTTGAAGCCTTATTTTTTAGCGCCCACAATCGGGGACGTGATTCTTCAGGCTTCAGCAGGAAGAAAAGGTTGCTTATGATTCATTTGGAAGCCGGCGAACAGCATCCAACGAACCGAAACCGAGGCCGGCGTCACACGCGACCCGAACCCCATCGGTATGCTGGCACGAGCACGTCCACGACTAAGTGTTTCGCAGCATCTCCGCACAGTGCTGTCGGTGGATGGATGCTGGAGCGAATTCATTAGTTCATTCCCAAACATTTCGCTCCGTTCGCTTGGAAGTTCATCCCAGCCACCATGGCAACGGTTGCGCCGGCATTCCGTCGCTCTCTCTCTCGCTCTCGCTTCTTTCTATCGCGTGCACTTTCGCTCGCTCTTCTATTCACACACACGCATCGGGGAAGAAGCTTTCCCATCATCGCATGCTTCATCCCATGCAGCTAAAGCGAGCGGTGGGAGCACCGAAGACTCCGAAAAGCCGACCGCAGCTGGACGGACCCCGTTCGCCGGATGGACGCACAAGTTTCAGTCTGTTGTTACGCTCGGCCGTAGAAAGTGGTCGATTTGGCAGGGCTTTGCTCCGGCAATCAGACGTCCCCGCGCGTCAAACAGCCAGTGTAGGCGGCAAAACATAACACCCGGCACCGTGGACCGCTGCTGAACTCGGGCGCGGTTTAACGGTCGTCAACACGACGACGTAAATTTTGTGTTTTAGTGTGTGTGTGTGTGTGTGTGTGTGTGTTTTTTAAATATAATTAGAGGTTGACATTTTTGTCAGTGTAAAAGTGGGATAAAATTGCAAACAATCGTCCATTTCACATAAAGTGGCTCGCGAGGCGGACGGTTTCGTGTTGGTCGGTTGACGTTTGGCTCGTTTAGATTATTTTCCGTCGAATTAAATTCTCTTTTTGAATCGTACCGTTCCTTTTGCTTCTTGGTGCGGCCCCAAAAAAAACAGAGTCAAGTGTCCACGTGGAGAGTATGTAGTTTCACCACCGGGGCGTCAAAAGTTGCACGTGCAGATTCAAAATTTCAAAGACAAAAAAAAACACACACACACAACCACTTTCGGGACATCAAAGGAAAAAGTTTTCCCCCGCAGAGTGATATGGCAACGAATGTGTGTGTGTTTGTTGTTTGTGAAGTGTTGTGAATAAGAACTTTAGCAGAGCTTTAATTTTATTTTCCTCTCGACACCTTTCGAAGCCTCGTGTACTACTAGGGTGGGTGAAAGGAGCAGTCAGTGGAATGAAAGAACCGTCGTAACACATTTGTAAGGCTTCGCTAAAACTGTCAGTTTAAAAATACACTAACAATGGATGTGGCTTCTTTGATGCGACACAATGAAATATGTTTGCCCTTGTTGTTTGAACAGTGCGGTGCGGAAACCTAACAGGGAAAACATTTTCATCCCAAAACCAATCATATCAAATCATATCACCCCGTTCGGGGATACAGATTCAATCAAATTTTTTCGTTAGCATTTTGTCTCGAATCACAACAACCACTCATCGTGCTAAACTAAAACCCTCTAAATATGAAACGCGAAACTCTATATTTGTCGATTTTGCCCGCACCCGACCGTTTTGGCGCGTGGTACCAATTATTGGAATAATTAGAGTGCATCGTTGCTGTGGGTGCACCCTAACGACCGTAGTACTACTGGGAGGAAAAAATCAAACCGGCGATAGGGAAATGGTTGAGGTGCTCCCACGCCTCACCTCACGATTGCGGTAAGAACCTGCTCCGTTCGAGGATCCGCTTGGACACCTTCGGCACTGTGCGTCAACCGTGATGCAAGGGGGGGCCATCATGCATATTAGCTGTCCGTCCGGCTAGGGTGAAAACAGAAAACGAAAAAGAAACTCCATCGAATGAAAGTGGCAGGCGCAAAAAGGTGTAGAAACAAAAAAAAAGAATCAACACACACACACGCACGCATTCGCCGCGGACAATTTGGAGAGCATCAACAAGTGAAAACGCATCCACTCGATTGATGCTGGAACAAATGGTTGTTTATCGCGGCGTGAGCCAATCGACCGTGGCGAATATAGTGAAGAAAGATTGACGTGTTGAAGTGTGTTGTCATAGTGACTTCTAATAGAGGAACGGAACATGGGATGGAGAGAGAGAGAGAGAGCGGGAGAGCGAGAGGGCAAAAGTGATCGAGTGTGATTAGCGTGTTTTGTTTTAAAGTTTAATCCTTCCTCTTCACTGGAGAGGGCTTTAGACAGGAGTTTCTAAATCTAATCTTTCGCCCAAAACCCATATCCCTTAGCAGTAGCAGTCCATGTTCGATGGGTTAATTATCTGAAGGAGCTTTGAAGTGTGACGTTTTAAAAGTTTGCTTAGTGAAGATTTGGAACAGTGACAGTTGGTGTGAGTGCTCAAGTCGATCAAAATGATTCCACATCGAACTGTTCTGGAGCGTGCAGCAGGAATAAAGTGCAAACGATCGACGTCGGTTAGTGCACCGTTGACAGCGATGGTGCTACTGTTTGCGACCATCCTGATCGGTTGTGCCGATGGACACAACATGGTGGTAGACAAAATGGCAGACACCCCGAGCAGTAGTGAAGAGACAGCAGCAGCAGCAGCAGCAGCAACAGCAGAAGGAGAGCAACTGATGCCACAGGTAGGATGGAATACGATCTTCATTACAGCAATGTTGTTAATAATTCTACTCAGCGCGCGTTTATTATCCCGGAAGTGGTTTTGTAACGCGGAAATAAAAACTCGCTAGCGATATTAGCGCTTCCCGCGGGAAACTCGTTCCCGACCAAATAACCCACTTGATCCGCCAGTTGATTATCGTCGGAAAGGTGAACTTTTTAACGCAACCATTTTACTGGTAGCAACCGGCAGCCCCGACGAACGAAACTTACCTCGAATGGAGTTGATATTTAATGCACGTAGAAGACAACACGGTCGTGCTGGGCGATCGATCGGTTTCCGTATGAAAAATGTATGACCAATCGAAGTGATGGGGTGGGGAGGATCGGAGGAGCAGCAGAATACTCCCGTGGGAGTCATCGATGGAAAACAATCTCTGCAGGACATAGTGGAGTGGGCAAACGGCAGGAAAGACGTTGGAAAAACCGATGGAATAAATCGGATCCTCCTGGAAACACCCAAATAGACACGGGTCAGGGGTTTTAATTGGATGAACATGGGAAGGTTGGGCATTGAATTTTTAATAATGCGGTCTATTTATTTGCAACCCGGCTGGAACGGGTTGGGGGAAAAATGCTGATATAAAATAAGCACATTATACATACATTGCATGTCCAGTACACGGCAAGTGAGATGCAGTTTGAGCTACAGCCTTGAAGGTTCTGCCTAGCAAGCGTTTTGAAGTGGGGTTTGCTTCAGAATGTTTAACATTTTCTCAATTGTGTTCGACAAATTTTGTTGTTCCATCGGAAGGTTATTTTCTCAAAATTTGAGTTAAAAAAATCATGTTTGGTTTCAAGAATGTAATTACATCCCATTCCAAGGCCAGTCAACCGAAGTGAGTACAAATTAATAATGCCTCCGTGTAGTTGAAGATGCTGACAGAGAAAAGTTGGCGCTCCTCCCCTACCCGGTGGGAAATAATAATTTGATCAACAAAGGCAACGATCGTGCTGTAGTAAATATGCTCCATCCACTCTAGCTCCCGTGAGGTATAAAGTTTCATCCTAGGAATCCTAGCCGACCTCTCCCAGACGAGACAAGTCCTCAAGAGTGAGCGGATTGAATATTATGCCTAGGCAGAACCGAGCAACCAGCAGCAGCAGCAGAAATCCTTCATCTCCCAGCCCTGAATCCGAGACAGATTCTGTCTATAAAACATGTATCAAATTTTCACGTAAATAAAAACGGAACAAGCTCGCATCTCAACGGGCTGAACCACGGCTGCCTCTAGCACGGTAGAAAAGGTTACAGAGATAAGATGAAAATTTAGTACAACTTGCGGGGCGCCGTATGTTCGTCGTGAAGAAAGTGAGCCGTGTGTGTGTGTGTGTGTGTGTGTGTGTGTGTGTGTGTGTGTGTGTGTGTGTGTGTTGATTTCCACCTTTTTCTCGCTCGCCTACCGTCGCACACCAGACACAAAACTAACGGAGTAGTGCCAATCCGGGTACAGAAGGGACACACCACGAGCATAAGCTAAAGCGATATTGATATGAATATTTTAATATGCTCCCTTTTTGCTCACCAGTGGCAGCGCGTTCATCGTCGACCGGGGAATTTTGCACAGCAAAGGTGCCTCACCGATCCTGGTCCGGCTACACATCCGGCCCATCCGGCAGCACACATTTATCGCTACCCGCTGCTAACTTCACTGTTCACGGAAGGCGCTTGCTTCGAGCGAGTTTGGCTCCAGAGACCGCTACCGGCAAGTCCCGAACGCTCGCCAGCTTGCAGCCAACGCTAACGTTCGCCCTGGACGCCCTGGGTGCGGAGAAGTGATGATGATGATCAAATGAACGCCAGTGATTTGGAATATGTATCAAAGCCGGCAAAGCGCATAGCATTTGCATTATGTTTCGGGGGTTTCTTGCGCACCAGATAAAAGAATTCTGTCCCCCTTCCCCCCTCCCCCAGGGGAGATTTTACAGATTCAGAGAGCGATTTTATTTTCTTCTTCTCATCCACTGTTGCGCCTCAGGGACATCCAGTTACCGAACCGAGATGAAGGTAGACGGCTTTAGGGCGAATGGTTGGAATTTCTGTCAGAATGTAAAGCATCGGAAATGGAACAACAGCAGACACATCACACAGAAAAGAAAAAGACTTCGACATTTCCATTTTCAAATGCCTAGTCTCTCGTTCTCTCTCTCGCTCTCGCTCCTACCGTTTGTTTCAATGATTTTTCAATTGATATCTTTTTTGTTTTGCTCCTGAAAAAAAGGACCTCTCACTCTGCCCTTCGCGCTGGTGAGCTGACTTCAAAGGGAGGGAGGCAAATTGGGTTTTATTTTTATCGGCATCGCGTACCTGCCGCCAGGTACGGCACCATGTACGCTCGGGGGAATAATTGTAATTGTTCGCGAAATGTTGATCGTACTGATGTGAAAGCTATTTCAATATACATGCACCGGCTGAATGAAGCTGAGAGTGTGCACGCGTCGGTAGGCATATGGAAATAATCTGGAGTAATGTCTTCTTTCGAGTTGAGTGTACATTAATTCTTGCAAGTATTGTTGAGAGTTTGCTAAGCAATGGTAGAGGTACAGCTTTTCCCCGAATATACTATGTAGATCAGATTATAAGATCATTATCGAGCGGACTGCAAAAAAACAAAATCAATTAGATTAATCACAATACTAGCTAAAGGTCAGCTATTATGAGACAGTATACCCTAATGAATCTTTCCGCGAATTCCTATACACCAGCATGGCAGTACTTGGAAACTTATTGTCTCTGGCCGACCGTCACAAAGGTGATAGGAATTATGATTAAGAAGAGAGCACCGCACAGTAACAGCAATAATCCTGTGGATTGAATTATTTCACGAAAGCATCGGATTTAGATCAAATTATTGGTAAGAGACTGTACGGACCCGAGATGGCTACTTAACTCATCAGCAGATCATTATACTTACCTGTCAGGCGGCGGTCTTGGCCTGCTGCAACAATCCTCGATACCGCTCACGGTTTAGCGCCTTTACGGGCTGGGTCGTCCGGTGTCATTCTCATGACGTGACAAGCCCACCGGAGCCTGGCGAGTCTAATTCGCTGCACGATGGAGAGACCAGACCACCTCCATGGTCCTTCCACACAGACGGGGCCAAACATCCTTCTGAGCATCTTCCGCGACAGATATTTAGAGAGGGAGCAGTTTTCTCAGGCTGTAGTATGACTTGTTGTCGGTGGGCTGACTTTTGATCCCCGATAGGTGAAGTTTTCGACGGCTTCGAAGGTGCGGTCATCTATCTGTACATCACCACTGCGTAAATCAGTGTTTGTTAGCAGGGCCGCTGGTAGTGCGCCACCATCACTTTGGTTTTCGCCTCGGTAATCTCCAATCCGAGGTTCTGTGCCGCACGCGCGATCCTTTGATAAGCTTCTGCTACATAGGAGAGCCTCAAACCTCAACACAAATGTCTCACCAATGATGTTATGTCTATGTCAAGTTTCCACCTCCGAGTCGCGAATGGCTCTCTCTAGCGCCAGATTGAAGAGGAGACAGGCAAGCCCATCTCCCTGGCGCAGGCCCTTGGTGGTAGCAAAGGGCCCTGAGAGTTTTCCATCCACCTTCACCTGGCATGTGATGTTGGCCATTGTCATTCTTACAAGCCTGGCAAGCTTGGCCGGGATTCCAAAAGAGCTCATTGCGTCGTACAGTTTTACCCTGGCTATGCTGTCATATCTCCAAGATTTGTCTCCATCTTCTCCAAGATTTGCCGGATCGTGAAGATCTGGTCAGTGGTTGATTTTCCGTTCCGGAATCCTCTCTGAAAGTTTCCGACTATCTTTGCGACGAATGGGACAAGTCGTTCTTGTAAGATTAGGGAGAAGACCTTGTCGGCGGTATTCAACACCGTAATACCCCCTGTAATTGCAGCACTCTAGCCGATCTCCCCTCTTGTATATGGGATAGATGATACCAAAATTCAAATCACAAGGCATCGATTCGCTATCCCATCATTATGTCGTTCAACGCAGCTATTAGATTACCAACGTTGAAGGTTCGTTCTTGAAGGTCCGTAAAAGCCGAAGCTACTACGATTTTGCAACAACAAAAAATGCTGTGAGTTTTGTATGGAGATCTGTCAAAAACCGACAGCATTTCTTCGCAAAATCTAGTTTGCGCTGCGATGTTTGCGCTGCGAGTTGCGCTTCGTGCCGGTCCGGCCTAACGTTGAGTAGAGCTTAAAGTATTCCTTAAACAGCTTTCATCTAATATTGTTCTCAGAGTACTTACAGTGTAATATGCAATATTTTGCAGCCTGTATAGTGAATTGTTTAACTGTTGATATCGAACTGTATCCATGTTTCCAAAAATGGAGCCTTGTCGCTGTTCTGTTGTTTGATAAGTTTTGCACAATTGCCACAGTTTTGTGCTAAAGTTTCACAGTTTCCATTCAAACAAACGCAGTGTAGTGTCGAGTTGCAACAAAGCTAATAAAATTCTCGTTAGTAACCGGAAGATGCAATATTAATCTATGCAGCATCAATCTTATTAAACCCCTCGCTGCAAAACTCAATACATTTGAGCGCCGGTGATCTCGATACAATACCCCGGCGAAAGAAGCATTCCCGACCGCCTTTCTTGAGCCTCACCGGCACCACGCGTACCCTCAATATTAAGCCCCCTTTCCTCGAGCCTGGCTCGACCCCCTGGCCCGCTGACGCACATCCTGGGGCGATGCTAAAAAACATGGGCGAGCCTTACGGCGAAAGATTCGTACACGTATCGTATCGTTTGCCTTTTATCACTGTTCGACACTCAATATCATTGGCATCTCTTGATCACGTCAGTTCAGTTGCGTTCGGGGTTTGCTCCCGTTTTTTTTCTTCTGCTCCATGTTCTCCTCCTCATCCCATCACCACAGCCCACCCGTTCCTCGTTTCCGTCGTGTTCCTTTATCCTTTCGCAACAACGCGACGCAAGCTAGAGTTGCACACGGCTGCTTCTGTCAGCTATTCTTCGATCGATCACACTCGGGCTTGCGATTTTCTCCCGTAGACGAGTTGGTTGTCGGCTTCTGGTTCGACTCATTTTTAGTTTGCCATGTATGAATGCAGCACGTGTGTTTCTTCTTGCTGCACGGTCATGCATGCTGACGCGCCGTGCATGCAGTCTGGCATGCAACATGCGCCGCATGCATCATGCATCAAATGCTCCGCACATACTCCGCAGCATCCACGCGCTTCACGCGCTTGCCTTCGATTTCCCTCTCCGCGGCTGATTTTCACTGGGTGTCTCTGTCAGCTGGCGAGGAGGACTTCGTTTCCTTCCCGATGCACACCAAGCTTTGAGATGCATAGAATGTGAGTGGGGGGCGGGGGGGGGAGGGGGAGTGCTGGCTTAAGGGGGAGAAAAACTAACCGATTCCAAAACAACATACACCCACCGGAACGGAGCCACAGTATCGCAAAGGGACGCTCCGGCAAGGGCGAAAGAAAAGATTTCTCTTTTTACTTCCACCGAGCTTGATGGAAGCATACCGGAGCAGGAAGATATCACCGGGCGACGTTCGTTCGCAGAGATTTCCTACGCTTCAATGAACCGGTTCGAGTGGAATGCATGTGCCCTTCCCCTACAGGGGCACAGGGAAAATTAACGCGAATGAAAAGAAGGCTTGTGCAAACCGGGTGTGGAAATGGGAAAAAAAGAAAACTCTCCTTTTCGATACACACACACACACACACACACAGTCCTTTACCCGAGAAAGGGAGTTGCCCCCCCCCCCCCCCCCATTCCCTTATTTGGGGGTGTCCGCTCAATGAAGGTTTTTCGCCGAAGGACCAGACGTACGCCGAGTGCAATCGCAGTGGCGAATGAGTGATTAAACAGAATTGATAAGCTTCTTACTTTCCATCTCGTTGCATTCGCGTGCAGCTAATGCTGGGCGAATTGATCTCTGCGGAATTGATCGATGATGTTTCGTTGCATCGGTGCATCAGAAACTGGCATCGATGCTGCTGTTGGTGTGCGCACGGAAAAGGTTGTACTTCATTCGGAGAAAACATATATTCTCACATCCAGCAGCGTGATTTCACGTTTGATGTTTATAACAAAAGATAAAGATAAAAGATAAAAATGTTCGCCAGGCTTGTTTGCTGCTGCTGTTCAACACCACCACACGAGTTTCACTCGTTGTTCCACAAGTTGGCTGAACAAAGGGTTAAACAACATCTACAAACATCCAAACCCCACTGACACACATCTATTTTCTAGACTGGACGATTAAACGCATAATTTCTAATTGAATGTTTTGCGACAGGAAGCTTAAAGCCAATCGTTGTCGACCCTTCATGGCTGCTGAATGACCGACCGAAGGAAAACGTTCTCAGTTTACGGCGCTTTATTACGTTTTCATCATATTGGTTTTGACACCGGCTGATGCATTCAATTTTTACCCGGGCGTTTGGCCGCATAAATTAAACCACAATCAGCATCCGGCATCGATCCGGCAGCTCTGGCCTCCCGGTACGCTCGGCCGTGTCATAATGTACGAAATGTTAGCGCAATGCTGTCGAATAGTTTTATCGGTTCGGCGGCGCTCACACGAATGTGTCAACATTAATCAGCATTGCTCACCCCAACAAAAAAAACCCCGATCGGCAGTGTCCCTTTCCACGTTGTCCACGGATGCAACCCGAACCGATTGGGGAAAAAATGTGTTGTCGTACTTCTTGGACAAAAAAAAAACGACCTCACATCCTAACAATCGGAACATGCAAGTTGTTAAAACCGAACGATAAAACGAACATATTGGCTCCGGGAAGGATGGCGGCACCAAAAAAAGGGGGCAGGTTACAATATAGCGAAAACAATGCGGACAAGTGGACAACATGGATGCGCATCCAGCTGCTACAAAACAGCTCAATCAAACGTCCGCCGGCAGCGCTGGTGGATGGACAAACTACAAATGACAGTAAAACGTGTAAAAATAAAAGACTAATGGTGCATTCGCTGGCAGCGAGAGGAAAACAATAGATAGTGTCCGCATCGAGCTTGGGGGGGGTGGAAGGTGGAACTGGTGCGGCAGATGAGTTGAGTTGGCAAACCCGAACGGTACAACACAGTGTTGGTCGGTTGGTTTGCCGACGAAGCAATAGCTAATGAAAAATGTTTTAAAATGTTGGCTTCTGGGTGAGTTTTCTGACACAACTTAGCGGCTTGGGTGATCCTCATGAGGGTGGGTCTTGTCCCGATAATCGAAATTTTCATCAAGTCAAGGGCTTGCGCCAGAGAGATGAGCTTACCTGTCTCCTTTTCAACCTGACGATAGAGAGAGCCATCCGCGACTCGGAGGTGGAAACTTGGGGACCATCTTCTATAAGTCAATCCAGATCCTGGCATACGCTGATGACATAGACATCATTGGTTTGAGTCTCTCCTATGTAGCAGAAGCTTATCAAAGGATCGAGCGTGCGGCACAGAACCTCGGGATGGAGATTAACGAGGCGAAAACCAAAATGATGGTGGCGCACTACCAGCGGCCCTGCTAACAAACACTGATTTACGCAGGGGTGATGTACAGATAGATGACCGCACCTTCGAAGTCGTCCAAAACTTCACCTATCTGGAGTCAAAAGTCAGTCCACCGACAACAACATTGATGTTGAGTTACACGCACTGGGTGCTGGCTGCCAACCGGTCACACTACAGCCTGAGGAAACTTCTCCACTCCAAATACCTGTCGCGACGGACGACTCACTGTCGCGTACTCACATACGACAGGCGTACTCACATACGCCTCTGAGACATGGACTCTGTCCAAAACTGACGAAGCCGTCTTAGCCGCGTTCGAGAGGAAGATGCTCAGAAGGATTTTTGGCCCCGTCTGTGTGGAAGGACAATGGAGGAGCCGCTACAACGACGAGCTCTACGAGCTGTACGATGATCTCACTATCGTACAGCACATTGGACTCGCCAGGCTCCGGTGGGCTGGTCACGTCATGAGAATCACACCGGACGACCCAGCCCGTAAAGTCCTTTTAGGCCGTCCACATGGACGCGGAGGAGGCGTGGTAGGCCCAAATTGAGATGGAGTGATGGCGTTGATGCGTCCGCCAGAACGGCCGGGATAACGGATTGGCACACGACGGCGGCGCTAAACCGTGAGCGGTATCGAGGATTGTTGCAGCAGGCCAAGACCGCAAAGCGGTTGTAGCGCCTGATAAGTAAGTAAGTAAGCTAACATATTCATCTGGAAATGCGCCTCGGTCGCTGAGCTTGGACAGATTTAATGTCCGTTTCCAAACTGCCGCACGTAGGATTGATTATCCAGCCAAGGGTAAAATAAGTCAAGGAAACCAGTAATGGCAGACCAAGGTCTCTCTATCAACTTCTACTTCTTCTTTGGCCTAACGATCCTCCTGGGTCATGCCTGCCGTTTCTGGCTTACTAGACTTAAAACCTGCCACGTAATTGGATAGTCAAGTCCTCACTATGGGGGGAGAACACGGTCCGAATGGGATTTGAACCCCGGTCTTGCCGTATATGAAGGCCGGCGCTGCTGTTGCCTCACCACCGGGCACTGGAAAACCAACAGAATCGTCAGCAGTTGATTGTTTCAACAGTTCTTCAGCGGCTTTCGCGGCTTAAATGTGGTTTAAAATTCCTTCAAATCTTTTCTATATTATTTTAAATGTATTTTTGTTCGTTATTACCAAAACATCCCCACAGCATGTTGCTGAGCTGGGGATCGTTATCGCTAGCATTTTCCAATCTCTTGTTACTCCCCCGGTCATACGATGTACGCTGCCAATACGATGCCAAATTAATTCCTAAAACGGTCTCTAACCCAAACACCCTCCAACGGTTTGTCACGCACCTCACACAATTTTTTGATCCAATTACACCATCTCCCCCAAAGCGCAGATTGAACCAATTTTCCGTACGCCACTGTACGGTGCGATGCGAAGATCGATGTTGCGTCCAGAGGACATCGGGTTCCAGGGTGGAGCGCAAAATGAAAAGTGTTTTTCAGTGCTGAGTCAGACTCGCACAGACCGCCCCTCCCCGTACGCCCCCCGTGACGTGCTCGCATCATGTTTGCACAGCTGCCAGGGAGACAGTAATAACTGTTAATCAAATTGTGTGTTCTAACGAGTGAAAAACGTAATCTACGCCACTTGATAGCGCACCGTACAGACGTACCCCGGTTGGATTTTGCACCCGGTTGCCCCTTGGCACGTGTAGCGGCGTGGTGAAAAAGGTGAAAATGCTCGCTGTCCGATTACCGATGCCCACGGATAGGTGAACCATTAAACTGCCACCACTCGAAGTGAGGTTCTGTTTGTTTTGCTGGTTTGTTCTTTTTCGCGCGCTGTTATGTTTCCAAATGGTACGTACACCCGTACACAGAGGTGAGCAGCCGTGTTCACTGCTCCTGTGTGGCATTTATTTTGATGATTATTGCATGCCGGTCAGCGAAGCATACGGCATGCCAGGCTCGGTTAAAACTTCAGTGATGAAAAAGTTCCGATGAAGGGACGAGTTAATACATGCGTGGGATGGGGGTTGGAAGGTGAACCACAGGACCCACCGAGAATACCGTGTCAATAATTTTGCCCAAGCCTATCGACTGGCCGGTGGCAAAAGGATAAGGCGCTTGTAACGGGCGCTGCTTTCCTTTTAATCCAATTTCCGGCAAAAGACTCGAGAAGACCCCCCCCCCTAGAATATTTTGTGTAAAGCACTGTGGCCTGTCATTTTTATTACACAGTGGGATTTTTGTATGGTCATAACTCGTTTTGGTAAAAGACTCGAGAAGCCCCCCCCCCCCTGACAAAATTTGTTAGGCACTATATGATATACGCCAAAAAGTATGCAATCTGCAGTACACGTTGCGAGAGCTTCACAGTGAGCTTTCAGTGTGCTTTCAGTGTGGTCAAAATTGGTTGAAGAAAGTCGAATAAAATATTGTTATTATTTGATTAAAATCCCCTCTCCGCTAACCCTACCATTCATTTTGGGTTACAGGAGCTTCGTACTAGTTTTCAGTCGCACTAGGGGTGAACAATCGGGCCTAAAACATGCACGGCGTTCTCGGACGGTAACGGAACAGTAATTCAATGAATACTTGTTACCTTGCATTGATATTCAGCAAAGGAGGAAACATAAGAATATCATAATCTCAAACCACTTGTTAAAATGTATTGTATCAAGTTCTACTCGCTGTCTATTAACAGTATTAAGGAACAATGCACAATGTTTACATCAAATGAGTTTTGACCGTTCAGAAATCCTACTGTACATCAAAAATGACAGGCCACAGTGCTGCACACAAAAGATTCTAGGGGGGGCCTTCTCGAGTCTTTAACCGTGATTTGAAATGCCTTTTTTCCTCCTTTTCTGAATATCTATGCCCGTTAACAAGTATCCATCGAACCATTGTTCCGTTACAGTCCGGGAACACAGTGTATGTTGTAAGCCTGATTGGTCCCTCCTAACGTGACCAAAAATTATTACGTAGCTCCTGTAATCCAATATAAATGGTCACCATTTAGGGGAGGGGGATTTAATCTAATAATAAGCAATATTTCATTCGACTTTATTCAACCAATTTTGACCACAGTGAGAGCACACTGTGAAGCAGTCGCAACATGTATTGCGGATTGCATACATTCAGGCGTAAATCCTACAGTGCCAAATTTTGTCAGGGGAGGGGGGGCCCTCTCGAGTCTTTTACCCAATTTCCCGATATACATAATCCCCCCCCCCCCCTTCCCCCTTCCGATTCAAGGGTGTTCTCAGGAAAATGGTCTCGCTCCGAAAGCTACGCCACTGTTAGAAATCACTTCACTGGATTTCTGGCTGGATAAGGAGCATCAAAATTAAAACGCCTCTTTCGCCGGCCACTTGGGTGCGCGTGTTGACACAGGATCGCTGCTTTTTTCGACCCGCCAAACGCCCGCTAGTGCCCGCTAGCTATCACAAAATCTAATTTTCACCAATCTACCAACGACCAAACAGCAAGAGCCAGAGCAACATCACGGCACTGGACACACACTCACACACACACGTTCGGGAACTAGCTTTCGGGCCGATGATGCGTTTCGCCAGACGCCAGGATGATATTAAACTGTTCGATTATTGGCATCACCACATTGGGAGCATCGTATTGGCCTCAAGCACTTGTGGAAGGCAGTGATTATCGCTGCCGTAGTGCAATGTGCGGGTGAGGAAAGCCATCGTTTTCCAATTTATTTATTCATCTGCGCTCTTATTGTGCCGTCACTAATCGCACGGTACGGCTAACAGCTGTGTAATTGGAATCGAAAATATTACCATTGCAGCTAAAGAGCGGCCGCCGTGACATGTGACGGTTTAATTGGTCAATGCACTTTCTGGCTTAGTTTTCGGCCATTTAAATTAGAGTTGTGAGCGCTGAACTAAACGTCAAGCAGTAGCACCTAAAATGACTAACAAAGGGGGTTTTTTTATACTTATTGCAATAATTAATTAACGAACGACAAAAACACCTGTCTGATAGCAGGTGTGAACACACACTCTGTAACGCTTCACCCCGTCACATTAGTCAATGTGTGGCACAGATTAAACTCATTACCGACACTGTCACTCACCGGACAAAAAAAACCGATTTAAATAGCTTCCGAAGCTCGGTTGGTTTCGGTTGCTAAAAATGTTCCAAAACTAAATGTTTGAATAAAGCTCATCCCTCATCTCTCTCTTTCTCTCTGTGTGTGCCCCGGCACACCACATTTCAATCCATTTTCATTGCTCACCATTTACACCGCTCGAGTGGTGCCGCCCCGAATGCAATGCAATTGTCTCCCATTTGGGGTTTTCCGTCGCGTTCCCCCCCCCCCCCCTTCCCCAATCGACGGTACGATATACTGCCACCGCATGAACGTGTGACCGCAACAGTGGTTATCACTGTGCGGTGATGGGTTTTCGACCTTGCGAACCTTCTAACCCCACCGTCGGCCGAACCCCATTGTGCAGCAAGGACCGTGCCGTGGGGGGGGGGATACATGATACATGGGGCCACCCGATTGCACCGAGGCTTGCATAAATCAGCGGCAATAAATCGGTTCGCGTTTGTAACGCTTTTTTCTGTACCGATCCTGCCCCATATCCTGTTGCGGGCGCTAAACCGGCAAATGCACAGTGCAAAAGTGCGAGCCTTACGGTTACAGAACTGACAATCCCCACTAAAACAGCCACCAACCCTTTTTTTTTTTTTGGTGATACTTTTGGAGCTCCGTTTTTGGATTTAGTTAGCGCTTGGAAGATACAGCGTTGTAAAATGTGTAGAATTAAAATATTGGCTGGCGAGCTATTTTATGTGCTCGGTGGTCATTTGACAGCATTGCCCTGTTCCAGGTTGATTGGATCTTGGAATTGGAGAGGAGATCGGTAAGTGCTTGAACTGAAGCGAAATCATCTACAACTTTTCCCATCGGTTGGACGTCCGGTGTCAATCTCGTAACGTGACTAGATCCTTGCATGTCGTTTTCGGTGCAAAAAGAAATCGTTTTCGGTGCAATTCACTGCCCTTACCTGCCAGTGCTTGACTTACCCACCAGCACAGGGACAGCGATTCGATGCGATGCGAATTGAATTATCGCTGTAGGTGGCAAGCGCATTATTTAATTAGCAGTCACCCCATTTTTTCCAACCCATTCTCCGCTGGGAGCTATTTGATATCAATGTGATAGTTTTATAAATCGTAGCAAGCAAAAAACTGGAAGGGACAGAGTGTTATTGATATAGTGTGTGTTTGATTGTACCTGCTTGATCGCAATGAAGCTGGATAAATCCGGATCCGGCAGCCCGAAAACATGCCATCCATCATTTAATGGAGACCATTTCTTTCAATTTAAAAAAGAAAATTAACACAACTTTGTACAAAGGACAGTTGCGTTTAATGTAACAATTTCACCTGCTAAAAACCCGATCGTGTAGGGTTTTAAACGTTTCTGCAAATTATCGTAAGCGTATACAAAAGGTGCCGAAAGAGGAAACAAAAAAAAACCATAATTTTTAACTTTACGCAACACTCCGAAGTGACAAAGGAAATGATTGCTTTCATTTGTTTGATAGAGTTTTGTTAGCATTGCTTTTTTGTTTTGCTACAATGCAAAATAATACTATTTTATTCCGCCGAAAGCTTACAATGAACGACAATTAGGTAAACATTGGGTAGAGTTTGAAATGTGAAACCAATCCGCGGTACCGCACGTTGTTATCGTTGCCGCGAGTCAACTGTTTGGTGTCGTTAACTGGTAAATGTTAGCCCCATGCGCTTGAAACACAACGTCGCGCTGACTGGAAGTAGCTATTCACCGTCTGTTGAAATTGCCTGCTCACCTGCAGTGTCCTTGCCAGACGTTGCCCAGCTGCGTATCGTTTGCTTCTCCGCGATCCGGTACTCGATCAGCAGCCGACGGATGTGATGCATCTGTCGATTCGCTTGCAGCAGCGTTTCATCTTGCTCGATCGTGGTAGGATAGCAGTTCAGCAAATCCGTTATCATCGCCCTTATCGTTCGATCAGTCCCTTCGCACAGTTTGTCGGGCAGATCAGAGCGATACGAGCAGCACAGCTTTTGCCGTTCCGTTGCATCCAGCGCAATGTAGTGGTCCAGCTCCTGCTCTGCCATGGCCTGTACACGTGCTATCGCCACAAGTTCGGGTGAGATCGGTTCCGGCAGCTGGCTGCCAGTGGCCAAACCAAACGCGAACATACCCGACGACGGTATGCCGAGCAGTTCAAGTAGGTGCGCTTGTTTCTCGACCATCGATCGTGGCACTGTAAAGCGTTTTGTTAGGCTCGTGTAAGGATTACGCGGACAGACGAAGCTGGAACGGGCCGAAACAGAACAGTTTGCATATTAAGATACTCCTCGCCGCCACCAGTACACAACCCCGCCCGACGTACCCATTGTGCACGAGAAATTCAGCATCGGTTCGCTTGCCGTACACGATAAAGATGGGAACCGGCGACGTGGCGCTCATTTCCCGCGTTAGCGCGCACTCCAACTGCCCGTCGGTAGCGTTGTAGCAGGTTTCGGCAACGCACCGGTCCTCTTGCTCCCGCGCGTCGGGGTACGCGTGGTTTGCCATGTCCCAGAACGGAATCAGTGCGAGGGTAAAGTCCATCCCGTCGAACCCTGCCAGATTGACCGGTACTTTGTTCTGTCGGGTCATCACCGTCGAAACAGCCCAGCTGTGGAAAAGGGGGGGTGGGGGGGGGGGGGAGAAGGAGAAACACGCGGCTCATTAATCTAGTGAATACGTTTCATTACACATAATTAGGGAAACATTACTCGAATGCTTTACTCCAAGCCCCGGGCGAGAGAACTTAGAACTTAGAGTTCTAAGTTCAAGAATTAGCTTGCACCAGGTTCCGGTGCAATATCAAAAAGATCTGGACGAGCTTGAGCTTGACCAGCCGAGAGAATAGATCAGCGCCGATCGTTTCGCAATAAAACTTTCACACCGAACCGAGAAGAGATGAGGCGCCATATTGTGTGGTATGACTTGGCATGCACTGCAACCTGCGGCCATAAAGTATATTTTCTCCTGTCTGCATTGCTACTACTTCACAAAGCCAGAAGCGAGATATGCAACAGGGACCAAACGTTCTTGCCATTCCATTCGGAACGGCCCGGCCAGTGCCGGTGGAGAGGCTATTGGCTAGGCAATTTATATCCGATTTTGCTTCCTAGCAACGCCAACGGTGGTAGATAATGTGGAAAGAAGGATAGAGCAACACGTAGCAAACAGAGGGAGAGAGAGAGAGAGAGAGACATGCTAGGCACAGGGTTAAATCAATTCTTGCTCCGGTATCGGAATCGCTAACGCATCGATTGAGCTCTAGCCAAAGCCCGGCTCTACCTTCAAGTACGTGGTTGATGCAAATTTCTTGGAAAGCTACCCCGACACCGAAATAGCCTTTTTGCTGAGATGCAAACCAGCACGACGACGACGACGACGACCGGCTTGGCTTGCACAGTTGCCCCGGAAAACTCCGCTGCACGTACGAGGTGTGCACCGGTGCAATCGATTGACAGCCACTAGCAAACATCCGCACAGCGTTGAGCTTAAAATATCCTGCAAATTAATGGTCAGTTTAAAGCGTAAAGCAGCACAAGGATTCTTATCATTCTCCTTTAAGTTCAACCTCTCTAGCTGGCCGAGGTTTCGAATACCGTGCACCGTACCGTTGGTTCCAAGCAGGCACGAAAATCCTTTTTTGAACAAAAAAAAAAATACAGTAAGAGGGCAAATATGAAATACAAATATGTTCAGGAAAAGTTTCGCCGAATGCCCTATCCCTATCCTCACGGCAGTCCGCATCGGGGATTCGAGCTTCGTGTTTTACTACGGTAGAGCATAAAATGTGAACCTATTGCTAGGCAAGCAAAAAAAAAAGGAAAATCTTTGTGAAAACAACAGATCCACGCTTAGGCGAAAGGTTTTGGAAAAAGGGCAACCAATACAGGGGTGGAGGCGATCAGCATATTTACTACGAGCTCGGTTCGCAGTGCCCTGGGTGGCTAAGCGCTAAGTCAAATGGAAAGAAAAACGCCGGCATTATCTTCTTCACGCCGCGTCCTTGTGCTCAAACGGGGGGGATGGACGAGGGGGGGGGGGGGATGAAAGAAAAGAATGCCCACAATGCGCCTGTATTTACTTCGGGGGGGAGGAAAACATATAACCCTTTTTTTCGGCCTCTTCGGCCTCTTCGAACGACCCGAAAGACGGCGATCCCACGACAACCATGATGACATTTGACGACGATGATGACGATGATGATGGTAGTAGTGGCATGGGGAAAAATCGCCACTAACCCCCTATACTACCCCCCATTTCCCACCAAGCAAGTATCGAATGGAAGAATGTCCTTTTTCTTGCCCGACCCGAACGCGTCCACCGTATTTGAATGCGTTGCGAAGAACATTGCTTCGGACAGGCAGAAGAGATGCAAATCGGACGAGATCAGTCGAGAGTGCGTGTCGGGTTCGGGGTAAATTGCCAAAACGCATGACTGCATTTTATGAGGGTTGTCCGATTTATGAGACGTCCAGCTACGATCCTTGGCACACCAAACACACACACGCATAGCACAGAGCAGGATTTCGGCCAGCTGGCTAATGAAAATGAGGCAAACAGCTGTTACCTTCTATCGCACCGAACCAGGTCCCCGGGATTGTTATCGGAATGGGGAGCTGGTGGATTTGAATTTAATAACTCAAAGTTGCTCCATTGCTGGACGACGGTAGCACTTTCTCCCCTGACTAGAACTCGTTCCTTAGAACACACACACGAACAAGCACAATTCATAGCGAATAGGGAGGAGAGACATGTGTGCCGTAGCTTCGGTTTCGGTCGATGTTTGGCCCTTCCATATCAAAAGGGGATGGACCATCAGGCTAGGGGCGATGCGACCCAGCATTGTTTCTGAAATCGGTTGCTGCAAGTGGTGACATTTGTTTTTCATTTTAAAAACACAACGCCCCATTTATTACGCCGCCGCTCACTGACGACAGCACTGAGAACACGGGCTCCTGGAGATTAAATGGCACTGTGCTGTCCATAAATAGCATTGTCCGAAAACATGTCCGTAAGGCATTAAAGTCAACAACAACAGCACAGCCCCCCCGCCGTTCTCAGGATTTTGTTCTAGCGGACGGGGACAAGCACACTTTGAACACCTTTTTTTTTACTGCTCCGGCCTTCGATTGTGAACCCCGTACGGAAATTCATTCAGAAAAAAGGTTTAATTTTAAATGAATGGCTACCTGACCCGGTTGCTGCTGACCACTTTCTTGACATTTCTCGAAAAATAGCTGAAAATGGATCTGGTTTCGTTATTTTGGGGAGGGGGGTTTGCCCAAAACCCATAAGGCATTGACGTGTTAATTGCTTTTCTATGTCTTTAGCAACATCCACACGTGCTGCACGAATTGTAAGAGCGTCATTTTGGATGTGGAAATTCGTACGGAACAAGTTCCAGCATTCCCCGGGATCCTTAAAACCAGCTTCTCGCTTCTCGGAAAGAAGATTGATACCCATTCTACATGGTTGCGATTGTTTCTATGAAAGTGGATACTATTGCAGAACATACTATGCTTTTCAGCATAGAAACATGTGAACGGTTGCGTTCAATAGCAGCACACTCTAGCATTTGCGGATCCAAACGAAACGATTCGTCAAACCTGCTCGTCGGGCGTTGCTGGATAAACACGCCAATTCCGTGTATTAAGCGTGGAAATGTAAGGCCGGAGCGTGATACCGGAAGAGTAACTCCGGGAAGCACAATCATTTTGCCATTTGATTAGATCACCTGGTACGGAATGCGATCGAATGCTGGTGGCAACGAATCGCTAATGAACCAAAAACTTGAAGAAAGCTTAAAATAGAAAGTATGCCTCATTTGACGTTATGTTTTCCTGCATTGGTTATCAATAAGGGCTAAAAGTTGTAAGCATTAGCTCCCCCATTTTCGATCATTACAATGGCACTAAAAATAGTGAATGCATACTTTCAGGCGCTATACAGCTTAAACGGGAATAATGTTTAGGTTAAAATTATCTTTAAAAAGTAAATCATATTAAAACTATTCGTGTTTTCTTTTCCACAGGCACTCTCGCTAACAACGCTACTTGCGGAGGATCCAACGGCTGCAGCATTGCAACCGGGTCACACCGATGCATCCCTGCAGCCACTGTCAGAGCACAACCCGTCCCCCTCTTCACCGGGCGCGCCCGGTACAGATGGACGGCGGCGGCGTCGATTGGGCAGAAAGCGTAAGCGTCGTCCACTGCAGGACGACTACTGGCCACCGGCCGTGCCGGACGAAAACGACACCGAATCGAACGGTTTCTCCCCCACTGCCACCAGCGCCGGGCGTGCGTCCGATCGGAAGCGTCTACCGTACGCCGGCGGGGCGGCAGCCTCTCGCTGGGAGGAAACGGCAAGACCAGCTCTTCGGTCGAACGGAAACCACTGGACGCACAATCCTTACACGGACGCAATCAGCGTAGATCAACCGCAAACCTCGGTGCGACGGCTCCCAGGAGGGCAGTCGAAAGCGGCAACGGCCGGAAATTTGTCACCTATTGATCCGAATAGGTCTCGACGAATTGCCGACGGGCGACCGACGGAACAGCCGCCGACCAATGGCAAAGCGTACCGGAAACCGTACTCGCAGGCGCGCCGCGCCGAGGAACCGTACGCATCCGGCGACGGTGGATCGAGCGAAGCGGGAAAGGTCTCAACGTCGGCCACCGATCTAAAGGCGCTGCTAAAACAATCGGACGGGCTTAGCCTCAGTGAGATACTGCAGCAGCGTAACATTTCCCTGCAGGATCTCATCAAAGGCAAGCAGATGGCACTGGCCGCCCTTACGCAGAGCCCGCTGGAGGCAACCGCGATGACAGCGATGGGAGACGAACCGTCCACGACCCTATCGCCGACGCTTTCGAGCGTACGGTTTCGGGTGCACGATGACAGCGGTACCGTGCGGCCCGAACTTTCCGCAGACATCACGACCGTAACGACCTCGTCCACGACCACGGTGATGCCGGCTAACGACGTGCTAACGACGTCCGGCTTTAACGGTCATCCGCCGAGTGCGGTGGAGGATGAATCGAACAATGCGGTCGGTGACGATATGGGCCAGGTGGGAAACATTTTTCCGACCGTTGAAATCAAACAGCTTGCGCTCAACCCGGTACTTCCCGTGCACAAGGAGGACCAGCGTGTCCGTCCGATAAAGGGTGTCGCCTCCCGGATACGACCCGACCTAAGCAACACACACATCCGGACCGAACCGGGCCAGGCAGCACAGGTTCGGCTTCCCCTTGCGACCACAACCACCGCCAGTCCTACGATAGGTGCAACGAATCCTTCGCTTCTGCTGATGACATCGACCACGAGGGAAAAGTGGACACCGTCCGCCGCGCTTGTCGGACAGCGCCAAAAGTTTCAAACCACCGGCACGCGGCAGGTCCACTCCGGAAGGTACGGTTTCGGTACGACATTACCCTCCGGCTTTAGCTCACCCGGAGCGGACAGTGATAATTCTGTTCCGCTCACGCTGACGACGACAGTGGCTGGAACGACGACAGAACCACCGTCGGCTAGACGGCTCGTAGGACTTAAGCTTAGCTCAGCCGAGGCCACCTCCATCCTGCCGGAAGCGGAAGCAATGGTAGAGTTATCGCCCGACCGTCCACTGCACCAGCATCTGCTGCGTGTTCCGAAACTGAAGCCCAGACTCGCCATCAAACCGAAGCTAACGAACGTTGTCCCGCCGACACTACCGGCCGAAACACCATCCTCCACACTGCCACCAGCATCATCTCCGACGAAAGCTGCCGCAGAAAGGGATCGCTTTAATCTAGCCGACGTCGAGCTGGGTGATGACGGTGCTGGGGAAGGATCCGTCTCCACGTCCCCTAGCAGCAACAATAAGCAGGGTCGCCAGCAACGATTGAACGATGATTTGGACGACAGTGACGAGCCCGGTTTGAACATTATCGAAAAGTTTACCTCGTTTGCGGATTCGGCCGCACCGGCGACGCAGGAAGACCGTGACTCGGAGCAGGCGGCAGTAGCCGATCTGATTGGACGAATCAGCGAACACACGCAGCGCTCATTTACGGACAGCCTGGAGGACCTGTACCGTGACGTCACCGAAAGCAATCCATCGCTGTTCAACGATCTCTCGCCAATTGCCAGCGCCGACGATCGGCGCGAGCTGCTCGAACTGATGGAGGACCGCCGGATTGGGTCGCGTCTGGCCAAGGTGCTGTCCCAGCGTAACATGACGCTCGAGCAGCTGCTAGAGCATCGCCGTCGCGGTTCCAGCCAGCTGCATCTGGCGGAGATCGCCAACGGCAAGGTGAAACCGATCGACGATAAGATCGACATCGTGACGGCATTCGAGCACTTTCCGCGCTTCAACATCGGCAATCTGCGCAGCATCCGGCCCGATGACATCAAGCTGGACTCGCAAGGTTTCAGCTACTTCACCTCCATCATCAACATCCGGCCCGCGGACGAGGCGTACAAGGAGGCGCGTGCGCTGCAGGATCGCCACCGACCGAAGCGACCGGCGAGCAATCATCGCGGTGAGACGCATTTTTTAGTGAAGGGCGGATCGAAGGATAGGCTGCTCGTGCCTTCGAGAATGTCCGCCGGTATGGAACATGCGTACGGCAGCAACAGCGAAACCTATGACCACCAGCCCGATCCGAGCGAGGTGGGCGATCTGCTCGATCTGGAGCTGTCCGGCCACGGGTTTCAACATCACCGCAGTGCGTCGGTAACGATCGAAAGTACCTCGATGCCTGTCGGTGTCCGGTCGGCCATCGTTGCCAGTTCGGCGATCGTGGGCGTTTCGCTCGCGATCTTCATAGCCATATTCGTGGCCTGCCGGTTACGGCAGCGACGTCGCCAGAAGCTCAACTACACCGAAAACTTCAACATGGCGAAGGGTCGTCTGCCCATTCTGCATGGCAGCGATCAGGAAACGGTGCGGAAGAGCTGCACGCCGTCGGTATCCGGACGTTCGAGCAGCTTGGGGGAGCAAGTGGTGTTCACCACGCATCGAGCACTGGCCGGATCCGGTGGCGCGACCGGTGGCAATAGTGCACCGGGCACGTCATCGTCAACGACCGGGCAGGGCAGACAGCGGGCCATGATGGATCCCAATTCGGTCGAGGTGCAAGATTATCTTTGGGATCGGAAACCGTTCCAGTAAACGGTGGATAAGCACCGACGATGTTTCGTAACCGCATTCGACACGGTTGTGATGACACGCGTTTTTTTATCTCTCTGTTAGGTAAGTTGAGTCACACTAAAGTTAAATAAACTTTTAGGAATATTTTAAATTCCGCTCTTCAATTGGCTTTAACACATATAAACCTGGCTAAGCCAAATTTCGCATTGCACTAACACCACCGATTCATTGAACTGTGAACATAAAACGGGAGAAAGCAACCCGTCTGCATCGGACGTGCAATCGCATTCGCAAGCCAAAAGTTTAAACAAACTTTACCCATAACCACCGCCAGATTCGGATTATGGGGCTAATTTCAGGGGCGAAACTTTTGCCAAAGGATGCAATTTAATTACAACCTCTTCGCGTGCCAAGCATGCGACAGGGGCGTGAAGCACGCCGGGTGTTGGTGAAAAACTTGTCCCAAACCCCGTTCCCTAACCGCGTACTGCTTTTTCTCACACTTCCACAGATTGATCCTATCCAACCGAACCGAGCGGGAACCGAGGCATCATATGCAGCAAGATCTCCCCGAACACCAATCCGGGAATCGAGTTCGATCGGAACGACGGCAGCCAGGTGCGTGGTGCGTGGGACCGTGAGACGGCGTGTTAAATGATAACGATGTGACAAACGAACGTGTGGCTTCCAGTTGCAAACATCTGGCTTGAGAGCGGGGCGAAAGGAATGGTCTTCGTGAGCAAGCCGATTCCTTGAAGCAGATCGAACAAAACGTTGGATGCACTCGATTCAACAAATACGACGGACGGCAACGGTTTCTAACGAACTGCCATCTACAAACCCCGCACCGGAAGAGGGAAGTTTGAATCCCGAAAAGAAAACGGAACAAAAACCAGTTCCAGATCTGACTTGTAAGGACCAAAAACCCGGTGGAAACTTTTGACAAAAGTTCGTTAAACAAGGCACTAAAGCAAAACTAGTAATAGAGGGAGAGAGAGAGTGAAACGTGTAGGGATGGTAAAGACAAAAATCATTCTTCACATATGAATATGATAACAGTGTAAAGGGAGAGAAGAAAGAGGGAGAGGGAAAACAATCTTGTAAGATAGACAAAACCCCAAATGTGCAATATTACGTTCGCAAGGAAGAATAATAAATTAATGTAAAGCAACGTTAGTTTAAAGCGTAGCAAAGTTGCAAAAGCGATCGCAATTAAACGGACGGCGTCAGCTGCTAGTTGTAATTTATAAACTTAAACCTAGTGTAACTTTCAAGGTAGGTGATGTAGCGTACGGAGTCGATTTGCGCTGACGAGAAAACAAAAAGCAAAGGAACAGAGTGCAACGGTGTAGCGTTTGGTAGCAGATCCTAACCGATAGGGAACAGCAGTCCGAACAGTGTCGTTAATCACAATAAATTCAAATATCTTAAACGAGCCAAGGAAGGGCGTGTGTGTGTGTGTTTCGTAGTACTCACCGGAACACGTCGTACGTAAAGCAGTCCCGCAGTTCGTCCACCCTGTCCTGAACGTAGTTCCGAATGAAAATGTACTGACGTGCAATTTGCTTGCATAGCTTCAATGCCGGCAGACTCGCTTCCGTTTCGTGCAGCTCAGCCATGTCCTCTGGCGTGTAGTAGAGCGGCGTCGTGTAGCGATCGGGCAGCACGTCCAGATACGGTTTCCAGAAGCTGTTCGCCCCGAACCGCTCTATAATGAGGGCGAGTGCAAGCATAACGTTACCCTGTTCGCTCATCTTTGCGTTCGGCATCATCGCGAGCAGCTTCCGGTACCGTGGCTCATTTGGGACGTAGAAAAACAGCTTGCGCGGTACGGTAACGATACGTTGGCCGGCTGGGATGTGACCGGTAGATTCTAGCCCGAGCCCACCATACTCGGTATGTTCGGCGACGCGCACGTTCCCTACCTTGCAGCCCTGCTCGATCGCCCACCGGGTGAAGTGGTGCACGTTCTCCATCCTCGATTGACCATTCGTGGTGCGCAGCTTCGGTTCGATGCGTCGGATACGGTCCAGCACGCCGACCATATTCCGGTGCTGGGCGAGCCACTCGGCGTGGTTGCACGGCTGCCCGAAACTGAAATGCAAAAGATCCTGGACGAGTCCGTTCAGTTCTTTCGCCTTCCCTTTGGGCAGCCCTTTACCCCGCGCTCCGTTGTTCATGGTTTCGTGCGTGCGTGCGTGCGTGCGTTCGTACGAGTGATAAGATTCTAGTCTAAGCCGTTTCGATCAAGGTGGCTGTCACGTGCCGGCCGATGGTGTTATATTCTGCCGTTATATTGCTTGTCACGGTGATTTATGTATTTTTGAAAGTTTCACCGCTTCCCTCGGGGTGGTGGTGTGACTAGTCCGCCGTTTTTGGGGAGCAGATATTTATCACTTACGCACGACGTTCACGTTCCACCCCCCGGTGATGAGGGGATAGCATTTGGAGGGACAGTCGTGAAGTTGTGAACCGTTGGCAGCGGGTGGAGTAGTGTCTTTTGATGAGATCTCAGTAAATCCGAACCAAGTCGCTGCTTGCTATGATGGTCGGCCGTACTAAAATAGATTCGAAAAATGGGTCGTGCGCCGTAGATTGACTTGCTTGCTCGCTGATGCAGAACACGACCACGATCTACATGTACCGCGGGGCGTACGTACGGGAGAGTTTTTGCACGGCTTTCCTGGCAGTTATGCGGTCCGGTCGTGGCATAAATTCCTCACGGTCCTGTCTTCGAGCAACACTCGACAATATCGTAATTTTCCGATCAACACACCGAATAAATGAATCTTCCCGATGTTCAAACGATGAATGGATGGGATGGCGATACCACCAGGCTCCTACCTCGGTAAATTGCCCGCTCGTGTACGGGATCACACACACACCCCCGTCTATGTTACCGAGTGGTATTTTGACTATTCGAAAAACTACTCAAACATGCCCATCATCCTGACAAGGTCGGTACGTAAACAACACGTAAATTACTGGCAACACCACCGGAATACCACACAAATCACCGGCGTACTTGCTGCTGTTGCTGGTTACTGCATGCGGATTGCTTCATGCGGGGTTTCTGTATTACTTTCCTGCAAACCTTCGCTTTCACACACGATGTGAGTATTTTCACTTGATGCTATTTATCTTTCGGCACGAGGCACACTTGAAAAATCACGACAATTTGCTTAAATAACACCTTAAAATTGCAATTTTTCCAAGATGCACAGTGACAATGCGGCATGAACTCTCACTTCTTCGCATTCTTGCAGGGGCTGTCACCGGCCACCGCCGGTGGAAGTGTCACGTTGTAGTTATGAAAAAGCTCTAAATAGCGAAAGGAGACAACAAATTATTTGAAAACCCACGTTTCGTTATGTTAAAAAAAATTTTGATAATTTGTCACACAAATTATCGTGGTTTTTGGAGAAAATAACACTTTTTCAGCAAATAAGTTTAGCACCCCTGGTGTTGATGGTGTTTGACAGCAGCAACACACATAAATAATCAGTTTGACAGCTGGGCTCATGGTTTTGTGCAAGGTGTATGTATTTAGAAGGTGGATTTTTATCGATTTGACAGGGCGACATTTTAGTCGAGTTATGTCAGAGTTTGTTTACAAAAACATATGGTATGGGGCTACCAACATGAACAAACAGCCTCGATTCTCAGTCCTTTGAGCAATTTCGCTAATTTATGGGTCATCTTCGCATATTAAGTGTTGTCCCACAGACGATTGACGATATTTGGTTGCATTTTTCGTCAAAAAATCGCAAGCGATACCATCACCGGCGCCTCCTCCGACGCTGCCGTCACTCTTCTCAATACCCTTCCCCTTGATCACCACGGAACTGTTATGTCAGGTCGAGAAATGTCAATTTGCTCTAAACAACTCTACCTTCTATATCTACATACCTTGGTTTTGTGTGAACTGTGCTGAAGGATTGATTTGTTTACACATTCCTTTTGCACATCAGTTACCCACAAAAAGTGCCATCAGCAAAGGCTGTAAAACAAAAACTAGCTTAATGTAATCTCATGTAACTCATACGCGACTCCCTTCCTGCCCGAAGTGCCACACTACAAGGAAAACGCTCGGTTAAGAGTGTTTTGTGTTTGCCCGTGGCCGATGTTGATGGATTCTCCCCGTGCGAGTTGTGTGCTTTCCACTTGTTGCTGCACAGCGCGATGAGGAAGTTTCAACGGTTTGTCGTCTCCGTGGTTGCGTTTGGCGTGCTGTATGGCGTTTATCGGTACTCGTTTCGTACCGATAGTGAAGGACACTATCTATTTCTGCTGCCAGGCGAGAGTGGAAGGTTACCGGGCGTCGAGCAGCAGGCGGTGGCGAGCAGCGAACGAGAAAGAGCGGTAGATCCTTTCCGGTTGGCAAACTTTACCGGATTCGAGTATGTCATTGCCAACGATATCTGCAAGGAAAATAATAGTTTTTCAGAGTTATTAGGTAAGTTTTGTAGTGGTGCGCTAGTGCCTGTAACACCATTCACGGAGGTTTCTTGTTTGTTGCAGGCGTGGTACTGGTAACATCCTACGTGGGACACACTGAGCTTCGTTCCGCACATCGACAAGCCATATCGCAGCAGAAGCTCCTCTCCATGGGGCTGTTGCGAATATTCTCGCTCGGCGTTATTCCACCGACCGAACGATTCATCCGCCAGGTGTCCATCGAAGCCGAACAGCGGCTGCACGGCGATCTGATCCAGGGTAACTTCATCGAAGCGTACCGCAATCTCACCTACAAGCACCTAATGAGCTTGCAGTGGGCAACGCAGCACTGCCGCGGTGCCAAATACCTGCTCAAGATGGACGACGATATTGTGTTCGATCCGTTCTACATCCAGAACTATCTGTCCGATCTGAACCAGGGCGATGAACAGCAGCATACCCACCTGCTGGCGGGATACGTGTTTCGCAATAAGAAAGTGATCCGTTTGCAGGCAAACAAGTGGTATGTGTCGCGGGGCGAGTTCGCGGCCGACGTATACCCACCGTACCTGTCCGGCTGGTTGTACATTGCGAATCGAAAGACGGCCCGCGCATTGGTTGCTGAGTCGCAAACGGGTAGCGGCGGGTTCTTCTGGATCGATGATACGTTCATCACGGGTGTGCTAGCACAACGACTGCAAATACCGCTGACCGCACTGAACCGATGGTACAGTTCGAACTCCGAGTTTCTCGATTGCTGCATAAGGGACATGAAGCGGTATGCGTACCAGTGCGATTACTACGTCGGACCGAACGGTGGCAACGGGAAGCTTATAATGGAGTTCATTCAGGAGCTAGAACGATGCTACGACAATGCGTGCTATCAGCGGCCACCGGGCAAATCGCTTACTGCGACGTGCGTGGCCGAGTACAAGCAGCAGATAAGCCCCGATCACGGTACCGCCATGATAAGTCAGATGAAGCTGAAGTAGGACGTAAGGAATCGTGTGTCCACGGGGTCTGGCACGATACGATACACAAGGTTACCAATCGAAAACACTAGCCAACCCCCACAGTATGTGCCAACGAAAGCAACGAAACCTCCCTCATGACCATTCCAATTCCCATTCACCATTTTGCCATCGACATTTTGTACACGCGTCCGTCCTTAACCGTGCACTCACGACTTAGTATACACACACACGAACGTACTGCCATTAGCTTCATTTTTTTTTACAAACACTTACCATTCGTGTATTAATATAGCAGTAGCAACAGGGGCAATAGTTTGTAGGATTAGTAGCATAAAAAAGTGATTATTTTACCTTCCATACTCGATCACAAACTCTGCGCGCCCCGAATACAACCGATCTGTGATACCTCGGGATTGCACGCACAATGTCCGGATGAATCTCCCTCAGCACAGCGCACAACGAAAGTACATTCCTCTCCGGTGCGTGTGTGTGTGTTTATTGCGTGGTTTCAAGTATTACTTCCGATCCACTAAATAAATTGGTTGAAATATTTACTTCAAAAGAAGAGGTATTTAAATGTATGGTGTAGAAGTGTGTGTGCGTTAGCAGCCTACTTCGTGCTCGTAGATCGTTGCCGTTCCTGTTCGTCACGTTCCAGCAGCTGTTTGTAGGGCAAATGTTCATCCTTGATGATGGTAAAGGAATCAATCACAGCGCCTGCTTTGTCGACGGAAATCTGCTCGAAGTACAGATGCGATCCGTTGATGGCCTTCATGCGTGTGTATCCGTAATCGCGGCTGTGAATGGCACTCCATTCCGGGATCTTGTGGATGAACGGTTCGCGGCCCTCCTTGCAACCGGCCGAACCGGTCACGAGATGGACTGGGGCGCGTGGATTCCGGTACGGTTCCTCGTACGAACCGTTGTACACCTACACGCGAAGGAAGGTAAGAAGCATTTAGTTAAGGGGTGCTGCACAGTTTGCACCGTGTTGCCATCAGCCCACGGCCAACCGGGTCAACCGGGACTGTCCGCACTGGCACGATAGTACGATAAGGCCAGCACTTGCACGAACAGCGGCAGCTGGAACGCCTTTTACCTTGTAGTCGTAGATCGGAAACAGTCGCTCGTACGAATGCTCGTGCGCCCAAATTTCCACATCGACGCCATGCTCGTAAAAGAGATCTTCCAGCCCGAACCAGTGCATGAACGGTAGCCCAACGCGCACGAGCGTTTCGCTGTGCGTGCAATCGTTATCGTTATCGTTGCTGCAGTACATCGGTCGGTGACCGTACGTGATGATCCAGGGGCGCTCACGGCGGTTCTCCGGCCGGTTCGCTTCCTCCAGGTCGCGACGCAACCACTCGTACTGGTTCACCAGCGTCTTGAGCCCGTAGTTCATGAAGTAGTACACCTCGGTCGAGAAGCCGATAAAATGCACCGGCCCAAGGTTGAAGCTGTACATCATGTTTTCCGTACCGCCGGGCATACTGAACCGGGCCCGGTAATTGGAGAAATTGCTGCAAAAGGAAGGAACCGTTTGGCGTGGCGATTAGTAGCGGTCGAATCGAACGCCGGGTACAAGCTGCTCACTATTTCTCCTCGTGATTGCCCGCACACACCATGTACGGTGTGTAGGCGGCAATGGACTGTATCTGGTTCATGAACTGGTCCCCGACGAGCGCATCGTTCGTGTTCATGTCGTACGCAAAATCGCCCACGTGCAGTATCGCATCGTACAGGTGGCGCTGGGTGTCCTCCTGCAGGCGTGCCATCGATTGTGCGTTCTCGTTGCCCATGTCACCGAAGATGGCGAACGACGGTGACCAGTCCGAACCGGCCGGCGTCGTGTGGAAGTAAAACTCGGGCGACCATCCCCACTGGCTGCCGCAGTGGTACTCGTACCGGGACGAGGGCTGCAGATCGCGCAACACCACCCGGTGAATGTACTGCGTGTGTTTGCCCGCACCACCGTCGACGAATTGCTTCTCCGTTCCGGTGGCGCTCAAAATCAAACCACCGATCCCGTACTCGACGATCGACTCGTTCGTGGCCGTCATGGTGCTCCAGGTGACGACGATTTCCAGCGGTGTTTCACCGAAGGACAGATGGACCTGTTCCGGTTGGTAGTAAAATACCTGCCCATTGCAGGCGGTTGCTACGAGCAGCAGCAGCACCGGCAGGCCTTTCAACGGCCCAACGCCTCCTGCGAGCCTCATTTCCTTTGTTTTACGTAATACTGCGTAGCTGGCAGTGACAAACAAAACTTTACAACTAGGCACTCGGTGTGGTCAGTTCTCGCTATGATTTAGCACTATCTCACGGCTGGCCATCGGTTTCGCCGTCCCTTAGAAAGAAAAACGAATCTTCTAAATATCAACAAATAAATGCGTTACCACACCAGCAATCACTCCCGATGCGTGATAAGCCAGCGACTGCTTTGTTTCGGAGATTCAATCGGGTTGGGTTGTAATCGCCTTTGTTTTTGCGTTGCTTTCGTCACAAATGCATCAAAACAATTTGTTGACCTATTTTCACTGCGCAAGTGACGTCAAACGTCAAGTTCAAATTCATTTGACAGCTGCTTTTTCGTACCGACCGTGACCGTTAAATTTAAATTAACGTATCAAAATTTCGAACTTTACCAGGAAGCGTGATGTTTACAAATATTATTCTAGTATATTTATATTAGAATATTTTAATATTATTATATATAAAATTTCGAATTTTATCAGAAAGCGTGATATTTAGAAATGTTATTCGTAACTACTACGTAAACGGTTTAAGTTTGCATGTGAAATATATTTGAGTATGAGTGAATTGATTAAGCGTGCCCGTTTTGTGTCCTTAGAACGAGAGCACTACAATTTTGCTAGCGTACGATAGTCATCATATGCACTACTGCTGCGCTGTGTAATATAAGCGCACTTCAAGATGCAGAAATGCGGTACAAACGAAGACAAATATAGCATGATTCCCAATAACCTTTGCACCATTAGTTTTGCCCAATACACACGATATCATGAGACACACGATTAAAGCAGGAGGAAATGTGTCCTTCCTGATGTTTAGTTTAGTGCGGTCGATGCAAGCACAGCAACGCCACGCTCGTAGAAGCTGTGCGGATCCTGGCCCGGCGCGACTGTCATATCGACCGTGAACAGCAGCTCCACGCGCGTCGAGTTGAGATAGACCGGCAGCGTGAGCTTGGTGGCGCGAGCAGCTTCCGAATCAATGCGTGTCCATTTCAGCAGCGTCAGCGGCAATTCCGTCATAATGGCGGACGTGAGCAGCAGCTGATTGTTCTTGCATTGAGCGCCCTGTAGCTTCAGCCCCGACACGCCAAAGCTGCTATCCTTCAGATTGTCGAAGCTGTCCGAACCGCCTTCCGTGATCGTAACGGTGAGCGTCAGCTCTTCCAGCGACCAGCTGTTCGCCTGTGCCACACACTGCCGCGTGGCGGTGATGTACGCTTCCGGGTTGAACAGTCCACCCAACCAGACGGGGAAGCTTTGCAGCTCCTTGGCGCCCGCCTGCGACACCAGCGTCGACACCTTCTGCAGCTGCTGCACACGCTGACTGAAGTCCGTTATCCACTGGATGACGGTACAGCCAGCCGGCACGGTGTAGCGGCGCCATCCGGCCGGCAGAATACCGCGCACCAGCTCGCTCAGCATCGTCCGATGGTAGTTGGTCTGCTTCTTCTCACCCTGGCAGATGAACACCACGTCCTGCAGATCGCTGACGACCGTTTGCAGCAGCTTCGCGCCACTGGAAACCTCCCGCTCGAAGTAGCGATACAGCGGATCCTTGATGTTTTCCACGGTACGCTTGAGCGTTGCCAGCGTCTTGGGCAGCAGCTCCAGCCAGGTCAGCGCACTGTTGTGCAGCGTCTTCATCCACGACGGGCGCCCATCCTCCTGGCGCGTCTGCATCGTATCGAGACTTTCGTCGTTGCTGTACGCCAGCTCGTCATCGTCCTCTAGCTGCTGCATCTTGAGCAGCTTGCTGATCAGATCGGTGCCGCGCGTTGTCAGCAGCACCTTCTCGGCATTGTTCGGCAGGCCGAGCCAGGACGGGGTTTGCCGGTCGGCCAGCGCCTCGATCCACTTGAGGAAGTGATCGCGGCGCGTCCCATCGGGCATGGTGATGTGCCGCTGCCCGTTTGGTCCACCGGCCACCCCGTCCACGTTGGCGACGAGTGCAAACTCAGCCTCGAAGCTGTGGGCCGTGAACAGCTTCGACAGGAAGGAAGCCAGCAGCCGCTGATCGAAATCGTTATCGATCTTGCCACCGTAGATGCTCTGCGACAGCAGCGTAACCAGCGCATCCCACGGGACCTTCTCCGGCGGGAGATTTGTGCGGCCCATCGCGGTCGCATCGATCCACGTGTCGAGCGTGTCGCAGGCGACGCGCAGATCCGACTCGTTAAACTCGTACTTCTTCGCCCAGCCAAGCGGCACGTAGCGCAGTCGTTCCTGCACGATGGCGTGGAACCACGACAGCAGGAAGTACAGCCGGGCGCGTTCGCTCGGCTGCTTCATCATACGTGCGGCCGGCACGGTTGAGAAGGTGCGCAGCAAATTCGCCCGAATGCCTGGCGGTGGTTCGTACACGAAGATGCGACCCGCTCGGAGCAGATTCACCGGCACCTTCGGATTGATCTCCATCGTGAGGAACAGGCGGAATCCGGAGTGTGGTTGCAGCGAGTGAAGCTTCTTCTCCAGCTGCACCAACCACTGGGGCGCCAGGTGGACGTTCTTCAGCAGCACCCAACGGCCCGACTTGCACGCCATGTTGATGGCCCGCTCCGCTTGATTGAAACCTTCCGCCGAACCGATCGCGATGCTCGATATCTGTTTGTTCAGCTCCGCGGCCAAATCGTCAACGCGCGACGACGCATCGTACCCGGTGACCGAGCACAGCAGTGCCGGCGTGTTGCTGTTCAGCTCCTGCTCCACGCAGGTGGCAAAGTCCAACTCCTTCTCGGCCGCGGGCATAAAGTCCTCCCCGAGCACGGTCGACACGAACAGGTGGGCCGCGGCGATAACGCGATCCGGTCGGAAGGCTTGAATCAGCAGCAGCTGATGCATGGTCGCCGAAATCGAGGACAGGGCCTTCGACTCATCCCACAGCACGGGCACGTTCTGCTCCGGCGAGCCCTGCTGCAGCCAGGCGGTGAGCTCGGGCATGGATTTGATTTTGTCCAGCAGCTTGCGGAAGATGGGCAGCCGGGTGGCCAGCCGCGTGACCGACTCGAGCTGCTCCGCACTCACACCGTCCACGTGGCTGGCAGACGCCACCAGTCCTTCCTTGTTGCGCAGGAAGAAATTGAACTCCTGGTCGAGGTTCGGTTCCGACGTGCCCTTCAGATGGATGCGACACAGCAGGATGGCGAAGGTAAGCCGATCCGCGTGCAGCATACCGCGCGCTACCCGATCGTAACACACCCGGTACAGATCGGACGTGATGATCAGCAGCCGGGCAGTGTGGTCCGATTTGCCCTCCAGCTTCGGATTGTTGTGCAGCACCGTGCTGAATATGTCCAGGAACATCTTCAGCGAGTACTGGTACAGGAAGTGCACCTGGTTCAGGCTGTCCATCGTGAAGTAGATGTTCGAGCAGGCCTGCGACAGGGACAGGTACTGCTGCGAAACCGTTTCAATCTCACCGATCACCTTATCCGTTTCCTCCACCTTCTGCCCAATGTCGGCCGCTTCCTTCTTGAGCGTTTCCAGCGTGGTGATGACCGAATCGTCGTCCAGAATCTTACCCTTGGCGTCGTTCAACGCCTGCAGCAAACTCTTCTCCAGCTGGCGCAGCCGCAGATGGAACTCGCCCTGCAGCTTCAGCAGATCCGACCGCTTCTCGTCAATGTCGGGCCGCTCGGCCTTGAGCACCTGGTTGAGACACTGCGACTGTAGCGAGCTGCGCGTCACGGTAAAGTTAACGAACGTCACGCGGGAACAGATGTCCGGTGGGAACTCGACCGTCGGATCGCGCGTCGACAGGAAGATAACGAACGACGGCGACAGATCGATGTCCTGGTCGCCGAGCGTGATCAGCACGCGGCCCCCGGTACGGCGCAACTCCCGATTCAGCACCGGATTCAGGATCGGATCGTAGTTCTCGACGTCCTGCACAAGCAACGGATTACCGAACCGCAGGGCCGATTCCAGATTTTTACGGAACGAATCATCCAGGAAGCTCGTCTTGGTGATCTTCTTATCCCTGAACTCGTTCATAATGAACTCCGTTGCCTGCCCGGAAGGATCTATGATCAGCGGGTAGCGGTTGAAGCGCTTCAACATGATCGCATTCTCCGTGCACAGGTCGTCGGTCGGCAGCGCGTTCGCCTGCCAGCGCAAACGTTCGTCCGGATTGGACAGATACTCGGTACGGGCAATGTCCGCCCGGAACTGGATGTTTGCCGCCTGCAGATGCTGGCACCAGGTCGAGAAGAGATTGCTTCGATAGTGCTGATCGAAGTAGCCGCCGTACGCGATAAACGCAGCCGACAGCAGCACGTCCCCGACGATGGTGGACATCTGCGAGCGGAACGTTTCGCTCGTGGCCTCCCAGCGTTCCCGCTCGATCACCAAACTCTTCAGCAGCGCGATCGACCGGTCCACCTTCGCCTGCACGTTCTCCAGATCGGTCTTGATCGCTTGGGCCTGCGAGATGAGCTGCGCGTACTCCTCCTTGTACGCGGCAATACTCTGCTCGAGCTGGGCGATCAGCTCCTTCACCTCCCTGCCGTGCTTGATGTTCGTGTCCGCCTGGCGCTCCAGCGAGCTCAGCTCGTCACGCAGCGGCTCGACGCGCTTCAGCATGTCGGCGTACTCGACCTGTGCGATCGCCCACTTCACCATCGGCCCGCAAGCCATCGACGCCCGGTTCACCTTCTCGAAGTTGTAGTCCGGGTTGCTCAGATACTTCGACTTCATCTTTTCACGCACCTCATCGCTGCCGGTGGGTATTGGAGGAGACGCCGAAAATACGATAAACAAAAGTCGGTATTAGAGTTTTGCCACGGGAAAGCGAAAAGCGCAACGGAAAGCGTGATTGAAGCAGTTTAATGCATGCACAAGGTTAGGGTAACATCATTTTCAAAGCATTACGTATGTACAGTCGCCAACCATGAGATCTCGACCGGAATGGCAACCGGACGAGACCTTTGGCGAGCGATTTAGCGATTATGCGTTAGTCAGTGCCGCCGTGCGCCAATCAGCCGATCGGTGTAAAGAAAGCAATATTTGTTTGTTAAATCATGCAGCCTATTTACAGGCGTAAGTAAAAGCCTCTCAGCAAACATTAACTCACTTAAAGTAGTTGCTGTTGGAATGAAACGGAAAGAAACGGTATCTCTTAATAAAACCAAACCGACGACCGAACGCTACAATCGCCGTGTTTCATCATGGTAGTGTAATGAGAATTAAGCAAACAAACTGATAATTGATCGTTGCCAATTAACGCATAAAACAAATGGACTCAGTCAGATAGGAATCGATTTCTCTCTCTCGCTGGTCTTGGTTTAACAACCTATTAAGGCGCTTTTAGACGACAGCAGGTTTCAGTCATGGCTAATTTTCAAATCACATTTCAGCTGAGTGAAACTCAAGTTTTATTTTTATTCATAAAGAAAGGCCTGGCCGTATTGCTGATGAAACTCAAGTTAACACGTCTAAACCAAGGTGGATATGGATATAGGAGGCAGAGTTGTTTTAGAGTAAATTGACATTTCTCAAACCTGACATGTATTGAGAAGAGTGAAAGTAGCGTCGGAGGAGGCGCCGGTGGTGATATCGCTTGCGATTTTTTGATGAAAAACTGTCTTAAAACTTCTGTGGGACAACAGTTGATATGCGAAGATGACCCATAATCTAGCGAAACTACTCAAAGGACTGAGAATCGAGGCAGTTTGTTCATGTTGGTAGCCCCATACCGTATGGTTTTCGTAAACAATCTCTGCCATTTCTCGACTAAAAAGGGTGGGCTGTCAAATCGATAAAAATTCACCTTCTAAACGCCATAAAGCCAGGCTACATGATGCGAGATGCCAAAAAGATTTCGCTAAAAAGGGGGGAATTAGCGAAATTTTTCCGTCAAAATCATCTCGGTTCATCTACCCGCGTTGTTTAGAGCACTTCATGCTATCTCTCTCTTCAACCGAAAACTTCCATGGCAACGCATGGAAAGTGACAGAGAGTGCTAGAGAGAAGCGAAATCTTTCCGAGATTTCAGCTCGAGGAGGCGAAATCATTTTGACGGATTGATTTCGCATAACCCCCCCTTTTCAGCGAAATCGTTTTGGCATCTCGCATCATGTAGCCTGGCTTATACACCTTGGTCTAAACGCGTTGGTCCTGCGGTGACCGAAACGACGCTGTCGTCTAAAAGCGCTTTTAGGTCATACAAGCCATTTTTGGTTAACTGGATTGTACGATACGATGTAGTTGGATACGTGGGAACGGTTGCGATGAGATTTGAACGCCGGTGCTGCCCTTGGCGCCTCTACCACCGGGCCGTCCCAAATTGATTTGCAGCAGCTATTTACTAACTTTGGGGCAGTTACGGTGGCCAAGGCGACAGCGGCACCGGTCTTCACACGGGGCAGGCCCGGAGTTCAAATCCCATCCAGACCGCCTCACTCCGAACGTAAGATTGACTACTTTACTACGGGTAAAATTAAGTCACAGAAAGCCAGAAATGGCAGGCCGAGAGACCTCCTGAGGTTGTAGTGCCAAGGAAGAAGAAGAAGAAGGATTTTATGAACGGTCCGGATGAAATTTGAACCCCGGTCCTGCCCTTGGCGCCTCTACCACCGGGCCGTCCCAAATTGATTTGCAGCAGCTATTTACTAACTTTGGGGCTAATACGGTGGCCGAGGCGACAGCGGCGCCGGTTTTCACACGGGGCAGGGCCGGGGTTCAAATCCCATCCAGGCCTTCCCGTACCCAGGGCTGACTACTCTTTTTTTTATTCATAAAGAACGGCCTGGCCGAATTGCTAGGGTTGATTACTTTACTACGGGTAAAATTAAGTCACAGAAAGCCAGAAATGTGGCAGGTCGAGAGACCTCTTGAGGTTGTAGTGCCAAGGAAGAAGAAGAAGATTCACTGACCAAACAAAGTCCATGTTTTAAGGCATTAGGTCATAGGCGCACGCCAGCAGCGCCTGGTTGGTAAGGACTGATGAGGAGATGGAGGGGGAGATTCGGGGGCGGGAGGCTTTTCTAAATACAGTCTCTACATCCCTCTACAACTACTACGGAGCGAAGTGCAAATCCTCGGACGGTGAAAGATTGCACACTATTGCTACAGGTGGAGAGCAGTGTGAAAAGGGGGTCAACCGGCTCGACATTGCTGCACAAATGGGAAACACATTCAGTTCGTGCGGGAAAAGCTAATACATTTTCAAAAACTAAATACAAAAGTAAAACAACAGGAAGGGAAAACGGATAAAACCAAAACGGGGGAGAGAGCAAATAGAAGAACAAAAAAAAACCCAAAGGGTGCGAATGAAAGAGAGAGGAGGTTCAGGTTGTTGTTGTTCATGCTTACGTTATGTCTTCGGTACTGAAATTCGACACAATCAAGTTGATAAAGTTTTCCCGCATGATAACGGCGCGAATGGATTTCCAGTCCGATGCGTTCTCGCCTAGCAGCAGACAGATCGATTCCAGCGCCAACTTTACCACCGCCGGTGGATTCGCCATCGAACGTACCTCGACGAGATGCTGCTTCTTGATCGACTTTACCGCTGCACAGTGGGGGAGCGCAGCGAGGTAGCATAGAGGGGGGGTTCGAGGGGTTTTTTTTCCAACAAATTAGTGGATTACGAACATGGTGATGTGTGTTAGCAATAGATGACGTTATACGTCAGGTACGACAACGTGTGGGGAGATTATTTTTTTTAGAAGAACGCATAACATGTTAAGAACGTTAAGATTAGAAGAGAGAGAGAGAGAGAGAAAAAGAAAGAAAGATAAAGAGAACATTTAATTCACATTATTCGGAAACATTATTCGGTCCACATTTACGGACGAATCAGCATTTTCTCGCCTGGAATTTAAAACATATTGAACAAGTGTTGCTCCATGTCCGAACATATAAGACTTCCGGCGTGTTAAACATGTTGCCCTGCAACCAGCCCCCCCAGCCCAGTACACGTCTGTCGTTTGCCAGTTATCCAGTTTAGAGGTTCGTATTATGTGTAGCACAGTGCGAACGATAAATAAATCACATCCGAGAAGAACGTTTGCGGCACACGAATCGACTCCGATCGTTGGCCGTCCCGATCGGATGCTGCAAACGTTCGCCCATCGTGTGAAGAAGGAAGGCTAGTGAAAGGGACAAGCTGTTAAACATGGATCACAACACAAATAGCGAGGCTTGTGTGTGGCGCAGCGAAACATTCCGACAAACAACTCAATTGCAATGTTTGAATTTGGTGTCCCCCTTTGTTGCTGCCAAACGCTTTCCCCCTTGTTGTTGTTTGCCAGGTTTTTCAGCATTGCGCCACTGCGGAATTTAGTCACGAAGAGGAGCCCCGCGCAAACACGGTTAACGGTGATGAGTTCGAAGGCAGAATATATATATGTGGTGACAGGCAAAATGCAGCATATTGAGCAGATGGAGCGCTTTCGCTTTTCCGGACGCGCACCATGAAAAGACGCGCTTGTTTTGGCCGATTCCAGCTGAGATAATTACGTAATGTGCGATGTGTCCAGCTTGACAATCGACGCGATGAAGCTGTCCTTCACCATGATCGCACGAATGGCCTTCCAGTCGCCGCCCCGATCGTCCTCGCCGAGCAGCAGACACACTGACTCAAGCGCCATCTTGACCGGCAGGGGCGGATTCGCCATCGTGCGCACCTCGGCAAGCTGCTTCTTCTTAATATTGCCCACCGCTTTTTTTGGCAGGCGCGGTTAATCGTGGCAACAACAACAAAAAGAAACATAAAACACGTTACAAAACGGGGTAAGAGTACGACTCCGATAGCACGTGGCGCTAGAACCTAAGAAGGGAGGAAAAAGAGAGAGAGAGATCGCCCCGAAAGCCACCCCACTTACCGGCCTGCGCGTCGATGACGGCCGGTTCGACCTGCGCCAAATCCGCCACCACGTCCTTGCGCTTCTCCTCGATCTTGACCGTCTGCTCGTCGAGCTGCTGCTGAATTTCCTGCGACTGCACCTTCTTGATTTCGGCCTCCTGCTGATCCTTGAACATTTGCTTCAGCTTCGCGTTGGCTGCCTCATTCTTCGCCTGCAGCTCTTGCGATTTCACTGCCAACGATTTTTGCATTTCCTCCACCTGCAACCGTGGAAGTGTGTGTGTGTGTGTGATTCGTATTATCAACTATTCTGGCCCGTCTCGGCGCTTACCTGCTCGACCGTTTCGGCGATCTTGTTCAGCCCGACGTTCAGATGCAGCTGCTGTTCCTCCAGATCGCTGCGCTTCTCCGAGTACAGCTTCACAAAGTGATGGATAAAGTCCAGATAGTGGCGGGGCGTGATGGCCATCGTGCGGCTGCCCCGCTTTGCCAACCGTGCGTTCGCCTTGTGCAGCGTCTGGTGCACGTACACGCAGCTGTTGATAACCGCGTCGCGATGCGACGGTGTGTTCGAGACGAGTGGACAAACGGCGGGGAAAAAGTCCGGCGCCGACCAGGTCGGTTTCTCCAGATCGACCCGGATGGTAAACTCTTTGCCGACCTGGAACAGGGCCGAATCGGACCAATCGCCGAACCAGTTCAGCACGCAACGGTTAAACAGTGCGGGCGAGGTGGCGGCCCGATCCTTCAAACCGTCGGTGGACGGGTTCATGGTGAAGACGACGTGCAGGTTGCGCATCACCTGCTGCGTGAACCACTTGTACAGTTCGTCGCTCGAGTCCAGCATAAGCCCTTCGCGCTGTGCGCCCTCCTTGCACTGCGTCATGAGCGTCGTGTACTCGTCGCCCTCGAACAAACCGGGCACCTCGCCGTTCGCCAGCAGCGTGTTCATACGCTCGAGGAAGCCCGAATCGAGCACGTTCGATTCGTCCAGGATGAAGGCAATCTTTTCGTCCTTACACCCGGCCCGCCGCAGCACGCACCGCAGATCCTCGTCAAAGTCCTCGCTCGTGTACTTGTTGTGCACCTTGATCTGGAAGATGGACAGCCCGTTCATCCAGGCGACGAAGCGCGACAGTGTCGTCTTACCGGCGCCCGACACACCGATCAGCAGCAGATGGCCCTGCGGCTGGCGGAAGATCCGATCGATGCGCAGCACGTGCTCGAGCACCTCGTCAAACAGGACGAGCGGCACGTCGAGCTCCTCCTCGTAGAACACCTTCAGCCGCGCCTTCACGTAATCGCGCAGCTCGTCCCGATTCACCGGCATGTAGTCCTTCGACAGCCAGTTGCTGTACAGGATCGGCCGGGCGAGCGCCTTGTCACGGTCCACGCTCGGGAAGTGTTTCGTCGCGACCAGATCGATGTTCTCGTTCGTCCAGCGCCGTTCCGACTCTTCCACCAGGCGGTCCTGGAACAGGCGCAGCGCTTCGTGCGCCCACAACCGCACCAGACCCTCGACCGGCAGATTGTCCAGCGGCCGGATTGCCTCACAGATGCCACGCACCCAGCGCGTCATCTCGCGCGGCGAGTACACGTAGTGCGGTTGCATGTCCTGCGTGAAGCGATCCTGCGACGCGAGATAAAACTCGACCATCGCGTTCGTGAGCGGTTCGGCGTAACCGCGCAGATTCGGCATCAAGCGCAGCATCGCGCGGCTGAACGTGCCGTAAATTTGCTTCAGCGAAGTTTCGCCCGGATAGTCCACGTAGATGATCGGTACGTGGCGCAGGAACCGATGGCTTAGCGGTTTGCGACCCGGATCGGTCGGTGGGTTGCAGGCACCGACGAACTGGATGCGCTCGAGCGACACCCACGACTGGTCGGCCGCACGGTAGAAACCCTTATGCTCCACCAGCTGGCGCAGGAAGGAAATGACGCGCTGCGTACCGTACGAGTCCATGTCGGGCAGGTTGATTTCGTCGCAGAACAGCACCAACCATTTGCCGAGCTGTACCGGGGCAAGCACAACGCCGTTCGGCGTCTTGCGGTACTCGCAGTAATGGTCGAACGTTTTCAGCAACAGTTCCGGCGTGGTGGCGGACGAGAAGTTTAACCCAACCACCTCCATGTCCGGTAGGGCACGCAGGGCGGAGAACAGTGTCATCGTTTTGCCGGAACCGGGCGGACCGCACAGCACGAGCGGCTTATGTTCGGCCAGCCACGTGTACAGCAGCGACTCGTGCCGGACCGTATCGAGCGTCGGCACCACCACGTCCGGGGCGGCCACCTTGTGCGTTTCGATCTCGATCACCGGCACCTTGTTCGACCACGGTACCCAATCGCCCTGGATGTTGACCTCGTAGTCGATGATCGGATTGCCGCCCTGGGCGGGCAGCGTCACCGTGGTGATGCTGCGCAGAAAATCACCCAAATCCGACCGGACCTTCAGCTTCGAATCGCCCGCGAACGACCACAGCATCGAGTAGATGAGCAGCTTCGGAATGTACTGTTCCAGCTGTTCCGGCGGCACAGGGAAATCGGGATGCTGCTGGTTGAACGTCAGCACGTTCCGTGCGCCCTGATTCAGCATCGAAAACAGTGAACTGAGTGCCCGCAGCCGGGTAAAGTCCATGATGTGCTCCTGGCCCATCGCGTACTCGAGACAACGCACCACCAACCCGTCCGAGCTGAAGTACGGCTGCAGCAGGGCAGCAATTTCGCGCTGCGTTTGTAGCGCCGGCGTTACCTCATCCTCCTTCTCCGCGCTCTTCGCCTGCCCACCGAAGCTTTCCTCCTCGCCGTCCTCGAGCGGGATGTGGCGCAAGCGGGACATGTAGTTTTCGAAGATCATCTCCGTCGAAAGCACGTCCTCCGAGAACCACACCATACCGCAGCGCGAAACGGTGGCCAGCGTGGCGTACTTCAGGTCCTGCACCTCGAACATGATGCGCACGTTCGGGGGCAGCGATAGCCGCTCGCCGTTCGGTAGCGTTAGCAGCTTGTTATCGTCCAGCACGGAGTTAAGATTTTCCACCCATTCCGGATCGACGTCACCGTCGAAGATGATCCACTGGCGCTTGTTAATCTCGCCCCGCACATTGTCGATGATTTTGCGCAAAATGTGCGTAAACAAACCGTCCGTCCATTCGCGCGTGTTCGGATCGAGCACACCGTACAGCGCCTCCTTCGAGATCGCTTTCGGATCGATCACGTGCGCAACGCCCTCCGTCCCCTCGAACCGTTCCAGCGCCTTCAACAGCACCTTCCAGGCGGATGATTTACCCGACCCGGATGGACCCACCATCATCAGACCGTGGTTAAGGTTCGAGATTTGATACAGTTGCAGCACCTGAAACGCGTGGAAACGATGGCAAAACGATTAGGAAATGGAAAATTCAAGCTACACACGTACATTCAGCCACACGCATACGCACATCGATCCTCATTTTTACACGGTGGCACACAGTGAATTAGTGATGGGCATAACCACTCAGTAAAACCACTCAGTAAGTAAAGCGTGAATTAAATCAGAGTGAATGAGTTATAATAGTGAGTTACATCTTAAACTCACTCTTTAAGAGTTGATTCATAAATAATGATTTAACTCTCCGTGCCGACTAGCCATTCACTCACTGCGTTTTAACTCACTCACCTCGTTTTTACTCACTCACCTCCTTTTTACTCACTCATCTTGTGTTTATTCACTAGAGAGTTAAATATCGTTTTGGCATGATGGGACCGGTTTCAAATCCCATTAAGAGACCGATTCAATACGCAGGATTTTTAATTATTGCCCTGATACGTGTATTTAAAATCGACTAGCCCCAAAATAATACGTACAGGTTGCTTGAGGGTTATATTGTTATAAGAAAAAGACAGTGAACTTTGGGGTGTGTCCGAAATAGTTTTACAAAGCATAGTTAGAGAGTTTGCTTTCCTTCTTCTTCCATCTCGGCATAGCGACCTGTTAAAGTCATGCCTGGCCATTTCTGGCTACTAGATTGTCTGATTGGGGCGGTCCGGTGGCCGAGGCGACAGCGGCGCCGGTCTTCACACGGCAGGGCCGGGGTTCAAATCCCATCCAGACCGCCTCCCCGTACGAAAGGCTGACTACTTTTCTACGGGTAAAATTAAGTCACAGAAAGCCAGAAATGGCAGGCCGAGACCTCTCGAGGTTGTAGTGCCACAGAAGAAGAAGAAGAAGATTGTCTGATACCGCATAATTGGATAGTCAGTTTCCATCATGTTAAAAGTGGCGCATTGGTCGTGATCACACGATGATTTAAGAAAATACAATACGGTAACGAGCCGTAAAGATAGATTGTTCATAAATAAATTATTTTACAAGAGACTATGTAAATTTTTCGCTTGTGTGTACGGCCGATCTTAAATGTTCAGCTATACAGCTCGTCATTTATTATACGACATCGAAGCGATCTTTGGGCAAAGCTTTGTTAATGCAAAGCAAAATGTCAATCAAGCAAAAAAAAAATGTTAATGAGCATCGGAATGAACTCGGAATGAATTAACAGAAAGCCAGAAATGGCAGGCCGAGACCTCTTGAGGTCAATTTTGAAACGAAGATTGGTTGTTGGTAGAACAATCTATTAACATTCTTAACCATTCGTGACCAATGCGATATGCCAATACGATATTTAACTCTCTAGTGAGTAAAAACAAGATGAGTGAGTAAAAACGAGGTGAGTGAGTTCAAACGAGGTGAGTGAGTAAAAAGGAGGTGAGTGAGTTAAAACGAGGTGAGTGAATGGCTAGTCGACACGGAGAGTCAAATCATAGGTGAGTTAAAATAACTCTTTGTGATGATTTAAATCATCTAATTCATTGATAAGATTTAAGTCATTCACTCATTCTGATTCAGCTTGCACATCACTACAGTGAATGAATGAGCTTGAAGCTACCCCAAAACGAGTGAGTATTCGCAAAGCTGATTAGCTCCGTATCTTGGCACAACTAATCCACTGTGTAAAAATGGTTAGAAGGATGTTGGAAAAAGGAATGACGATTAAAAGCAAAAACCAAACAACTCAATAGCAAAGAGGAGCAACACAAAAGCAACAAAGGACTGCAAGGAACTCATCAACAAGCGGGGGTGGTATTTAGTTTGGCTTACGATTAATTGCACTCACTTTGTCGACCCACGTTTCGCCAAATCCCTGTATTAGTTTATGTTTTGTCGGCATGTGTGGGGCACAGATTTGTATCGTGTTTTTTGGTTTGGTTTGGTTGCGTTGATGCGTTTTGCATAAGTAAAGCATCGGATTAGGCAAGAAAGAAAGGCACGTTAGTATACCGTCGTATGGAGGGCCGTTCCGCCGCAAGGCCGACAGGATGTTAGTAGGCATCAACGAATATTATACGTTCGTTTGGCGAAATATTTCCCCCTAATTTATGGCTAAAACTAACTGATGGACCCTAAGGGTGGTTTATAGGGGTCGAAAACCAATCGTCCACTTGGTTAAGGCAAATAGGCGTCTGATTGAAATCCGCCTACTGCCTGAAACCACGAGGACGCTTGCTTTTCATCTGTTCTTTTGCACTCTTGTGTTACATCCCGAACCGAGTCAATTGAAGGATTAAGGTAACAATTTGCGCAAGATTCGGTCCGGAAATCATTCATCAGTCCCGTTCAAAAGCCACGTTCCAGATCCCTTAACCTCTCCGGCTTTACAAACATCTTCACGATCGCGCGATTCGGTCTTACCTTCTCCATCCAGGCACCGCCCTGCTCATCGCCCTCGCCGCACACCAGATACTCCTCCGAGCACACCTTGCGGATCTCGTCCTTCAGTCCCTTCATTTCGGCCCGCGTATAGCCCACGTTCGGGAACACATCGCTCAGCAGCGAGAACAGCAGTGGTATGTCCTCCGCCACCAACTTCGGCACCATCGTTTCACACACCGACTGGATAAGAATCTCCTGCTCGGGCAAATTTTCCGCTATCGACGCCTCGTCAATGTTTTCCTCGCCCTGCTGCTTCTTCGTGTCCTTGATCTTCATAATACGATCCCGCTTCACGTTGCCCGCCGACACGAGCACCGATTTGAGGGCGCGCAGTCCGAAATCGTAGTGCGACTGGTTGGACAGCTGCTCGTCGCACAGCTTAAAGAACGGCACGATCTTGCACGCGAGCTTCTCCGCGGTGCGGAAACCCTGGCTGAACAGCATCACCTCCGCGATCAGCTGCCGGTCCGGTGTGGTCATCGCCAGCGACCGGAACAGCTTCTTCAGATTGTCCGGCAGGTTCGAGCGGCCCGCATAGCCCGGATTCATCGTGATAAAGATGGCCATATCGGTGGACACGCGCACCTGCTTGCCGACCAGCTCGACCGTAATGCTTTGCGCGTCCCGGTTCGCGTCCTGCTGCGATTTGAGCGCCTCCTGGATGGTTTGGATCTGCTGCGATACCGCCGACAGCATGCGCTCCTCGAGCCGGTTAAACTCGTCGAAGCAGCCCCAGGCGCCCACCTGACACAGGCCGACGAAGATGCGGCCCATCGCCTGGAAGTCGAACGTTTCGTCGCAGTTGAAGACGAGCACGAAGCGGCCGAGCTGGTTGCCGAGCGCCTTCACCGATTCCGTCTTGCCGGTACCGGCCGGCCCGAACGGTGATCCGCCGAGCCGCGCCTCCAGCGCCTGCGTCATCGTCAGGTAGCAGCGATCGGTGAGCGGCGTCTGCACCAACCGATCCTGCACGCCCAGATACTCGAAGCCGTAGTAGAAGCGCGCGTTCGCCATGTGGATCGTTAGCTGCTGCAGCACCTCGGTCTGGCGCGGATCGAAGTAGAAGCGCATCTCGCACAGCCAGTGGAACGATTTCGGATTGTTCACGCCGTGCGCGATCAGCCGGCGCGTCACGGTGCGCTTGTGCACGAACTCGTTGATCAGATGCTCGAGCTTTTTGCGGCGCAGCGGCGGCTGCTCCTGCAGCACCGAATCGGCCAACACGTTCAGCGTTGCCTCGACGGTCGTGAGCACACGGTGCAGCGGTGTCCTGTCCTTGCCATTCCCACCATTGCCATTGCCCTCGGACGTTTGCTGCAGCGCGTTTTCCACATCCTCCGACCAGAGGATTTGGGCCGCAAGGACGACGATCTGCGCCTGGTACTTGTCGCACCATTCCATGTACTTTTGCGTGTCGATCACGTCCTTGAACTGCTTGATGTCTTGCACGGCCTGCGCGAGGTAGGAGGCGAGCGTGAAACGCATCTCCTTCTCCACCAGCGACAGCCACTCGTTGATCTTCGGATGTTCGACCGTCGAGACGGGCTTGATGAAGCGCACTTCCTCACCTTCGCGCGACGCTATGCCCAGTATGACGGTATTATCCTCGTTCAGCAGAATGGACGCTACGCCAGCAAACATTTTCTTGAAGTGCTTCTGCAGCCGTGCCACGTTCTTGCTGTTGCCGATAATTTCCAGCAAATCTTCGTCACCCACGAAGTAGAACCGCGGGAAGGAGGTACGCTCGCGTTCGAGATACTCGCCGAGCGCTTTCTGGATTTTGCCCAACAGATCGGCGAGACGCTCGAGCGAGCGCTGCACTGCCGGGATGTTCAGCACGTCCATCACTTTGGGCGATTTGGCGACCTTCTTCATCAGGCCCAGAAACTCCGAGCTGATGCTCTGGAAGCGGGACGTTTCGACCGGGAGCAGCGTTTTAATGTCGGCGCTGCCGGAGAATATACCCTCCAGATATACCCAGCGCCGCTGCACATCGATCCACACATCGAACAGGGAGTTGATGCGGTTCAGCTTCTCCTCCCAGGTCAGCGCTTCCTCCTCGAACACCTTGTAGTACGGCGAGAGCTTCATCGCAGCGACCGAGTTGATGTGTTCCTTCACCTTGTTGAACAGATCGTCCCAGCCGCGGATGATGCGACACTTGTTCTGATAGTTGATCAGATCCAGCTCGTAGTTTTGCCAGCTTTCGCGCACCTGCTTCAGGAACTCCTCCAGCGCCATCTCACCCTGGGCCACCAGTATGATGTCCTTGACGATCGATTCATTCTTCAGCAGATTAACGTCCCACACCTGGCCGAGCGTCAGGTCGGACAGTATCCAGCTGACGCGCAGCTGCTTCGTGAGCTGCTTCCAGTGCCGCTCCTTCAGCGCGTCCGATTTCAGCTCCACAATCATCATGTTCACCTTGATGTAGCTCTGCAGCAGCTTCTTCACGTACTCGTAGCTTTCGTACATGCGCAGCCGGGCGGGCAGCTCCTTCAGCTGATTCATCATCGCTTCCAGCGACTGGCGCAGCTTGCGCGGCTGCACCGACAGCCACGGTTTTTCGCGCGTTTCATCAATCTGTGCCCACACCTTGGACAGTTCGCTCCAGACGCCGCGCAGATCCTGCAATTCCTCCAGCACCACCGACATACGCTCCGTGCTGTTGTTCGGAATGGCCGACTCCTGCAGCTCGAGTGCTTCCTTCGCCTTCGCAACGTTGTCCCGTTCCTCCTTAAGCCGCGAGAACTTGGTCTCGAAGATGTGCAGCTGCTGCAGTGCATCGTCCGGGCGCGTGCGCCCACCGGTCGGTTTGTTCTTCTCCCAATCGTTCAGGAAGTCGACCGTGCGCGTCTCGACCGCCTTATCTTCGGCCACAATCTTTGCCTGCAGGCTGGCGACCTGCGTCTGGATCGCGGAATCCTTGCGCTTCATTATCTCGTTGAAGGCAGACCATTCGCCCTCGATGTTGTCCACGTGCAGCCAGTTGTTCGGAAACTGGAAGCGCTGCCGCTCGAGGATGCGCTGCGCTTCGCGGTACACCTCCACCTGCTTGTCCCAAACGAGCATTTCCTTCTTCAGCGACTGCACGTACGTGATGAAGCAGACCGCGTCCGATGTACTAGCGGCCTCGATGCTCTGCTGCTCCAGATCGCTGCGACTCTTGGACACCTTCGTGTGGAACGTGCTCATCTCATTGCCCAGCAGCTGGCCGAACTTGCTGAGCGCCTCCTTGTGCCAGGAGTCGTACTTGAGCGTTACCTTCGCCTGCACCTTAGCGTAATCGATCACGATCGGCCCGTACGCGCGTCTCGTGTCCGACGTGTCGAACGTGGTGCGCGACTTCTTGATGTCGTTCAAGCACTTGATCCACAGATTGATGTCCTCCCCGAGCCGGCCGTACAGCATGTCGGCCTGCAGATCCCACAGGCTCTGGTAGCGCAACCACTCGTCCACGTAGCTACGCACATCGCCGATCTGATTCTCGATCGCCGCATACGCACCCTCCAGCGGGTCCGGCTTGTTCGGCAGCTTCGTCAGCAGGTTGCGGTACGTCTGCGAAACCGGCTTGTCCAGCCCGACCTGGTACCGCGAGCTTTGCAGCCGCGTCTGGGACGTCACAATCGCTTCCCACGCAAACAGCTGCTGCATGATCTGGAACCGTGCTTCCTCGATCGACGGGTACAGATACATCTGCTGGTTGGTGATGCGAATCTCGTGAATCGCTCGCTGAATCTGCGGATCACCGCCGGGGCGAATGGTGGGCTGCGTTGGAGCGTCCGTGTCCATCGACAGGTCGAGCTCCTTCTTGTTGCCGGTAAGCGCATCGGTCCACGCCTGTATGCCGGCCTGCAAACGCATCGCCAACTTCTTCTCCACCTCCTCGTCCAGCCGTGCGACCCACACGTGCAGATTCGAGTACTGCTTCAGCGACAAATCATCCACGGCATGCTGAATCTTGGACAGAATGTCCGCAAAGGTAGCCGCACTGTACGGGCACGTTTCCAGCGAACGCACATCCACATCCAGCTGCTCCTCCACCACCAGCAGATCCTCCACCTTCTCCTGGAACGAGACCACATTCTCCGAGAGGCGCTGCACGTACGGATCCAGCTTGTAGCTCTCCCAAACGAGCGCAATGCCCTCGGAGATGAGCGACAGTACCTCCTTGCGCAGGCCAGCCACCAGCGGGATGATGCTGGCCCGATCCTCAATCTACAGTTGGGCGGGAAGAGAAAAATTTAATTTTAGAAACCGAAACAAAGTTTTAAAAAGCCATAAAGCGCAATCTCTTTTTGGAACATTTCAATAAAATAGTAATGTAAAACAAACAACTGGATGTAGTCGATTCGTGCAACAATAATGCATTACTGTAACAGAGAAAGCAACACAATGAGAAACAAAACTAAACTTCTAAAATACTGAAGGGATTTTGGCAAATTTTGACAATGAATGATTTTCCTCATCATTTGGGGGGTAAAATTTCAATTAAAAAGGGAAAAAATGCAAACTTAACTTGCAATATCGCAACATAAGTCGGGGTACACAAGAACATAAGAGTAAAAAGTAAGTTGGAAGCAAAGTAAAACACTAAATACACTGTGTTCTGAAGTGAAAGAATCGGTTGGCTGTTTTTCTACCTTGAGCTAAGACAAGTTATAGAACTTAGTCTATCCTTGCATTGAACTATATTAGCTCGAGATAGAAAAAACCCCCGTACGATCATTTCGAAACACACTGTAGCCGCACTTCATTCCGCAAAAAAGCGCAAAAGGAAGCAATAACTGAAAAACGACAACCATTCAATACGTTCGATACGATAGAGAGAGAGAGAGCATTGCGAGCAAACGGAACAGGTAAAGCGAAACGAGTAAGAAGAGCAAGGAAAGCAAAGCCTCCAGAAAGGCGAATAAAAGGCTAGGAAAACTGGTTTTTTTTTTGGCGGTTCGCTACCTTAAATACGGAATTTTGTGCTAATGTCCTATTGTTTAGCTGCATGGAAGAACAAATTAAGGATACGAGATTCTTACTGTGTGATTGACAACGGTAGAGATACGGTGGCTGTGTGTCTGTCTGTGTGAGGTTTTGTTCCGGTTTTTCTTTTGTTTTGGTGCGGAAAAGCACAACACTTCATCACATTTGTGAGAAGCAAAATTTAGCGCTCGGTTTGGCCAAACATGGGTGTATGTGTGTAATTATCATGAGATGGACGCCATACCACCATTTCAAGCGTGGCGGTTGCTGTATGGCTTACGGGCGAAGAATGCTTCACTTCGCCCGCGGGTTGGCAACGGGTTGAAGACTTTTCCTTTTGTTGTTATATAGAATAAATTATAAAATGGTTGTCGAACAGGACCCCCCCCCCCCACACTTACCTTCTCTAGTGTCCGCTCGTACGTGCGGATGCTTTCGATCAGCGAGATCGCGAACGGGTACAGCTGGTTCGCCTGGTGCGCCTTGTTCACGATCGCCAGCGGTACGCGGAAGCCCAAACTCTTCAGATTACGCACCTCCTTGTAGAGGGTGATTATTTCCGGCAGGAAGTTCACACGCAACCGCAAAGTATTGCCCCGTCCCGTACGGGAGCGTGTGGCTTCGATCGAGAAGATGCGCCCGGTGATGCCGGTGTTGCGTTCCTGCACCTTGCGGGCCCAGTCCTGGAACACTTCGGCGGTGGACAGCTTCGCCCGGAAGCTGTCCCCATCGGCCTTCAGCTTTTGACCGTCGATGTGCGATTCCCAGCCACGGCCAAGCACATCCTCGACGCGCTTCAGATACATCGTCAGCTGATTATCGATTTGCCGCGCCCAGATGATCGAACCGGCTACGGGCGGCAGATCGCGCACCACCGACAACCGGCAGCTCTTGCTTTGCGGGTATTGCACCTGCAAACACGGATCGAAGCGATTATTAAGAGACCGACGATTTAGCGTTAAACGCTTCCGTACCTTAAACTTCTCGTGCAGCGCCTCAATGTCGTCCTTGACGCGCTGTATCAGCTGCGTCTGGTACTCGCGGATCGCGCCCCGAATGTGGGGCCGCACGAACAGCGCATTGAAGCGCGAGAAGATGCGGAACATTTCGTTCGCATTCTTCGCCGTACCGAGCTGATCGCGCAGGTGGGCCGTAATGCGGGCCTCCACCCGATCGATGCGCTCCTCGTACCGCTTGATCGCTGCGTCCCACGCTTCGGAGCCCTCCTTCGAGATGTCCAGACACTCGATCTCCTTCACGTTCTCGTACGCCAGATTCACCTCCTCGATCGCGTTTGCGTCGGCCGTATCGAGGCTGTACGGCTGCTTGCCCTCGCCCCCTACCCCACCATCACCGGCCGCCGAAAGGGCGGACGATGGTTGACGAGCCGGACGCAGCACACGCACAATCACCGTGCGCAGCTGCTCGTGCTGCCGGCGGAACTTACGCATATGCTCCATGCGCTGCTGCAGGATCTTGTGCGCCGGCGAAATGCGCCACACCATCTTGATGTGTTCGTCGCGCTTGCGCTTCACTATTTCGCGCAGCGTTCCGAGCAGCTTGTCGTACTCGTCGTCCCAGCAGCTAAACACCTCGAAGCACTGGTTCATTACCCGCTCGAACTCATCGAACGGAATGTGCATCAGGCGCCGCGTACCGAGCACCTTCAGCAGCTGCTGGCTAAGATCGCGCGAGATGGCCTCGATCAAGCGCAGACAGCGCTGGATCGGGTACTTGGTGTTACGGATCTTGCGCAGATGGTTAAAGATCGAATGGACCGCCTGCCGGATCTTGTCGAGCTCGGTGGCCGAAAGCAGATCGTTGATCGGGAAGTCCTTCATCAGCGGATTGTAGTCGGCCACCATCGCCAGCGTCTGCTTCAGCCCGGTGTCCGTATCGAACGAGACGGTCGCGTGGAACCGCTTGCCGTGCTTCAGGATGTTCAGCGTCAGCGCCACTTCCGGCGATTCGCGCTTCTCCTGAATACGATGCAATGCCCGCTCGAGATTGAGCCAGAACGAAATCTCCTGCAGAGCGGTGCCGGAAGATGGATCGCGGTCCAGCTTCGTCACCTTCTGGATCTCCTTGATCCACCGATTCACGCCGTTCTGCAGCGTGTTCAGGAAGGTCGAATCTTGCACCTTATCGCCAAAGTCGGTAATCTTGGCCTTGCGCTGCTCGTCGGCACATTTCTTCACGACCTGCGCCACCGTGCTGTTGATGTTGAGCGTCACCTCCGGTATGTCGATGTTTTGCTGCAGATGCAGCAGTCCCATCTCCAGCTCGGCCAGCTTCTTTTCCACCGACGGTGCCATCTTGTCGCCATCGCGATCGGCACGGCCCGATTCCTTCACGTAGCTCTTGAAGTACGGTGCAAGCGTTTTGCTGATGTACGCGTGCAGCGTCTCGTACGGCGAGCCCTCGGAGAAATTGATCAGCCGCACCTGCGAGTGTATCGACTTGTCCGCTTCGATCAGTCCGCCACGCTTGATGCACACCAACGATGCCATACGCTGGTTGGTGAAGTGCACATCATTGCCGAAGTAGTACGTAATGGAGTCTTTTTCTTCCTCACCTTCGGTCGGTGGCTCATTCTCGTCATCTTCGGAGAGGAAATGGATCGAAGAGAAAGAGAGAGAGAGAGAGAGAGAGAGAGAGAAAAATCAATCAACTGCACTGAGGGGGATGGTTGTCGAAGGTGTGCAACGCAGCAAGCCATTCGAAAGATCATGGCAATCTATGACTAGATGATGGTTTGAGGTTTTAGTTTCAGTAATAACGCATATGAAAAAAAATCTTTGCTGTCCAGTAAAATTTTCCTACTGTCCGCCAATAGCTACGTCTGCAAGAAGGTAGCGCTGTAAAAAATTTGCGGCATACATCAACGGTTGTGAGTCACCGCATCAATCAATTAACTTTCATTCATTCCCCGTCTCGCTCACTCGCATGACACGCCCAGCCAGACTACGTATGGAAGCAAAGATTTGATGACGTGATGCACATACCACCTGTATCATCCTCCCACATTCCTACCTTTGAAACAGTTCCGCTGGATGTACAGTGACTGCGTTTGCGGATCCGAGATGAACTTTCGAATGCAGTCCTGGTTGACGCTATCCTCGAGGGCAGCGTTCAGCGGACCGAACGATTTCATATCGTCCTCCGGCAGCAGCACCGTAATCGCCTTGCGGAGATAGTTGGAAAAATTATCGAAATCGATAATGGCTACGGTCTCCGCCTCCACGGATGGTGGCTGCTCGCTGCCCATGCTGGGCATCGTTGCCTCGAGCGAATCACCCATCGCGCGGTTTTAACGACTGATCAACGTAGCCGAAAGAACTTGTTTGCACTTCTCACACACACACACAATTTGCTTTTTAAACACACTTTTCTCAGTTAAAATTGATAAATTTCCGAACGCGCAGACACGTCCGCACGTCGCAAAAATGGAATCAAAGTGAAAAAAGATGGCGGCCTTGGGATGCGGCTTGCGTGACAGGCCCGATTGTTCATATAACCTTGGCGAAGAGTCGGAATCGGAAGGTGCCGGCTGCGTTCCTCGTACCGGTAAAGAATGATGCACAAAAGGAGCCAGATATTGAATGATTTATTGCACAAATAAAATTGCATAAGCAAATTTGACGTTATTATTGGCGTTTTAACTGTAAAACAAAATTTGTTCGTTCATTGGATTATTGTGAAACGATGAATTTAAAATGTGAATCAGCCAAGTTGGTATAGTAAACGCGTAATTTGACAATTGTTCGCGTCGGAAAATATTGAAAAAATATTCCAAATTGGTATACTGCTAAGGAAGAATGCACTTTTATTTTATTCCTTTCGTTTTTATTGTGATCATTTTTTTCCATTGATTGAACACATTGTTGAACCGCTAGACCATTGAAATTGAAATCAACGACCGAGTGTTTGTTTGCAAAAAAGCTATTTTCTTTCATAATTCTCCCATTATTTGCCCAAAATTGGTACTAAGAAACGTCGTTTTGAATTACAAAATTCTTCAAAACAAATCATTGATTCTTCTGATAGCGCTCCAAGGTGTTTTCGGAAAAGTTTATTGGTTTCAATTTTAGGGTGTTTTGCAATGCCGGTAGAAATATTTTCCTTGTAGCTTTTTGTTGATTGTTGATCGTTCCATTTCACGAGGGAGCGAGATGCACGACGCTGTGTACAACAACAATCGATCAAACTGAACAGCTGATGCCGGTTTCCACGTGGTTATTGGTCGTTTTGTTGTGATTCTCTCATTCGCTTTTTCAAAAATCGATCAAGCAATCCATTTGACGTTTGTCTCGAGTTATGTCATCTTGCGAAAAAGTTTGTTGTGATTTGGCGTGTGATTGTAAAATATGCGTTTTCCTCACATATCATGTTTAGGACGATGGCTAAAAGGGCAAAGACAATTTTGTTCCACCGTGCGAGAGTTGACGGTAACTATTTGCTTCGGCAGCAAATGTAGCTGAATGCTTTAATGCTACCCTTCGCTTTACAGACCTGCCGGGAGTTAACAGCCGAAATGAAGCACGAGATGGAACAGAAGTGGCATAACAAGCTGGGTGATTATCGGTTCGACCCGGTCGAGGCTAACAAACCGAAGCGCTATGTGCTGGCTATGTTTCCTTACCCTTCCGGTAACCTGCACATGGGCCACGTCCGCGTGTACACAATCAGCGACGCAATGGCCCGGTTTTACCGGCTTAACGGTGCTAACGTGCTGCATCCGATGGGTTGGGATGCGTTCGGGCTGCCGGCGGAAAACGCCGCCATACAGCGTCGCATACCGGCAGACACGTGGACCCACCGGAATATAGCCGAAATGCGCAAACAGCTCGAAATGCTTGCGTTCAGTTTTGATTGGGAGCGAGAATTTGCCACCTGCCAGCCGGAATACTATCGCTGGACACAGCAACTGTTTTTGATGCTGTTCAGCGATGGGCTGGCGTATCAACGGGAGGCGCTGGTAAATTGGGATCCGGTCGATGAAACGGTGCTAGCAGACGAACAGGTCGACGATAACGGTTGCTCCTGGCGGTCCGGTGCGAAGGTAGAGAAAAAGGTGCTGCGGCAATGGTTCATCCGAACGACGGCATTTGCCAAACCACTGCTGGAGGGTTTAAATGATCCTGGGCTAGAAGATTGGAAGGATATCATAAAGCTGCAGCGTCACTGGATCGGCGAGTGTGAGGGTTACGCGTTCGAGCTGCCGTTGGATGGAAACCATAAGGTGAAAACTGTTTCCGTGTGGACCCGTGACCCGGAAGAACTTAAAAAGAGCCTTTTCGTTGCTGTTCATCCCGATAATCTCTTGAACAGTTTTAAACGCAACGAATACGTGCTAGAAAATGTCACCATTAAGAATCCTTTTACGAAAGAGGCACTTCCGGTGCTTGTAACGGAACAGGTACCTTACCCGGAAGGATGCGACACTTACCTAGCAGTTGATAGCGAGCAAAATCGTACACTAGCCAGCAGGACTGGCTTAAATTTAGCATTCGAAACAACATCAAAGGAAGAAAGCAACGCTTCCGCTAAGGACATTCTTGAACAAGCGCTCAGCAAAGGAATCGGTGGACATCCCGTCAGCTCCAAGTTACGCGATTGGCTTATTTCACGGCAGCGGTTTTGGGGTACTCCGATACCGATTATTCACTGTCCCAGCTGTGGTCCGGTTCCGGTACCGGAGCAAGATCTTCCGATACGATTGCCCACGGATTCCGTCGGAGTTCCGTTGGCACAGAACGTCCAATGGCTAAGCGTAGCATGCCCGTCCTGCCAGCGGACGGACTGTCGCCGGGAATCCGACACCATGGACACGTTTGTCGACAGTTCCTGGTACTTTCTGCGCTTCATCGATACGCACAACAAGCGGGTGATGTTTGATCGTGCACTAGCCCACCGCTTGATGCCGGTGGATCTTTACGTCGGTGGTAAGGAACACGCCGTGCTGCACCTTTACTATGCCCGCTTCGTGGCTCACTATCTGCATAGTAAGGGGCTGCTTCCCAGCCCGGAACCATTCAAGCGACTGCTCGTACAGGGTATGGTGATGGGTCGGTCGTATCGGGTGGGTAGCAGCGGGAAGTACATTCCAGCGGCGGAGGTTGAAGTGGTCGACGAGAAGCACAACCAAGCGATCGAACGTGCGACCGGCGAACCGGTCACTATGCTGTGGGAGAAGATGTCCAAATCGAAGCTAAACGGTGTCGACCCGCTGGACGTTTTGAGGGAGCATGGTTGCGACACGCTGCGGCTGATCCTGCTAGCGGACGTGGCACCGACTTCCCATCGTAACTGGTCCGAAGCAAGTAGGTAACAACGCGCCAGCCGATTGCAATACAAATTCTACACAGAGCCCGCCTTTCCTTTGCAGCTTTCCCGGGTATTTTGAACTGGCAGAATCGACTCTGGATGACGTTGCACGATTTCCGGGAGCTGAGAGGAAAAATCGATCCCGCAACCACCAAACCTCCAGCAACGGAAGCGTTCACCGATCACGAGCACAAACTGTGGGACGCTCGAAACTATTTTACCGCTGGTGTGACCTTCAATTATCGGCATTCGCATCAGCTGAGTGTGGGCATTTCGAAGATGCAAGGGCTGACGAACGCTATCCGGCGTGTACCGCCGGATGTGGTCATGTTCGGGCGACAGTACGAACGAGCCCTTGCCGCACAGATCATCATGCTCGCCCCAATGGCACCGCATTTTGCCGCGGAACTGTGGGAGCAGCTCGCAACGGCACCGAACCGAGCGGCGCGGGAAGATACGAGCGGTGAGCTGCGATGGGACGGTACGGTGTTCGATCAACGGTGGCCCGAGATCGATGACGAGTTCCCGCTCGATCTTACATTTAAGGTACGCTTTCGGTGCACGTTTTCTTTCTATTGCTTACTTTAATATTTCTGCTCCTCGTTGCAGATAAACGGTGCCGAATGTTGCATACTGAAAATCCCTGCCAAGCGCTTCAACCAGCTCACGCACCAACAATCGCTCGATCTTGCCCTGCGCCAGGAACCGATTGTGAAGCTGATCGGCAAGCGACCACTGCGGACGAGCGATTTCGTGCTGTATCCAAGCTGCGAAGCCATACTGAACGTAGAGCTCGATCGGGCGGTTCTCGAGGACGGTGACGACACGCAACCCAGCAAAAAGGAGAAGAAGGACAAGAGGGCGAAAAAGAAAAAGTCTCTGCAGGTGCTCCATCTGTAATGGGCTGGTGATGTGATAAGCGAAGGAAACCCGCCACACGCGTACGAAGCGCATTTTGTCGTGTGCTTTTATTTTGCATTTTACACAATAAAGACTTGTTCGTAAATGTCGCGTTCAATGTTGGCTGGCGGGATGAAGGGGAATCGGAAGAGTGTGTAAAGTAAAGTGTGTGCCACTTGCTATGCTACTATTGCACAATGAGCTGGTTCAATCAATTTACTAGAAAATCTGGCCCGCTTCGCTTCCCTTTTCGAAGACGCAAAAAGGAGGGAGGTAAAGAATAGCGAACGACTTAGCGATTACGATTACAATCGGGACGAATGTCTGGTGGCCGGGAGTCTGGGGGGCAGGGCACGTCCAGCTGAGCTGATGACACCATTCCGAACAGGCGGCTGAACACGGTGGTCCGTTACTTGAGCAGATCCACCAGCATCCCCTTGACGTACACGTCGATCTGCGAGTAGTCGATCAGCGTGTTGCGGATCATCTCGAGCAGCAGCACCGGCCACATCGTTTCGAGCCGCTGCAGCTTCTCTACCGCGTTGCACGTGTTTTCCAGCATCTTGGCGAAGTACGCTTTGCCCTTGGCCCGCATCACCGTATCGTCCTGGGTGGTGCTGTGCTTCTTCCACTGCAGGGCCTCCTTGCCGACGATGTTCTTGAGCGATGGGTCCGCCTGCATCAGCCACTCCTTGGCGGTCATCTTGGAGGCGTGCGCCGTCTCCTCGAGCCGCAACCGCTGCAGCAGCGGCTGCAGAAGCCCTTCCGGGAGGGACCACAGCACCAGATCGGACAGGCCGGCGTACGTGGCCTCGGCCGTTTGCACCTCCTCGGGCGTCACCTCGGCCCCGTTCACCTGCTTGAGGCCCCAGTGCGATAGCCGGTAGATGGCGTAGCTGCGCCAGGCCCGGGTCGCCAACGGGTTGCCCTCCGGGTCGATCGTCAGCGACGCGATGCCCTGGCTTTCGGCGAGCGCATTGATCTGCCCGAGGCAGGTAATGTTCGTCTCGCGGAAGATGAAGTTTTCCGCGTTCACGAACCGCACCTTGATCCGGCACAGGATCGCCGTGATGCTGTTGAAGTTGATGTAGCTAAACTTGACCGTGTGGACGTCGCACGCCTTCTGCACGTTCCACTGCTTGTCGATGAACCGGAGCGCACCGAGCCCGTACACGTTCAGGTACCGGCCACAGATCTCGATCAGATAGTCGCCGCCCTGCTCCCGTTCGCGTTCGCCCGATTTGCCCGACTTGCCGGTGCCGGAGCTGACGGTGGGTGGTCCGTAATTGCTGCTCGGGATTCCGGCATACGCTGCAGCGGCACCACCGGCGGCAGCGGAAAGCGTTCCACCGTTCGTGCCATTGGCTAGGTTGGACGAATTGGCCAGGCTGGTTGCGGTGGCGGGCAGTGTTGTGTTGCGTGCGGTTTGCGTCCGCGAGAATGTCCCGGTACCGTACCGCTTGATGGGGGTGGTAAGCTTCGTTTTGTGCGCTCGTCCCCGTTCCGTAGTTAGGGATGAGGTGTGTCCATTCGAACTACCTGCACCACCACCACCACCACCACCACCGGCCGAACTACTCCCGCCCGAATCCGTGGTAGATCCGGTGGAGTCGGAATTGGAGGAAGCGATTGTGATAACCGACTCGGAGGCACTTTTGTTCGATACCGTCGATAGGGTGGACAGTTTATCGAGATTTGCTTCATCCGGTGCTTGAGACGAGTCGGGCGGCTGTTCGTCCACCACCAACGGCAACTTTAATTCCTCACCACGCAAAGTACTTTCCTCCTGTACGGGGAGGTCAGCAGACGGTTCAGGATCAGCTCGCTTGTCGGTCGCCTCCTCTACCGCATCGGCAACTACAGACAGTACGGGCACCGGATCGGTGTCGGACTCTTTCTCCGGAGTAGAGTTCGCACTGCACGCCACCAGAGTGGTCTGTTTATCCATCTCCTTCTCGAGATTGAGCTGTTCGTCGTTGTCGGAGCTAAAGCCGCTGGAAACACTCGAATCTGCGTGCGTACCGACACCGGACGTAACTGAACCATCACCATCACCAGCACCCGGCTTGGCGGCGGTCTGTTCCAGAAACGGTGCAAGAATCGGTGGCAATCGGAAGTACTCTTCTCCACCCTGCTCGGAAACTTGCGAGCTAGAGTTATCCTGCGAGGAGGATCTCACCAACGGCTTCCGGCCCGCCGTTCTCTTCCCATTCGCCACCCGAAGCGGTCGTGCCCCAGTGCCATTACCCTGTGCCGTCCCATTCCCTGCGTTTCCCTTGCGTGTCAATTTCTCCCCACCAGCAATGCCGGCAGCCGTACCTTGCTCCGTCAGCAGAGTGCTACTGCCTGCGGTATCGAGCAACAGATCCGCATCTCTCGACACGGTTCCATTGGCAGTGAGTCGCTGTGCACCGCGCGCAATCACGGTCGACTGTTGCGATCTTAGCAGCTCCCAGTTGGTGCGTGCGTTCGAGATGATTTCCTCGCGCCGCATACTCTGGCACACGTCCGACGACAGGTTGGAGTATTTGCTATCGGAGAGTTCCTTGTTTTTGCGCCACGCCGACGCTGCACGGCGCACCTGCTCGGTAATCTGCATCTGGCTGAGTGAGACCAATCCCGGCAGGTAGCTTACCAGAAACGAAACGCAATCGCCCGCCAGCGAGACGGGATTGTTCTCGATCGTTACCTCCTTCAGGTTGATCGCTTTCGCGATCGCCGACATATCCTCCACGCACTGCAGATCGTTGTGGCACAACCACAGCCGCTCGAGATTGTGCAGATCGTCGAAGCCGAATATCTTCTTGATCCGGTTCCGCTTCAGGTTCAGCTCCTTCAGGCTAAACAGCCCGGCAAAGTCTTGCGCCTGTATCTGACGCAACGCGTTGCCGGCCAGGTTGAGCGACTTTAGCTCCTGCAGCTGGTTGATCTTGCCCGTAATGTTGCCGATCTTGTTGCCGTGCAGATCGAGCACGCGCAGTGTGCTCTTGAGCGACACGAGCCCCCCGATGTCGGTGATACGGTTTTTGCCGAGCAGCAGCACCGTCAAACTCTTCAGCCCATCCAGGCAGGAGATCTTCTCGATCTGATTATCGTACAGATCGAGAAAGACTAGATTGCTAAGGTTGTAGCGTGTGACGAGCACGCTACAGCTCGTTGGCAGTGCACAGTCCGTTGGCGGGGCGTTGTTGGTTGGAGTCGTTTTGCCACTGGTTCCCGCGCTTCCGTTGCTGCTGGAATGACCGTTAAAGTAGTCCGGCTCACCGGAACCGCCTCCACCGGCAGGAAGTTCCGTTATGTTGCTCAGGTTGTCAATGCTGAAGGATGGCACGAGCAGCAACTTACCGGCTCGCATCTTCAGCATCCCGTTCGCTGAGGTGCCGCTGGTCGCAGCGGACTGCCCATTCGGACCACCGGTTTGGAACATGCTAGGACCACCGATGAAGCTGTTCGACTTTTTGAGCAAACTTTTCTGTTGGGCCGTAATGGCGATCGGACCCGTGGAGGAAGAAACGGCGTGCGGAGACGGTTTCTGGAGGTGTGGCGAGACACCGGACATTGGGCCGTTGGGGCCTGGCGGGTGCGGTGGCACCGATGCAGTCTGTGACGCGGACTGTTTGCTACCGATCGTTATCTTGCTTTGGATAAAGCTTCCCGCGACCGGACCACTGCTGGGTCCGACTGTTCCCGGTGGACCTAGCGTAGCTAGATTCGTTCCCATCAGTAGCTGCCCCCGGGAGGTCGATTTCTGCCGTAGAAACTGTTTGGCGGATGGTTTTGTGGTACCGTAGCAAGTGGCGGGAGGTACGGCGGGCGCTACGGGCCCATTGGTCGGTGTGCCGCTTGGCGACGGTTTGGTCGGTGTGGGTGGATTGCTGGCGGGGAAGAGTGCGGTAGCAGGCTTTAGCTCACCACCATTGATCACACAATGTCCTCCGGCGATCGGACCATTATGCTGGTGGTGGTGGTGGTTGTGTAGGTTGTTGTTCGGATCAGCTTCCGGTGGGATGTGGAATGAGTTGATCAGGTTGTGTTGTAGCGAGAGCAGCCGCAGGTTCGGTTCGTCCTCGATGAGCGGTATCGAGCTGAGCCCTTTCCGATCGAGATTCACCCGATCCGGATGTTTCTCGCGATCTTTCGGCGATCTTCGAATGCTCGGGACGCCATTCTGTACGATCAGTGTACTGTCCAGGGGAGGTGTTTCAGCGTATCCTGCAAGCAGCTGCTGCCCGGTGGTGTCGAGCAGGGCTTGCGATAGGGGTGGAGCTGCAGGTGGCGGTGGTGATGGTCCATAGCTCCCTCGTTCGTTGATCGGTTCCGGCCGGGCTGGTCCGGACGGATGGATGCGCTGTTGTCGATTGTAATCAGCCGCCGCGGCCGCCGTAACCTTCCGCAGGTAGGACGAGCTCAGTGTACTGTGGGACCGATGAAAGGTACGCAAGCGTGTGGAATGTCCCGAGGCGAGCACAATGTTCGAGCCCGGACCGTTGGCAGCACGGGCCGTAAGCTTTGGCACTACCGATTCGATCTTGAGCAGTGCGTTGTGCTGTGCACCGCCACCGACGGCCGCTGCACTGGACGCACTCGGCCCGATGATGGCATCGTGTATGGCAGACTTTCCCCGAATTTTAGGCGTACTCATTGGTGCTGCTGGCTGTGACCTGCTTGTCTGTGGCGCTTTGCCCCCGCTAACCTACTCTCCTGCGTCCTTGTCTGACACCTCACCTCGGGGTGCCGTACGTTGGCCTCCGCTTCGATGCCGTCTGCCGTACGAACTCGTCACACATACGTCCGGTGGCTGGCCGGGCTGCTGTCATCGTTTTCCGGTGCCGGGAGCCTCGACCAACGTTGGCCCCAATCGTGGACCTCTAGTGCTAGTGCAGCAACAAAATAGCAGAAAGAAAGGAAACGGAACGATAGAATCTTTGGGGCGACAATCAACGCGGAGGCGAGATGCCTTCGATGGCACGATGGTCGATTTGTATGTCGCAGAACGAAGGATAAAAGTCCTTCACCTGATGGTGAGGTTCGGTTCTCCAGCAAGAGGACAAACAAAAAATCCCGATCCCCGTACACAACACTACAGGCACTTGATTTCTCGTCTTCGTTGCCGTCGACGTCTGCCCTCGGAGTCCTTGCCGGTGTCGGTGTAGTTGTGATGCAGTAGTCACCTTTTGTAATTCATACGCTTCATAAAGTTGTTTATGATGACTCCACCCGCGGAGTCCTTTCTCACCAGTTTCTCTCACTCTCTCTCTCTCTCTTTCTCTCTCTCTTTCTCTCTCTCTCTCTCTCTCTCTCGCTTTCCCTTATACACCTGTGCCCCCGCACACGAGCGACAGACAGAGGACGACGGTGATTCTTTCTGCTCTGTCTGTCATCCTTACCCTTCCTCACCTCTCATACACCCTCCCCCCCCACACTTCCGTCACTTGCCTTCGAACTACCCCCACCCCGGGTTCTTCGAAGGATAATGGTGAAAATCAATTGAATGCCGAAAAACTTTCGTGACCGATTTTCCCGACCGACCGAACACAAACTGTGGCGCGGCGCACACTGTTCACGGGGTCTGTTTGTTTCCTCTCCTGTCTTGCCCCCTCACCCCTTCGAGCCCCCTTGCTTTCACTCGGGCTTGTCAAACCGCACGCGTGCGTGTCGGTGTGTACACGGGGAAAGGAACGTTAAATGTCCGTTTACGATCGGACCATCCGCACTGTTTGCTGCACATTTTATTGTCCTGCGGACACACCAGCACTGCAACTTGTTCCGTCCGCTTAAACCGTGCGTGCCGTCACTTGTGTAGTATAATCCAATGCCTCACAACCCCGGTGGCTATCGTTGGGCGAGCGCTAGACACTTTGTATGAGTTGGCCACGGATCGTACCGGAACGTGAAAGAAAGGCCCCAAACCGTATGCGGCGCACCGTGCCTGAGTACATCCGCGCTCGGCAACGTGATCCTTTCGACTGCTTTCGGGGCATGTAATTTCTTTCCCGTCGTGGTGCCGTTCACGGGATGGCTTAAATTTTGATGTTCCGAAGGGTGGCGAAGATGGCCAAAGCTGTATTGGTGTATGTTGTGCATGGGGTTTATGTTGTTTATGATTGAAAATCGGCCACGGAGCATGGAGACTAGGTTTAGGGTCTCGCTCACGCGTTCGTACCGGTTGCGCACTGAAGGGGTAGGGATGGGGGGGGCGGGTAGGCAGACTGGCGCACACCAGGACACCGCGAATAGGACGACGACGATGGTGGTGTTGTGCTGCTGCTATCTATGCGCTATGCTGTATTGAGGTTAGATATAAACAAAAACCTAGTGATTGTGCTGAATGTTGTTAGGGGAATAGCTGGCGTATGTTCGGCTCGGGTTTGTTTGTGTGGTTGCCGCGTAGCGTAGGCAAATGTTGGGGGCTTACCATTCGAACCAGGTACCAGGGGAGGAAAAGCGTTATTATCAGGTATGTGATTTTTTTTAAATATTGCTTTTTAAAGTTCAATGTTATAAAAAAAGGATACAGAAGAGTACCAATCCACATAAGACTGACTACTGGCTACTTCTATTAGACTATGTAGTGACCGGGGTAGCCCGCGTTCTTTCAAACCACTTTTTTATTTACTAAAACAAAATAAAGGACACAGAATGATATGTTCTTCCGTAGAGTAATCCAACTCGACTGCTGTATTTTTCTACCCCGGCTTTCAATCTCATAATCGCTCTCTCTCTCTCTCTCTCTCACACACTTTCTCTCTCTCTCTCTATCTCTTTGTCTTTGCCCTGTCTATCCTATTCCCTACAGACTAGAATCAACGTCTCTTTCTAGGGACCTTTTGGAATCTTATAGAACCTGTCTGCATACCTCTGGCAAGACGAGGTCCTATCAATTTCTGGATTAAAAAAGCCCTTCTGACGACCAGGCCAAGGCAAGGCCCCTCGGACGGCGAGGTCTCTGGAATAACCAGGGCGGTAAAGTGTAGGCTTGGACGACTGAGGCCTCTGGTGGCCAAAAACTCCGCTTTCTGTACCTTCCCTGAAGGATGGCGAAGTTCTTCTGACGACAACATCTCTTCATAGCCGAGTTCTTTTGACTAACCAGAATGGCGACGTGAAGACTTGGACGGCGAGGCCTCTGGTGGCCTGGTATTTTATTTAATACTTAAATCCATTCCCCTGTATATTCTGCAGGGTGGATCGGTATGAGTGTGTTGCTGTGCGGTGATTGTACAATCACGGTTGATAGTCGCTTCACGTGTTGATGTCAGTCGAATTGGCCCATCCTTCGGGTGTCCCGAAATGGTCCAACATCTACTACGACACGACGAATCTGAAGGCTCGGAGTAGTGGTAGTAGTAGTAGTTCTCAATCGGAAAATGGTTATTCGTGTAAGTTTTGCTATGCAAAAAAGAAGGGTCGGTAAGCGATGGGCCATTTCCGAAAAATCTGTCCGAGGCCGACAATGAAACGGTACGTATGTGTTTGTGCATGGCGGTAAGCCACCCGTAGCCTATCAAAACCATGCTCTGATTAGCAGTCGTGTCTGTAGATTACGTACCAGTGTCTAGTCAGTACCGTGGCCATTCCGAACGCGACCACACACACACACGCACACATATGGGAAAGTTCGGCAGGAAAAACCTCTTTTCGCCATGACGTGAAAACGGCACGTCACGGTACTGTGACGTGCGTGCGTGCACGGGGTAATGCAAACTTCCGAGCCGCGTCTGAGAACCGCGTTCCCAGCCATGGCTCGCCCCGGCGCAGGATGGCTGCCGTATGGTGCTTCCGGTCGTCTGCATAGTTTCTCGCATTCCACCACCGTGTGCTGGCCGAAGCGCAATCGGAAAACTTTTCTTGGTACAGTTTTCGCTTCACCTTGCGCGGCGCTTTCCAACAGATCCCGCCAGTCGCTGGGTGTCTCTGGAATTTCCGGCCAAAAGTGTTACTTCCAGGTGCCAAAAGTTACCAGTTCGCAAAACTGGAGCGAGCGAAAAGTGAAAATCGTTGGAAAAGCTGCAAAGTTTTCACCTTACACCGCTGCAACTGCCCCTTTCTGGGTGGAATCCAAGGAATCGTTCTCGATTCCGCATTTCTGGGAAGGTTGTACCGGAAGCTTGTGCGAGTTAGCAATGGGGGGTTTGGGTGGAAAATTCGGCCTACATTTTTGCCATTTTCTATCATTAGCACTAGTGCGGCACCTACTTTCCACCGAGGGTTTCGGGAACGGAGAGCTCTTGGCAAACATTGCCGCCTTCCGCTCGTGCGAGTTATTTTCGTAACACAGTAGGTGACAATTTTTAGCTACAGCTATCGATTTTAACTCTATTACGTTCATTTTTAAAGAACGCTTTTTGTATTGTAGAACAAATTGAAACAATGGACACAGAATAATCAAGACAAGCACCATGTCATTTTATAATTAGAACATGAATTCTATCATTTCCGCCCCGCTTTACCGTCGCTTCCTTGAGCTTGAAGTGCATTGAATTTAGAATTTTGTTTTATTTTTTCTCCACCGTTAGGTCCTTCCGACGGTACGGTACACATCAAGGATGGAAATAAATCGAGCAACGTCCTCCCATGCCCGGCCGATGGATGCGGAAAACGTAACAGTCAATGGGCCGGAGCGAACATTGAGCGTTTGCACCCACGCCAACACCCCATACCAATGGAATGCAACCTTTGGAGTGCCGGAAGTGAGTGCAACAGAAACAAAAACAAAAAAAAGATCCACATCACCAGGTTAACGAACGCTAAATCGCAATAATGGGAAGGAAAAACTGGGGGCGTTCGTTTGCTTCTTCCTCCCCTTACTCCTTCTTCTCCTCCCCATACCGTTTCCCAGGGATGAGTTGAGTGATAATGTGGACTGGAGCACTGAAACCCGACTCGAGTAATTAAGTTTTCGCCTCTGGGAGCCTCCCGGTTGCGTTCCAACCTGGGTACCGATACTGTGAAGCAGAACCCTTCAGGGCAGTGAAGTTAATAAAATGTTGCAAAACTTTTCCAGCGTGTGGTGGAGCTCGCCACAATTGCTCACTTTGTTGCTTTTGATTTGAAAGCGTGGAGTGCAGGAGGGCAGGGCGTAGAAGACTAGCGTGAAGTAGTGGGAGTTTATTTGCATTTCTAACTGGTAGCTAGTTCCGGAATGCAGCCGGGGGTTGAGACAGTTGGGGGTAAAAAAAAACAACCTCAACAAAACAAAACACCGGTAAAGGACCTCAAACCCGATTGTCCCCAATTGCTATGAACCCGATGTCACTATTCGCAACGTACCGGGCATAAATTCATATGCGAGGCACGGTGCAATCGGTCCACAGGTCCGGAAAGGCAAAAACATACCGCACAGCCCGGGACGATATTGGGATCAAAACACCCGGACGTTCGTTTGCTGTGTGTGTGTGTGCCAATGTATGCATCGGTACGGTGTATGGGCAAGTTCAATGGCGTGATTATGCTTGCCAGAGCACATCGCAAATACCACCCCGCACGGTCACGTTTGTTCGATGTTGCATAAAATAAAGGAAGTCAATGACAAAAGTTATTACCGCACGCGAAATATGTGCTGTTTGGGGCTTTTTTGCATTTTCGATTTTGGGTGACAAATTGATTTCGCCATCTGTCCGCCCCACCTCCCCCCCTCACCACCCCTTTACTAAAACCGTTCACCTTTCCGGATTGAAGGCCCTTGGAGGCCCCCGTAGCAAAACGGAAAACGGAGATTGGTTTGATTTAAAGTTCAAGCTGTAGCGTGTGATGTGGTGGAAATGGAGGCAGTGATCATGCATTATGTGTGATCTGGATCTAAAAGGAATATAATTTGATTTGCGATATAGATCGTTCACTATTCTAAACTTTTATTTTTAAGCTCCTAGCAGGGGTATCAAAGGTTCGTAGTAAGGCGTAGTTTGATGATGATTGTCCTGGTGAAATGTATCGAATTTATAATCAATCATCATCAGGCATTTAAAAGTTAGAATTTGAATTATTCACAGAATATTGTTTTTCAGGCACTTAATTTTGAAAATTATTACATTTACTGGTAATCTAGTTGGGGCGGTCCGGTGGCCGAGGCGACAGCGGTACCGGTCTTCACACGGCAGAGCCGCAGTTCACATCCCATCCAGACCGCCTCCCAGTACGTAAGGCTGACTACTTTACTGCCGGTAAAATTAAGTCATTATTATTATTATAATTTATTTCAACGGACCGCATGAGGCCCTTTTGAAGCGGGATTAAACATAAAATTACAAAGTGCACATTACATGAATAAACGCGGACAAAATAAATTAACGAAGAGTGGGTCGCACACCACGAATGCAGTTTAAAAACGCGGTGCGCGACATGTCCGTTTGGTAACGATCACACACGACGTTAAATTCACGACACATACATAAAAACGGATCAGAGGCGCCAAATCGGGTACGGTGATCCTCCACGTCGAGCAACGATCTAGTCCGGAGCGATCTCGGCGGGACGTATAGGTTGAGGTCAGCAAGAAGCCTCGGCGAGTCGATCCGGTTGTCTAGTAATCCCGCAACAAGCAGCCTCTGGGCGTTGCAGTTCCGTTGGTCCAGCGATTCGAGGCCCAGTAGCGCACAGCGTCCAGCGTAGTCCACCTCCACCCTCCAGAAGCGCAGAGCGACCCGAGTGAGTTTGCGCTGGATGGATTCCAGCCGGGCCAACGGACGAGCAGCGGATGGCCACCAAACTACTGAAGCGTATGCCAAAACCGACCGCACTAAAGAGCAGTATAGCATTTTGATGCAAACCGGATCAGTGAAGTCGCGAGCTATTTGTTTTAGTAAAATTAAGTCATAGGAAGATAGAAATGGTAGGCCGAGACCTCTCGAGATTGTAGTGCCAAGGAAGAAGAAGAAGGTCTAGTTGAGCTAATCTTCTTCTTCGGTGGCACTACAACCTCGAAAGGTCTTGGCCTGCCATTTCTGGCTTTCTGTGACTGGTTTTACCCTTAGCAAAGTAGTCAGCCCTGCGTACGGGGAGGAGGTTGGGATGGGATTTGAACCCCTGCAGTTGAGCTAATAGGCACTAATTAAAAAAAACCATTAGTCACACGGCATATTGCTTTCTAAAGTTTTATACTGAAAAGCTGTGTAATTTTTTTTCTCCATGAAACTGGCTTAGCGGTATAGCTTGTGTCATTAGAAAATGAAAATAAACCTTTTACGCCTGAATGTATGCAAATTTTGAAATAATAGCTCATTTTCCTTATTACACGGGTATCATTGGATCCAGTTAAGTCAGTTAAGGTGCAAACCACTTGATTTAGGTACGATGTCGTTTAATATTTTTTAAAAATTTATGTGTGTAATGGAGGTAATTATAAGAAACTTAAAAACTGAACGGTTAAAGGCACATTAAATAACAAATAACATAAAGTGGATAATGATGTTCTATTTTCGAATTTATAAGTGATAATATTACACCTCCATTAGAAACATGCTTTGGATGATGTTCAATGCAGCGACCTTTAAAGTAAATTAACATTAACAATTGGTCGCACACGTGTAGTATCTCGCAGATAAAAAAACTACAATAAAAGTACGCGCGTTTCATATGTATCACAATTGGGCCATTTATTGTACAAGCTACGTATTCAGAACAGTTTGACTTAGGTATAATTTTCTAATCTACTGTAAATGACGCTCGTTAGCGTGGTTCGAAACACGCGTCACAAGCACAGGATGCGATACGATCGACCTCACCGAGTGGACGTGGTTAGCTCTATTTGATCTATTTTAGAAATTACACTCACAAAGGCTACTACAATTATGCTGGCTAAGAAGTTGCCGAACTGGCCAAGACGCGGCACCGAGGGCACACCAAAGCGCTGCATTCCCGGAAGCATTAAATTGAATATTGGACAGCTCGCGACGCGCTGTAACTGACCGTGGACGACGACTCGTTCCCTCCGCGCCAGTAAGCCAATTACCGTCGTGGACGAGGACGAGGACATTTGGCCGACGCTTAAGCGTTCCATCCAAGGGCGGACATTGGTTTCTTGTCGATACACGCTAGAAGGAAATGTGTGTGTGTGTGTGTCTTATGCTATCGATTTGAAAATCTGCCTGAAGTCTTGGTTGGCTGTTTGCATTTCTTTTACCATCGCCACGGCGGCATCACAAAGCTACCACCGGTCACGAGGATCCGTCGGTGTAATAAGGCGTAATAGGACCGGCTCATGGGGCGTACCGATGACCGGACGCGATGGCTTCCAGCACAACCAGGGCAACTGAGATTGGGTCCGTGGGTCCGTGGGTTAGGTGACTGGCGTGCCTTCCTCTATTGGGGCGTCCGTGTCGATTTTGTAGGGCCATTCGCGGTGTATCACAGGACCTATATCTCCGTTGAGGATGGCAATCAGCTCGTCCAGGAATCGTACATCGTCCAGGTCGTCTGAGAGTTTCTTCGCATCGGCTATTAAGCGGTTCGTGGTGGCTTCCAAAGACTGGCAATGAGCGAGATAGAGATAAAAAACAAATGAACTTATTAAAAACTTTTAAAACTCACCATTAATGATCTACCTGAAATACTCTCAAATAAATCACAATGACCGCTTTAAGTTAGCAGAAACTTACCAGTATGTCATTATGCAGCTCAACCGATTTGTACATGAGCGAATGGATGTTGTTGTCGAGCTTTCCAATTTCGTCGATCTTGTCCGAGATGTCATCAATCATGCTCGAAGCAGTCGAACTGCAGCTCGTCTGTCCGGATGAGCTCGAAGAATCGAAAACACTGGGCGTTTTGCGGCGAAAATTTTGCAGCTGGAAGCTATTTAGAATACTGGACTCTAGCAACCCAAACGTCCGGTACCGTTCGTTGCGACGTGTCACGTTTTGGCGCCACCTATCGGAGACTGTGTTGTCACAATCGTACTCCTCGCAGGAACCGGTGGAAATGTGGAAGTCATGGCCCGTATCCTCCGTATGGTGATGATGGTGGCCATGATGTCCGTTTTGTGCACCGTCTTCGTGTCGTAGCGGATCCACCTGAAGGCGACCGGTGGGGCTCGAGGAAGACTTTGGCTGGTGGAAGGGCGAGGTACGCAGCAGCCCACAGCAACAGTTTACGTTGAGATTGGTCGGATTGATGTCCGTCTGCTCGAGCTCCTCGTACAGTGTCAGAGCATTTTCTTCGTCCACCGAGAGGGTGAACTCTAGCTTCGGAAGACGATCTTCTGTTGTGTTCATCTGTGGGAAAGAAGTAAGAAAATCTTTTGTGAAATTCAGACGATAACTAAAAGAAATAAATGGCTGTATGCCAACGATTGCGTTAAATAGGTCTAATCAAATACACTAAATAATGTCCAGACTAATGTCTTTTTAATAGTCAGCTTGGTTTGGATTGGATATAAAAGCATGGAAAAGGTTCTGTAGCTACATCACATTGCAAGTTAGCAAGTTAGCATCAACTGTTCTGTTCAAGCTTCAACCTAACACCCAACCCAACCAACAACAATGAAGGCTACTCTATTCTTCCTGGTAGTCGTCCTGTGCGTCGTAGCGATTTCGGCCCATGACAGCGAGCAACAAGGCAAGGGACAGGGCAAGGGCAAAGGCAAGGAGAATGCCGGATCTGAGGCTGGCCAGAAAGTAGGTGTTGGCAATGGTAAGGGAAAGGGCCAGGAGAAGGGTGACGCCGCCGATCGTGCTGAAGCTGGCCGCGCTCATGCCCAGAATGGCGGCAAGGGCAAGGAGAACCCCAAGGGCAAGGAGAACGGAAAGGGCAAGAGCAAGAACTGAACGGAAGATGGAACTGCTGAATTGAAAATTTCGAAAATAAAGTGATCTAATATGTCGAACATTTGTAGTATTCTATTTATTATGTATTAGTAGAGATAAAATGTTTAAGAGAGTACGCCATGTTCCATTAACGGTATAGAACATATACGATATGTACAGATTTGAGAGACAATATAGATAGTAACATGTATTTGGGGCGGTCCGGTGGCCAGGGCAACTGCAGTGCCGGTCTTCACACGGCAGGATAGGGCTCAAATCCCTTCCGGACCGCCTTCCAGTCCGAGGGTTGGCTACCTTGCAAGGAGTAAAATCAAGTCGAAGAAAGCCAGAAATGGCAGGTCAAGACCTTTTGAGGTTGTAGTGACACCGAAGAAGAAGATAGATAGTTTCATTATTTTATTCATAATTTGTGTCTTTCGCTTAGGCACTCGTAATTTGTCTTTGGTCTTAACGAACCAATGATTAACTAGATTTAGTTTTATCAAATAGACAGGAAAGTTGAAACTACAGAAGGCTTGTTTAAGCGATCCACAACTTATAAGATTTAGTTATTTTTTCTATTCAATGCAAAAACCTTGGCTTCCTTTGATTAAATTTTTCCTGCGGCTGGATAGTCAAATCCAGCGTGCGGGGAGGCGGTCCGGACAGGATTCGATCATCGGTCCTACTGGTTACATATCGGCTCAATACTCTAATTTATACAACGTAGGCAGAATAATAGTTGCTATGGAGAAAACATCCTGAAGCGATATGATAGAGATGATGTCAAATTAAAGATCAGAGCCTATAACACAACAATGCTACGCCAATACCACACATTCTCCAAGGAGGCTTGTCATGTATCCTAAAACGACCCATCTCGAAATGAGGGCCCCGATTGTTCAAGAGTCTCTACAGGGTCCCAATGTGTATAAACATGAAATTTCCTTCATCATACAGCGAAAGGTTACAATGATGCAGTTTATTCTTAAGCACAGCTTCTTCTTCCTTATCACAACAACCGCAAAAGATCTCGGTTGTCGGCGATGGTGTTCAGAGAGGCCGTCTTGATGGGATTTGAACCCCGTTCCTTCTGTGTGAAGATAGGCGCCGTTTTTGCAACGTGCAGCTCTACAGCCAATATTACATAGAACAGGGGAGTTCCAGAAACTTGAAATGCTTCTGGTTCTACTCATGAACAAATATAATTTTATGTAGTTTACGTCTCAATTATGCACGTATCTCAATTTAGCTCGTTTTTGCCTAATCGACATTTAACGATTTGTCGCTTGTGCCAACGTCAGTTTCATACATGTTGCCCACTATATATACGGCAGCCCGAGCATCGAAGTATTACATCAAATCGAAGCTCTCCCACAAAACCATCCAACCCAACTCAGCAACAATGAAGGCTACTCTATTCTTCCTGGTCGTCGTCCTGTGCGTCGTAGCTATCTCTGCCCATGACAGCGAGCAACAAGGCAAGGGACAGGGCAAGGGCAAAGGCAAGGAGAATGCCGGATCTGAGGCTGGCCAGAAAGTAGGTGTTGGCAATGGTAAGGGAAAGGGCCAGGAGAAGGGAGAAGCCGCCGACCGTGCTGAAGCTGGCCGCGCTCATGCCCAGAATGCCGGCAAGGGCAAGGAGAACGCCAAGGGCAAGGAGAACGGAAAGGGCAAGGGCAAGAACTGAACGGAAGATGGAACTGCTGAACTGAAATTTCGAAAATAAAGTGATCCAATATATCGAACATTTGTAGTATTCTATTTATTATGTATGAAGCAGCATCAAAAGAAGTAAAATATTTAAGAGAGTACGCCATGCTTCATTAACGTTAAGGAACATATACGATTTGTACCAACTAACACCACATGGCACAACCTAGATCCCTTTACAAAACTTCGCTTCATCAAGTACAACACCGCATCCTGGGACGATCCTGAATCCAGCCACGTCCAACGAGTCCTTTCCCGCCTTTGCATTGGTCACACCCGCCTGAAAAACTCCTACCTCCTGGAGGACAGATCCAGTCCTCCACTTTGAAGCTTCTGTGGCGTCGACGTCCGCCACTTCCTCACACCAAGCCACCTGCGAACTTGATACCGATCTAACCATCATACTATCACCCGATAAACAGCAGCAGAACCGCCTCATTCGATTTTTACGATTCAGCAACCTGTACCGAGAGATATAAATTCATTGCGGAATAGTTTTTACATGACATGAACCATAAAAGTTAAGCAATAGTTAAGCCATACATTCAATAGTTTTATCACACATGTAACAATAGAAAAAAAGAGACGAATGAGGTCTTAAAGACCCAAAACCTCTATAAATAAACGATTAAAAAATTGTATTGACTAGAGAGACAATATCGATAATAACATTGTTTTAATTGTGATATTTTGGTATTTTTCGCTTCGACTCTCTTTATCTGTCTCTATTTCTAGGTCTTAACGAACCAATGATTAACTAGACTTAGTTTTATCAAATAGAGAGGAAAGTTGAAACTACAGAAGGCTTGTTTAAGCGATCCACAACTTAAAAGTTTTAGTTATTTTTTCTTTTTTTTTATTCGTAAGGAACGGCCTGGCCGTATAGCTTAGTTATTTTTTCTATTCAATGCAAAAAACACGGCTTGCTTTGATTAATTTTTTCCTGTAGCTGGAACGGATCAATACTCTATCAATACGTTGCTATCGCGAAAACGTCTTGATGTTACATGATAGAGATGATGTCGTATGAATCATCGGAGCCGAAACTACTACAATTATTTGTTCGTGAGCACAAATTCTTTTTCTTCTTCTTTATCAAAATTACCTCAGAAGATTTCGGCCTGCCGCTTCTGGCATTCCTTGACAAGATTTTACACGTAGCTGGATAGTCAGTCATGCGTACAGAGAGGCAGTCTGGATGGGATTTGAACCCCGGTCCTGGGTTGAGAAGATTGGCGCCGTTTTAGCAACGCGCAGCTCTACAGCCAATATTGCATTACCAAGGGAGTTCCAGAAACTTGAAACGCTTCTGGTTCTACTCGTGAACAAATAATATTTTATGTAGTTTAAGTCTCAATTATGCACGTGTCTCAATTTAGCTCGTTTTTGCCTAATCGTCATTTAACGATTTGTCGCTTGATCCAACGTCATTATCGCACATGTTGCCCACTATATATTCGGCAGCCCGAGATTCGAATTATTACAGCAATTCGAGGTACTCCCACAAAAACCATCCAACCCAACTCAGCAACAATGAAGGCTACTCTCTTCTTCCTGGTCGTCGTCCTGTGCGTCGTAGCTATCTCGGCCCGTGACGGCGAGCAACAAGGCAAGGGACAGGGCAAGGGCAAAGGCAAGGAGAATGCCGGATCTGAGGCTGGCCAGAAAGTAGGTGTTGGCAATGGTAAGGGAAAGGGCCAGGAGAAGGGTGACGCTGCCGACCGTGCTGAAGCTGGCCGCGCTCATGCCCAGAATGGCGGCAAGGGCAAGGAGAACGCCAAGGGCAAGGAGAACGGAAAGGGCAAGGGCAAGAACTGATCGGAAGAACTGCTGAACTGAAATTTCGAAAATAAAATGATACCAAATACCTCGGAATAATTCTAGTATTCTATTTATTATGGTAAAAGTTACCGCATTTTTAGATACTCAAGATGTAACAATCGTCTTGCTGTTGGATAAGAGCATTCTCATTACTGCTCTTAACAATATTGGAGTGCGTACATCATTTCCAATCATGTTAAGAAACATGTCCGAGTTGTGCGCCGCTTCAATATTTCGATGAGGATTTACAGATCAGTACGTATCTTTTTCCTATTAAGATTATTAGTACCTATGCCTTCGTCTCTATGCATCCGACACGCTCTCTCGCTCTTTCTCTGTCAGTCTTTACGAACAATTGGTCACACAAATAATATAATGATTTTCTAGATTTAGTTGCATCAGGCAGTTTGGACATGTAGGACCTACGGAAGGCTTGATTAGGCATTAATTGATCCATAAGTTTAGGTCTTTTCGAGCAATTTCGAGCTGAGATGGACCACTTATTTCAGTGAGGGCTTGCTGTATTTAGAAAATAGCTTCTTGCCTTATTTCAAGCAACGTTCATTGTATAACATAAGTTTCAACCTGTTGTGCGAATCATTTTTTTAAACGACTTCCTAGTTTAAAAGGTCCTTATATGAACGGTCGTTTTGGATGACTTTAAACTATTTTCAATGCAGTATGTTGTTGTATTTTAGATTATACTAAATCCCTATACCATTCCCGTAATTCCAGAAACACCCGTAGACATTCTTCGTCCTGGGTCAATGTTTTTGCTATGTCAACCACAGATTTATTTGACTGAGTGTGCGAGGTATGTGGGCGACAGAGGCCTTATACTTCAAGGAGTCTTGGTTGTTTGTACAAAGAAGCTATCTCAAAACGAGGTAGTTAAAGCGTCTCATCGTTCAAGGGTCTTATAGTAAATTAGTACCTAGCTATCATCTTCACACGTGGAAAGATATAAATGAAATAATATCCGTCTCTGCTCAGATTCACCACCAAAGATTCACTACCAAGAGCCTTCTAAAATCTTTATCCATCTGTGGTTCTACCCATGAGCAAATAATATTTTATGTAGTTTTCGTCTCAATTATGCACGTGTCTCATTTTAGTTCGCTTTAGCTTGATCGACATTTAACGATTTGTCGCTTGAGCCAACGTAATTTTCATACATATTGCCCACTATATATTCGGCAGCCCGAGCATCTAAGTATTACAGCAACTCGAGGCTCTCCCACAAAACCATCCAACCCAACTCAGCAACAATGAAGGCTACACTCTTCTTCCTGGTCGTCGTCCTGTGCGTCATAGGTATCTCGGCCCGTGACAGCGAGCAACAAGGCAAGGGACAGGGCAAGGGCAAAGGCAAGGAGAATGCCGGATCTGAGGCTGGCCAGAAAGTAGGTGTTGGCAATGGTAAGGGAAAGGGCCAGGAGAAGGGTGACGCCGCCGACCGTGCTGAAGCTGGGCGCGCTCATGACCAGAATGGCGGCAAGGGCAAGGAGAACGCCAAAGGCAAGGAGAACGGAAAGGGCAAGGGCAAGAATTGATCGGAAGACTGCTGAACTGAAATCTCGAAAATAAAATGATACCAAATACCTCGGAATAATTCCAGTATTTTATTTATTATGTTAAAAGTTACCGCATTTTTATATACTAGCGATGGTCTAACACGAAAAACGAGAAATGAGTAGGACGCTTATGGCTTTATTCTAGTTATCAATCACATGCATTCTTATGTCTGTTTCGGTCATTGAAGTGGCTCAGTCCAACCACGACATTCCAACGATGTTAAGTGATCAATGCGAAACGAAACGGTGAGACAAAAACAGTGTGTCATGTCAAGACAATACATGTAAGACTTGAACGCATTACTTTGGATAAGATGTAATGATTTTCATTCCTTCTTTTTGTCCTAATGACCAACTCAAGCTGGCTACGCAAATCGACTTCATTTTAGTACATAAGTAGAGACACTGTGCTTAGACGGATTCAACTAAGAAAGAATCGATTCAAACCCCGTTTAAATGCGTTGTACGGCATGATATATTTTTTCAAATACCTTTCATATTCAATAGCCTTTAGACATCTGCCCAGGATTTTCCATCCACATCGAATAACCGCATGCCTGATACTTGTGAGGGACACATTATCTTAATTGCGCACTGATATATTCTAAAATCAGTTGGGTATACATGCATCTGTTATGACAAGAACACTTCTGTTAAAACGATCAACTGTTATCATAATATACTCCATAACTAATCACTCTCGATAGTCCTAGCTCATCAGTCTCAATGCCAACTGAAGTCATTTTCTCAATTTTACTTATTAGCACCTTGTTTTATTTGCAGACGGTACATACTGCTACCGTCATGTGACTATTCCATTACATACATTATTCACGTGCACTCAACAATCAATTTAGTTCACATTTGCTTAATTGACATTTAACAATTTGTCACAAGTGCCAACGGTGCCATCACCCTTGTTGTGTACTATAAATGCAGCTGTCCAAGCGTCGAAGTATCACAGCAAGTCGAGCTTCTTCAGCTAAACCATCCAAACCAATCCAGCAACCATGAAGGCTACTCTCTTCTTCCTGATCGTCGTCCTGTGCGCAGTCGCCTTGGCTGCCCCGCCGTCCGAGCAGAAGCGAGAAGGAAAGGGCAATGGCGATGGAAAGGGTAAGGGCAAGGGCAACCGCCAGGAGATGGCGGAGTCGGGATCGCAGGAAGATGGACAGGACGAGGAGAGCCAAGGTGGACGGGACAGGGGATCAAGGACCGGCAAGGGTGGAAAGGGAGGCAAGGGAGACATGGAAAGTGAAATGCGCAACTCCAGACGTCAAATGGAAAGCCCGCCGGGAAAGGGAAAGAACGAGCAGCAGAAGGGTCGTGACAATGGTCCCAAGCCCAAGGAACATGGCAAGAGCAAGAAGAACTGATCTGAAGATCGACCCAAACGCTGACGAGTAATAAAATTGAAAATTAAAAAAAAAATCGTTCATTGAAAAAATGCTAGGCGTTTTTTGAGAAAATCTTATATTTATCTGGTTTCTGAGTGCTGGCGTGCCAAATTAATTCCATTGTTTTAAACCCATTTTCTGATCATCACAATTTATCAGTATCTTTTTATTGTATACGTTTGTTGTATGTTTTGTACTAAATTTTTTTTATCATAAATCGTCAATTATGTGGACAATTTTTTTTTGCGGAATCCATTAAATGTATTAATCTCACTGTGTTGTACGGTGTCCGTCCATCCTGAGCCCGGATGTCTAACAGTATTTGTTATATCGTCCAGAGTTGTGCAAAGTTTCAAGTAATCTGAGGAGTATTTGATAATATTCAAATTTGTCGAAAAGCTATTTGTCTGTGAAAAACCATTCTTTGGCTTAGCAGATTGATGTAATCCCATGCGAAATGCTTTCCTATAGTGCAGTGGCAGGTGTAGTAACCTCAATTAAACTCAGGTAAAGTCATGCAAGTTATTTAAGATACTTGATATTAGTGTCAAATCTTTAACAGTCCAGTGAGCTAATAGTAACAACGTGCACCGTTCATACGGCAGAATAGGGTGTCGCATCCCTTCTGGTCCGTTTCTACGTACCAGAGACTGATCAACCGGCTTCAAGGTCTCTGCGACATGATCTGACAGGTCGTTTAGCCAAGCACAAGACAGGTATTTTTAAAAGTAGAATGTCGGTAGTTCGTGTTAATAATATCTTGTTGGGTATGACATTTCCTGTTTTCCAGTTCCGAAGTCTTCTACATATTTTATTTACTCTACTCTACATATTTATACAGATTTACCCCAACAGTTTTGGCTTGCAGAATATAAAATGAATATAAGACATTGCGTGTTGTTGGTATTGGTAAAATGAAATAAAGTCAGTAAAATTGTTTTTCAATTTATAATTTTATTACTCTTCAGCGTTTGGGTCGATCTTCAGATTAGTTCTTCTTGCTCTTGCCATGTTCCTTGGGCTTGGGACCATTGTCACGGCCCTTCTGCTGCTCGTTCTTTCCCTTTCCCGGCGGACTTTCCATTTGACGTCTGGAGTTGCGCATTTCACTTTCCATGTCTCCCTTGCCTCCCTTTCCACCCTTGCCGGCTCTTGATCCTCTGTCCCGTCCACCTTGGCTCTCCTCGTCCTGTCCATCTTCCTGCGATCCCGACTCCGCCATCTCCTGGCGGTTGCCCTTGCCCTTACCCTTTCCTTCTCGCTTCTGCTCGGACGGCGGGGCAGCCAAGGCGACTGCGCACAGGACGACGATCAGGAAGAAGAGAGTAGCCTTCATGGTTGCTGGATTGGTTTGGATGGTTTAGCTGAAGAAGCTCGACTTGCTGTGATACTTCGACGCTTGGACAGCTGCATTTATAGTACACAACAAGGGTGATGGCACCGTTGGCACTTGTGACAAATTGTTAAATGTCAATTAAGCAAATGTGAACTAAATTGATTGTTGAGTGCACGTGAATAATGTATGTAATGGAATAGTCACATGACGGTAGCAGTATGTACCGTCTGCAAATAAAACAAGGTGCTAATAAGTAAAATTGAGAAAATGACTTCAGTTGGCATTGAGACTGATGAGCTAGGACTATCGAGAGTGATTAGTTATGGAGTATATTATGATAACAGTTGATCGTTTTAACAGAAGTGTTCTTGTCATAACAGATGCATGTATACCCAACTGATTTTAGAATATATCAGTGCGCAATTAAGATAATGTGTCCCTCACAAGTATCAGGCATGCGGTTATTCGATGTGGATGGAAAATCCTGGGCAGATGTCTAAAGGCTATTGAATATGAAAGGTATTTGAAAAAATATATCATGCCGTACAACGCATTTAAACGGGGTTTGAATCGATTCTTTCTTAGTTGAATCCGTCTAAGCACAGTGTCTCTACTTATGTACTAAAATGAAGTCGATTTGCGTAGCCAGCTTGAGTTGGTCATTAGGACAAAAAGAAGGAATGAAAATCATTACATCTTATCCAAAGTAATGCGTTCAAGTCTTACATGTATTGTCTTGACATGACACACTGTTTTTGTCTCACCGTTTCGTTTCGCATTGATCACTTAACATCGTTGGAATGTCGTGGTTGGACTGAGCCACTTCAATGACCGAAACAGACATAAGAATGCATGTGATTGATAACTAGAATAAAGCCATAAGCGTCCTACTCATTTCTCGTTTTTCGTGTTAGACCATCGCTAGTATATAAAAATGCGGTAACTTTTAACATAATAAATAAAATACTGGAATTATTCCGAGGTATTTGGTATCATTTTATTTTCGAGATTTCAGTTCAGCAGTCTTCCGATCAATTCTTGCCCTTGCCCTTTCCGTTCTCCTTGCCCTTGGCGTTCTCCTTGCCCTTGCCGCCATTCTGGGCATGTGCGCGGCCAGCTTCAGCACGGTCGGCGGCTTCTCCCTTCTCCTGGCCCTTTCCCTTACCATTGCCAACATTACCAACTTTCTGGCCAGCCTCAGATCCGGCATTCTCCTTGCCTTGACCCTTGCCTTGTCTCTTGCCTTGTTGCTCGCTGTCACGGGCAGAGATAGCCACGACGCACAGGACGACGACCAGGAAGAAGAGTGTAGCCTTCATTGTTGCTGAGTTGGGTTGGATGGTTTTGTGGGAGAGCCTCGATTTGCTGTAACACTTCGATGCTCGGACTGCTGTTTATATAGTGGGCAATATGGGCGATAATGACGTTGGCACAAGCGTAAAATCGTTAAATGTCGATTAGGTAAAAACGAACTAAATGGCAACTTACACGTGCATAATTGAGACGTAAACTACATAAAATAATATTTGTTTACGAGTAGTTCCCGTGGCAATGCAATGTTGGCTGTAGAGCTACGCGTTGCAAAAAGGGCGCCAATATTCTCAAGCTAGGACCGGGGATCAAATCCCATCAAAACGGCCTCTCTGAACACATGACTGACTATCCTTCTACGGGAAAAATCTTGTCAAGGTATGCCAGAAATGGCAGGCCAAGATCTTTCGAGGTTGTTGCGCTAAGGAAAAAGAAGAATTTGTGCTTAAGAACAAAATGCATCATTGTAACCCTTTGCTGTATGATGAAGGAAAATTCATGTTTATACACTTTGGGACCCTGTAGAGACCCTTGAACAATCGTGGCCCTCATTCCGAGATGGGTCGTTTAGTATACAAGACAAGCCTCCTTGAAGAATGTGTGGTAGTGGTGTAGCATTGTCGTGCTACAGGCTCTGATCTTTCATTCGCCATCATCTCTATCATATCGCACCAGGATGTTTTCTCCATAGCAACTATTATTCTGCCTACGTTGTATGAATTAGAGTATTGAGCCGTTATATGATCAGTAGGACCAAAACCAGGAAAAGTTAAATCAAAGGAAGCCAGAAATGGCAGATTTTTCGAGGTTTTTGCATTGAATAGAAAAAATAACTAAATCTTATAAGTTGTGGATCGCTTAAACAAGCCTTCGATAGTTTCAACTTTCCTGTCTATTTGATAAAACTAAATCTAGTTAATCATTGGTTCGTTAAGACCCAGAAATAGAGACAGATAAAGAGAGTCGAAGTCGAAATATGCCAAAATATCATAATCAATATAATGTAACTATCTATATTGTCTCTCAAGTCTGTAGAAATGGTATATGTTCCTTAACTTTAATGGAACATGGCATACTCTCTTAAACATGTTGTCTCTATTAATACTAATTCATACATAGTAAATAGAATACTACAAATGTTCGACATATTTGATCACTTTATTTTTGAAATTTTCAATTCAGCAGTTCCATCATCCGATCAGTTCTTGCCCTTGCCCTTTCCGTTCTCCTTGCCCTTGGGGTTCTCCTTGCCCTTACCACCATTCTGGGCATGAGCGCGGCCAGCTTCAGCACGATCGGCGGCGTCTCCCTTCTCCTGGCCCTTTCCCTTACCATTGCCAACACCTACTTTCTGGCCAGCCTCAGATCCGGCATTCTCCTTGCCTTTGCCCTTGCCCTGTCTCTTGCCTTGTTGCTCGCTGTCACGAGCCGAGATAGCCACGACGCACAGGACGACGACCAGGAAGAATAGGGTAGCCTTCATTGTTGCTGAGTTGGGTTGGATGGTTTTGTGGGAGAGCCTCGAGTTGCTGTAATACTTCGATGCTCGGGCTGCCGTATATATAGTGGGCAACATGTATGAAACTGACGTTGGCTCAAGTGACAAATCGTTAAATGTCGATTAGGCAAAAGCGAACTAAAATGAGACACGTGCATAATTGTGACGTTAACTACATAAAACATTATTTGCTCACGAGTAGAACCAGAAGCATTTCGAGTTTCTGGAACTCCCGTGGCAATGCAATATTGGCTGTAGAGCTACGCGTTGCGATAACGGCGCCAATCTTCTCACGGAAGGCTTCTAATCCCATCAAGACGGGCTCTCGCCATCGCCGACAGCCGAGATCTTTCAAGGATATTTTGATAAGGAAGAAGAAGCTGTGCTTAAGAATATATAGCATCATTAGAATGTTGAAGGAAAATTCATGTTTATACACCTTGGGACCCTGTAGAGACTCTTGAACAATCGGGGCCCTCATTTCGAGATAAGTCGTTTAGGATACAAGACAAGCCTCCTTGGAGAATGTGTGGTAGTGGTGTAGCATTGTCGTGCTACAGGCTCTGATCTTTCATTCGGCATCATCTTTATCATTTCGCACCAGGATGTTTTTTCCATAGCAACTATTATTCTGCCAACGATGTATAAATTAGAGTATTGAGCCGTTATATGATCAGTAGGACCAATGAACGAATCCTGTCCGGACTGTCTCCCCGTGCGCTGGACTGACTATCCAGCTACAGGAAAAAAATAATCAAAGGAAGCTAGAAATGGTAGATTTTTCGAGGTTTTTGCATTGAATAGAAATAAATAAACTAAATTTATAAGTTGTGATCTCTTAAACGAGCATTTAGTAGTCAACTCAAGCCTTTAGGAGCCAACTTTCCTGTCTTAATGATAAAACTTAATCTTGATTCGTTTTGACATCATTGATTCGTTAAGAGCCAGAAATAGAGACAGATAAAGAGAGCTGAAGCGAAAGATACCAAAATAACATAATCAATATAATGTAACTATCTATATTGTCTCTCAAGTCTGTAGAAATGATATATGTTCCTTAACGTTAATGGAATATGTCATTCTCTTTTAAACTTGTTGTCTATATTAATACTGATTCATTCATAGTAATTAGAATACTACAAATGTTCGACATATTGGATCACTTTATTTTCGAAATTTTCAATTCAGCAGTTCCATCATCCGATCAGTTCTTGCCCTTGCCCTTTCCGTTCTCCTTGCCCTTGGGGTTCTCCTTGCCCTTACCACCATTTTGGGCATGAGCGCGGCCAGCTTCAGCACGGTCGGCGGCGTCTCCCTTCTCCTGGCCCTTTCCCTTATCATTGCCAACACCTACTTTCTGGCCAGCCTCAGATCCGGCATTCTCCTTGCCTTGGCCCTTGCCTTGTCTCTTGCCTTGTTGCTCGCTGTCACGGGCCGAGATAGCTACGACGCACAGGACGACGACCAGGAAGAAGAGCGTAGCCTTCATTGTTGCTCAGTTGGGTTAGGTTGTTGGTTGGATGCTGGGCAAAAGAAGCTGTTAGCCTTAACTCCAAATAGTTGATTGCGAGTAATATGGATTCCGTCCTTTCGTTGGCTTATATACTACTGGTGAACGGCGTCAAACAATTATTGTTCCATTAGGTTAATGCTCGCAAGGGGGAATTATTAAATCGCACCTTATTATATTGCAATCGGATGTGTTTGTTAGGAGGATATATAAAAGAACAGTTCGTGAAAAATAGTTTCAGTACATCGTATCGAATTCGATGAGTAACTGATTTCAAATGGGAATGATACGGGTCGTAGTGCTTCAGTTGTTAGTAATATCGGTCGTTCTTGCTGCGCCAAACTTTAATTTACGGATCTCGGAAGATTGTTCGAATGAAAGTTCCGAGGAGATTGCTAATACCCGGGTCAAGCGATCCTTGGCGAGTACATCTACGAATGCCCTCAAAGTTGGACCATTAAAAAATGATACTAGAAATATTGTTATTAAACCCGGTCCCAACGTTGCCGTGCCAATTAAACCGGTAGAGCCGCTGAAACTTACTAAGAAACCCATTGAACCAAACGTTCCACATCGTTTAGAAGGCCCTACACCAGCGAAACCGGTGGAACGCATAGCTAGCTATGGAGATGATCATCAAACGGGCAAACCCACTCGCAACAGCCCAGGAAATGGGAAGAAAAAAGGCCATGAAAAGAATGGCAAAGCGAATGGTAAAGGCAATCAAAAACACCGTAGAAATGGGAAAGATAACTTAAGCGAGGAAGAGAGTTGAGCGTTTGGTGTGCGCTAGCTTTGATATTTGCTGGGTATTGCTGTTGAAAAAAAATGCGGCAGACTCATTAAAGAACTTTAAAATTTAAAACAAAAAACCCCAAACGTCCTAAAAGTACGGAATGGAGGTTTTTTTCCCCGCCAAAACATCTGTTTAGAAAAGATTATTCAACAACAACCGTAATCTATAGCAATTAGCAGCTTCCTTAGCAAGGCGTAGCTGTTATCAAACCAGCAAGAGAATTATTGGTACATTCTTATCAGTAAACCGTTAAAAGACGCACCCGATTGATTGCGGTTAAACTAAAAATTTAAATTTGAAAAATTTAATTGAAACCTAATAAAACAATCCAATCTTGAACTTGCAGTACTGAAGATGAACTTACGCGTCATAAAACATTCTACATCGTTAGTGAATCTTACATGAACACAGGGTGAACATCCTCCGTCGGAAGATCATCCATTATGTATGCTGCTATAAAGCGTGAGTCATTCACAACAAAAAAACGCAACGATTCTCAAATGGTTGGTTAACTGCTGAAAATCATTGATTTGTTGTTTTGCTTTCGTGTGTGTAGTAGATAGAGGAACTAAAACTAGCGAACCATGCCACTAACTAATTGCCCATATCGCCCAACGCTGTATGCGGGATCGATTAGGAACCCTCGGCACGAACCAAACAGCACCTAACTTGGTGGTATACGTGACACGTGTGTCGGACGGTGTTAACGCATCGCATGCTGGCACACTGGCCCAGCCCGTAGTGCGTGGACACTGGTGGGCTGTACGCGAGAGCGAGGTGGTAAATTGAATTATTAACAGCAGGCATTAGCAAGCGGCGGGAGCACATCAGGGTGATTGTGCTCGCAGAGTGGGATCTTATTCGTCTTAGCTCGCAGGTTCTGATCTAACAATTCACGTCTTAGTCTGGTACAATTCCGATTGCATCAGTGAAATAGTATAATCAACATTATCTTCTTTATCACTCATCATTATCTATTCTAAGGAATACCTTCAAAGGGGGAATCGGATTGTTAGGAATATAAATATTTTTAGCGTACAAATTTGCTCTAATATTAAATTAAAGGAAGTCTGTTTATAGACAAAATATTCAGAAGAAAAAACTATTTCTGTAAAGATCACCCTGTGTCAATGCAGTTTCGTTAATACGTACCGTATCCATTTAACGATGTCTGATGGTCAAGTTTACGGACGGCAGCGGATGTGATCAGTGTGTGTGTAGCAAACCGTTGACCGGAAGCATGACTCTCTGTTGCAGCAAGTTGATCGTATGGGTGGTACAGTTGTCCACCCTTAAAACTCTCCACCAACACTTGCTTGATACACTGCTAGGCAATAAACCATATTACACGTCGCTTGACAGTTGCACTATTATTGTACTCTGTAAATTGTAGGGAAATGTATAAGATTACACTGCACAACGGTAAGCAGGGGATAGAACTTCTTAAATCAAGAGCACCATAACAAAAGAAACGAGCGTTTTGGAGCTTTTCCTTTGTGGTGTTTCCATAGCGGTGTAGGATTAGTGCACTTTTTTACGGAACGCTGGCGGAACACACTGGCGGTTGCAACGGCGCGTGCAATGACGCACAATCTCGGGGAGCGTTTGAGATATCCACGTAAGGTAGGCTTTGTCCGTGACTGGGGCAGAGGTAGACGGATGGAACGGTCTGAACACAATTTTCGCGATTTCACTCCGTGACCTCCTCGGTTTGGTTCCTCCGAGGGTGAAGGCATTGGGGTCGCACTATAATTTGCACGGCTGTTGTTTTCGGTTTTGCGCGCGCGTGTGCGTGTGTGTATGTGCAAAAGTTAAAGAAGTATTACGCAAAAAGGCGCTTTTAGAAAGGAAGCTTCTTATCCAGCTTAGGGGTTTGAATTACCTAGCGGATATGTGCACATACGGCGCTGGTTGGGGTGTAGTGAGATCGGGGGTGCGCTTGATGAAATAGACACCAGCAGTTTTGTTTTTGGTTTTGGGAACTAGAATCAAAAACCAGCTGCACCTGTGTGGGATTGGTGCGAGCGTGTAATTGTACCACTGGATGTACCACTAGCCCGCACCGACACATCGAGGTGTCGGCGATGATGATAACACGCCCTTGCGGATGCTTAAGCCAATAATAAAACACATGTCACTGTTGCAATCAGCACTCATATCCACTTCCTCGTATTAGCGCGCTAGTTGTTGTTTACCACTAGGCCAAGTTACTTCACATGTTACGAATTTTACCACAAAGTTGCGAAAAAACAAACAGAAACCACCAATGAACACTACCAGCCACTACCATCCGCCGTGCCAGTACGGTACACCATGTTGGGACAGCCTTTTTGAGGTTAGTTCGACGGATCGCGCTCGATGAGGTAGAAAGGTACGCACAGCATTGAACGATCCATTATTGCGATGCCGTCTTCATTGCCGTTCTTTGCACACCTCCATCCAACCACACACTGGAGGTGGGCAGACGGTACACTCCGGCCACCGGACGTACGCGTTGCGTTGAGCAAACAGGGGTGAGATCACGGCGCTGTAGTCATCATCTCACAGCGCCACTTCACCACACACTACACCGACACGCTGGATGTGGTTGCGCGTGTGATGCGCGGTGTTATTTTTAACCACTGGCCTACAACGGCGCACCCAATGTGCTCTTATGCTCTCACCGAAAGACGGCGTGCTCGCGCCGTACGTTCACAACGCCCGGGTTGCGATGCTCGGGACAAATTTAATAAACGATTTTGCGAATCGAACTCTTTCCTTATTGGCACAAAAAAAAAGCGAGAAACAAATGCGTCTGAACGCGTAACTGGTCGTTTAGAGGCAATGGAACTGCGAAAATTCACGTAACCGTCGCAAGCGAAGAGACAACTTACTCCGGGGAAGAAAATCACCCGGAGGCTTTTACTTTTCTCTACTATTCGTTTCACTTTCCTCGATCGTGTTTGTTTTTCACTACCTGTTGGAACAAAAAAAAAGGGGCCCTGAAGTGGACCTACAGACACAAACGTGGACACACACATACACACATAGACACACTCGAGAGACCGTTCACCGTTGATTAGGTTTCACCTGATGGACGGCCGGATCGATTTTCCCTTCGATCGCATCCAAAACGGCTACCGCTACCGTTCGTACCGCTAGCAAACGACCATCCGACCGGAAAGATCGGATCCGAAAACACACACGCAACCCACTAGCACGACACGATATCCGTGGAAAATGGTTCACCCTCTCCCTCCCGGGAAAAAGCGTAGGTCCACACTTTTGGGTTCTCTAGCTCCAATCAACCGGCTTTCTTTAATTTCTAATGCGGTAACCAAGAGAAACAAAGAGAGCGTGTTTGAGAGGGAGAGAGTGCAAGTGATTAGGGAAAAACCAAACCTTCGCTAACGTACAGAAGTTAACACACCGAACGCGCCCTGCTTCGATGAGGACCACTAACGAAATGACGATGGTCGCAGCGGTTTGGCTCTGTAGCAGTTGCGGTTCTAATTACTGCGCTCTGCGATGCGCGAGTTCGCTGGGAGAGTAGCGTTTGCTTCTTTTTTTGTCTTTCCCCACCGTGCTGCGTTAAATCGTCGTTTTCATTTTGTCTATGAAATGGGTCGGTTTGAGCACACTGAGACGCGTTCAGTGCTGTCCGAAGACAAGAAGGAGACTTATCAATAAATCGATTTGTTTCAGGATGTTTCTGCAATCCGATGAATAATCTTTAAAGAATCTTTAAAAACCTCTTATTACATCTTGGTCTTTTATGCTTTTTTCTGAATTTTCTGAAGGTTGGATCACTTCTTCTCGGTCGATTCACATTTTGATTGGTCATCTGAGAGATGAGAACGCGAAATTGTGCCTAAAGCAGGGATGTCTAAAATGCTGCCAAGGGCGAAAGTCTGACATCCAAGGTAATCCTGTCCAGGAGAAAATGTCGATCAAAGTCAGCCATGTTTGAGTCTCATTTTTAGTAGCTACCCGGACAGTTTCAAGTTAGGCGGTATTAGAGCGAGAAGCTCCCGAATGTGTCGGTGTCATTCTAATTACTTGCAAAACGCTTATGAAAAATCATTGTTAGTTTTAAATGAATTTCTTGTTTCAAAAGTTGTTAGAGAATTGTGGAGAAAGTCCTTAAAAAAGCTTGATTTGTAAAGCAAATTGACGTCTTTACAAAGCAAAGTGCATACCTTGCAGGCGTTTCTTCAACAGTTAAGCCTTAAAGTATGCAATCCACTAGACAAGCCTTAGGCACTTTTCATTAAATTTATCACCGTTAAAAACGCATTACTATAATTTTAACCATTGCAACAATTTAGGCACTTCTACTGTTTTCGGCATGAGCGAGGTGCGTTGTTGGTCAGGACTCGGTGAAACGACACACACCGTTCCGAGAATTGTTACGAACCGAAAACACGCGAAACTCCTGGCATGCGTAGCGCGTGAAAATGAGCCCCTGTCCCTTACTATTCTTCCGTTCCGTTTTTTTATTTTGTCACACCGTTCTCCTAGGCTCCTATGGCCGCCTGAACCTAGTTACGTGGGGCTTCGTTCATTATACTTTGCGTGTTCATTTGCGGAAGTCTGGAAGTGTGTGGCTCGCCCCGGCTTGTGCCTATCGCCGGGACCTGTTGGTTCCGAGTCCGAGATGACCGACATTACATCGCGATTGAGATCAATTAGCAAGCAACGAGTAGAGTGGGACCGTTGGTCCGTCGGGAGCGCATTTGGTTGGCCATTTTAAAACGCCCGGCGAAGGATTGAAAGTTCGCTAGCCTTGGTATGTGGGTCAGTTTTCATTGCATTAGAAAGCACTCCTGAGATTTTCGTTCGGTTTCGAGCAGTGTCGTTTGGATTGGTTTGTTGCGAAAAATTGTGACCGGTTGGAAGCGAATGTGACATAATATCGCTAACCACGTCCAAAGCGTCCGTAACGCTAATCGGATAGATTTTGGGCCGCGCTGGTTTCACTCGGCGAACCACTGGCCGTACGAATTCCTAGCTGTCTGAAGAAGTGACATCAGTGCACATTGGGACACATACCTCGGGTGGCATGACATCGTTAATTGGATTGCTGGGAATAGAACAGGCTGGGCCGGGAGACTAATGCCACCATTCTGCTGCTTATAATTTATTCTATGCCCCAGCATAATGTTTGTAGCTTTATTTTTCCCTCCGCTTCAGTTTAATGTGTTTGTTTTGATGAGTTTTAAACTAATGTTGAAACACACACACACACACACACACACACACACACACACACGGTGCAGCGGTTGGTCCTTCTGACTTGTCGAAACAAACGTGAGGGCTACCGTTTTACGCAAAGCCCTGGCAGCCAGGTGATACATTTCACGCTTATTAAAGAAATGGAGAGTATAAAGCCGGCGCTCAGAGTCATGATCGCGTGATAAAATGGCAGCTTAGCGTGACCACCGCCGGCGTGTGTGTGTGTACGGTGCGTGTGTAGCCGAGCGTGCAAGAAAATTTGCAAAACCATCCAACACGATCACGGGGTGAGATTTAAGGTAATGACGGGCGAGAAAGGGAGTACGCGTGTTGGTAGACATGCGAATGAGTGTGACCATGTGCCCGTGCTGAAGCATGTAAAAATTGAACCGTTTCGATTTCGCGGCTCAATTAGCGATCCGGAATGTGATCACGGTGCTGTGGCGATTGAGCCGGTTGGCATGAGAATGGGATTTAAATGAGCACACAACGAGAAAAATGCCTCTTCAAACAATCGTGTTGCAAATCAATTATATCTATAAAAAGATTGTGCTGTTATGCGAGAAGATCATGATGGAATTCGTTCGGTTTTTCAGTTTTTTTAAATTTTGTAATGTTGTGTGATGTTATATGAAGATCTTTTCTAAATTGCAGGTCTTTGTACAAGAATGGGGTTGATATTGCTAATGAATATAATTGACAATTCTGTAGTGGTTACATACTTTCAGGCGTAGGATAGTCACCAAAGGCAACAGTTTCACGGATGGGTCTAAAATGTGCAGAAGCTCACTGCATAACTGAATATAGCTAAGGCTTATTGTAGTTCGATTTATTTGCAGAAATCAAATGGGTTAATACTGCCAGCCGACGGGGTCTCGCCTTTTGGGAACTTTGTCTACTGATGTATGGAGTCGTTTGTGTCTGCAGTATTTTTCGAATCCTCCGAAGGCGTTTCCCAGAACGCATCGTCTTTGTGCAGTTCATGTTCTTCCAACTGACGAACTGAGGGTGACTTGAGTATCAATCCTGAAAGTGAAAAACAAGGAAATGTAAAGGTTTTTTACTGACTATATAGAACTAAAAAAGTAAACATTTCCATCAACAAAAATGTGGTGCACGGTGCGAGTGGTGTTGTACAGCTAATAGACCAAAATTTCGAATTTGAAAACAACCTTTTCAGGGCACGACTAAACAGAACGTTCGCTTTCAATGTCATGAACGGGTTGGTTCCGATAACAGTTTGGGATAGCTTTGAACTATCGCTCGGCTGTAGTAACCACCAGCATTCGTCGTTGTGCTGTTCCGATACCGGTACGAGGCCACCGAACGTTTTCATTCGAATGATAGCTCCTTGATAGGCGGCAGTAGGTAGTGTAGGTATTCAAGGTATTAAAAGCATCTTTCGTACGACCGTAATGTACTTACCCGTTAGCAAACCACCTACTATAGCAATGGCCATCGTCAAACCGATCGCCATCAGCTGGAATGCTCCCTGTTTAGCTCCGGAACGACCGTAACCCTGTGTAACCGGTGTGTTTAAATAAGAACGTTAACTCATGAAGTTCTCTTCCTGTGGCTCAAGCCGAGACGACTTACTCCAATGACGTATTCGAGGGGTTCCATTTCCGACGAATGGTGGGTGGCATTAGGATTCTGCATGGCGGGGAAAATCGTAGCCAACGAGGTTCCGTACGTGTCGGCACTGGCAAACGTGGCATAAATGGCGGAGAAAATGGCCGAAAGCACGGCGGGCATTCCGTGCAGGTTGTGAACACCACACGTGTCCGCAATACGCAGGTTGGACAGTATGGCAGGCTGGAAGAGTATTTTAATTTAGTTCAAGAATCTAGCGGATGTTCATCAACTGTACGTAGTTAGAGTAATCATTAAGTTATTAGACAGGCCATCATTTAATAGACAGTCCCGCCTAGATGTTCGTGATCGTATCAGATATTTCATTATAGTGTCAAGATTTTTGTTTACTGCAAAAATGCCTATATGATAAACCCAAAGATGTAAAAATAGAATTGGTTTTCCCTTTTCTATCACGACCCAATCCCATTTGCTAATGAAATAACCGCAACCGGACACCCGTAATTTGTATCACCCTGCCAGCCATGTTTGTTGATTGATCAAATCGTTACCGAGTGCTAAATGGAGCACTTTGAGATGTCTTTTTATCACGCTGGTGTTAAAATGTTCCGAAAACAGTCCGTCGATCTGGAGATATTTGAAAATTTAAACAGTTGCTAACAGTGACCGGCGTGGAAGAAGAATTCGTTAGCAGCATTTACCAGCTGGCCCTACCGTCCGGCTGGTGCTGCTGATAAAACACTCTGCTACCATGACAACGCTCTCGTAAGTACCTAATTAGAGTTTGTTTTTGTTTTGCATAACTCGAGAGCGAGACTGATCGTCGGTAAGATAGCAGCGGGCAAACATCACATGAGTTCTACAGTAGATAGCACAGCACTTACCGTGAGGTACCGATATCCGAGCACCGAAATGACTCCTGCAATAACACCGACGATCAGTGCACCGAACGGGTGGATCAGCAGGTTACAGATCGATCCCACTGCAACACCGCCCGCCAAGGTAGAATTTTGCACATGCACCATGTCCAGCTTGTGCTCGTGGGATACCAGCGCCGACAGTACGAAGGTGGTCACCGTGGCACCGGCAAGTGAAAGATACGTATTGATAATAGCACGCTCCTGATCGGCTCCATCTACCAGCGCCGAATTAAAGCTAGGCCAGAAGATCCACAAAAAGATCGTTCCGATCATGGCACTGATGTCCGAAGTGTACGACGAGCCTTCCAGTGGGCCCGCCTTTGCCTGGTCCTTCTTGGGACGCAGCATAAAGCTAACCGCCAGCCCGAAGTAAGCCCCAAAAGCGTGCACCGTTATTGAACCACCAACATCGGCCGCCTTCACGAGCTCTATCTGCAGATACTCATTGCCCGCGAAGATCGCGATCTCCACGATTCCCATTATGAGCAGCTGGATGGGTGTGGTGCGACCCAGCAGGGCACCCATACTGATAAGTACGGCTGCAGCGGCAATGTCCGCACCGATAAGATTCTGCAACGAGATCGGTATGATGCCATCCTCCATTTCGTAACAGCCGCGCATAATGATAGCCCACTGGACGACGAGCGAGGCCACCAGCAGATTAAGCCCCGATGCGCTAAATCCGTACCGCTTCAGGAACGTCATCAGAAATGCAAAGCCGGCAAAGATCATCACGTGTATGTCTTGGAAATCTGGAAGATGATAATTCGAGGGAAAGGAAAAACACAGCGCATAAGGAAAACCGGCGACCATAAGTCACACCGTGCTGTGGATATTACGGGGATATTTGCGAAGGTTCGACTCGGCGGGCTCGGACGTGACGGTTCGAAGCGTTTCATTTTTAACGGGCAGCAGCTCTTTTGCATAGTCGGTACAGAATCCGAACACGATGATAAACACCACCTGGACGATCAGTAGCAGCGCGTAGCCGGACGTTGATGATCCCGGCGTATGCATGGTGGAGTGGAGTCACTTAAACTTTTAAAGAGAAAACTTGACCAAGACTGGACTGGTGACAAACCCACGGAGCGCTAGCCGTGGCACATTTTTATCCGCGAACTGTCCAAATGGAACTGATTTCGGCGGCAGAAGCGTTGATGGATGATGGCTAGGATTTCGAGTGCGTTGTGGATAGAACACACACACACACACACACACACACATACCGGGGGAACGGGTTACTAAAGCGCGGTGGATGATAATGATGGTCAGCACAGCGGGAGTTAGCTGCGACTGCATGGACAAAAAAGGTGTGCAGAAGCTTACTTTTAGCAAAAGGAAAAAAATATATAATTTTTAATCAAATAAACAAATTATGTACCGAAGTAATTTATTGGTTAGTTGAAGAATATCGAATGGAATAAAAAAGATCTATTTTCTCCCACTGTGCATGTCAATCAAATACGTTGCAGTATGGTCTGCAAAATATCTGAAGTGGTTCAAATTTAACCGCAAACGTTCATAGGGACTGTTTTGCACCGACAGCCTCATCCCGCTACATACTTGTTGTCCCCAGTATTTCAGATTTGCCACCTAACACATGTGAGCGATCCTGTTGGACGCTGATTGAAAGTGAACATTTAAATTAGGAATAGGGGGTAAATGGATTATGTAAATTTATACAAATCGTTAACCCTACCGTCGTTGTACCCCAGTTGATTCAGTTTGTGACCGTGACCATGGATTAGTGCAGCGCCGTCCAGAGGAACTGGGACAGAACATATCCGGCGTGATGCTCTTGAAAATTTATGAACCACTTCACCGGTATCCCCACCGAATTTGGAAACCATCCTCGATTGCAAACGGTTTCGGGTGTTCTAGCACTGTGGAACCTGGCGTGCTTGTGAGTGGATTTAATTTGGAGTGGATGTACGGATCGATCCGCTCGTCCAACGATTGGAAGATGAACGTTCGACGGGTAGATTGATTTTCCAGACGTTCCGTTGATGGAGAGCGTTCCTATCCCTTGAATCAAGTATGGAAACGGGGTCGATTACGTTACCGCAAAGTCTGCTTTCGATTTTCGAGTCAGCAATCGAAATGTGCCGGGGCAATGTGTTCTGTTCTGAGGGATTTCCTATGTCAATAAAAAAAAACCTAACCGTAACGCCTTCGGTCACGCAAAGTCAAATGTGTCCCTGGAGACTGGAGGTGACATGGTAATGCGGTCTCTTAATTATAGATGAGAAGTTACGGTGAGGAATGGAAGTGAGGAATGTGCTGTACCGCAAGCTGAATGACAAACAACACACTACCCAGAAACTGAGCATTTACCAGAGGTTCGAAAACAGGAAGTATACCGGTTCGGTAATTTGGTGAAACTGAACTGGATGTTTATTGATTTGTAATCCTGGAACAGAGGTTAATGACAACTGGGGCAAGTGCTTACATTCTACCGGTAGGATTCAATTGCGCCATGGTGGAGCGGAATTTGTGGACGAGTCGTTAAATTACGGGAAGGGTTTTTGTGTGTTTTACAGAACAGTTTTCTACCGCTCAGGAACTGTACTCGTCCTGCATGGCTGGCGTGTACGAGGTAACGTTCTCGATCGGTGCATTGAGCACGACCTTTCGGAATATTAGATAAGCTATACCGCCGATGAGTAGGTTCACGATGGCGACTATCGTAATGATGGCCCATGCTGGAATCAACGGTCCACCTGTAATTGAAAAGATGATTAAACTTGAACCAAGTAAGAGCGTGTGTGCGTGTGTGTGGTGTGACTCACGTTTGAATGTTCGGTTGATGGTACGGCGTCCACGAAGAATCTTTCGACGCGCTTCCGTTTCATCTAAACACATGCTCAATACAACTGCATGGAGGAGGGAGGAAGAAAGATTGTAAACAATAAGAGAGAGGATATATTAGGTTAAGTAAACAAGGGTTTGGAAGTGTTATCCAGTTTGAGTAATTCATTTTTGCAACATTTTGACTCTGCATTATGTTATGTCTTGTTTTACGAGCTGGAGGACGTGATTAAAATTCTGATCCAATTTAACGACCTAACTGTTTGTTACTGCTTAAAGTTAGGCCACAGTTTCGATAAGACACCATAGCCATCATGAGTAAGATGCCGCTCCTCTGATAATCTCAGTTCGAGAGATTTATCTGATTGGACCTTGCACTGGCCTAGTCTTAACACGAAGAGCACATAGTTGGTATGCAAATGGATCACAGCACATTAAATACGTCTCGTTTGACTCGACAATCGTAAAAATGTGTTGCATTTCAGATGTTTCGCAATATAAGCACGACACACGGTGAAGTACACTGAAAACAAGGTGAAGTAATGGTTTCGTTCCAGGAAATATTCTAACGATGAATCACTCGTACCAGCTTCAAGGCAATTTGACACCACCCTGTACCCATTACGCGAGTTAGCAACGAGCGTCGGTAATCGCTAAATCAGCATTGGGAGTGTCGTGTTGTATCCAACGCGACGAGTTATGCTGATGCGGCGATCGCTGCTGGGCCGTTTATGGGCCGATAACGGAATCGGCTGAATTCAATAAAATAGTTAATTTCAAGACACCGAACTGTAAAAGACTCTTTCTATCTATTCAGAAAGAAAAGTTTTAACTCGCGTTTCATAATTACCGAGCATGAGCGTGAAGTACACTGCTTTGTTCTTAATGAGATGCATTTTGTTCCTCAAACTACGTTAGGGCAACTACTGTTTATATGCGCAAATAACTTTTTGTACACTGCTGCAACTAAATGCTTTCTTTAGCACAAACTGTTTTGGTTTAGGTTTGTTAATGGATTCAATCCTCGTTGAAGCGTTGGAGCACAATAAGACCTGTTCCAACGAAACGGGGTACACCCTAACGATGTTCTGTAATCAGTGTGCGATTGGCAAACGCACGGCGGATAGCGTTACAGGAGATAAGATAACAAACCTCTCTAACCCATCCGTGGGTACGATGCGTTCTCGCTTAGGGTACCTGTTACGCCGTTTAACGGACGTACGGAGTACCCTTCCCAGGTAACGGCGGTTGTGATAAGATAAGCGAAGTGTAGCCACAAGAGCTCGATCAAACGACTACAGATTTATTTTTTAGGTTAGGTTGTTGTATATATGCCACAAAAAAAAACTGCTGAATGAATGATAAAGATGATTAAAAGCACACTAGTTAGTATTGGTTTCGTCGTCTTCAGTCATCCAGTTGACAGAGACATGCGGTTCCACGAAGAACCCAATGCTCCTGGGGCATAACAGTGTCTAGCTCGAGGAACATGACGAAGTTTGTTGAGTGGCCGGTGGTAGAAAGCACACCACGTCGCTCACTAGTCTTGTAGATGGGACAGTCGTAGCGAAGTCGTAGCTCTGGGCCACTCTTTTCCGTCTTCAGTGTTGGAGACATCGAGATGATGGGCAGTGTGTCGTAGAGGATGCGTGACAGGGGCTCGTCTAGCCGCATGCTTTCCCGATTCCAGCGTGCACCCTCCAGGTAAAGACCCTGTGGATAAAGTTTTACGAATAAGGTTAGTCACGGTTTAGTTAGTGGATATATTTAGAGGTTTTAAAAGAAACTTGACAGGCCTAATCGATCCATTGTACTTACGTCGAACATTACGTAGTCTACGTTGATGCGTCGTTTGTCCTTGTGTAATGCGAGCGTGTTAAATGCAATAGTTTATGTCGATAAAAAATGTTGCTTAAAATATGTCTTATTCTTCATATAGTATCCAACAATGACTTCTACTTGATTACTACAAATTTTCGTTACTGTAACTTGGGAGTTATATACCTTAACAAATGTAGCCACTTCCGAGGAATCTTTCACGGCTTCGTCCGATTCAAAGCTGGTCACATCAAAATCCATAACCAGCTCGTCGATGCGTAGCTTAAATTTGCGCGAGTGGTTCTGCATAATACCGGTGAGGAAAGACTGAGTAAAGTAGAACCCACTCATCCAGTACACATTCGGTTCTCCTTCGTCGATCCAACGCTGGAAGAATGCCAGCCGTTGAACGAAATCGTTCACGTAGCTACCGAGCGGCTTTAGCGAAGGATAGCTCTTCGATAGCCAGGCCTTTGGTACACGCGAGATCTTCATCGCGCGATAGATGTTCTCCAGCTCCGGTATCATGCTAATCTGACCCTTAATTGCACGCTGCACGTCGACCAAACTGAGCCTAATGTACTCTAGCAATCGATTGAAGCGCGTTAGCTCTTGGCGCAGCACGGTATTCATAGAGTTTTCGTACTCGATCGGGTACAGTTCGGCGACGGCATCCACATCGTAGAGGTTGGGGAGCTTTTTGGCAATTTCGGTACAGAGCAGCAGGACCGGGTCCTCTTTTTGTTCCGTATCGGATGAAGCTGTTCCAGCGAAAAGGTGTGTTTGGGTGAGCAGAACTCGATCAAGAAGCTAAAACGAGATGAAAGGGTATTGCAATTGTTCGTTCGGGGTTTTAATCGGTGGTTCGTACATACCGACGATGTTTCATCAATGTTGCGTGTGATGTCAGCGTTTTCATGCAATCCAAACACCTCTGGATGAGCGATCATTGGCAGTGTGGAGATGTAGGCTAGTGCTTCTTTTGCAGTCGGCAGTTCCGGTACTTTGTAGCGTCCCGACTCTGTCAGCTGGAAGTTATCGATGTCGATGGTGTCTTGGTTGTAGATCCGATTCAAAAGAGCCATCAACAAGCGTCGATCCTTGTCGTCTGTTACACGCCCTCCATAGTTACACTCGCCCGTAAGATAAATGTGCCCCTCGAACGGGATCTTGTGGTACTGATTAAGGAACATCTTTAACTGCATCAGAGAAATTCTGTAGAATAAAGGTTGAGGTTAGTAATGGGCTTGAATGTAATGGGCGACGCAACTCCTTACTTAAGATCCGACTCGTTGAACTCGTACGGGATGTTCCAACCCAGTGGACCGAACTTGCAACGTTCCTGTACAACAGCATGGAAGAATACCAACGAAAAGACACCACGCAGCCATACCTTGCCGAGATCTCCATCGAACGCATCCGAGTAGAACGTATTGTTAGACAGTGGTTCCGTGGTGAAGATGCGTGTCATATTATTTTTCACACCTTTCGGAGCTTCGTTTGTCATTTTCACGCTATTTTGCAGGATGGACACCGGAAAACGGCGGCTAGGATATGACGTGCACCATAGCCTATACTTTGGATGCACCGATTCGTAAAGGCTCGAGTCCATGCAAATCTTCTCCAGCTCGTCCATGTACGACTCCGCTACATGGCAATTCTGCAGCACGACCCAATAGCCTAGCTTGATTGCGTCGAGAATAGTTCTGGTGGCCTTTGGACCCTGACCTTGTCCAAGTGAGATCACCCGGCAGTCGTCACTCATGTAGTGAGCGTTGGCGAACGTAAAGATGTTGTCCATCGGATCCGAACCGGGTGATAGCATAAATATTAGAGGGATTCTGGGAGAACTATCCCGGTACGATGTTTCCAAATTGAACTGTGGCGGTTCGACGTACGTTTTGCCAATATTTTGTACGATAAAGCGCTGTAATCCAGGCACTACTTTATCGGGCCGAAGACACTTCAACACGATCAGTTTGACAATGTTTTCGTGCCTATCGAATGGTTCTGGAAGTGGTTGTGCATCGGGATCATTTTGATCGTTGAAAGCTTTCCATTGTTCGATGTTGCGCATAAACGATTGTGGAAGTTCTTTGAGAGAGGGTAACGATCCGGCACGCACTATTTCCGACCAACATTTATCCGTGAGCCATTCTGGTGCGGGGTTTGGGTAGGGGTTGTCCAATGCTAGTCCACCGGCCAACAAGAAAGACAGTTCTGCATCTTTGATATCTCCCCGACCTCGCATAATCCCCAGACACAACACGAACGAAAACATTAGCTTATCCTTCTCGAACAACGAGCGACATACGTTGCTGTAGATGGCCATGGTAAAGTAGTCAGTGAGGTGTTTTAAACGCTGCTCCAAATCATCAGATTTAGGTGAATTAAGGATCGCCTGCACAAAGATATTCAGGAACCAGGTTAAGTTGAACTGGTACATGGGATCAATGTTTGCCAGCTCAGCCGTACAGAAGAAGATCACAGCCGAATGACGTGCTACCGGTATGTACTGTTGTCTAGCGGCATCAATCTCCGCCTCAGTAGCGACGGCAACTATCTGCTTCGCCTGTATCTCTTCCGACAGCTGTTTGCTCGAGGTGAGTATGTCGATCGCGTTCTCATCGTCCAGAATGTTTCCTTCGGCAGTTGAAAGCACCTGCAGGATCTTAGCCTCGGCGTTGTACAGTGCCTCCTGGTTTTGAGCCGATTCTATGATGAGCGACTCCTTTTTCTCCTGCAAATCTGGACGCTCCTGTACGATTACCGTACCGAGCAGCTGCGATCGCAAGCCCTGTTCCGTGATCATGAAGTTCATCAGCGTCACCATGACGGCCGTTTCGGGCAGATAGTGCGGATTTCGCAGGTTGGTCGTGATGTAGAAGCGGAAGTTGTCATTATACTCAATCATACCATCACCAAACTTAATATTGTACGATCCTTTCTGGTAGATGATGTTTTTCTCGAGAATCGAGTTGAATCCGGAATCGATGTTCTCACCGACATTCTCTAGCAGCACCGGGTACCCGTTGATAATAGCATTCTCCACGATGCGCATATAGTTGGCTTCCATTTGTTGGATGATCTTGAGGTTGTTCGCTTTCTCCATGTTCTTCACCCACTTATTCGCCTGTCCCTCTGGATCAATCATGAGCGGCCAGCGACGTGCATGCTTCACAATAATTCCATTCTCGACGGAAAAGTTATCGGTCGGCAGGCCCCAATTAGACCAGCTACGAATTTGCAACGGATTGCCGAGCGTCGTGATCAAGGAGAAATTCTCGGTGCACGGTATACGACGCGTGACCGCTTCTGCGTTCCATGCCTGAACGATTGTCGAGCGGAACTCGGTGGTGAAGCAGCCAAGATAGGCTACACATCCGGCGGCCAACAGCACATCTCCCACCACGTTGCTAAGCGATTGGTGCAAATTGAAAGCACACTCGGACCATCGTCGCTTTTCTCCACCAAGACCACCGATCAGCTGCTCCGCTCGGATCAGCTTCTTTTCGCAGCTATCGATTTCGTCCTCGAGGCGTTTCTTTTCTCGCGACTTTTCGGCAAAGAAATCGTTCAGCTTCTGCAGCTTGTCGAGGATTTCCTGCAGCTCGGCACGCTTCGAGTTGAGCTTTTCCATCTGCATTGCCAGCTCGGCTTCTGCTTCGGCTAGAGCGATCTTTTTCGGTGCTACAATTTTGGCGACACGGTCGTAGATCTCCATTGCACGCACCCAGCGACAGAGACCTTCACAGGCCATTGAAATGCTTTTGATTTTCTCCGGCACAAACTCACGATCGGCAATGTATCTGTGGAGTGGGAAGGCATTTAAATTAGGTGATCCCTACTAAGCGACAATGCAAGCGGAAGCTCCTTACACTTCTCTGATTTTCTTCATAACAGGTATGGGGATGTTATCCTTGTCGAAGGTCTTCAAGCTGTCCAGAAATTTGAGGTCTCCCAGCATCTTTTGCGAAGGTCCCCAGTAGTCTTCCACCAAGTGACCATCTGGAAGGGAATGCAAACTTGTGTAAAGGGAACATCTTCACCACCACCAGAAATACTCACTCGGATCAGGCTTCCTATCAGGTTTGATGCCTCGAATAACGCAAACCGCTTCCAGTACGAGCTTCACACCCGACGGCGGGTTTTTCATCGACTTCACCACAGTAATATCTGCCGGTTTGAGCGTATCAAGGGCAGCTAGAGCGGCCTCAAGGGCCGGCACCGCTTCCTGCAGATCGCTTTCACAATCGTCCTTAATCGCTTGTGCGGATGCGGCGGCCTCGTTCGCTGCCGTTTCATCAGCTCCCACGATTTCCTTCTTCTTTTCAGCTTCCGCCGTTTCGCGCTCGATATTGACCATAATTTTCTCCGTTTCGTCGGACGTTTGTTTCAGCATCGGTTGCAGATCTTGCAGCTGGTTCTGCATGACCGATACCTGGCCGGCGGCAAAGTCTAGCTTTTCCAATCCGGTAGTGTAACGATCGCGTTGTGTAATGGTTTCCGAGTACTTTTTGTGGTACAAGTCTTTGAACGAGCGTAACATCTCCAGATAGGAAGTTGGAGTTACGTAGTTACGACGACCCAGCTCGTTAAAGAAGCGGTTCGAATTATCGACTACAGAGTCATTGAAGACCAGCACACAGTCGATAAGCTTGACCTCCAGCTCGGTGAGCTTGCGTACCTTTGGATCCTTTTCGTCCGCTGGCTCTACCACCTCGACGCTCGATGACTCGCGTGACATGGACAATCTCTCCTGACTGCTGACGAGATCCATCGAGCGAATGAAAAATTCGGCCACCTTCTGCAGCGCATCATCGGGCCAAGCCGTGAACCAATCGATTGTGCAGCAGTTGATGAGCGAGGGATAGATACGAAGCCGCTTCTTGAATGAGTCTCCAATCGGCGAGAACGCCAGCGCTATGTGAAGGTTCTCGCGGACACGTTCCACGAAAAAGCTGTAGAGTGACAGCGCTGTCAGATCGATTGGTTTGTTCGTGGCCTGAACGATGATTTGCATTTGTTCGAGGATCACCGCCTTCTCCTCGGCCTGGAATAGATTGGGCAGGTCGGCAGTGTTGAGAAGCGAATTGATGTCCTCCACGAAGGCTTCCTCCTTTGCCTGCGAGTCGTTAAACAGGAAGACGGTTCGTTTCCCTTCGCAGCCCGCATACATCAGAAGCTTTTTCATATCCTCGCGCCACTCGTTGAGTGTGTAGCTGCGTGTTACTTCTACCTGAAAGACGAGCGAGTCGCTCATGCTGGACGCTAGCTTCACGGTGCTCCGTCGTCCAGAACCTCCGAGACCTACCATCAGCAGGTGTCCTCGGGGCATCTGGAGAACTCGTGACACGCGGGATATGTGTTCGATGGCAAACCGGAACAGGACCAAGTTCATGGGCGATTTCGATCGTTCGTTGTACTCCGACAGATAGAAGTTGATGTTCTTTTCCAGCTGTTCCCAGTTGTCAACCTCGTCGTAGATCCGAGTTACGGCGGCAGGTTCCATGTAGTTACCGAACAGCAGATCGCGTATATGTTTATCTGATACCTTCTGGCCCGGTTCGAGACGATCACCAAAGGCTTGCTCAAGCTTCAAGCGTAGATGTGTAACGCACGCATCATCGACTAGACGAAGTAGCTTCAGCTTATCGTCATCTTCTACTAATCGATCGCAAAACACGCGATACGTTTCGTGCACCCAGAGACGTACCAGCTTCTCCGGATCGGGTAGCTTTTTTGAGGGTAGAAGAACGATCCCTTGATACACGCGGGAAACGTCCCGTAGAGAGAAGAGATAGTGTGACTTTGCCGGTGTTGGAAGAAAGTTTTCGATCGCTCCACGATACACCGCAATTGCTGCTTGGCTGAGCAGCTTGCTGAGTCGGGCGACGGGCTCCGGAAACCCTTTCGCAAAGTGCCAATCACCGATGGATGAGAATATGCGCATCAGGGTGGTATCTTCGAAGGAATCTATTGACATCACGAACATGTGGCGATAGAGTCGCTGCGGGATGTAGTTACTGCCTCCGATCGGTCCCATAGCCGCGATAAGCAGTAAATCGATCAACTCGATCTTGGATGTATCGCGCAGATCGGACCATATACGATGGTCGAGCCAAGTGCGTACGAGCTCCAATGGTGGCTGTGAACCATAGTCGTCACGAGCCGGCATGGCAAGATCGTCGATGAAGTTGACACACTCCTTTCCGACTGGTGGCCCGTACACGCCCTTTCGTCGACGATCCAGTTTGCTCATGATCGTGTCTTGCACCTGGGCGGCTGTGCTCCGTGCGGAACAGTTAATAATGTTGGAGATAAATTTCGCCTTGGGTAGTTCTCGAATGTAGTTAGAAATGGTAGCACTTTTGCCTGTTCCGGTTGGACCGGCCAGCAGGATCGGAATACCGTTGCGAACGCATAGATTGGTCCAGTAAAGAATGTAGCCAGTTTCTTTGGTAGGAATCATCAGCTCCGAAACGATGCACGCTTCCGGAAGCACGAGCTCTTCGGTTGTTTGCCAAGGCCACCAATTTTCGTGCTCATCGAATCGATAGTCCATGAAGTTCATCTTTTCCGGGTACATCTGGCCACGGTTAAGGGAGAAGTGTTTCGGCTTCGGGTGATCTTCATTGGCACCGTACAGTATCTTCCGCAGCAGGGGATCTATCATTTTGCGTCCCTCGTTGGTGACGGACGAAAAATAGCCCCAAGCGAAACAGAAGAGGAAAGTCTGCTGAAACTGTATCTGTGTGTAGTTTGGTATGCGTGTGCAAAATATGTAGAAGAACTTGGAGAACATCTAGAACGAAAAGAGATTAGAATTGCGGTGAAGCTGTTTCTGGAAAGTTTGTGTCACGCATATCTCTAGTACCGAATAGCATTGCATCTCGGAGATTGGTAGGACGGTTTTAACCATCTTCAGAAATTTCAGCGATGGAGGTATCAACCACTCTACCAACTGTTCGAACACACCGATGCTAATCTCCGACACTCCTTTCTCTTCTAGCACTAGCAGAAAAGATTTGTGTAGAGCGATCCATCCTAGCTGGTGTGGCTCCATGTAGATCATACCGCATCTAGAAATGAACGTGACATAAGTAAACTTAATCTTCATGCCCATAAATATTACTGAAGCAGTCTACTGAACCTACCTGGATACGGTTGCAGGAGACGCTTGCTCCAGATCAACTGGTTCGAACACAAGATTCATAAGTTTTGTCATCTGAATAATTTCTCCTGACATCAAGCACAGCTTCTTGTTGTCATCGAGCACCGTGTTTAGATTCTCGATCCATACCGCATCAACCGGTCCGTCAAACAAAATCCACTGCCGCTCTGGGCTCGTTGTGTTTACCATCTCTCGGAAGGTGTTCGCTAATACCCCGTCCGACCATTCATGCGATGCTGGATCGAAGCTACCGTACAATTGCCCCATAGAAATGGACTTTGGATTTATGATGCGGTACTGCACACCTTGCTCCTCACACTTTGGTCCCTTCTCGACACGTAGCTCACGTAGCGTTTCCGCCAACACTTGATAGGCCGTCGTTTTACCTCCCATCGATTCGCCAACTATCATTAAACCGTGGCGCACAAGCATCATCTCGTAGATCTGCATGATCTTATCAATGTACCAAGCGGTAGGCTGTAGCTTCCTTTTCACCAACTTCACCAGCAATATGCGCACAATGTCGTCTCGAGCAGGCTGTAAATAAATAGTGTTGAGCAACAGAGGAAGAGATAGCAGACGAATTTTACATACCGGAGGAAGATTGACGCCAGGAAACAGATCCTTGTAGATGCCTTCGAACAGAGGTATATCCTGTTGCAAGAACTTTGGTAGATTCACATCAATAATAGCACGCAACACGATTTGATCCTCTGCCAGGTGTGGTTGAGTACGCCGCAATGAACCTGCTGCCATTAGGACGGATTTGACCGCCCGCATACCGTAGTCGTAGTGGAACTGCGAGGACAGCTGTTCCGAGCAGAGCTTGTACGTGTGAACGATCTTCTGCGCCAGCACACGAGCATTATCAAACCCGTTGGAGTAGAGTGTGATCTCACCGATCATGGCATAATCGGGTACCATCATGGCTACCGTGCGGAACAACACCTTCAAGTTATCTGGCAGCTCCGTACGTCCCGCATAGCCAGGATTCATCGTGATGAAAATGTTGCACGTAGGGTCAAGCTTCAGGTGCGTATCTTCGAACGTAAATTTGGCAATCTTCTGTGCGATGGCATGTTGTATGGTGAGAATCTGTTGTGCTACGACTGAGAGCACCTCTAGCTCGATACGGTTGAACTCGTCGAAGCATGCCCACGAACCGGACTGGGCGAGACCCTTGAAGAATTTACCCAACGCTTTGTAATCCAACCCATCGGAGCAGTTGAATACGACGCACTTCTTTGCAACTGCTTTGGCAAGATCTTTACAGGTTTCTGTCTTGCCGGTACCGGCCGGTCCCTCAGGAGCTCCGCCCAGGTTCAGCTTAAACGCACCCATCAGAGTGCGGAAGCATCGATCGGTGAGTGGTGTCGTTACGAGCCGTCCCGTATTGCCAAGATACTCCATGCCGTACTTAAGGTCTGTGGTGACCATACTGACACCGACGTAGCTTTGCTTGTCATCGTCGTCAATACGCCAGTAGTACCGAAGCTGTGAGAACCAGTTGAAATCCCCGACGTCGCTTATCTGCTTCTCGACGAGCAAATTGACAATGTCCCGAGCGTGTACATCGACGACGATCAGAGCCTCGATGGTGATCGTTGCTCCAGTGCTGAGATTTCCTCGCACTAGATCCACCAACTCTGCTATCTGATTGCTACAGATTTTTCCAAACTGCGGAAGCTGTCCTTGCTGTATCGCTTCTTCGGCCTCCTCAGTCCATTTCAGACACGATACGACTTGCACGGCCTGACCAGGCCAGTTCAGTACCCACACTTTGCGAGGATCGTTCGGGTAGCGCTCGTACGACTGCCAAATCTGTTCCTTGACACTTTCCAACATTACTGTCTCGACCTCCTTTAGCCATTTTTCAACTAAACCCTATTGAAAATGAACCAACATATGATTAGCAAGGTACGCACATACCATTCATTCCCCATACTTACGTTGGCAAGATTGGGGTTGACCTTTCGTACGCACGGAATCACTTCCTGTTCAGCAGAAGTAATCGCCACGATCTCCATCTGCTGATCGAACTGCAGCGAGTGAATGCCTTCGAAGCACTTCTTCAGATGTGGCTGCACACGTAGCGGATCCTTTGTTTCGGACAAAATTTCCAACAGCTCGTCGTTTGAGAGGAAAAAGAAGCGGGCAAAGAAGAGCCGCTTCTTCTCGAGATACATATTGAGACCCTTCTGGATCTCCTCCAGATCGGTGTACGCCTTCCGGAGCGTGTTCAGCAGCTCTGGATAGTCTGTCGCCTGGATGACGTGCGCATCGGCCGTGGTGTGTTTCATGATCTTGCGGAATACACGGTCGACAGCCTTGAAGTGGCGGCCCTCGGTCGGCATCTGACGCAGGATGTCCTCGGAGCTGAAAATCGGCTCGAGATACATCCAGGTCGCCTGCACCTGCAGCCAGGTATCGATAATGTCTTGCATGGAAATGAGCTTGTCCTCCCAGTTGTTTGCTTTCGTGCCGAGTGCAGCAATATATGGGGATCCTCGCATCGCCTGCGCCTTCAGAATGTGATCGTCCAGCAGAGTCTGTATCTCGTCGACGGAGGATAGGATGTACATATCGCTGTCCCGGTACGGCACGCAAACGAATAGCACGTCGGTCCACTCTTCCTGCATGTTGACAAGCTGAATGTTCAGCTCGTACTCTTTGCCGGCCGCGTTGGAGATCTCCTCGAGACGCTCCTGTATCTTGACGATATCGATCTCCACCATCTGGCTGAGCGAATTGTGCACGGCGGGGTTCACTTCTTGGCCCAGTTCTTCCGAGATCTGCTTCCAATGGCGATCGCACAGCCCCTGGCGGCAGACAGACTCCAGGATCGGGAGGTACACCTTAAACTTTTCCACCTTCATGCGTATCTGCTCGGCGACACGCTTCGCCTGTGGGCTACCGGTAAGCTCCTTCAGCAGTACCGAGATCGCTTGATACATCTCCTCCACCGCGTTCCGTATGATGTCCGCATCGAGATCTTTGAAAGGCCCAAAGTACCACACCTCGTGACAGGTGTCAAACTTGTACGCGGTATGCCACAGCTTCTCAACCGGTCCCATCTTTTCGATCATCTCATTAAGCGACGGGAAGAAGGAAAGATCGATCTGCAGTAAGTTCTCGTTCGTGTTGATTTCCTTTGCCTCTCTGCTACAATCCTAAAACAAGAGTGATCGAGATGTGAGTAGCTCGAACGCAAGTGAAAGCAGGCCCCGTTGACAAATACTTCTAAAATCTTCATCAACCCATCCACCGTATCCACTTTATCGCGCAGATCGTCCAGCGAGAGCATTTCGCGTATTTCTCTCGTACGAAAGTGATCCATCTTTTTCTTTTCCGTCATCAAGTACTGTTCGAATTTGACACGACGTTCGCGTAAGGACGTTTCAAGGTTTTCACGAACCACTGATAATCGGGCCCCGCTAAGGTCGAGCACCTTTTCCAGCTCTTTGGGCCACAGGAACAGCCGGGAGTTGAGATTGATGTCTTCCTCTGATGGAGAAAAGGTAGTTTAAAAATAGAGTCTACTAAGAAAGCCATACGTTTGGAACGAGAACATAAATGACATACGATCAAGAATGGCATGAGTGAGTAAGAAAATAACTCGCTGTGCGACTTGTTTGATTTCGCTTGTAAGCTGGTACATGCGCTCCTCCCGGCATTGGGTAAGATAGTTCTGCAGGGCGACGACTTCCGGCGTCTCTTTGGGTCTTTCACCAGCGTGCAGCGACATATCCTCGAACTCGTCACAAATTCTAAAAATATAAAAACCCGTCAATTTAAGCTGAATAGAAAAGGATTCTTGTCCGCAGACACTCACCTTCTATTATCCACCTGATTGAGCGTGATGAAATAGTTGATGACAAAGTTCTTGAGATCGTTCACAAGCTTTTCCAGCACCTTGTTCAATCTGCTATTATCGAGCATGAACAGATTGAGCGGTATGAAATCTCGCAGGTAGTAGATGCCATTCAATAGGTCGGTAAATTTTTGAACCAGCTCTTTGAAAATGTCCAGTGGCGGAAGCTCTAGTTGTGAGAAAATGCCCTCCGTAATGAGCTTCATCTTGTTTGCCAACACCGGGAAGTAGTACTCGTACATCGGATACAGGTACACCGTCGGACCGGTCTGGTTGGCAATGACAATCCTCTTCACACGCTCGTACAACTTCTGCATGTCATCGTTATCGGTGCGTATGAAGTGCAGATAGCCCAGCTGCTTCTCGTCCTGAGTGAGATAGTACTCGAGCCTTGGGATCTTGTAGCCCACCTTCAGTATCTTGACGAAGTAGCTTTTGAACAGGTCGGGCAGTTCCTCCATGTACGGATAGATGATGATCTTGCCGCTGCTCTCCACAATGAAGGAAGTTCTTCGTTCGTCACTGTTGGTCAGCACGAAGTCGTCCGACTCTGAGGCCAGTATGTCAGGATCATCGTCGTCCACCTGGTACAGCGAGAGGTCACTTTTCTCAGTAGTTTTTTCGATGTCTGTGTGGTGTTGCCCAACTACCGAGACGGTGAGAGTCATGAAGGGTTTCTTCTTCACCTTTGGCTCCTCTCCGGCAACATCGCCCTCCCGATACACTTCCAACGCTTCAACAAGATGATCCAGACTCTTCTTGATGAGTTCCTGCAGATGGTATGAGGTGAGCGCGTGGATGCAGTTGAAAAAGATAGTGCCCCGTCCACCGTGGCTGGAGTTGCGCGGTACCAGATCTTTCCAGTATTTGCGCATCACATCTACCAGATCTGCTACTCGTGGCATCCAGTCGTTGATCAAAATCTGGAAGAAAAACGAAAACCATTAATGATGGTGTTTGGTGGAGAGCAAATGGTGGTTGAGTCTTACGTCTCTCGTTATTCGACAGCTGTTGTGTATCATTTCAGTTATTTTGTCAGCATGCATCGGTATGTCGGTGCTGTAAAATTTCACCGAATCGACCACCAACAAATTGCTGTACAGCTTGTGCCATAGCATATTGATCGCTTGCAGCACTGGGTGGTTAATCATGAGAACCTCCTCCAGCCGATTCTTTGCTATCTGTATGGAACACTTCCACGGAACTGGAGCGACCATAGTGGCGATCGGGAACTCGGGTGGTTCGATCGCAAGTTGAAGGCGGGATCGTTCCGCTTCCGAGCGTAGTATGTACCGTAGAAAGGCACGCTTAACGTAGTACCGGTAGTCTTCCTGCAGGTCCATGAGCAGTATGATGAAGAAAACGGCCTGATCTCGTGCCACACCGTGATCGGTATCGAAGAGGTAGTCCATCAGTATCACCTCGGGATAAACGTCGGGCCACAGCTGTTCCTCTTCCAGGATGAACTTGTACGCCTGCTTGAGATGGTTTAGCCGTTGATCTACTCGCGGCAGTATCTTTTTGATCAAATGTGAAGGATAGTGGTTGATCTTCCGCACATCCAGCTGATCGAGCACGTTCAGTGTGCGCTGCTTCATTGCGTCGTCGAAGAAATACATTGCATGGCGGAAGTTTTGCTCGTATCGTGAAAGTATTTTATGCTTTTGCTCATCCGGATGGACGGGCAGTAAGGCTTGAAGATATTTCAGTTTCCTGGCAGAACCAAGAGGAGGTTAACAGGTGCTGGAAAACGAATGTTTAGTAGAAGAACTTACATGCTTTCCGATTGCTTGAGTTTCTTGATGTACTGCTCATTGGTAAGTCGTTTATTTTTCACCTTCACCTGATAAACATTCTTGCTCTTGGAGGTGCACTGCAGGAGGAAAGAAGGAAACATAGAGTGTAAGACTAATATTGAGATGTACGGTGAAGATGAACGTACAAACTGAGGTCTTCGCTCTTGCTCTTCCTTTTCCCGGCGTCGTTTTTCCGCCTCCCGTATACTCTTTGCAATCATCTTATCCAGATGCTTCTGTATGCGACGCAACGCTTCCTCGTTTTCCTCCGGCGTACGGTATGCGAACTCGTCAAACTGAAACTTTTGAGGGCGCTTCTTTCGCCACAGCGATGGTAACTTCCGGCGACCGTCATCATCGTTGCGACCATAGCGACGGAAAAACTCGTTGCCCCTAAGCACCGGTTTGGTGAGCGCTAGGTCGTGAAAAATTTTCAACCGGAAACGCTTGTACACCTCAATCATACGATCGGTGGCGTCTTTGTCTTTTCCAGCCAATGGACCACGCACGTCTCGGGCAGGTTCACCACGACAGTAAATCTTCGATGTCGAGGGACGCGGGCTAGGGTCGGGGTGAGGGAACGATGTGGCACATTCGGTTGGCAGTAGTTCGGGGTCAAGCGTACCATCACCGCGCGGAGTACGATGAAGACTGTAGTCCTTGGTGAAGCAGCTCGATTTGGTGGAGTGAATTTTCCCTAGAAAGTGTACAAACAGTTGAAATAATTAATATATACATGCTTTCGTCGCTCTTGACCTACCGATTTGTTCCTCTATAAAGGTGCGTGCCGGATCCAGAGGAAGCTCATCCTTTCCGTGGTTAAATTTGTAAAATGGAACATCTTCGATATGACGCTTGAGTTTGGGCTTGGGTTTCTTCGTTCGTCGCATTGTTTTGCTCAAACTAAGAACAAATCTTTAGAGAAAATCGTTTTAAACGCACAGCTTGTACAAAACGATCTGCACAATTAACTGCAGCCTGCTAAGAATGAAAAATGGCTCAAATTGTTTACTACCGGTAAACGAAAATGAAGCAAAGTTTTAGTTGCCGAAGCAATGATCTCCAACAGCAACCGACAGGCCAGCGAGCACGTGCCGGATGTGCAACAGGTGTTTGGTTGGGTTGTGAGTACAGCAACAGGAACTTGTTGCAAGGTTTGTTTTGGAAGGAGTTTGTTGAAAGCAGGTAAACATCAACAGGTGGCAAAATAAAAGTTTTCAAAACAAAAACATGTTTCCATGCCATTTTATGAATGTGGGTCACACGTGCGAATGCATTCCACCACATTTTGTTAAGTTTTGTGTTGTTTTTGTTTACTAAACAGAAGGGAGCAAAAACTCTGATAATCGTAAAAGAAGTAAAATGACGCATACATAGAACAAGACATTAATTTGCTCTCACAAGGAGTACAGAAAAAGGGTTTGGATAAAGGAGCACTAAGTTACTTTGACCTTGAACCAGACCTGCTGCCTTGAATGAGCTTTCTTTCATTATTCTCAAAGCATCAGATATTTTGGCCACATTATATCATTCCATTTCAGTCTCAGGCTACCTTTCTTCCTATTTGGCACTTCAATCTCGAAAGGTTTCGGCCTGCCATTTCTAGTTTTCGGTGATTTAATTTAGGCCAGTAACAAGATAGTCAGGCTTTTGTATGGGGAAGCGGTCTGGATGGGATTTAAACCCCGGTCCTACTGAGTAACTTTAATATTCGAAACTACCTAAAATATAAAAATAAAATGTGAAGAAAAAGCGTCGTGTTTGTATCCGCTATTCCCATAGTGTTGATAATGGCATACAAACTTGTATTGTGCGCTAGCTTGTGTGTTCAGGTAAATAGATGGTAAAGCGCCATCTATGAACGAATAGCGAAAGTGTGCTACCTCTTTTTAATAGACCATAAAATGCTTTTAATACTTTATTTAAAGGAATTACTTAAACAGAAAAAAGGATGGTAATTTAAGTTATCAAAAAATCTTAAAATACACGAACTACAATATCGCCTTGTTGTATAGTGAAAAATATGTTTAATGAAAGCTCAAAAATCGTGTCACGAGATTTTGGATTGTAAAAAAAAACTGAAACACACCTAAAATAAGTTCGTTGATCAGTGTTATGATAATCAGTCTAGAAACAAATTAAAATTTAATCTTCCTCCAACAGCAAGTAATGATTGAAATTAAGAAAGACGAAGTCCTTAAACGGCACATGGTTGCCCATTTGTAACGGAAGGAAATGGGTGGTTGTTAAGTTTGCTGAAAAGATTTATTTCCACCAGCGCTTGTACGAAACCACTTGCAGCTTTAATAACAGTCCATTTAGGGAAATCGCTTGACCTGTCAAAATAGAAAATTTATGAACTCAGTCACCCAGCTCGATCCCCGCGAGCGAATTAAGCACACTCGTTCCCTTCGAACGAGCGGCGTAAATGAATTTGTATTTTAAAACCCCGTAAGACAGAGTATTCGGCTCCCCTCTATTAGCTGTACAAAACGCAACCCCGGTCACGGCCACCACCGGCACCTTGATCGGACCGAAAATTAACTTCCAAAGTCAATGAATGCAGTCCGCGGTGCCAGCGAGGGTCAGCATTTTTATCACCCCTGGCCGAGGTGAGCCGGGTTTTCGGGAACGGACGGACCGAACCCAGGGCTATAACTTACGCGCGTAATCCACCCTTCATCCGAGGCGGGATAAGAAGTGTTCCGTTCCGCCCACTCGTGGGTGCCCGCTCAGTGCCCGCGTAAGTATCAATTAGTGCGAGAGTATTCCGTGCAACTAATCAACATCGGGTGGACAAGCCCCTCGATTCGAATGCTCGAATGATGGTGGTGTGCTGCGGTTCGTTATCTCCGGGGCCAGAATTCGTGTCGAACCCAGCTGTCCTGCGGACCCTTGAGCCCGGTTGGATCACGACCAGGACGCGCGCTCCCACAGTCCACGTATCCTACTGGAGCTATTAGCAGTCATTTACGTATCCCCTGGGACAGGCACAATTGCCCATCGTCTGCCACTGACTCCAGCAAAGCAACTTTGCCCATTTTATCGAGGGGATTCAGGATTCCCCAGGTTTTGCCCGTGCACCACGTGCGTTCTTCCACGATGCACCGCATCGTCTCCTCGCTCCGGCCAATCGTAAGCAGAATAATGTCGGAAGCAATTTTCGTGCCTGAAGCTATAATTAAACGAACGAGCGCACGGGCTCATGTCACTCGGATTAGATCGCGAGGTAGACGTTAGAACGCACTCCACTAAAAAGCGGCGAAGGTTTTAGAAGGTTTCGGGGTGGCCAAAACGGGCAGAACGGTGATGATTCGTTTGAAATTACAATGACATTATTCGGGAACGGGGCGGGCACTTTGTAATGGCTCGGAGCAGTGCTTTGGATGATTCATTTTTGCGCCCAACAGGTCGGATGCCTGTTGCGATGGTTTACGGTTTGATATAGATTTTCCAGCAGCATAGAAAGGGGGTTCAAATATTTGGAAAATGTAAGAAATTGTTGCGCGACAGAGAGACAGCGGCCGTTAGGGAAAAAATGCTTGAAGCTTTATCTCGGTCAACGTATCCATGGTCGCTTTGGGGTAATGGTGAAACCGAATTGCTCGGTAACTTAATTTCCGAAAGAATTTATAAAGAAATTGCAGTAACAGACACTTTTCGACATTTCGCGTTTCAGGACGCCTGAAAGTATGCAATTCGTGATCAATTGTAATTTGGTTCATGTGGTCCACAATCTCTAGTGAAGTCTATTTTATTTGTAATCAAAAACGCCTTAAAGTATGCAAAAAATAAGTCGTACAGCCTAAATTCATGCAATTTACACTGCTCAATCGTCTATGATTGTTCTAACGAGCGCATGGTTCATGCGCTTCGGTGGAAAGAAGTACTCGTACGAGATTAATTGAACTTGATGCAACCCAAAACTAACCATTTAAACACACATCATACCCGCGTACAGCAAATTCATCGAGCAGCACTGGGTGCAAATGTTTGCATTAACTAAATAAAAGCTTCCGCCTTATCCCACCATCCCATCGATTCGCGCGTTAGATTGAATAACGCTCGTATTGATTCAGTTGCCATTGACCTCGGGGGCCATCGTATGCGAATCTCCAATCGAGCCTAGTTCAATATCGCCGACATGGGCCAATATTTGCATGCTGGTACGGCCGGACGTAGAATGCGCGATTCTATTTGATTGGCAAAAAGCTTCGGCAAGGTTCGTCAGCGCACCCACTCGCACCACATACGGGTGCTTTCATCGTAGATTTGCACCGAATAAAAACGAGGCCCCATTTTTACCTCACAAAAGGTCTGGTAGGAAAAGGGAGATCCACTGATTGAGCCGATTAATTGCTTCGTCTAGCGTTAAGAGTCAATGGTGGCAATTTGCTGTACAACAATTAGACGAACGCTTTGCCGCCGAAACATGGCCGAACGGAAGCGCAGCATAATGAGCATCTCGTGAGCGTTGCTATTAAATGCTGACCAACCAATAGTTGATGCTCTAATCTATTGCTGTGGACAACCCGTCCCATTCACCCTGGCACCGTCTGAGGGGGCTCGGCACGAGTGGACAATAATTTTGCATCGCTCCAACCGTATGGCACCGTAGTACCGTACAAGGTGTACAAAAGCCTGTCAGCTTTGGGAGAAAAATCTGCTCGATTGCGCGAATAATGCGCCCGCATTGCCAGCTGGCGGAAATGCAGCCAGACGCGAACCGACGGGCGCCCGGACCGAAGAATTAATTAAATGAGCAATTTACACATTGCCATTTATTTATTGTGTAAAAGTGTGTGCGATAATGGGACCCATTCGCGGTGCATTTGCCGGATGGCATTCGCGTCGGTCCGGGTCCGTGCGACAGTCGCGTGCTGAGTGAGATAAAATAATAAACAACTGTTCCTTCCCATACTTCCCTTTTGTCCTTTAGCATTAAAAAAAAAACAGGAACGATAACAGGCACAAGAAGCACAGGGGCGAGGCGAATGAAATGCAACGCATGGCACGCACGGAAATCGTCAACATATTTGGTCGACCGCGGTGCCGTTTCAGGTGCAGTATGCTCTTTTCCATTGCACAGTGGCTTGCATTTGTTTGGCTGCATTTTAAAGCAGTTTGTTTTGTGAAGTGGATTTTGTGTGGGTATTTTACTGAATGATTAAAGTGAAGCAGCGTAATCGAAAAGCATAAACAATCAATAGCATAAAGCAGTGAAAGAAAAATCTATTTATAACAATTGTGACAAAACAGCGTAAAGAAATCAAAACAAATATTTGCATACTAACAGGCGCAACGTACAAAAATTGGCTTAGGAACATCATCATGTTTATCGTTTTAAAATGGAGAAATATTGATCTAAGTATTCTATGATTTCGTTGGACATTTTACATAAGCCAATGAGCGATAAGCCACAATAATCAATTACAAAAATAGAAGACCATTTATTCAATGCTAGATTATCGGTTCTTCGAAAGGGTCTTAATCGAGATTTACTCTTGTTAAAAGCTTATTGTGAAGCTGTCCGATAGGATCAGCAAATTAATGCGAATTGTTGGTTACATGGAGTTAATATTTTATTTTACTCTGAATTCATTTGCACAAAAGTTTGTGCTCAAAAATTCTTTTGTAAGTGTAATTAATAATTTAGATGACAGTGAAACAATTTTTTCCCCAATGGCTTGATGCTTTGATATCAAATATTTTATAGCTAAAAATACCTTTCCAACTACACACACACAAGTAAAGCATTGTGACTGATGATGAAGCATTAAGCATCGCATGAATATACATTCTGTTAATTCTTTACTTCGGTATGCATCAACTGAAAGCTGCACCGGTATCATTCCTCCTACAACGATGCACCGAACATTTGCTGCGCTGGCGCTGGAGATTATGTCGCGCGAGCGCCAGCAACAAGAAGAAAACAATCGAAAAATAAGCACACGGGTATGGATAGGAATGCATATAGTAAAATGAAAAACAAAACACAAAAAAAGCAAACCAACAAGGCAACAATCCGATAATAATCAATAATGAATGGTTTCAATTTGGTACGTCTCGGTGAGCATTGTTTCGGGGCACGGGGAACGGTGGCGAAGATTGGCGGGTTGGTCGGGCATTAAAAATCGCAGTCGCACCGTGCTGGGAATTAAGTGAAGATTTATTTACGAATCGAAATGTATTGTAAGCTTGTTTTATTATTTTCTTTCTTTTTTGGTTTTGTAACCAAATTGATGGACTTTTTTTTTGGTTGGTTCACACCGGTACAGAATAATTGTTGAACCTGTGATTAAAGCAGCAAGAGCAAACATTCATTTTGCAGCGTTTATTGTGTTTAATTACATGTTTTTCTACATGTGGTAATTCAATACAACAATACAAATGCGTTTTTTGTGGAACGTTTGATTGCAAACGGGGTGATGTTGGTGGTTGTTTTTCTGTGGCAGATATTTGTTAAGCAATTAAATGTATTATATTTCTGTCCCTTTCGAATGCAAAAAAAAAAAAAACTGCGAATAAACAGGATAAAAGCATTGATTTGCACCGACATAAGATAAATTTGACAGGCGTATTGCATACCTTTGGTCGCCCTCGTGCAGGGAGGCAACGGTGGGATGTTAATATTTGGGTAAAAGACTCGAGAAGGCCCCCCCTAGAATCTTTTGTGTGCAGCACTGTGGCCTGTCATTTTTGTTGTACAGTGGGATTTCTGTATGGTCAAAACCCATTTGATGTAAACATTGTGCATTGTTCCTTAATACTTTTAACAGACAGCGAGTAGAACTTGATACAATACATTGTAACAAGTGGTTTGAGATTATGATATTCTTATGTTTCCTCCTTTGCTGAATATCAATGCAAGGTAACAAGTATTCATCGAATTACTGTTCCGTTACCGTCCGAGAACGCTGTGCATGTTTTAGGCCCGATTGTTCACCCCTAGTGCGACTAAAAACTAGTACGAAGCTCCTGTAACCCAAAATGAATGGTAGGGTTAGCGGAGAGGGGATTTTAATCAAATAATAACTATATTTTATTTGACTTTCTTCAACCAATTTTGACCACACTGAAAGCACACTGAAAGCTCACTGTGAAGCTCTCGCAACGTGTACTGCGGATTGCATACCTTTAGGCGTAAATCCTACAGCGCCTAACAAATTTTGTCAGGGGGGGGCCTTCTCGAGTCTTTTACCAATATTTGTTTATTTATTTACGGCTCAAAACAAACATTTTTGCAATCCAGTTCGATGCATTACTTCAAGCGATTACTGATGCTTCTGAAATGTACTCCAAAAATAAGCAATTAAAAGACAGTGGTTGTGGACACTAGACACGTAGCTCTTGCATCCGGTTTGGGTTGATTAAATGCTTCAAAAGCAGGCAAAACAACTCTTTCTTTACTGCAATCAACGTGCAGTAAAGTAACGTGCAGGTTCGTCTGAAGGAATACACAAACAAGCACGGCAGCACAATAGTGTCGCGAAAAGGGAACCCAGAAAGCTTTACAAAACGGGGACTCATCAAACGCTTTGCCCCAGGAGCAGTGAACAAAGGAGCAGAGAGCCAAAAGGAGCAAATAACGTGCAAAAAGGGGTAAACAGCTTGTACAGACGTTCCACGCGTTGGACAATACCATTGAAGGTGGTCCCGTAGTGCCGTGTTGCAAATTCGTGTCCACGTACAGACAGAGCGTTAGCGATGGAGATTCAGCATCAGTAGACGGGTGCGCCGTGGGTAGAGGCAGTGGTAGTCACTGCGTCCAAGGACGCAGTGAATTACCATCCTTCGTCGGGAGTGAAGCCTTCGACCAGCCATGCTAACGTGTGCTGTCTTTCTCAAGCGTCACACTGTAAGGAGCCTACCGCCCTGGTAAACATACTTACAAACACGCACACACACACACACACACACGCCTAGTGCCCACTTGAACGTGCTTCCATCCGTTCAACTTAACAGCGATCCTTAAGGGGCTTCCGGGTGTGAAGTCCTTTCCCGGGGTGGAGTGTGTCTTCATCAATCATGCCCCGTACCGGTCATGACCGGGGGTCCCGAGGATCCGGCTAATGCTCGCACATGGTGGCCGCATCTTAGCGACACCTCAGCGTTCGCGTGCTGCCAAACTGGGAAGCAAAGTGTCCCTCGTCTGCTATTAAATGCAAATTAATTATCCAACAATTAATGTAAATACCACTTGTTGGTGCAGGTTTCCCCGGGAAGATTGTGAAGCAGCCGGTCGGTTGGTGGAAGAGCTGAGTTGGGGGAAAGAGGTAAGGAACGGGGAGGGGGGCGGGGGAAATCATTAATCCAGGCATGGTTTGACGGATGGTTGCCTGTATGCAGTGTACTTCCGGACGATTTCCTTGAGCATGGATGACGTTTCTGGTGGCGCCCAATTGCCCGTCGTGAGGAACTTTAGCTGCGCTCTTGGTTGCTGGTGTACAGTAGGCTCCCTTTAGAGTAAAGGTTAAGTTTAAATGGTATTTTTTTCATATTTTTATTTCTTAAAGAAAGGAGTTTCATCCTTAAGATATTTGAGAAACAAAAATAATTATAAATCATTGTAATGCGTGTTGCCGAATTTTAGGCGTTTAGCCATGATGAGTAAATTCAGAATTTTTTAATATTTTTTCTGATCTATTTAAATTAGTTAATATATTTGGCAAATTAATACAAATTTCATTTTCCAAAGGGAATAGTAAAACTTTAAATTCAATTTTACAAGTTTTCTTGTCTTTTATAATATTCCTCATGAATTCGAAGTGCGTTATTTCTTTTATGTTCCGCACTGTACGAAAGGAAGAACCACAATCTTTGGAAAAAATGAGTTTGTGTTGTTACGGGCGTCTACTCACCCGAACTCCCCATTCCTCACCCAATCTAAACAACCCACTAAAATGGTGTCAATTTTTGCGACACTATGAATTTTAAATGTGCCACTTCCGCATCCGCATTAACACTCTTCGACCACAGCCGGCACGTTGAGGACAATCTCTGGAGTGTAAAGTGTTGGTAGGGAAACATCGTTCGTGTGCAAACACACACACGCACACATGGGTCGATGATCCGGTACCAATAGGAGGAGCTGAACATCGTCTCCCACCTTACACTACGCTAAAGGTACAAGAGGGCAAGAATTAGCTCACAATGGGTGGGTCAAAGTGGGTGCACTTCACATCCGGGGAACATCCTTCCCAGGGAATGGGGCCTACGGAAGGAACCATGGAGTAAGGATAATGGTTCCGTCAGGAGCCACTCATCTAATTCAAATCACCGCAAACTCACACTGCAGTGCGGTGCACTTTGTGTTGGTTGGAAAAGCGCTGGTCCTAAAGTGCACACTGAATGCACCACCGGATGCAAACAATTTCGTTTGGTCAAGATTTTCGCACACCCTTCTCAGACTCGGTTCTAGTCTTTGGGATGGGTCTTTTAGTGTGGAAAGTTTTCGTACCGCCGTAGACCCACCACCACGGTCCGTATAGTAGCAGCAGAAGAAGACGACCCAAAAAAGAAACGAACGTTAAGAAGTTAAAATAAATGAAGCACCGTCGAGGGAAGACAAAAAGTGCGGGAAGAAACAACGTCGTGGCTTAAGACTTGGCGGGAGGCAATCCTGCCGGAAGCAAAACCAAATCTGCTGCATTAACAACCGTGTCCATTCGGTGATTTCAAAAACCCACCCCGTACTGCGTTCGGGAGGTAGCAAAAAAAAAGGGGAGGAAAAGACGATGTCTTTCGCGTTGATGCGGGGAGTCTGTCCATCCGCAGGATCAAAGTACGCCTCATTCTAGGAATTGTGTTGCAGCGTAAAGTAAAAGCGAATCCACTGCAACAGCACCACTCCACTCGTCTCATTATATTTTAATGGCTCGCGCATCTACGCGCGAGCAGAAATAATGACATGGGTTTCGGGCGGAAACTTTTGTACGGGTACGGGGCAGTGCGTACGGTGCGGCACGGTTTGAAGCTGCATTACTTGGGCGGATATGGGCGGATAAACAGGATTCCGGTACGGGGCTGAAAGTGTAAGTAAATTTTTCATTACGCTCCCAGATTATCACGCGCGCTTGGCGCCTTGTTTTGATCATTTCGTTCATGATAGCATTTTCCATTCCCATTCCATTTTATTTTTGCTGGTGGCGGTTCCACTTGAAAGCCAAAGAAAATGGGAACAAATACAACACAAGTCAAACAACATTAACTCCTGGGAAAGGGAAATGATGGGGCGGGATAGGGAGAAGATAGTGATTTCACTTCAAAAAGGTGTGCAAATAATTTAAAAGCTTTGAATGGAGGATGCCTCAAGTTTTACCACGCGGTTTGGTTTGGCCAAAGATGGTTAGATGAATGCACTTGCTTTTGGTAAGTTTGTATGTAATGTTTGCATATTTTACGATGGTTGAATTGTTTGAAATTTACCTGTTTATTTTATATACTTTGAATCTTTTTTTCTTTTTGAGATTGATTTATAAAATTCGGAATATATTAGTAATTGTTATTGTATTTTTTTCTCGTTTTATTATTTACTATCTTTATTTTGTACATCTATTGTATTTGTTCCGTTCACATTATTTTTTCTAGTTTTTATTTTATTTTTTAGTTACTTCATGGGTTTGTTTCCTCAAGACTGTTTTTCTTTATTCAGTAACACTATATCAATTAAATGTGTTTTTCAAAAATTACCTTCAAATGTTTTTGCAATAATTTAAAAAAGGGTAAAACTCTTTTGATCGAATTATTATTTAATAATTTATTTTTAAAGCATAAACCATAGTGAGTCATGCATGAAAAATATTCCAACTGTCATTTTAACACCAATCATTGAACCAGCCGGCACCCGGTGTTTGAGAATTCCTGGCCCAGCCAGCCCGTCGCAGGATGCCGTGGCCATTATTGTGCAAATTGTGGCACATTAAGCGGCCCTTTTCGAGGTCAGAGCGAAGACCCACTCGAACCGATGACGGAAACGGTGCAAACCATGCTGGTGCCGGAAGAGTTCGAGCGAAAGTGCGAGCGAGACAAGATTAGAAATGATTTTTCGTCACATGGCAAGGACCAAGGGCGTCGGCGAACCGCTGCAGGAAGGCTTATTGTAATAATAGGCATACCAGAAACAAACACTTTGCCACGGATCGCCAACGTCGCCGACGTGAAAAACGTGCCCCGTTTGTCGATCCGCTCGCCGAGGGTGAATAAATTTGCATAATGAAGAAGACGCGACAATATCTTCACCGGTGCGCCCTTGAAAGGGGGTGCCGCCCGGAATGGAAGGTGTCCATCGCCCTCGTTTGACAAAGCCCGGCGCTGCCTGCGAGGGGCCTGTCTTGTTATAGTTTCCGGTGTGCACGACAAAACGGATAAGGTGGTGCGTTTTCTCTTCCGCTTTTCCTTTCTGCTTCTGTTTCGCCCGTCTGTACACCCGTCCGGTAGGGGGGCGCCATCTGGCGGTGAATAGCAGGAAGCAGGAAACACGCGCATCGAAGTTGCTGGTTCCTCGTGCTTTATTATTCGCTCTCTTTCTCCGAAGAGCTCTCGGTTTCTCGTTAAATTAAATCACTTTGAAGTGTGGTGCCCAGAGTGTCACGATGCTAACGCGTCTCGGTGTCTCCTTCGGGTCGGCTCGCGACGGAGTGGATGAGTTGGTCGGTCCTTAGCATCCACACTGTTGCGCCAGGGATTATTGTGCGAGAGTGTCCCCCTTTTTTTTACTTGCACTTTAAATTCTTCTCGGCTCCTCGGCTCGGGCGGACCATTTCTTAGGGGATGTGCTCAATTTTACGCCACCTTTTTTTTTTCTCCCGCAGTGGATGATATCAATTTCGTGACGCACCGGCTCTAACGCGAAGGCAACGGTTGGGTTACGCAGCTGAGCCTCGCCGGGCGGAGGCGAAGCAATTGCTGAAGTTATTTAGCAATTTATTAGGCAGGCAGGCAGACGGGCATGCAGGCGTTTACCGTCTGCCGTGCGAATCGCCGGCAAAAGCTTAAACGAGCGGTGGGATGTAACAAAAAAACCGGCGCATAAAATGAACCAAATTCCAGTCTCCTTTGCGGTGTTGACGCTCGAGCATAAATGGGCTCTCGGGTGGGCTTTGAAATTGAATTCGGGATGAGTGAGTGAGAATGACTGTCTAGTGCTATTTTGGTATCGTTAGCTGTTTCTCTGCTAGTGGCTTTCTTTTTTTGTTTCGTGTTTTCGCAAGGTACGTAATTGAAAGGAATCTATCGGATGACTTTGAAGATTGCCGGAGGATGTCGTTTGAAGGTGTAATGAAGAACACGTATCGTGAACGCAATCCATTTACGGCAGAGTTTATATTTATTCGTACAGGTATAGAAACAATGCTCTGTGAGATATTATTAGCCTGTAGGCTATAAGTATTGATGGGTAGGATAATCGATTCTGCTGATCGAGGTTAGCGTAAGACTTATTTTTGTGCTTATTGAATTGTACTTAGCTACTAACATGCTTGGTTTGCGGAGTTTTTGTGTGAAACAAATGTTAAAATCTTCTGTTTTTAATTAGAAAACACTCGAAAGAGCTTAATGCTTTGAAATACATCCAATGAGGAAAAATGAAGGTTTCGTAGAAAATGAAGAATAGTTTAAGTTATCAATTTTCATACAATTGCAAATCGAGTTTTCTTAGAAACTACTGTTCCGTTCTTCGATCATCTTTACTTCGTCAACCGTCCACTGCCCGCCCTGCATTGGAAAGTCAAATGGCACCGAAAGAAAATGGAACTAAATTATTCACCTTCGTTATTTTTTCTCGCTTTCAACTTGTTGTTTTGTGGATCTGTTCCTTGATATTCTTAGGAAATTGATACCGAGAAAATAAAGGGAAAAAAAACCAACAGCGCTTTCCCAGCTTACGGAACATGCGGAAGGGACACACTGGAAATGAAAAGCACTCCGAGGAAAAAAAGGGAGACAGCTTCCGACTCGAGCCCCGTACGGTACTATATTGCTCATTGCTTCGTGCTTCCTTTTCACTTGTACAAAATTGCGTTTGCGGTTTGTAAGCGGCGCTGGCGAACGCTGGCGTGCATCTTTGCACGAAATAAAAACGGGACAAGCGCACTTGAGGCATGGTACGGGTGGGTTTCCCCGAACTATGATGGAATAAAGAGACGAACCACTGACACGGTACGGGAGGAATGTTTTATTTAAGGGGTTTCTCCTTATTTTTTCCCGAGTAGTAAGCTGGACCAACCATCTTTCTTCACCAAGGATGGAGGTGCCCGGTCATTCACGTGAAAACCAACATACTGTTGTGGTGGATAGGTGTGTGTGTGTGTATATGAATGTGTGTTGGGATAAGCGAAAGGAAACACGAGCACGATAGAAAGAAGAAAATAGGTTAGAAGCACGCAAAATACCGAAAAACACGTGTAGCATTGAAAATTCACCTTCCCAATGCTTACCGGCAGATTTCCCATGCACCACGAAAAGTGGACCGAAAATCAACAGGGATGTAAGGAAAAATGGTACTGGCATACGATTTGATTCCGTCAGGCAAAATGTGTCCTTCCCTTTCGTTGATCGCTTCACCAGCACCCTTTAGCGCTTTCACCGTGCTGCCTCTCAGGATAGCTCTGCACCAGATGGTTATCACAGGACGACTTATCGCTTGGATCGCTTTCCTTCCCGGGTGACTTTCGGTTCGGTTTGGTTATTTTTTTTTGTGTGTGCTTCTTCTTTCACGGCACGTCTGTCTTCCCCACTCGAGGCACTCCGTAACGGATGAGCGGGAATCTATGGGTAGAACAAATGTTGACAATGCCGTCCCCGGGTTTCTTGGGCATCCACGCAAAGAAGGCAAAAGGCGGATACGGTTTGCTCAATCGCGTCTGTGTCCCGTGCACGGTACGGGCGACCGTTCCGCTGGAAACATATCGTTTCCCGACCGGGCGTCGATTTCATTTCATTTTACGTTCTATTATTTATGAACCTGCCGCACGCTGACAATATCATCGGAATAATACAATGCGTACTGGGTGTGGGGTGGAGTTGGTTGAGAGAGCCATCCGACAAACGTAAGACGTTGATGAGCCGTACCATTGTCGTGTTTTGTAGCTGGGTGTTTTTGTTTCGTGTATCGCATTCATGCTGCCTTCAATCAAGCGAACAAGGTGTGTGTTGTGCTGTAGTATGGTTTTGTTTTTTTGCTGCTGCTGCTGCTCGCACAACCACCACTGCTTCATCAGACAAGCGGCACGACACCGTGAGATGAGAGGTTTGCTTCTGCCGAACTGATGGAGCCGCCTGGTGCCCGGTGATGAACCTGTTGATGAAAAGGTACAAAAGAAAGGTACAATACAGCTGGACGGGGAGATAATAAAACAAAAGAATCTTCCAAGCACTGGGGTCTGGGTGTGTTGTTACGAGCCGGGTTGAACGGGAAAGGGAACAATAAAAACAGAACAAAACAGCAACAATAAACGCACAGCGTGTGCATGAGTGGATAAAGAAATCAACGATCTCGCAGTGAAATGCAATTGAGATATTTGGCAGTAAGGATGAGGAAGGCATTCCGTCTGTGATAGGTATGAAAGACTTTCGGGTGAAACAGGGTGTGGGCTAATGTAATTATGTCGTGTAGTAAGTACGATGTGAGCAGCTCACGGGTGAAAGGTATACAAATAGAAATCTATATGAAGAATTGACATTTCGCACAATACGGAAGGTCCTTCCTTCGGGCACCCGGAGATTTGATGATTCAACGCCACCAGATGGATTGGTAAAAATGGAGTGCCAGGCAAGAAAATTTGAAAATATCTTCAATAGCGTAGCGTTGTATTATTCATTCATCGATTTCATGTTTGTTGTCCATACTGGGTTTTGTTTTAATTTAGAATACCTAGACTGGCATCATCTCGTTTATGAATAGAAATAACGCGCTTAAGATTCAAAGTAAAAAAAGTTTAATGATGCAGGTGTCACTTTCAATTTATCATAAAATTAGTACATGAATGCCTTAAAGTATGCAATTTTAATTTAAATTTTCAAAAGGTTGTTCAGTGTCTTTGTTGGTCGGGGCAATTCGGGGAAGCTATCAAGATTGTGTTTTCCCTTGCGAAATAATGGTGAATTGTAAATTAATATAGCGAACTACATAATATCATGAAAAGAATATATTGTAGGACACGTAATACTTTTCTGTAGAAAATTCGATCAATAATACTTTGTATGGTTCATTGTGTTTTGATCCTTAAAAAAATCTCTGCAAATCGAAGTTTAATGCCCTTTCAGGTTCTGTTTCAATTTAATATTATTGCATGATTGAATGCAGTGATTAACGTGAGCGTGAGTGTGGTTCAGTGTAAATTATGCCCGCGAATGTTTGGTACAAGTTCTCGGAAACGTTGATGTAAATACTGCCTTTTTGATCATTATTTCTTCGTACGGCGAACTTAAATAATAAGCCACGAATTGATGATATAACACCGATTGAACTGAACAGGACTCACGGAACCATCAAGTAGGCCCTGTGATATTAAAAATATCAGAAATAGCATGCTCAGACCTGTCGAGCCAGCGCAGCAGAAGAACAAGTATGATAGGGATTAATTAATTTTTGTACACTAATTTTTAAGCGAGACGTTGTTTGGTATTATCTTGCTTTATAAAATTTAACGTAATGACTTAATCTCTAGAATTTGGGAATTTTTAATAGAGTAAAATAAAATATAGGTAAAGGCATTATACTCATAGGGAAAAAATAATATTCTGCTATGTGTCAGCAATATATTAAAGCCGAAAGCCAGCCACTTGGTTGATTTTTCACCTGAAAATAAAAAGATAAACACTCCTAACCCAAGAGTCTGCCGTGAGAACGAAATGGGCGAATATAAACTCAAATTTGCATTCGTTTCGTCCTGTTTGATTGCAGCTGTTGATTTTGCGCAAAAAAAAAACAATAACAGCTCCCAAGCTCAGTCACAACATAATGACAAATTGTTGCTTGAGCCGTGTGGGCCGTTGAATTTGTTGCGCGAAAACACAAGACACAAATAAACAGGAATTAAGTCGAAGGAGAAAATACGACAATCCCTACGAGACGGGCTGCATCTTGGCAAAAAAGAAAACACGCCGGATTGATCCTGTTTGCTTTTGCAACTCTTGGTTATTATAATTTGGATTGTGTATGCTCCTTCCGCTTTACCATCGTGCCTTACCGAGCGAGTGCGCTTATTATTGTTATGTTTATTCTTTTGCAATATTACCCCCCCACTGCAAACCACCCCGTGTGATCGTGTGGTGCGGAAGGGGCGGGCGGAAATTGGTATCCTTATCGGTGGCCACCGTCAGCAGCAACAGCAGCGATGCTCGTTGTGATGCTGTTGTTTTCATTAATCCTACTCGTGCTCGTCGATCGAGCCAGTGTCGTGTATCGGGAAGAATGTGCGAGGATTTTGAAATCCGTATAACGAGGAATTGTTATGCTATCTTGGGGAGGAGCGGTGGAGGACTTTCCCGGGCCCAGAGGGATGTCTTCGGTCGCGATTTTGTACCAACCAGCGCACTTATATTATTTCCGTTCCGTACGCCTGGCAACGCTTGGCTCGCATCGTGGAGCTTGGCTGGAGAGCATAAAGTGGCAATTTAATATTGATTCGTCGATTCGTTCGATGCACACATACACACACACACTCATTCTCTGGTGAATGGCGCCTTTTGCAATGTGCATTCCTGGAGGATGCCGGTTCGCTGCTGCATGTTGCGAAATTTGCACATCCTATTGCAGATAGAATTTGTTTCCATGGCTTGTATCGTACCGAGGGGGGAAAGTTTGAGCTCTATCTCTTGTCATTGTATCCTGCTAAGGATGTACTAAAACACACACACGCACACGCGCGCACAGCTACGCTGACAGACACACAATCAAACTCATCTCATCCAACTTCGCTCGGTTGCAGCTCAGAGCTCGATTGAGAGATAGATTCGCCCGGGGGAAAACTCACCGTGTCGGGGCACATGGGAGCTTCGGGGTTGGACATAAATTATTGATGACAATTTCCGATGCGATGCGTGTGTATTTTAATTTAATATTTTCCCGGCCAGCAACGCAGCCGAAAGAAGAAAATTGTCTGCTAAATATTTCATTATGCTCATCATTTGGAGGCCTTTCGGCGTTGGGAACGGTTCGCTCTAAGCCGCTTTCCGACAGCGAAGCTTTCGAGATCACGACGACAATGACGTTGATGAAGATGATGACTATGATGATGCTGACGACGATGCTCAAGACGACGACTGGGGCTGGCAACGAAAAGATGAGCTCAAGCCACCGCTGAGAGACAGAGAGCGAGAGAGAGAGAGAGAGAGCGAGCAGTACCGTGATTGCATGAACGAGGCAATCTTCACTCCGGGCGCTTGCACGATCGATTGCTGCAGTGGGATTTGAGTGGTTTTGGGTGACAGAATATTTAAAGTGAAGTGTACCATCGTGCACCATCCACCCCCACCGTGCATTGTCCCGCGGGGCTTTAGCCACCGGTGTTTTGGGGCAGGGTACAGGGTTTTACGATCCTTTGAATATTTAACGCCCCGGCAGCAAACGGAAAGGTGATAGAGCGAACACAGCGACCAGGATGAATCGCGTTGGTTTAGTTTGGTGTTTGGGTGTATGTGTGTGTGTGTGTGTGTTCTTTTTTTGGTTTGGTTCACCTCGGCGTGTGCTTGTTCGCTCAAACTTCGTGGTCGCTGTCGAAAAAACGGGGACGTTGAATGATGAAAGCGGGATTAAAGCGATAAACTAAAATACAAAGCACTTGGAGCGATCGTGATTGAGCGGACCAAACCGCTTGACATAAACTATGAAGGAACGTGCCCGATGCTCGCACTATAGTGTTGTGGTGCCAAAAAAAAAATGGTTGATGGATAAAATATTAAGCTTGATTACTATGGAATGAATTTGAAACGATCCCTCTCTTTAGCGGGTTTAAGGTTATGAAAGCTGGGAAGAAGGTATTTCTCGAGCTTTGTACATGATTTAACGCACGAAATTGTTTTCTGTGGTCAGACAGGATGGCATTACACATTGAGTAGTAATACAGAGAGGTTAAGAAAAAAGGTCATTATTATAAGAATTTCATTTCATAATGCAAATCTGCAAAAAAAAATGGTGAGAAAATTTGAACAATATTGAACGTCATTCTGTTATAAAATTATAGCAAAAATTCGATACCGGCAATTCGAATTGCTTACTTACCATGCAATGTCCAATTTTTTTTCTTACATTGGCTAAAGTCACCAGTTTTTTTTTCTATCCGTCTGCAAGCGCTTGGTTCATTTCCGGCCGAACGTTGCGGACAATTTTTGCAATTGCACCAATCGTTGGAAATCACGAGACAATTGAATTACAGCATGGCTCGGGGTTGAGTTTTTTTTTCGCTGTTGTCTTTTACCCCATCTCTTTGTGTCCACAAATTTCTATCGTGACGGAAACAAGCAGTACTAGTAGAAAAAGCAACCGCAACGAAGAAACATAAACTGCTGCGCCCGTGCGCAGAATTGAATTTCGATGATTTGCTGATGGTGAACTAGGACATTTTTGCGTTGCTTCCCTCGGAAAAGGAAAGATGGCAAAGAATACGAGCATAGCAACACACAGCGAAAAATGCTGAAAAAACACACAGAAATTGGAAAACACATACCCGGTTACCATTTCCGATTGCGGAAACTAAAAATACGGCCGAAGAAATCACCACCGCCGGCACACGGTGAAGCGCGCGCCCAAATTTCCATTTCCACCAAGGGGGCCGAAAGTTTTCTGGCAAACGTTTGCAGAAAGCGATGCAAACAGGAGACCTGCTCGCAGCATCTTCGGGCGTCCCGTTCGCTTACCGTACCAACTTCCGGTCAGAAACTGAAGCGCTTCCATTTGGCGCTGGCTCGTGGTTGGCAAATTTGTTGGCATAATTTCGATAAGCGTTTCGAGCGGTGCGGTGTTCGAACAAATTTCGATCGATCTTATAATTTTTCGGGTCAAAAGTTTGTCATTCGATGTTCGAACGTAGGAGCGTGGGGGGAGGTTCGGGCGGTGGAATGCGTGGTGCTTTTGATTGCCGAGGATATATATTCCGGCGCCGGCTAGCTATCTGATAAATGAAGCGATCGAATTTTTCGTGGAAACGAGAAGATTCTTCAAGATGGAACCAGAAATCCTGCATCATAAAAGGTTGGTTAATCATCATAGGGTAAGGTGAAAAATCGATAGCTCACCAAAAAACCGTTCTTACCCTTGATGATCGAAAGCTGAAAAGCCAGGTGGCGTGGCGGAAGTTTGTCCAACTAGAGGAAACATTCATCACTTTATCATCGTTTTATACACGGAGTTGTTTTTTGCCCTTCGATTTAACTGATCCAGTTTTCGGTTTGGTGCTCAAGGGCGCGATTGGGCCGCCATGGCAGCTCGAGCCATTTAAAGTTTGCATAATTTTACTTGCACATTAACTTTTGCACATACAACTTCCGGCCATCCGTGATGATCCGTCTCATTCTTTCGCTTTTCCGCTCGGTGCAGTTCAGGCGGCGAATCGAACTTTATTGCCACGTAGGGCCAACCCCGACCGATCGCGAGCGTGGACGCGAGAGTGAACGGAGTGAAAGGTGAGACGGGAAAAAGTTTACAAATCTCATCAATAATCAGGCGGCAGCTAATTTGCATATTCGATGTATCGGCAGAAAGTGAATCGAAAGAATCGAACCATTCCCGGGAAGCGTCTGTCGAATGGGGACCGTGGGGAGGCAGCGCACGCTGAAGAAGTTTAAATCGTGTACCCGTGAACGGGATGGAAAATACGTTCGAAACGTGTAACCGAAACTTTGCGAATGTAGTGCTTGGCTGACATCCAAGAACAAATCCGGGCTGGTTGAAGCCTGTTTGATGGATGTTAAATAAAGGCAGAAGGGGGAGACTTGGCTATGAATTATTTGGTTCTTTTGCTGAGATTGCGAGAAGGATTTTTGGCCAGGCCAGTGTGCCGAATATTTCGGACCCTGTGAGAGAGATTAAAATTCAATTGTATTTTAGTTTGTTTTCCTGCAAGCATGTGTCTGAGGTTCCCCCTTAGATCTGGTAGATTATTCAGCGTCTAGTTCAGTGCATTTGTTCGGAGTTCGTAGAATACATTTTTAGTACGATTTTGTTTGGATAAGATTTTCAGATTATCCTAGAAAATGGCTTAGAGACTTATCGCATAATAGCAAATTTGTGTGTGAGATTTTGGAGAATGGATATCATGTTGAACAATCGTTAGCTTCCCGTGAAGGAGTATGAATCTAGCTAAATTGAAAATAAGCTTACAAAACCTCACAATTCTAGCTTTAGGTGTGATTTTTGAAGGATTTTTATCAAGAAATAACCACACAACATATTTGAAAACAGGTAATATAGTTCCTTACAGCCTTACAGAGAGCCAAGCAGTTTTGTAGTTAATGTGGTTGTGTGTTATGTCGTCTTCGCTTATCGTTTTAAACGTGCAGGCACTTATTAACAGACCTTAAATCCCTGTATTAGAACCAACTTCAATTGGCTATACCGATTGCATAAATTTAGGCGCATACATGCTCTAGAAGACAAGACTGTGAGAGGGCGAATAGAAATTTGAATTAAGCTTTATAAAAAAATATATATATATATACCAATTATCAGTCTGCCTCCAGCTTCCGTAGTGAGAGGATGCTTATCGCTTGGAAGCGCTCCTACGAGTTTTTTGTTAAAAGCAGATAGTGATAATTTCTCTCGAGTGCGATTGCGTAGCCCACGAGATTACGCGTAGCGTGCTAATCGTTGTTTACGTCTTTCTCCGACTTTCGCTCGGAGTTTGTACTATCGATCGAGCGGCGCTTAGCCCCGATCGACGTTTGTGTCTAGTGTTGTGAGTGTGTGCACCTGTAGATCGTTGCGATAAGCGAGCGTATCATCGCTGCGTTGTCGCATCGATCGACGTTGGTAGCCAGTGAGTGTGTGTAGGTGTGTGTGTGTGTTTATTTGTGCATCGTTCCCCACGGTGAGTTTTTTCCCCTCTTCCCAAACCTTCCGTTGTGTCCGGCTCTACCATGGGGGTAGAGCAGGAAGAGTCCGAGTCGGATCGGGATGTTGGGCCTTGTAGGGAGGTCAAACGCAAGCCAGGTCGCCCTAAGGCCGCCCCAGCCACGAAAAAAGTAGCCCTGGAAGAGAGGCCTTCAACATCGAAGGCCTCGAGCAGTGCCCCGCCGGCAAGCAATGCTTCGCTGACCCTTAACAGCGAGCCGCTATCGGAGCATCGAGCTCGTGCTTACCCGCCGTCATGGGAGGGTAAGCCGTTTGTTTTTTTCATGCCGCGATCAAAACAGCTCGATGTAAGGACGATCGCGGCACAGCTTTTTAAAAAATACCCGGGCGTTGCCGACGTGTTTCGGATGCGCCCGAACAAGATCAGGGTCACCGCAAAGGACCGGGCTCAAGCCAACGTCATTGCGGCTGATTCAGATTTTACGGAGCACTACCGGGTTTATATTCCCGGTAGTCTGGTTGAAGTGACCGGCGTAATCGAGGACTTCGATTATCCGGAGGAGGATATTTTGAACTTTGGGGTGGGTGCATTTCAAGCACCAGGTACCCCAAGGGTTAAAGTTCTTGAGGTGAAGAAGCTATTCAAGCTTGATCCCTCAACAAAGGATGAAAAAAAATATGTTCCGACCTCCTCCCTCCGGATCACGTTTGAGGGAACGGTACTTCCGCAGGCCCTCATCCTAGAAGGCCTCCGGATACCCATCAACTGGCCATACGTGCCAAGGGTGGCCACCTGTTCGAAGTGCAGCCGGATTGGGCATGCCGATCCGTTTTGCACTCGCAAGATTTGCTGCGGAAAATGCAGAGGGGCTCACGCTACCGAGGAGTGCAAAGCCCCATCCCAGAAATGCTCGCATTGTCGGGAGGAGTGGCATGAGGTAGCCTTGTGCCCTGTGTATCGGAAACTCCAGAAGGAGCAGACCAAAACTGTAGCCGAGCGGGCACGCGGCTCGTACAGCGATGCTCTCAAGGGAGCAAACGCATCGAACCCTTTTGCAGTTTTGGGTACAACTGCAAATGGCGAGCCTAGTCCGACTGCACCCGAACAGGTGCCACTGAGATCGGTAAAGATCATGAGAGTACCTTACAAAAAGGTACAGCGGAAGGTTCTAAAAACAAAAAATAGACCTTTGGCACCACAGCGCCACGCTAAAGTTTCTTCCCCCGGTCCAAAACGTGACGCTGATCCAAAAACTCCCGCCCCCCAAATTGCCAGGAAACAGCCCAAGAAGAAGCGATCTTCTCGGACTGAAGCTCCAGTGGAAAGCCTGGCTTTTCCGACGGAGCCCATGAGCTTCCCGAGAACTCCCACCCCGTCCCTGTCCGAGATCCTTGAGTCCCTTCTTTTGACCCTAAACCTCCCGCAGCATCTGCACATGATCGCAACTTGGGCCCTTCCTTTCCTGAAGGGGATGATCAAACAGTGGCTGGCTCAATGGCCATGCTTAAGTATGATGGTCCGTTTGGATGATTAATGGCTCCTACGGCTACTATCATACAGTGGAACTGTAGGAGTTTGCTTGGCAAGCTAAACTCTTTTAAAGCATTAGTGGGTGAACACAACTGCGATGTGTTTGCCCTCTGTGAAACTTGGCTATCGGATGAAATTAAATTAACCTTCCCGGGATATAATATAATCCGTGAAGATCGCGTTACTAGGGGTGGAGGGGTACTGATTGGTGTTCGAAAGAGTCACACTTTCACCAGAATACCCACCCCTAGACAAGAAATGATAGAAACTGTCGCAGTTAAGGCTAAACTGGGCGTTCTTCACGTAACAATTGCATCCATCTATATCCCCCCGATAGCCAATAATGAAAAAGAAAAAATTGAAAAGTTCAAAGAGGATCTTGGAAATTTAGCAGTGGTCTTGCCTGGACCGCTTTTGATCCTGGGAGACTTTAACTCCCATGGAATCGACTGGGGGTGCGATAAGGATGACATTCGCACTCCTATCATCCGAGATTTCTGCGACAGATTTGGGTTTTTGATTCTCAACTCAGGAGAGGCAACTAGGATGCAGACACCTCAAAGTAGGGCGAGTGCACTGGACCTGTCTCTATGTCCATCAGCAATGGCCCTGGATTTTAGTTGGAAGGTGATCCAGGACCCTATCGGCAGTGACCACTTGCCGATAGAAATTTCCTACATCAAGGGAGGATGTCCAGTAGAAGGAACCCCCGTTAAATGTGACTTAACGAGGAACATCGACTGGACGAGATACGGCGAATTAATAGCCGCTTCGCTTTCTCTTGACTTGGAAGATTTATCTCCTATAAAGGAGTACGAAAAACTTGTTTCATTGATAAACAAGTGCGCCCTTGAGGCCCAAACAAGGCGCTCCCACCAAGCAAGGACATTTAAAAAACCTCCCACTCCTTGGTGGGACAAGGATTGCCAAGCGGCTTTTACCAAGAAGCGTGAGGCATTTAAAGCCTTCCGGGACACGGGCTCGAGGTCCTTATATGAAAATATAAAGGACTAGAGAGAACGTGCAAAAACCTGTTGAAGGCGAAGAAAAAGGGTTATTGGCGTAGATACGTCAATAATCTAGACCCCGCTACTTCACTTAATTCGCTTTGGAGAATGGCTAGAAGGATGCGAAACAGCAACAACATCAATGAGAGCGAAAGCTTTTCTGGCGAGTGGCTGTATGAATTTGCCCACAAGCTTTGTCCCGATTTCGTTCCTGCGCAAAGCTTTACACAACATGCGCCTGGTAGTGACCCTAGGATGGATTCACCGTTCTCAATGGTAGAGCTGTCACTTGCTCTCCTATCAAGCAAAAATTCCTCCCCAGGTCTGGATCAGATTGGTAGCAAATTGCTTCAAAATCTGCCTGACATAGGGAGGAAGCGTCTGTTAAGCATCTTCAACAATATGTTGGAGGTCAACAGCGTTCCGCAAGAGTGGAGAGAAGTGAAAGTTGTCACTATCTTGAAGCCTGGCAAACCGCCATCAAGACACGATTCGTATCGGCCAATATCGTTACTGTCGTGTCTGAGGAAACTCCTTGAAAGGATGATTCTTTTCCGGTTAGAAGAATGGTTGGAATCGAACAACCTTCTCTCAAATACCCAGTTTGGTTTTCGTAAAGCCAGGGGTACTAATGACTGCTTAGCCCTTCTGGTTACAGAAATAGAGCTTGCTCGTGCACGCAAGCAGAACATGGGATCTATTTTCCTGGATATACAGGGGGCATTTGACTCAGTATCACCATACAAGCTGAGTCAAAAATTAGAAAATGTGGGGCTGGGTCCAAAGTTGAACAACTTTCTGTTCAACCTTTTGTCGGAAAAAGCTATGAATTTCAACAATGGTCATGTTCAGCTAAAGCGGACCAGTTTCCATGGACTAGCACAAGGGTCCTGCTTGAGCCCCCTGTTATACAACTTTTATGTTAGCGAAATAGATTCTTGTCTAGCTCCGAACTGCAGCATTAGACAATTGGCTGACGACGGCGTCATATCTTTTGCAAGCAGGGACGCCGCCGAAATACAACTGGCTTTACAAACCACTTTGGACAACCTTGCCGAGTGGTCTCAAAACCTTGGTATCAAGTTCTCTGCAAAGAAAACTGAGATGGTAGTCTTTTCTCCCTTCAGCGACACGACAAAAAACAGGGAGAAAAGACTATTTGACCCGAAAATTGATGTCTTTTTGTACGGTGAAAAGATATCAACTACCGACAATTTTCGATACCTTGGTGTTTGGTTCAACTCAAGACTAAACTGGAGTACACACATCACCCATCTGGTGCAAAAATGCAGTAAAAGAATCAACTTTCTAAGGACAGTCACAGGATTCTGGTGGGGCGCACATCCATCAGACGTCCTGCGACTGTATAAGACAACGGTACTATCCGTGTTGGAATATGGCAGCATATGCTTCCATTGGGCATCCAACACGCATATCCTCAAACTGGAGAGGCTACAGTATCGTTGTCTTAGACTCGCACTAGGGAGCATGAAATCAACACACAACATGTCCCTAGAAGTGATGACCGGAGTGATGCCGCTGAAACTACGTTTTGAAATGCTGTCGCTTCGCCTTCTAGTCCGTTCTTCAGTATCAAATCCCTTGATCGAAGAAAATTTTAAAGCGCTTCTAGAGACAGGTTCTAAGAGCAAAATCTTGAAGATCTATGAAGATTTTGTTGCCCTACAAGTGCATCCTAGCGCTCCACAGGCATTAAACCGTGCTGCCCTTCCTGAGACCTACAGTTCCCTTTTAACAACAGATTCCTCGTTGCACGAGGAAATTAAGACCATACCGAATGATCTTCGCCCGATGGTAGTTCCGGGCATTTTCAGGGATAAGTATGGCCATTTAGACCAAAGTAGCCAGTGTTATACTGATGGATCATCCTCTAAGGAAGGCACCGGCTTCGGCGTTTTTAGTGAGTCCGCCGAAGCATTTTTCAAATTGCGGGAGCCGTGTAGTGTCTACACCGCAGAACTAGCCGCAATCTTGTACGCACTATTGATTATAGCAGCGAGACCTTCGGATCAGTACTTCATCTTTACAGATAGCCTTAGCGCTATCGAAGCACTACGATCCCCGAAGGCTGTTAAGAGTCAGGATTTCCTGGTCATTAAAATCATAGAATTGCTTGGCTCCATGTTCGACAAGGCGTTCAGGATTTCGCTAATTTGGGTACCTTCTCATTGTGGAATTCCCGGCAACGAGAAGGCAGACTCACTGGCCAAAACAGGCGTCCAACAAGGCGTATTTTACGACCGTCCGATCTCGGCCCGAGAGTTTCTTCGCCTACCACAGCAACTTTTCCTGTCTCGCTGGCAGAGCATGTGGGAGGCGGATGATCTCGGGCGATTCCTTTTCTCGATCGCTCCGCAAGTGTCCCTGCGGCCTTGGTTCGGTGGGCTCTCTGCAGACCGGGCATTCATACGCATGATGTCTCGACTTATGTCGAATCATTTCGCGTTGAACGCTCATCTGCAGCGTATAACTCTGGCTCAGACGAAAGTGTGTGGCTGCGGTGACGGATTTCACGATGTGGATCACCTTCTGTGGTCCTGCGTGGAGTTTGAAACTGCAAGACCCTCCTTGTTAAGCGCAGTCGAGAGCATCGGCAGACGACCGGGTATAGAAATAAGGGAAGTGTTGGCGACTGGGGACCTCGCCTACATGAGGCTCATCTACCGATTCGCCAGAGACAACGGTCTCATCCTTTGATTCCGCATCCCTATTATCCTTCCAATCCACATCCGCCACTCCTTTTGTTATATGTTGTGTTGTCTTTGTGGTAAATGTTTTATGTTGTGCAATGTGTGATCCGTTGACGGAGCAATTGCATTCGAGGGCAATTTTCTTACTGCCGTAAAAGGAGGCAGGCTTGTGTGTTTTTTTTTTGTCTGTAGTAGTGCGCTCCAAGTCAGTCCAGCTTTGGAACAGCGGGGTCGCCTGGGTTGGCGTTGGGCTCGGGAGTGGTCGGCGGGTACAGCCTCGTAAACAGTGGAGTCACTCCAGCTGTTGCGAGATGGAATCCGCCGATCTTTTTTGAGTTCGATGTTGACTTGGTTGATCACGGGCTGTGTCATTGCTGGGCTGCTTGGAGAACATTGCACGCAGAAAAATTCATGTTTGTACTGTGCAAATAACTGTGCTTGTTTGTTTCAGTCCAGACCCATAATAGACAACCGGACCAAACCAACCCCCTTCGAAGCCATAGCCACAGCAATAGAACCGGATCAAAAAATCTACAACACACACACACACGCACAAACAATAGAAATGGACAACAACCACTCATCTTCACTACACAACCGAGCATGCCCGGGATATGGCAAATGACTAGGAGGAAATGCCTAGTCAATTTTCTTTCATTGTTTGTTTTCGTGAATTTAATTCACAGTCACCACACGCGGTGGTGACAATACGGCAGTAGTCCGTAATAATAAATAAATAAATAAATAAATAAATAATATACCAATTATGAATCCTAAGAATCCTTAGAAATCTTTTGAAGCCACCCGAACAAGAATTATTAGAATGAATTACTGCACACGAGACATACCTTTCATCTTGGATTCGTTCGAACTGAATTAGCATGAATTGTAAGGCTTTGATGCTTTTTATAGCTTTATTAAATTACAGCTTGTAATGCTTTATTGCTAAGAAAGTACAACAAAGCGTTCCAGAAAATGTAGATAATAAATTGTAAGAATGATAAAATGAACTATGAATGTGCTACAACATCACACACAGAAACAATCGATTGAGCAAAACGTACCACAAATAGCAATCCACTAAGAAGGTTGTTAGGATCGTCACCTCGCACTGGACGCTTCGGGCGCTCGGTCTGGATTAGGTGCCGGCATACTAATCTCCCTCCCACAATGGTTCTGGGGACGATGAAACAAAGGTTTTGGGAAATAAAAAATGCAAACTCCTATTCAAACACCACGCCGCGACACTATTCATCGGTGCTGAATGATCGAAGCCAAGGTGAACAATGACAGCATAATCATTTAAACCCAAACACTTTCCTCGCGCCACCCAACTCGCCGGGCATCCCCGTTTACCCATCCCACGGTGACCATTTATCACCGGTGAAATGGTGCACTGTCGAGCGCCCTGGTTTTTGGAGCCTGGCTGGCCCGACCGGCCAGGCGGGAGCGGTTTCAATTTAAGCGTCCGCTTATCGCCACCCTTCCCATAAACAATAGATAAGCGAATCTCGCTAACAAAGAAAAGCTTGCGCTAATGGGGTTCACTCGTTCGTTCAAGTATTGTTTCGCTTTCCGAGTGTGGTGGTGGTGGTGGGAGGGTAACCGGGAGCCTGGCGGGGAAAAGTAGGGACAGCGAGTAAACTCGTTTTGATGCCGTGCGCTGATCAAAAACTTCTTCATGCTACCCGTGGCAATGCAATGCTTTTCGGTGGTGATTCTTTCCATCCGACAGGCGATATCTGGTGTGGGTGATGGGTCTTGCAACCATTTTAAACAGCACGCCCATTTTGCAAGACGACACGTTTCAAGTGTGTGTTTTACCCAATTTCCTGCAGCCCCGATTGTTTACAGCGCGTTTCGGCCTGAACAATCGTTCAGGCCATCGAGGAGTTGACTTGTGGCTGCCACGGGAGTGGAACGATTTTTCAACAAGTTTATGGTTTTGTGGTGAGGATCGAAATTGAATTTCCAGCTCGAAAATCTGCATGCATCTGAGTGGCGTGAGTGGCCGAAGGTGAGTTGCGAAGGCACATCTTCCATACTGCTTCCGGCGAACGCACGCACACGGTGATTACAAAATGGCGAGTCGAATGGCGTATGAAGTATTGGGAAAGCAAGAGGATACGTTTGTGATAAGTTGAATTGCTTACGTGCGGGGTTGCTGAGCGAGTCTTATCAACGAATCAACGAGTCAAATGTTTAACAGTTCCCCATTTCCAGTCGATTTCCGGACAGCGTCTACCGTGCGCTTGTGGTTTTGCTTTACGGTTACTGTAGTTGGGATGTGTACAACCAATACATTGGTTTATTTAGATCAAATATAGAAAGGAAAGTAGGGAGCGTGTATGCTGCTTGTGATGATTGGTTCATGCAAAAAAGAATCGTCAATTTCAAGTCTTCATATTACGATTTTATCAAAGTTGGTTGTAAACTAGATTTTTTTCTTCCATAAATGAGCTACTATCTTTACGTAAAGTTTGAAGTATTTAAACAAACATGTGCCTAGGGAAAGCAAAGCACGGTCTTCAACATTTTTACGTCACGAAACATGACATTGCAACCGTCATGTCCACGATCACGATTAGGTGAACAAAAAGTTGTCAAACATAATAAATCTTCTTTATCGTGCAGTTTCTCCAGTAACGATTGCAACATGGAGGTTTTACCGTACAGTCATGCCGCTGGCAGAATCTGAACTACACCCAAAAAAAAATCGTCCTGTACAATCATCCATCATCCAACGCCATTCGCGATGATTCCAATCAGCCAGAAATTCTTCCCCCGTAATGGCGCCAATTCAGCGTTGATTTGTAAACTGCAAACGTTGTAAACTCTGGCCGGTGCCAGCATCTTCCAGCAGTCCGGAGTCCCCTACTGCAAAATCAACTTCCGTTACCGCTTTTCCCTTCACCTTGCGCACAGATTGGTCTGCCACCTCACGGCCAGACACTATCGCCGAGCTCGCCAGAAGCGTACGGCACCAGAAAGCGAAGGACAACAACAAAAAACTGCACCCAGCACCAGCACGCTGAAACGCAATGTCTGCGTACGTCGGGCTGTTGCGTACGATGTCGCACTAATCAAACACCGGAAGCGGTTGTTCGCCTTGACTCGTCCGTCGGCGTTCCCCCAGCCCCGGGGACTGAGCCTGTGACTGAGCCTACTGAGATCCGGAGATGCAATAATTCTCGCTGGAGGGTGATCAAACCGGCGCTTGATTGAATCATGATGCGATTCGACACATCGATTTCGTCAGCCGGACCCCGGATCCACGCCCATTCGATGCCAGAATTTGCAAATTTAATCGGCACGCCTACTTTTTTTGCGGCCCCTCGCGTTGGTCTCCCGGGATGAAAGGATTACCGGGGTTAAGATTCTAGCCGGTTAGATGGTTGTGGGGGGTAGGGCATCAGGCGGACTAATATGTTACGCCAATTTTCGGAGGTCGTGTCCCGCAGGGGCACTCATGATTGCTTGTAAGAAATTAAAGGTATGACGGATGGCCGATGGTGATTCGATGGAATTACGCCGATCGTTGGCAGGTCGGCGTTGTGGCAAGGGGCTAGAGTAGGCTCTGTTGAATAGTTTATGCAAATTTGCGTTTTCTTTGAAGTTGATGTGTCAGAGCACGCAATTACGCGGTGTGATTAGTGCAATTTGGACTGATTGCGAGATCGCTGCGCAGAGAGACGTTTGAGTTTGTGAAGAAATGTTGTAGAGCCTTAATAGTGTAAGGAAAGTTTATAATTTTTTTATTGAATTTCAAATACGGTAAAGGAAGTGAAAGTTAAGGGCTGATGGAAGTATTTAGATAATAATTCATTTTTGAGAGCTACGACCACCAGACGCCCATAGATCGCCTCTTAGGTCATGTCCACGACGGGAGGATGGTCCGGATGGGATTTGACTCTCGGTCGGCAAGACCGGCGCTGCTTGCGCCCTTACCAATCGTCCGCTCAGCCGTACTTTGCACTTTAAAGAATTAGTTTCATGCTCATAAGTGGTTCAGCCGGTAAGTAAACCTGCTGTATTGGCATTTAAACGTTGTCGTAGAGTGCTAGGTGGCGTCATATCGTTCAGTGAATAAAGAGTTCATAGGACAGAAGTTGACTGGACAAGACAAGAATTCTTGGTGTGCCTAGATGTCTGTTAGACTTCGATCATCATGCAATTTGAATGCTTAATGCGTGCTTCGTCTATTACTTTTTCTACGTTGAATACGTTCTCCACAAGCACATGAACCTGTGTCGGCTAAGCCGAATTTTATACTTAGCTATGGTTTAAACAATACCAATCAGATTTTTATCATATGAAGCGATTATTTTTTCCATCGCCCCATTCAGTAATATCGTATTATCATAATTAATCACATTATTGTAAATTTATCGAGAAAATTTTGCAATTCTTTTAATCGTATAAAATATAGGGTTTATTATCAGATCAATCACGTTCGAGGGTCGAGCTCAGTGACGAACCGCTCAGCATGATGTAATTAAGTAAAACTTGCGATAAAAATATCGTACCAAAGCCTAGCCTTCGGGCAATAATTAGGATCCGGTCAGTCAGCGTCGAGCGCAAAACTTACCCGGGACCTACTGCCCATTTGGGTGGTCCACGCATCCACAGCCACATGGTTCAGTGAGTGAGCTAATGAAATGAAACTGCAATTGCCTAGCCTAGGTCCTGTGCAAACTACCGGTGTCACAATTTCAAACCTCGTTGCACTGAGGTGGGAGGGGGGGAGGTCCTTCGGTATGGAAATGGAGAGCGGGAGAGCCCTTGGCAAAGGCACAGAACCATGGATGAGTGGTTAGTTTAAATTGTACGGTTCAATTAATTTTCAAAATCCCGTAACGCAAATCCTACCTGGTGTTGCCTGCCGGGCCAATAGAATTGATGGGATTTTCCTGCCGGGTCGTGTGTGTTTTTTTTTTGCTGTGCTCCTCGGTCCCAATTCTTCAACAGGTAGAACATTGTTGAACGGGGGCTTTTTTGTGTGTGTATGTTGCCGTTACCAAGCTTTCCCATGCGCTGGGTTGTAAATAAAAAGTGTCGGTTTTCACACTATTGCATTATTGGCTATTGGTGTATTTAGGACCGATGCGGATGGGTGGAAATGGTTTCAAACCCGTGTCGAGGATTAGTTTGTTTTTTGGGGAGCGGCGAGATTCTACGCGAAGGAACAATTTATATTGGTCGCGATATTTCTTAATGAATGTTCGAAGGTAAAAGAAATCCTGCAAAGAGCAACAACAGTAGGGAAGCGAAACAATTCGATAGCCCGATGCCTTCCGTTCACGGTAGGCAAGATCCAGACGAGCGCTAATTTAATCCCGGTTAAAATTGCATTACCCGCTATCTAAATTTGTTTACAGCTTTAGTGTTTTGGACGCAATTCGGCTACCGCAAAGGCCGGTAGTCGTAGGGAAAAAGCACACAATCTCCGGCGCCGGTTCCGGACGGAAGCGGAATCGTTTCGAACAACGTTAGGTTTGCGGGTAAGTTTCGGTTTTGTTAAATTTGACTTTGTTGACAATATTGTGACTTGTTCAAATAAGCATGCGGTTTGCATAGCTTTAGGCGTGGTGTTGTATGGAGATCGGGTGTATATTGGCAAAATGTCGCCTAAATTTAGGCAATCTGTATTACAAAATTGAATGAAATGAGCATTTTTTGATGAATGAGGCTTCCCGATTTTCCTTTCAATTTATAAAATTAAATGAAATTGAATAAATTGCTAAACAATTTTAATTACAAGACACAAGATAGTTACTGAGATGATGTTTAACACTATTGATGTTCAGAAGAGCCTTTTAAAAACTTTTTTCCAACTTGCAACTTTCGGTCAACTTTTCGGTGAACCTTGGCCGATGATACCTGGCCAGCAGAACAAAAGCATCCATAAATTAAAAACAAAACATCCGCGGATTATACGGCGTTTCGGTAGGCGTACTGGAAAGTGACCATTAGCGTAAAGCCAGCACTGTTATTCTGCAGCACTGCCCGGTTGCTCCATTCACCAGCGCTCCCTCCTACTTCCATTACCGGTTGGACCCTCAGATTTACCGGACCTTGCGTTTATAGTTTATGCCAAGGCTGAGGGTAGCTTTGTACGAAACTTTCTTCCCAGTTGCTAGCGCGTTCACCGCGAGCCGACTTTCTTGGTGTTTGGCCACAGTTGCAGCCGCAAGACGCAGCGAAAACTTTCCACCACCCTTCCAGCAACAATCCACCCCATGTGCTGGGGGAACACATTCATACCCGGTGGCGCTTATTGTGCGCCTGGTAGCCGGTTTGCTGTTCGGTAAATTAATTACGGTCTGCTGCGTCTGTTGGGCCTTTGGTAGTTTTGGGAAGTTTTATTAAAATTGCACACCGTCCGCCGCCAGCGAGCGGCCATCTTTCAAACGGTGGCGAACAAAAAAGTATCTACCTACCGGGGCTGGTGATCCGGTCGGTCGGTGTTGTAGGCTTTGTTTGTGGCAGTTCTTCATGCTGTTGGCATGTACAGTGTGGGTTTTTTTTGTGTTGTTGGAGAAAACCCTAATGGCGAGAGGCAAAAGTTTTATCAAACGCTTATGCCTTTGATAAATCCGTTCATCCGTTTGAAGTTTGACGCTTTCGCTGGACGGGTAGGTTTGAATCATCAAAGTGATTATTTGGTTGATGTAAAGTATGCATGCGTGTGTGTGTGTGTTTGTGTGTGGTCGCGGAAGGTGAAAGAAGTGACTGTAACCGTGGTAAATTGCGATCGTAATAACAGCACATTTTGGGGGGAAAAACCCGATACGAACTTAAGCGAACCTGTCCGAAATAAAATTGGTTGTAGTTTTTGCCCGCTGTTCACGCTCAATAACGCAAATCCGATTTTCATGGAAAATAATAATGGAAGTTCATGCAGGAATACCGAAAGCTCGTAATATTTTAATGCATTATTTTTAAAGGTATATAACTGAGGAAAACTTGAATTTTCCATTACGGTTGAATTTTACACACATAAAAGTAGAACGAGAATTCTACGTTCGCAGGGTGCCCATCGTAGGTAACCTTTATGATTCCCGCCCTGCACTGTACTTGTGAATTTAATTTTTATGAGAAGTACGTAGCATTACGAGCTTCACCTATCATAACGCAAATGGTTCTTCTTATATTAGTACACTTGTAGGGAAGGAAAATTTTCCAAATAGTTGATGATTCCCACATCAAACTTTTCCCAAACGGTGAACTTTTCTCTATGAAACGAGCATACGAAAGGACTGCTTGGTACTGCTACGTGGCGTTTGCCAGGTTTGCGAAACATTTTTCAAATACTTTGAACGAGAGTTGGTCGACCTTCGTGCTCCAAACATTACCAGCAAACGATAAGAATCTCATCTTATAAATACTTTTACGAGTGGCCGTACACGTCCGGAGCACGGTTGTTGACATTATTGGGCTAGCAAACAAACCTGCTGGCCTGTCTGCTCGGTTTTCCGCACTCAAACACACACACACACAGAGAGCACCCCAAAAAGGTACATTTCCACGGCTTACCTCATGGCGTACACACGCCATCCCGTTGAGTGACAGCTTGCACAGCTTGTCGAAACCGTTGCACATGGCTCCATTAGGGTGTGTAGTTGCTTTATTGCACCCCACATCGACCCAAGGGATGGCCTGAACCTGCCTGAACCATGGTGCCCGATAACAAACGTCTCCTTCTTTTTTAGCAAACAAGCAGAGAGAGAGAGAAAGAGGAAAGAAAAAAAACACACTCGGCAGTACAGTAGAAAACGAAAACGTTCTGCTCTTTCTCGATCATTTGTGCATACAGTCGGGTGTGGCTGAATGTGGGGCAGCTACTACACTGCGTCCCTCACTTTCCTGAAGGAGCCTAATAAAGTTTCATCAATTTAACGATGCAAAGTTATGTTCCCATGCTTTCAATGTTTTCAGCAGAAAGCACCCAAATACGCGGCGCTGTGGCGCGAGCGGCGGGCTTGTGAATAAAATATGATTCCATAAAGGAGGCCAGTTTGTCATTCATCCCAATCACACATACAACCACACACATGCACAAACACATGCTCAAGAGGCAAAGGGAAATGGAGGAAAATAAAACATGAATACCGTACTCCGTACCGGATGCAGCCCTTCGGTATCTTGGTTTTGTTTAGTGAAGGAAGGAAGGTGTGTGTGTGTGTGTTCTGTTGTTGGACGGGCTAACATGTAGAGTGTCCGAGCAGGGGGAATGGAAGTTTAGTACAGGGTGCTGTGTACAAGAGCACTATGAGGCACTAAAAGTAGGCGAGGGCGTCCGAGCACACCTCTCGAAGAGCAATGGGCGCCCGCGGTTTGTTCGCGTGTCGGCAGGCGAAGGTCCTCACACGAAGTTTTGTCCATACTGCATGTGAGCGACTTCTGTGAACTAGAAGAGAAAAGGACAGGGTTTGGCAAAGAATTCATGCTTTGGGTTGAATGATTTTTAATGAAGTTCATTAAGCGTAGTTCTTCACTGCGCCGAAATGTATGCAATGCGAGCTCTAAATAGGTTGCTACGATTACTTTTCTCTCTGTTCACACTCCAAAAAGTACAAGTTGCATACTTTCGGGTTGATTGGAAAGAAAACAAACCGCATCACATTGCCGAACACTGGTGCTAGTGCATATTTGTGTGATCATGCATGAAGTAACTTTATTGGCGGAATGACAGAAATCGAAAAAAAGCATAAAATCTACCCCGCTCTGTACAACTGGCGGGCGTCTCATGCAGTGGAAAGAATTCGGCGACGAGTGTACCAAGTTGGTGAAGCCATGTTTTAGCTCCATCCTTGTTTGATGCACCCGTACCTGCAAATGGAGCAAAATCGAACCGAACGAACGATTTTTATGGTCACCCAATTTTACGAGCAGCACCAAAACAACGGCCCTGTCGCTTTTAACAAAACGTTGCGTTCCCAGTGGCAGTGGTGGCATGCTGTGTCTGTGTGGTTAAAGAAGCAAGTCTCACGGGTCTGTATCGGGTCGGAAGGAAGCTTGATCTATTTTCTTCACTGCTCACACCCACACCCCAAAAAGCTCGACTGAAAGTGAAGGATTTAACCCCTTTCTTCAGCTGTGGTGCTGTTGCGAAGTTGCTGAGGTTTATCCTTGCCAGCTCGCAGCAAGGCACGAGCGTGTCGTGCAAGAGACCACGGCCGGTGAGTAGGCGGCAGTATCGTCACCTGCGCGCCAAGACACCCACCGAGAGTGCTTCATCACTCGCACCGTGGTAGGGTGATAGAAAGTGTCATAAAAAGCTCATCATATCAACATAATAAACTCCATAAAAGTAGCAAGAAATATATCGCTTTATGGGTCTGTAAATCATGGCCTCGACATGGTTTTGGTGTGCGGGGTCGGGTTCCCGTTGCCATGGGTCTGAGTGGCTTTCCGGGCAATTTAAGGATCGAATGAAACAACCGTGTGTGTCGATGCTTTGATTTAGTCCCGCGCCATACCAGCTGCCGGTAGGAAAGTGCGTTATTAATTTAGTGAAAACAGAAACCTATCCCGGTTTGTGGGACTGCACGGTCTGGACGATTCGCACACCAAATGGCACCCGGCAATGGAATGGTATTCCATTTTCTCCCGAGTTTTATTGATACATTTCATGAGGCAAATGTCGCTCCCGGCAGCACCGACCGGCTTGACCGGAAATGCGTCTCCATTTGCCGACGCTGCTACCGTTTAGATCCATTCACACACAGCACTCGAATGTGTTTCTCGTGGCTGCTAGCATGCTTGTTCAACGTGATTTCGATCCCGTTTGTGTCCCGGGGCTGGAGTGAGAGAGTGCTTTTGTCGCTCGTGGTGTTTTTTTTGTTGTTGTTGGTTAGCTGGCTTTGCTTTAATGGTGACTACAGGACTACACGGTACTACCGGCCGGAAGGAGTGTTGAATGATTTTCCACATTATGATGATGTATGGCGTGTTTATTTTGCAGCATAAACAAACGTACGGATCTGGGCGAAGCGTGTGTAGCTAAAATGGATTGCAACTGCTGTTGGGCAAAACCTTTCTGTCAGGGTGAATTTGCTACCGCATCGAGTGTGGGTCCTCGGTTGCTGTTTTCTTTTGAGACGGTATGTTTGTTGATGTTTGAAAGCTCATTTTGATGTTGAATGTTGCAGTTTGGTTAAATTATTTTGGTGATTACGTGGAAAAAAAGGTTGACCTGGTATAGTGGACCAATAGAAAGCATCAAAGGCATGAACTTTTTCATTTGTGATAAGAGTTAAACGAATTCGAGCTGTTTTACCAATGCGCCTAAAGGTATGCAATCGGCTTTGCAGGGAAACTGGTTGTGTATCGTAACAAATGACATACAAAATTAACTCATTTGCATGCAATTGAAAGAAGGCTTCATCGCTCGAAAGGTTACAAAACTGCTACAAATAAAATTTTAAATAGCATACGTGGCATGTAAATCGCATGCTGAAACCCATCGCAATGGGCGGCATGTCGTCTGTGCGTGTGTTGTTTCCATCTCTCTCCAAACCGCCCGATCTCGCCGTCTGAATCTAATCAAGGGTTTGAAGAATTCATCGACGGCCAATTATGACTTGCTTGACTTAATGCTTCCGTATTTTTTCTCACTAACTCTGTTTGGGTGTCTTTTTGCGCTGTTGCTACCTTTACATTCGCAATTTTCTTTCTCGCAGCGGCTAGCCCATTCGAAACACTTCGCTGCAAATGACATTGAGCGGTGTAGCCGGGGGAAAACCTATTCACGCGGCACAGACCACTTTTTGCAGGTAGTTCTGCACATACAAGGGAAAGGAAAAGGCACAGATCGCACAGACGCAGGGCGAAACGGGCGCACTCATTAGGTATCCGGGCAGTGTAATTCCGTCTGCATTTGATTCTCCAACCCCAGAAGCCACTTCAACTGGCCAAGCGGTGGAAACGATTGATCGTTGGGTCGGTAGGGTTGGGTCGGACGGGTTCGGGCGGATTTTCCTTTCCCGTGTAGCTGCACGTGGCACGAAATGAAATTGGCGCCATATGTGTTGCGCTGGCTTAATTTGTTTTGTTTGCAAACAGTGGGCTTTTGTATGAAAATCCAACCATCAATTTCGTCCCACGGGTGGAAAGTTGGGTTAAGGCGAATGGAAAAGGGGGGAGAGAAAAAAAAGTTTTTCTTTTAATGGAAAAAAACACGTCTGTAAGGGGGGGACAAACCCCCGTCAGCTCCGGTAACGCTCATAGCCGGGTGCAATTGCGGGTAGGTAATTAAGGGAAATTTTCCACCCAATGAACCACCTGCCAGTTGGGTACGTACAGGCCGTCGGCCACCTTACCGTGGTGCGCTCGGGCGTCGAAGGCAAAAGTGAACCGCACACTCGAATGAATACGCTTTGAATTTATCGCATTCGAAATGAATGCGAATGACGGGAGTGTGGGAGCGCTTAAGCACAGAGAGAACGGGTGAGTGCAGAACACAAAAAAAAAAAAACCGGCACCGAAAGGATGGTTTAACTTTTGCAATTTGTCGTTCGGTCGCCTTTCTCGTATGCAAATTAGCACGATTACGGTACAGATGACAGGGTGAGGACGGCGGGCGGCGAAGTGGAGCCGGGTCGAAGTGAGACAGAAATGCTCATTTTGTTCGAAAGTAACAGGTTACAGGAAATTATCAAATCAACACGTCCGCTGCATTGCTCATGTCGTCAGTTTTGTAGCCGACTGGACAAACACTAATGAAAATGAGTTACAAGTTTTGTGCAGTCGTAGATGTTGTGTTTTGTTTTTAATGGGAAAAATAAAATTGTCCGGTTAGTGTTCCCGTTGGAAAAAATGTGAAAGAGTAAAATAAAATAAAAAGTTTGTTTGTTGGTTTTATATATTTGGTACAAAATATGGAGCCGCCTGGTGGCTAGTGGAAACGCCTGTTGGTATATCACAGAGCAAGACTGGCATGAAATGGCATCTGAAGCGTTCCTGGGATGCAAGACTGACTAAGCTAAGATTTCAGGATAATTTTTAAACAAAAAGCGATCTTTGGGAGTTTCCAGTGTCAAAGAAGTCGAAGAAATGTTCCTTGTAGATCTTCTTGAATAATCTTGAATAAGAATTTGCTAAAACAACAAACGCTTATTATAAATTAGGAAATAAATTGATGAACAAACTTAAAACTGAACAAAAAAGGTAATAAAAAAACGAATGACATTAAAAAAATTGACATCAGCCCAACAAGTTGCTCTCCTCGTCCTTTTCAAGCAATAAGAATTGTTCACAGGAAATCCATTTTTAATTCCAAACCACCACGGCCATTCTTCGCAGCCTCAATACACATCCGTAGATGGTTCACTTTGCGTTAATGAAGTGATTAAAAATTTACACATTCTATTTCAACGGACGCTCCCTCGCCCCATCAGTATATTTTATTACATTTTAACACCAATTTACCGATGTCACCGATGTACCGGGCGCGAGTTCACGCTACTTTCCCCACGGTAACAAAGCTATCAAACTCTTATCCGAGACCTTTTGCTGTACCCAACAACCCTTTTCAGTGGTGACGTGTCACCATCTCGAACCCGTCTCCTCGGTGGGAGCCCTCCACCTGTTCCTTAGTGTCTAAAAAACGAAATGAACCCTTTTTGAAGGGGAATTCCAAGAAAAACTGCGTTTGATTCCGTGAACAGTTTCTAGGTTGGTTCGGAAAGACACGTGCTCGGTTGAAACTATTCAGCCGTCCTATTTCAGGTGGGTTGCTTCAAAGTAAGGACCACACTGAGCAAACTGAAATATCTTGAGCAGCTTTGAATCGTACACCAATCTGCCCGGTGCTTAAGCAGGAAATAGTAAACTGGTGAGTGGGATAGTGAAATACGTTTCCTTGAAGTTATGAAACAAACAATCATTCATTCATTCAAACATTCATTGATAATCCGCACCTCAAAGATGGTGGATGGTGGAGATGGTTGAATTTACTTCACAGTAAAATTTTATTATAATTTGCTAAATCAACCAGAAAGAGTTATTAAAACGGGAAGGTTATTCATATTAAAATTTATTCACTAGCATAGCAACACCACAACACCAACACCTAGCTGGTTTCCCGGACGAAGAAGCATCGTGTAAATGGAACGAGCTCATCAAACAAAAGCCTCAAGTCTGTTCGTGTCGATGTTCGAGTGTTGTTCGAGAAAGATTTCCATAATCAATTTCAATGTTAATTGTTGATCTTTGCCCGCCCGATCTTCGCCGGCGTCCGTTTTGTCCGCTGGATCGCGTTAATAAACTTCGCTCGGTTCACAAAACCACACTCTCTATCAATCGTCGGCGAATCCAGCCCGGAGGGGTAAAATATTTTAAACCGATTAGCTTGATTGATTCCTTGCGTCAATTTCGCCGGTCGAGTGCTGAACTGCCCGGAGCAGTTATTGGAACCGATCTAACACAATATTAGTTCAACCAATCAATCGAAGCTGGTAAGAGAGAAAGGATCGTTTTTAACCGACCGCGTTTCGTTTCGCCTTTCGGGTGCGTTCGATGACGGAGGAATTAAAGGTTTTTTTTTGTGTGCAGTCTGTCTTTGCTTCATCTTTAACCCGCGGGAAACTGGCGAAGCAATGGGAAGTTAGTTTTTTTTTTGTTTTGCTCCACTTTACCAACTGTGCCATGCTCCGGGTATCATCGTAATTATCCGCTCTCTGGCACGTCACCGGCGAATGCCGAGTCGCGCGTTTGCCACAATGATTATGATTGAACCGAGAAAATCCATTTCGCTTGGGGTGGTTTGGTGAGGGCTTTCGTGCTGCGGGGGAAAACATGCAGCCCAATATAGTATAAATGCAAATGGAATTTCATTGTTCAAGCTTCTTTTATAATCAATATATTAGATAGCGGAGGGAAATTTTGTTCTGTGGGTTGACGGGTAGAGTTTCATGCGAGCTGATTTGATTTATGTTATTGGAAAATTATTCGAGTATAGAAGTTTTGAAGATCTGAACAAAGAAACTACTTCTGGCTTGGCTACTGTAAATGAGAGATTCACAGATTAAGGAATAAGGGAAGATATTGAGTACGGGGAAATTATTATCAGAAGTTGGTTTGCTCTTAGGAAGTCACAAAATCGTAGAACATAAATAATTCTCTTTTCTGGAGGTGATAGTGAAGGGAGGCTTTTCAATGTTTTATGTTAATTAGTAGCTTCTAATTGATTTGTAACTTCCTGCTGAAAGCTTAGTAGCGCGATTGAAATAAGCTTATAAATAATTAACCACGCTTTCCGAAATTGCTTATGTTTTCCTACTAGGTCAGCTATAAATAATTAATAAAAATTTGACGATCGTTCGGAGTACAGTCGAGTTTATGTCCGAGTAATTAATATTGTTTATCCAGAATTGATCTATTTGTAGGATTTCTATGAAAATAGATAATTTTATTGATTCATTCTACGTAATAACGACGGCTTCGCTACCTGGATGGATCTTACATTTAAATAGCAAATATGCGACAAGTGCCTTACTAGGAGCATTAGTTTTTTAGGGCTTCTAGGCATTATTGATTTTTTTTCTAATTTTAACTCAGACATTTTCGTCTGAGTTTATGCTGATTGTAGTTTTAGTGACATCAGCTTTGCACCTTATGAGCTCTGTTCCTAAAGATTCAATAATAGTTCCGCAATAGCGTTGCATTTTTTCCTTTCTTCTTCAGCCAACATCTGGCACATCCATAAATGCTGTCATTCAGAAAACGAAACACTGAAAATGTGTCCATTCAACAGTGTGAAACAATTGACACAGACGGAACTGAAGCGAAAAGGGAAGTGGAAAATAGAGAACAAAATAAAAAAAATGCACTCAAACCACACTTTTGTGGCCCTCCCCATTTTGGTCGATTATGGAGAGCTTTTTCGGTGAACCGCCACTTGAATTTGGTAGAGCGTGAAAAACTGCACGTGAAAAAAAAAACGACCAAAGAAATAAAGATCGTACTCCGCAGAGCTGGCTGGATGTTAATTCAGTTAAAGTCATTCGAAATTTCGACCCACGACGGCGATGGCCATTCGGGCCAACAAATGTCGGCCGAGGCACCGTTCCGGTGTGCTATTATGGTCTGGGCCCAATTTATATTATCGTTCGAGTGAGCGGGATGGGGCAGAAAACATCGCATCGCTGTAATTCATTCGCAAAATTGCGTTTCGTTTCGTGCTAAGCGGACAGCAGGCGTTAAAGCCACCCTGCAATTGCATTCACCGTGCACTGGAACGGATTTCGCGACATTTATGATCACGTTTTGAAACGTGGCACTGCTGGGGGGTGTGTCTGACGGTGGCTGAGATGTGCGCGGCCAGGAAAATCAAACACACGAAACGAAAAAGGGTTTCAATGTGCATAAATAATCGCTTTTGCAGGGTATTTGCATGGGACCCGTTTCAGCTGACTCCGGGACGTTCCGTGCTTCGGTTTGCCGGTTGGTGGTTTGATTGTGACAAATTATCACTCGTTCCTTCTCCCGTTGTGTGGCTGGCCAAGGAACTGGTTTGAGCGCAGGATGAGAGGATATTCTATTCGTGGTGGAAAAAAAACTCAACAGTTGCAGCTTTTCTGTCTTCTGTCCTTTGCTTGGGTTGGGAGAGAAAAAATCCAACTTGAATTGCTTGGTTGGTGGTTGTTTTCTGGCTGTTTGTGTGACTTTATAATCGTTTTATAGTGCACATTTGTTTTGTGCTCATTTGGAGCACTAGAAAAGCATTGAAAAATGGGATGTAAATTGTAAAATAAGAATATTGTTTCAGACGCCTTAGGAAACAATTGATCAAATTGAGAAATTTTGCTATGAGAAAGTAAATGGCTCCCTTCTTTTATGACTTTTGTTGATTTTCAGCTTTAAAGTAAACAGTTTAAGTAAAACTTATCAAATTGAAGACAGAACAATCGTGTTGTTTTGTCGTAATTCCCTAATGTTAATACCTGATACTGTGTATTCTGCTGAAGCCGCTAGAATCGTTAAAGTTTCTTCCAACAATATATTGCATACTGTTAGGCACACCAACTTTATTTTGTCGACAGCTTGTTATTTTAATGGTGTTAATTTTTTTTAAATTTATCTATAATAAAGGTTCTACGCCGTTTCGTCGTAACAGTTCTTAAAAATAAATTTATGATCGAATATAATTCAAGAGTAAATTTCACGATTTTTATTGTTCAAAATAAAGGTATAGAATTATTTGCTTCTTAATAACTTGTATCACTTACAGAACTATTGTTATTTCGTTGATTTTGTCGTTGATAGACAAAACCTTTAGATTCGTTGGCTCAGCTAGTTCACTAGAATGAATGTAGAAATCTGTTTCATCCTGCTTCTAATTTTTCTCCCAACACGCAACAAAGTCACGCAGAACATCCCGGGACCCATTTCAATTTGTCTCGGGCGCTTCTTAAAGATTTGGTGCAGGCAAACGGTGTTTCATCCAGACAAATGGTCTCTTTGCACGGTCTTCCCCAAAAGCAAGCAGATAAACGAGGTTAGGGCAGTCATTTCTTATGGCACGAGGTACACTCCAATTTCACCTACCCGATGCAGCACACTCGTATCCAATACTGTGCCAGGCAGCATTGGACAGGGATCTTTTCGGTTCCGGTTTTCGGAACAAGTGTGTGATAAGACACGCTTAAGCCGACAGTGGAAACGAAAAACGGATTCAGTGCTCGGTCGGTATTGCGGCAAACAAATTGCACTATGAATTTCAAGCTCTGGGTATTTTTTTTGTTGCCCGTAAAGGGCTATGTAGGTGAGCTAGGTGAAAAAATTGGAAGGTACGCGTTTACCAAATCCGATTCGACACGGAAGCGAATTTATCAATGTGAGTTTGCTCTTCCGTTTCGTGCGGCGGTTCATACTTATGATGAGTGTATCATGAGCTGAAAACAAATCGTCCATTTTTTTGTGATATTTCACGAAGAAGTGTGCCGAAGTTAAGGGGGCTTGCTTGCTTGGAACCTTGTTACAAAAAGGTTCTATTTCTTTGTAGTGTTTGTAAGCTGCGCTTTTAATTTAGTGTAGGATGATTCCAGGAATATCTTATCATATAAAAGTAAAAAAAAAAATCTTTTGAGAAATGCTTCTAAATATTGGTAATAATATCTCATATCCATCCATCACATGATCATATCCAGATAGCCCTGCTGAGCAGCATGCACCATCACCCGGGAGATTCTATCGTTCACTATCTCGCCTCCTGCAGTCAGATAAATTTGACGAAACGCGTCCGCCGTAACATCCTTGTGGAAATGGTGAACAATTTCTTCTACCTCTTGCTCGTTCGCCAGCATACATGGTAGAAATTTGATCGCTATGATCGCTCCATAAATAAAGTGCTGTTTAAGATGTTGTTGCATCGCATCAAAGCTGAAAAAAAAGAAGAGAAAGACCATAAGATATCTTAGCAATTGTTTGATTGATTGCTCCATGCTACGAGTATTACCTGTACGCTTGTAAAGCTGGATCATCTGGTTGTAGTTTCAGAATGTCACAAACACAACGTATCAGCTCCTGGTGGTAAACCGTTAGCAAATATTCCCAGCCACCGTTAGCCCAATCCTCCGGCGGCATGTTCATGTACATGAAGAACGACAGATCGAGACCCGGTGAACCGTAACGATTCTCCTGAAAATCGATAAGCATTACATCTTGGGGCGCATCGGCGTCATAGCGGAAGAGCACATTGTTGCGGTTGTAGTCGCCGTGTAGAATCACCGAATAAACGTCATCCCGCTCGAGACATCGTTGCATCAGTTCGGAGGGAGTAGTTCCATACTGTCGTCGTAAAGTTTGCACCCGATCGCGTATACTGTCCGATTTGAGTAGCTCCGGTTTTTCGTCAAAATAAGCAAAAAGTCGTTCGAAAACAACCTTAAACACGATATCGTAACTTTCGAAGAAGATTTTTCCATCCTGCACAAAGTTGAGTGGAATAATGCGTTTCACCAAATCGCTCAGCATCTCCGATTGACCTCCAATGCGTAGTGCATAAGAGCATGCGTGAAACTGGGCTACTTTGCGTGCCATTAGCGTTAGGTGTGGTTTGTCCAGATTCAACCTTGGTCCCGGAACAAACCCTCTTGCCGAGACGTCTTCCATCACGAGAAAAGTTTCTTCCTGATCGCTGTAGCTGGGATATGTTACCCCAGTCTCGGCAACATAGATTCGTGGACAGAGCGTGTGCAGATCGATCTTTGCGTTGGCATTGCGTATCAATCGCTCAAACGCAGGTATTACCGCCGAATAAACGTTTATCTCGTTCGGGAACAGTACGAGTCCGAGTGATTTCTTGCGAAACCCGTCATCACCTTTCATCACCTTCACCATCACGGTGAGACATCGCGTAGCGCTGGAAAATGGATAAGAGGCATGTAAATAGCTCAAGCCGGCCACACAAACACACAGAGTTCACTTTGACTGCTCTTACCCAGTGGTCGTATGCGTAAGGTTTAATGTTAACCGGTGTATGACTGACATAAACCCATCTAAACCTTGCGGGGTTGTTAGTACACAGTCACTGTCGGACACTAGACGGTAGCCATTAAGATCATCGTTCGATTCGATGATTTTGTTTACCAGTTCCGTGGTTAGAAATTTCTCTTTCCGCTCTTGTGCCATCACTAATTGTGGATCGTTACGTCTTTGTGGCCAATCGTGGTGGAGATTCCGAAACCAACTGACTGCTTGCCGCGACGAAAACAAGCGCGTACGCGTGACAGTAGCTCCACACACGCACACACATTCATAGAAGGTTAATTTTATGTTGAAGTTCGTTGGCAGAATGTCTAATCTTATCACAGCGAAGCCACTAAACATACAACAAACACTGCTGACCAGAGTTTGGATGGTGTTTTATTCGTGTTTTTTGCCCGGAACCTTGCCGTAATCGGCGTCGTTTGTCGGCGTGGTGAAATGCTTGTATGTATTAGTGATAAACCAACCAGAAGCCCAGCGTCAACATAGAGTAATCGGTATGATACTTTCGTTTGATTAGGTTTTATTGTAATGTAGGGTTGGCATTGAGATATTGCGTATGGTCATGACTGTGAGCATTAGAAAAGAAAGGTTTGTTTTGTTGAACGATAGTCCACTTTAGGAAGGTATTCTTACGAGGAGGATTGAATCTCAATATAACTCAATATAACATCGTTTAGTTCGAGCATGGCTTAGTATAATTTCAGAAGGCTCAATGCAGAAAGCTTTAAACGCTTACTTCAATATATTAATTCATCCAACTTGGAATAGCTTTTACTACGCTCGACGCAAAAGCTACACATTAAAACTTCCAAACTAATGCGCCGTCGTAATTAGCCACCGGAATTACAGCTCCGAACATTTAAAATTGCTCTCACACTTTCCGGCAAACTTTACTTTATTGTCTCCGACACCGTTTTGTGATTCAAAACTGTCACATTAGGGCAATATTCTGCCTTTTTTTTTCTTCCCCCATTCGCTGTGCAGCGCATCATATGGAAAGCGCATGTCAAGCTGCAATTTTCGACAGTTCCGACGCGAAGCATCATACGGCAAACGTTGGGTTTTGTGAGTGCACTTCGGTGACTGAGGCAAGTGGCTGGTTGCCGGGAGATGAACAGACAGATAGACAAATAACATGACGATAATGAAACTAATTAAATTGTCGTAAAACTTGAGCAAAAGTCATAAAAAGGACAACTTTCCCGGGGCTGGCTGGTTGGGCAGAGCAGTCAGGCAGAGGGCATTGAAAAATGTTCGGGCGGGACGCCAGTAAATTCATTAAACACAGCGCAGCTAGCGACAACATATGCTTCTGACAATCGCAATCAAATTACGGCACCCGAAATCCTTTTGCAAAATCGTCCAAACACACCGGGGCAGGTTTGCAGCTGCGCTTGCGGAAGGGCAAAACTTTCCCATTCAATTACTCGAAAGTGTTTGTTCTTCTGGTGAATCAGGGTAGCGCCGTCTTGGAACCTTTTTGCTGCTGCTGCTGATGGTGCTGGCTTTGCTGCACGCTCTGCTTGATATGTGTTATGTCTGGCGAAGCCAAGTTGCGAAAACTTTGCCCAAACAGTGAAGTGGAAGCATCCCAATTGCGGATGTGGGAATCACTTTCTCCATTTCCGGAGCAACCCGGCACCCGGCTCCCAGGGCAGGCGTTGCTGCCACTCGTCATCAACGATTTCCGGGCTTTAGTCTAAATCAAGTTAAGTGCGCTGCACACACTCACACATGAGCGACGATCGTGCACGCTGAGTATGATCAGCTTTGGGTTGTTTGGCTGAGCGTTTTACCGCACCGACAACCTGATAACCTGACGGAGAAGAATTCTAGTTAAGCATTGTTTTTCTTCTGCATGGCGAAACGTCCCGTTCCGTACCCTCGGCAGGTGGTAAGTATAACCGACGTACCTCGTGTCGTAGGGAGTAGTCACCGGAAAACTAACTTTCGAATAGTGGTGCCACGCGCTGTGTAGCATTTTCCTGCGCCAAGGTACAAAGCTTGCAAAAGCACCTCGGCAACGAAAACTTCTTTGAATGTCGCGATACTGTGAAGCGTACGGTGGAAGCATTTCTGTTTCTTTTTTTCCTTCTTCGTTCTTTCCTTGTTATCTCTCCACAAGTGGGATTGAAAGTTTGCACAAAGAATTCAAATCCATATCAACTCGGAGCCATATTCATTATGATAATAACAATGATAATAACAACACACACATACACACACACACCTTCTTTACCGTCCCGCAATCAAAGCACACAAACAAACACACAGTCGTAGCAAGCGGGTCTTCAGTTTGAGCTATTTCAGCCGTATTAACCCCGGAAAGTTGACGGCATAAGCAGCGTTGCGGTTTAGCGTACCGTACCGAAACTCTTAAGCTTCGGTAGGCAGAGAGAGAGAGAGAGAGGGAGGAACCTAAAGTCTTTTAGAGTCCCTCGGACGGAGAGTAGTGAAGCAGGTTCGAGGCCTTGCCTCACATTGTTTCTTCAGGGAAATTGTGGGAAATGAGAGGAAAAACATAGGAATGGGTATTCGATTCTACTTGAATGCTTGAGCGCAAACAAGCGTCACGGCAAACAAAACATGTGCGTTTTGACATTAGGCGATCGTTTAAGGCGTTTTGCGTAAATGGAGAAAATGAACCTAGACAGTAAAGGGCCGGACGTGGAGGTTCGTAACCTTTCTTCGACCGCTTGAGAGTGTGAGGCGTGGGAACTGAGCGAGAGATCGGCTTTACTATGCAAAGCAGTAAGAAAGTGGTGTAGTTTTGCTATTACTGCTTCTTTATTTGGTGGTGTGATGTAATTGTAACAGATACCATCAGCGAATAAGAAAACTTCTGTACTATGAAGCTACGATTTTAAAAATTAGCATATGAACTTTTTTAATAAAAAAATTGTTAGAAAGAATTTATTATTCATTAACAACACGTTCATCTGGTGGGAAATCATAACGCCTGTCAGTGTGCAGAGTTTTGCGGAACGCTCATGATTGTTCCACAGTCACCACAACACTCTTTTCAATCATCGTGATTGCATACTTTTAGGCTTGAACGTGGGAATCATAGCTTAGGGAACCGTTGTGTGGAGCTAATTAGAATAAACTTGGTATACTGCCTTAAAAAAGTTGCTTGATGTGAGTCTTATATAAGACTTAATGTTATAATCTTAATGATATTTATGAGCTGAACAGTTATAAGTTTATTTTCATATCACGTTTCTTCAACAAAAAAATCTCTCTGCATTTCATATACATTTTAAATAGTTTCCATTTAATATACTGACAACCGATTTTTTTTCATTCTCCTGTGTGATTTAGAAAGAAGTGCGTTTTAATCCCCGTTGGGTATTTCATACCGCCGTCTTTCGTGCTACACCAATTGGCTGATGTTGGATCAATGCTAACAGGCGAAACGGCAGCAAGATTCGGCGTACATTAGAAGATTAATAAAAGTCGTACCAGGGCTAGCTGCTGGGTACCAAGCAACAACGCCTTAGGCACACGCTGCCACCGGCTTATGCACAGTCTGTATTGTTCGGTTCGTTTATGCTTTTCTTCTTTCATCAAACAGAGCTCCGCACGCTTCCCGGTCGGCACGGTACTTATGTGCTTCGGTTCGCAATATTATTGCTTTCCCATACACTGGTTTGCTCCGGACATCGGCCTTCGGGTGGTGGTGAATCCGAATGTTACAGTGTTTGTTTTCTTTTATGGGTTTGTTTACAGTTCACCTAAACGAAAACGCACGAAAAGAAGAAAAAAAACCAGAACGGAACCCATGCCAATTGAAATGAGTACAGCGTGCGTTTCGTTGTGGTTGGATTTGTGGGCAGCAGGAGGATCGATATGGAAGCTAAGTGCCGGTTGCTGAAGAGCGGAGGGGGACCGTATTTAATCGGGAGCTTAGATGGTGCGTTTCGGCTGTCGGATCAGCTGTTTGATGTTACGGATTTTAAGGATATTGCATGCCCTTTGTTTACATACCGATGCGAAATTGGAGCCATCTAGCATTCAATCATAAAACAAAATCGAGCGTTATGCTTTGGCTTAGGAGGTAGTAATATGTTGTCATAAGATAATGTATTACTGCTTCGCAAAAGGAACTGTGCTGTCTGTAAAGGAAGCGTAAATTTTTACAGTAAAGCCCTAGCTGGAATAGAGTTTTAGTCTTTCGATATTAGTTTTGCATTGAAGATTGCATAACTTTAGGCGATAATTAACAAAGTTTTCATTAGTGAGTTGTGTCCTGAGCATTTAGGTAATGTGGACGATTTGATACATTCTTCATATTGCTGGTTGAGATTGATAGTCGCTAGAAGATGGGAATTAAATTACATAGTACAAAAATCAAGATAAAGTAAGGTTTAGTAGAGATATGCTTTTGGTCTGGGTACTCTGAATCAGTTTTTATTCCGTTCATTTCTTGTACGGCTAATCTTAACTTGTAGGACTCTCGATTGATCTAGGACATGCATTGCACAGTTGTCTAGGTGCTTGAACAAATTAAATGTACCCGCAACGGCACCAAGCTTCATTTGTAGCTCATTTCAACTAACCAGATCCAGCCATTAAAGCATCCATTTACACTCATGCCGCATTCATTCGCAGCCCAACCTTAAGGGATTTCCAGTTGGTCCTCGTTGGTGTGAGGAAAGGAAAATGGTACCAGGCACCAGGGCAAATAAGTCCGACTCGAGTGTGTGTCGGGGGACTGTCGCGTCCCGGGTGATAATGATAGCTGCAGTGAAATAAAAACAAACCCGGTCCCGGTGAAAGCAACAAAACAAAAAAAAAACTGCATTGCTGACCACGCGCCACTAGCTCAGCAGTGAAACTTAATGGAGCGAAATGCTCGAGAAACGGAGAGTACAAACGGTCGTGGTCATCATTAGTCCTGACAGTTTAGCCCACGGGGATGCGCAGTTTAGTGTGTGGAGTGTGTTTTTATTTTCGCTTACACCAATTGCACCGGCTGGAGTGTCTGTGTGCGGTGTTTTTGCAGTTAGTGTGTAACAGCAAGACGCTTCACCGACAGCCCTCGGAACCCTGTCTGCCACCCGAGGCGTTACGTTCCGATGTTCGATTCCCGTCGGGTGCAATCATATTAAGTTACAGTTTATGATCGGACGATTGCAGTCGTGCTGGTAGCTTTTTCCCGCCGGGTGACCAAACCATAGATTTCAGGAGGTGGTGTGGAAGTGTGTGGTGGAATAATTTCGAGACAATTTTACCGTCTAGACGACAGCGTAAATCCTGGATTTCTGGACGGCGCTTATGAGGCTCGGAATGGTTGGCAACAGCGAGGAACTGTATGCATGCATATCCACTATCCGTTGCCTACTGGGAGAGTGGGACTGAGAGTGGAAAAAAAATTACTATCTACCGCAATCTACATCGACCACTCCGGTAGAGATGACTTTTTTCGCCCCTCCAACCGTTACTTGTCTGGGCGGTCTTGTCTGCAGCTGTGTCAGCGAGCAGCACGAATCGTTTCTGGCACGGGAGAAGCGGGAAAATTTATGTTCCATTTATGATACCAGCGTACCCGGCCGGGTGTCTGGGTTCGACGGGCACGACCCAGCGGTTCTGATTGGAAGATGCATGCAATGAACCGTGGCCAACCGGTATGTGTCGCAGTTCAATGCAAAACTTTTGTCACCAATCGAATCCAATCGAAGGCAGCGGAAGGATATGAACTTGACCGTACACGGGGGACTCGAGCGCGGCGGGGACAGAAACTTTGTCGATGCACTTTTGGCACAATTTTTCGTTCGGCAAAGGTGTACACGCGACCACAAACAACGGGTTTGATGGCTTGTGTGTGTGGAGCTTACAGTTTGGTTGTACATGTTGCACGCCTGTTGTTGCACGAGTAATGGGTCTCGTTTTGTGGTTTTCCCAGCAGCACGCTTTAGTTTTCGTGGGAAAAGTGTTAGCGGTGACGCTTACGGTGGGGCAGCTGTGTAGCCAGCTGGAAGTCATATTTATTGCTCCGACATTAGGTTACAGTTTCAATCGGTTGCTGGCATGCTTGGGCCCACCGTTGTTCGGTGTCGCGTCCTGTGGCTTTGTCTGTTGGTTTCGAATCGGTTGTCGCACGGAAAAGCGTGGTTAATATTATGTTTGCAAATCAGTATCATTCCTGGTTGTAAGCTTGGAATTTCTAAATTACCAAAGTTTTGGTACGTGAGTGTGCTGTTCAATGTAACAGTGGGTGGGAAAAAAGCTTCACTAGACAGTCCAGGGTGGCTGGATGTAACTTTCGCTAATGTTGCTCTGCATTTTGAAAAAGGGCTGGTACATACACACGAACATTATGCATCGCTTTGATGTTGGTGGAAAGCTATTTGCGCATACTTTACACCGGGGTAGATGAACTTTTTACATGACGTTGTTGGTGTTTAGAGTATTTTGTAAGCGATAGGGGCTGTGGAATTTTAATCAGCAAAGGCTCCGATGCTATCAACACTTATCTCGAGTATAAACGTTAGCTTCTAAGATCATCATCAGTGTGAGTGTACTACTGCTTAAGATTAAATTCCTTTGGTTTATGTTGGCTTTCGATAGAAGCGCCTCAAAGTATGCAATTGAATTAAAAATGAGCTTTTTATGTGTGTCCCCTGTTTATATTTTAAATTTAAAAAGGTTGAAACGACACAGCATTTTTTTTCACGTACACAATACTAAATCATATTAAATGTTATCCTGTTTTGTTTCACATCTTGGCATGCATATGCGCTTAAGACACTCAGTTAAATTTTAAGTCCGCTGCTTTGTTAAGCCTTCACACTCACCAAGACGATGGTCAATTAACAGCAACAGCAAACGCTTGCAGCATAAATCTCTCGGGGCAGCAAAAACCACCAGATCACTTGAAATTTTCCAACCACAATTCAAACGGTTTGGGCGAGCAGTGTTCGGTTCGTATGTACCGTACCTGGCAGTCGTGTTCTCCGGCTCGGAAGACCGGTACAAGTTTCATGCTCTCAACACCCGTCCCCAGATTGACTCGTTTCGGCAAATGTGGTAGCAATTAGCCCGGGAAATAGTCCGTTCGGTGCCGACCACCCGATCTCGCACTTGCCGTAAGTTCCGTTCGGACGTTAGAAAGCGTTTACGGTACGCTGGAGAGCGTATTTGCCCCTAAAGTTAGACAAAAGTTTTCCGGTACGCTTTATCTATCAGCATGGGCGACGCAATCGGCCAGCAAAAGAAAGGGGCCAGAAAGGTGTCCCGGTACCACCGTCCCCACCCCAAACCGGACCCGCCTCCGGCCGAAGTGGTGCGCCATTTGAACGGTGTCGGTCGGAAAAACACGCTCGTTATGATTTTCCCGGGAGCTAATTACAACAGTTGATAAACAAACGATTAGCCACGAGAGAGCCGCACGGCCGCTGAAGTTTTGTTGCAAGTCGGAGAAACCGGCTAGAGGCCCGGCGACTCAAACGGTTGTTGAAAAGTTCGGTTAGATGCGTATCTACTGTTTGTGAAGCGAGAAACCTGGCAGGATTGGTAACGGCCTTTTAACCGTGTAGGCAAAGTCAATTTAAACTCAAGCCGTCCGGTTGGACCGGTACGCCGGGCGGTGTAGCATCGCTCCTCTCCTTCCATACTCCATGCGTCTAAGCATTCCCGAGCCGTGTCTGCACACCGTAAAACGGCTAACCCGCAAACACGATCCAACATCTTTCCGACTTTTCCCGAAGGAATCGTTCAACTTTTCAGCACACTTTGCAAGATGATTATTTTATCGGAGCAAATAAATACGAGGGAGGAAATAAAATTTCTACCCCGCTCACCCCCTCCGAAAACCCGGTGCCGCAGTGAAATGGCACTCGGGTGGGAAAAAGCCTTTTTAAAAATGCTTACAACGCTCGTGCTGGTCTTTTTCCCAGTTTGGCTGGTGCACGGAACGGTCCTTTGTCTTTCGCCCGTAAAGTGGCAGCAAAAAGGAGTAATGGGTTCGGTGTGAACCGTTGGTAGGTATTTTATGCGTCTTCGTACCATCGTCAGTTTCCTTTTCTTAACGACTGTCAGGGACTTCAGCTCAGCTGTTGACAGCACCGAACCCGTTTGGGTGGTTGTTGTATTTTTATTTCTTCTCGCATTTGCTCCCCTGTCAGCCCTGGAAAGGGAAGCCTGGTTAAGAAAGTTTAGCAGCAGAAGCAAAAAAAAAATCTGAGAAAACGAGAAAAAAAGAGGGAATTCTTTCTGCACGTCACGCCGTTTCGCCTTATCTTTTGGTTGGGAAATTGAAAAACTACACCAAGAACTAAACCAACTGACAGATCGAATAAGTTTCCATCCGATCGATTTCGGGAGAGGGAAATCGGTCGACAAGTTTGCCGACAGGTGGATGAGCTAGATGGAACCAAAGCACAGTGGGACAATGCATATGAAATCGTTTAAATGGTATTATTTTTGCTAAATGATTTTCAATATTCAGCAATTAATTCAAACTTCTTTTCGATAAATCGAAGCGGCTGATTGCCTAACATCAGGCGCTTAGTAAGATATCATTTTCAACAGGATCGACATTACTCGCTACCAGGAATGGCTACTTTAATGGAATTGTAACAATATGAAAATAAGATGAATTCAGCCAGCAGTTAGGATTCTTGACCAAAACACATCTTGATGACCATTTTATTCCACTATCCAGCGGCGATCATTCCCGGTGCGAAGACGACGATTGCATGGCACGGCATTAGGGCACGACCGTCAGTGAAGTGGAAGCGGATTGAGTGCTTACGTTAGGGATTTGCCTCATATCTTTCAGCTCATAGCTGTCATGCGGTACTCAGTGAACGGTAGCGAAATAATAAGCAACGAAAGCAAGCAACAATTTGTCATGAGATACACGACCCGTCCCGCATGGGAAGTTCCTGTCGGCTTCTCAGGTCTTGTGCAACTTTAGAATTTTGTTCTTACACGTCAGTTTTTGTGTGATGTGTGGCATCGCTGGTAGGTTTTCAAGCACTATTTGTGTGGTGGCACCATTTTCCTCCTCCATTGTAACGTAACTGTTAGCAGCTTTTGTGATGAGGTGTGAAACTTGGGATTTGTTTTTATGTCCTGCATGCAACTGGCTGTACTCTGTCGATGCAGACGTATTCGAAGTGAATCGATTCGCCCATGCAGAAGATGAGCACGGGGGGAGAATCGTTTTAGGTCGAGTGAAGTTCACACTCGGTGCAATATTGTGCAAAGAGATGGAAAGGCTGTCAGTTTTTGCTCAGCTCAAGTGAGGCAGGCTTCGTTACAATGAGGGCTAACGGTATGGTTGTTTTGATAGTTTTTTGCTCGGTAAACTTTAGATTACTTTAGTTAAGATTGGAAGAAACAAAAAAATCTCACATATTAGTAATAAACACACGCAATGTCTGTTGATTGCGCCTTAATGTATGCAAATGGTCAAATTTGTGTGTTCTGGTAATGGGTTGTTGCAATTTAAAAATCAAAATGTGGATTATGTATCTATAAAAGAATGGAAAATACCATTTCACTATCCAGAAAACCTCAACGAGCTGTCACACGTTGCATAGAATAAGGCTACACCGCTTATTGCCTTTTTACAGTGAACTGTGCATGCTCTTAATCCATCGACAAAGAGCTGCATCCGTATCGCACGCAGCCATGTGTAAATGTTTTCCCATTGATGCCAAATTAATGTATCGTAGGTGTGTGTCTGTGTGTGTGAAGCTGCTGATAAAAATCTACCACCCAGTTCAGGAAAGCAATTGCATCTGCAAACGTGCCCTTTACATGGCTTGGGTTGTGACCCCGGTACGAAAAAGCAAGCAAAAAACTGCATTTCAGACTGCAATGTTTTGTACTGTTGATGGAATGGTGTGAGGGAGTAAAAAAAAAACACGCACACCCAGACACACTCGGGCCAGCATCGATGAACGAATTGTGCAGATGGATGGAAGGAATCGGTAGACAGTAGCACATCAAGCGACCCCCGAGCAGGGTCGCATATTTTCCGTCGAACGATGAAACAATTTAAATATTGATGGTATAATCTGCTATTTTCCGCTTTTTCGAACTACTGCCACTGCGTTACGAGCGGATGTGCACTGGTCGCGTTCTGTAATGGCTGCATGGTTGAAATAAGTGGTTGTTAAGGGCCATATCGGGGTCGCAAGCAATAAAGTGCGGTCAGCATTACTCGATTCTTGAGCGTCGGTGTAAAGTGAGCAGCAAAAAGGGGGCATCTGTTTCATTATTCGGCATTTCGGCAGCGTTCGTTTTAGTGGTAGAGTGTTTTTCGTTGTCGAGACTACTATTGCCAGCCACATACAGTCAGAAACTGAACCGAGTGGGAGAGGACTGCCATTTTTTGCGCTGCGCCGCTGCTGGTTCATTTGCAAGTTTTTAGCACACACACAAAATAAAACACATCAACTTGAGCTTCACCGGCTCCAGTATTGACAGTTTCTTGTGGGCGAGTGTACATCAAAACGGGATCAATTGTACATTCGGTTTTGTTTGCGCACTGCGTTTGAGAAATTCCATCCCGCGTCAGGAAATGGAATAAAAACTGATGAAGCATTTGAAATATTTCACTACAATGCGCCAAGGGTCGCACAGAGGAAGGCCTAGGAGTGTAAAGGCACGAGTACTGAATGTAAACGAGAATGAAATATGCAGTGCAATTGTTTGCTGATGAAACAATCCATCGGATAGGGTTAGCTGTTTTTTTTTGCTCGCATTTTTAGCAATCGAACACGCCATAGAAATTCAATGAGTGCAAGTGCAGCTGTGCCTTGGTTGAGGAGATCATAGGTTTTTTTTTTCGTGCTCCAACTAAATATCAAACTACCATCAGAGATGTGTGGGCACGGGGAGCGTGTAGCTCAGGGCATGAAGATTTGATCTCCGGTCGGTTTTAAAACAGGGCTGGCTTAATTACGCGAATCAAATAAACTCTAGCAAACTGGTGTGACAACAGAGTTATGTTCAAAGTTCTATTTGGTGGTGTGTGGACAAAAAGACCTTTTTATGAAACGTGTACCACAGGGAGTTTTTTTAAAATAAATCAATTTTTGAAACGTGAAATCAATCGTTTGAAAAAGAAATATTTTAACAAAATGAGTGTGACGAATTTATCGAGATAACTTAAGGTAATGTAATTTTACTCTCATATGTATTACTTTTTTTATGCATAGCAAAACTTATTGATACAAATCATAAAAAAGCCATTATATTCATGCAGTATCGTCCTATTATTACGAAGCCGGATAGGCTGCCGACACCTAAAGGTATGCAATATTATGTACGATTGTATCTCGAAATGCAAATATTTTTTAATGCTCTTGGTTTGGGAATTCCAACTTAGTTGTAATAGAATTCGATCGGCACATCATTTACCTTCCTTCTCTTTTTAAACAAGCTAAAGACCATGTAACTTAAATGGTATTAAGCCATATGTAGGAAACTTTGTTAATCTTTGACGCCTTAAAGTATGTAATTAGTATTTCCCAGGATATGATTAGTGTTGTGTCAAGGTCCAAGGGATTTTATTCATGGAGCCTAGTCCAATCGGTCTGCTACAATTAGCCCTTTTCAAGGAGCCTGTTACAAGGGGCCTAATTCAAGGAGCTTAGTTTAAGGGACCTAGTTCAAGGGGCCTAGTCTAAAGGGCCTAGTCAAAAGGGTCTAGTCCAATGAGCTTAGTTCCAAAGGGCTCGTGAATTTCGAGCCCAGATCCCTTAATGTATTGAGTTGAGGCCTCTCCATAGCTCTCGAACTCACTATCCAACGCTAGATTTGAAGGATATCTGTGAATTTGCAAAAGCTCCTGTACAGAAAAAAGCAAGTCAGTTTGAAAAAATTAACTGCCCAAACAATATTGAAGAGAGTTTTCAATAATTAGGGAGACACCCAAATGTTCCTCCATTTGTTTGACGGAGCGAGCTAACACTCAAATATACAACCACGTATTTGAATGATGGTTACCATGCAGACCGGTCCGGCATACTGCATCCTGTTTGAATTTCCTGCCCGTTGCCTCAGGAGTGGTTGTAAAATATTGGATCCGATTCTACTGTTCGCTGAAATGCCGCTTCCAGCGTTGCCCACGTTGCGCTACCGATTGTTTGATGACGGTACACGTGGGATCTTGCCAGGTAGCCTATACATTCGCATTAATCACAGCACACGTTAAATTGTGGGCTCGGGAGCACTTATCACCCTTAACCTTGCAGCGGCGCAAATGAGAAGAAGTGGCGGAAAGCAATGAACCATTACATTTTTTTTTGCACTGCAGAATGTTACAGTTCGTTATGCTTTGTGCAGCTTCATGATGGTACCACGGTACCTGTTCGTCCTACGGGTATGCCAGTGTGTGAGTGTGTGTAGACGTATAGAAACATGTTGACCAACGAAAATAAAAAGGGAAAAATTTGTGGAGTAGGTGCTGGTTTTGACCAACGGTTTCGGGAAAAGTTGCTCCATGTTGCAGTGAAAATTTCCATCCAGGGCAAATTAGTTACGAGCATGAAATGCAGTTTTATAAATAAAAATGCAACCAACCCGAAGGCTTGAAGTGCTAACGGGAGGTTGAACCAATACATGAGGTCATACTACGTACGCTCCCTTCCCCACTTGGCACTTCTTACCGGCTCGCTGATGATGATAGCAACCCGGCGACAAAGACGAACCACGATGGCACCTTCACGGGGTAGAGTCGCGTTTCGCGGAAACAATCTCAAAAGCTTTTGCTGCATGTATGCCGGGATGTGTTTGTGGGCGTACGTGTGAGTGTGTGTATTTATCAGCTTCTGCTGCAAGGGCCGATGGTAGACGGTAGAAGTCGGCAATGATTACCAAGGCAAGCAACGGCGAGCAGATATTGCTTCCTGCTTCCAGTAATGCTAGTGCACCATGGAGATGGAGTGGAGCACAATATTTACCCTCGGGCCAATTGGATGCATGGATGCGGTGGAAGCAGACAGAAGGGATCCGTTCCCTTCGAAGGGGTTGCAGGATACGAAGGTAGCTGTAGGCAGCAGGTGTGATCTGAAACAATGGACCATTTGTCGAAAGCAGCCAGACCAGCGGGAGAAAATAAATGAAAACATGAAGCTCTTCCATCGCAGGTAGTATGGCTGCATTTTTGGGATTTCGTTTTTTTAGTTTGTCTCCATTTTGCTTGGTCGCTGTACGCTGCTGTTTCGTGTGCCTTTTGCTGCTCGTTTCTGTTGTCGTGAGTCGTTTTTTTCGTTAGATGCTAGCTTAAAAAAGAATTTTTCTGGAGTTTTTTGGGGACATACAGTGTTGTGGAAGAGTAAGTTCCGAAAGGGAACCTACGGTTATGCGACTACAGAGACATTACCACACCTTAGACAGTGATGCTGCAGGTGGAGTGGACGTTACTGTTGCTGACCTTTAGGAAGCAAGTAAATGCAAATGCGAAAACTTTAGAAAAAAAATTGATGCACTACTGTTTTGTAAGAAGCTTAGAACACACTTTTCACACTGATTCCTTTTGGTGTACTGGAAACGTGCGCCGATGTAATGAATGAATTATGAATGGAATTATGCGTTATTTATGCACATTACTGTTTTGAGATCTTTTTTTTAGAAATAAATGACTCATATTTTTAATTACAGAGGATTTACGTAAGATTTGTTTACCTGTATAATGTTGGAATAATAGCTGAGGTTTGTAAAATTGAAGTTAATTACAAACATGGAAGAAGCACCATAAACCATCTAGAAACCCCATAACTGCATTACACTGTAATGCAGGTTGCATAAATGTAGGCATTTGTTGGGATAGTTTACTTGCTATCTCATATCATTTAGCTTATTCGATTATTAAAACCTAATCTTAAGAGTTTAATACATTAAAAGCAGTTTGAAAATACTCAAACATCCGTTCCCTCTGCGGGTTTTTGGGTAAAATCGAGTTTTTGGGTAGTGAGAAGATCTTAAACGGAATGGCAATGCAGATAGTAAAAGCTACTGGTACGTTTTGCCGAAGGTAAAAATTCTGCCGCATGAAGTGCTGCATTTGATGGTGGCCGGATGTCTTCACCATACGATGTGCAAAATTCCGTACACTTGAGCAGAATGTTGACAGAGCTCAAGTGCACCTGAGATCCAGACCAGCCGGAACGTTTCAACCCGACTGTATTAAACGTTTCGCTGCTACCAAAACGCCAAGCAATGCGATCAAATCTCATAAAATGGGTCCGAAAACGTTGTCACGGCAAAATGGAGCTTCAGCAATGGAGGCAAAGGGATGATATGAGCAAGGCGAGAGTAGCAAAAAAAAACTCCGAAAACCCCCAACCGAGTGGAGTTGCTTGCTGGACGCTTTCGTCGGCCATGTTTTCTTTGCAAAGAGTACGGCTGCAACCTAGTTGCAGCAGAGGATGATGTCATAGATGTGTTATCATGATGGCGTAAAAGGGAGAAGCGTGTTGCAAAGCTTGTGGGTGCGATGTCTTGCCAAACTGTAGCTCCATATTCCCATAATTTTGAGACACCACAGTTTTGGTGAGTGAGCTGGCTTCTTTTGAAGCCAGTCGAGGTGGTCGCTGCAGTCGCTTAGACGGCCTAGCCGTGTGTCGTCAGCTCAATTTTGCCTCATGTCCGATGAATTGCCGTTTGGCTTTTGGTTCGATGGTACGCGGTTCAGGTGCCAATGGTTTGACTAGTCGGTAGCCGTCACCGAGCGAAACGTCACCAAGGGTGTAATTACGAAGTGTTTCCTGGGTGACGGACATTTCTGTGGGTGTGTAGTACACCCTGGCAACACCCTTATCGGCCTCATCTGCTACGGAAGGAAGTGAGCAGCTGAAGTGTATGAAGCATGAGCAAGCGACCACACCGGTAAGAGCTTTCGGTGGCGATGGCTACGCTTGCTTGCTGTCGGTTGAGATAAATTTCTGTATTGCAGCGTCGAAACGGGTTTGTATTATTAAAACGAAGTTGATGCATACACTCAGAATTGGTGAAGGATTGGTACGATGGGGCAAAGGTGCCGAATGACTCAACTGGTTTATTATTATTCCACTTGATAGCTAAGTGTACGTCTTCAAACTGTCAAATCGAAATGGTGCCAATGTTATGTAGACTTCTTTAATTAAACTTGTCATGAAACAAGTAGCCGTGACGCTAAAAGAGAATACTTTTCATTATAGTATTTGATGCGTTTTTTCTATCAGTGTGTCGCATGGTATCAAACTGTTCTGATGATTGTTTTAAATATGTAATGCGCATTGCATATATCTCGGCGTATAACATTTTTTCTGCTAGGTGCATTTCTAACAGCTTTGACTACCAGCAAGGTCAACTTTTACAAGAGGACCATCACAACTAGGAGAATTTTTTTCTGCGACAACGATCGTACTGTATGCCTTCATGCTTGATAACTTTATTTTCCAGCAATTACTAATGAGGTTAGTTTTGATTTTTATTTTCTAGTGCCAACTGGTATGAACAAAATTGTGAGCAGCAGTGTAGTCAACCGAGATATATTATGTTGACGAAGCACTGGTGCCATTAGAAAATAATTGGTATCGGACGACTGGACTGCTACGAACTGTGGTCATCTCTGCGAAACACACGGCCAAACAAAAGCCAAACAGAATATGTGGCTAGTTTACATTTTTATTTCACCAAACCATCATTGCAGCTTGCAAAACAGCCACAGTTCGTAGAATAGCCGTGGTGTGTCCCATTAGCTATCTCTTTTTTACGCACCCGTACGATAGTGGTTATTCTCCGAGCTAATCCTATCGCAACAACTTGTGCAAAACATTCAACCATGGCCGGACGCGTTGAATGTGTTTTGCCCGAGACCGTGAAGCTGTACAGCAGATGAATGGGATGTGTCTGCCCCGTCTTGACTTCTCATTGTGATGCTTTGCTGCCTGCCCACACCAAACGAGTGGCCACAGAAAAAGCCACCCTAATGGATGTTATTTATTTACAGCAAATACCATGAATTTTAAAATGAAAAATGTTTTTCCACGGTACGGTTGCGCGGGTGGGCCGTTGTTTTATTCAACCTCATTTTGAAGGCTGATTATTTTTGCAAATGCACAGAAGCAACCGTGAGCGGGCAAGTGTCCGGTATGGGGTGCCTTCTCGGGACCACAATTTCATCGCCGGAGCGTAGTGCAGCATCGCCGGGCATTCGTTCCGCAAGTGAAAGAAATGGAAGAAAGCTTGTTTTTTTTTGTTATTCTTTGCCGTATTTTAGCATACACTATTATCAAGCAGAAACCCTGGGCCCGAACAGAAGAAGCGGGAGGAGTGTAGCAGGAACTGCTTAATCACCTCAAATTTGAACAATCTCAAATCTTTTGATTCCGGTATGGACGGTGCCGGTTAAGCACCGGGCATGAATAAGTGGCGTCGTTGCGTTCGGTGTTGCAGGTATTTGGCAGCGGGCTCAGAGCGTAGGATCCGGGGGTTTGTTGCGAGCGGTGCGGTGATGTTGAAACAAATCTTCTGGATCTCATGGTTGTTTGCTGGTTAGCAAGCGCATCATCACCGTGCGCTGCAGTGTAGCCCGTTGGCAGGACAGCATGCGGCACACAGAGCCCCGGCCCCAACAGCCGACCGTGATCCGTTTTGAGTGGGTGTGAAGCCGGTGCTTTTATGCTCTCTACGCCCCAAAATCGCCATAATCGCCACTTGTTGTGTGAAAGGGTTTTACCTTTCATTACCGGGTTTTGTTTCAAATGGGCAGTTGGGAGGTGAAAAGTTCCCACGGTAGCACGGGCACAGATTTCTTGCCATCATCCATTACCGGCGTGTGAACCGATGCGGTGCAGTTGGATTTGTTTGGTTGCCGAAATGCAATACCGGTTCGGTTAGCCTCGAAAACCCGGATGCATTACGTTTGCCGGTGCGCTGGGTGAATGTTAATGTACGGATTAGGAGCGGGATGAACGATGCTGCTCGTAAATAAGAGTGCTGTTTTGGTTGATAAAAAATCGTGTCTGCAAACAAACTACTTTTTCCATTAAGTGTGACGACACCAATTATTATGTAGATTAGCAATTTTATACTAGTATGTGTGAAAAACGTTAAACTTTTTTTTTGTTTTGTTAAAAGGTGAAGAGCGTTATGTCAACCGAGCTCACCCGGGATAAGGTGCCCTTTCACGGTTTGGAGAAGGAAATGTTTCCAAACCATCGTGAATTGTACTTATATTTGTAATTTAGCTTTAAGCAATACGGCCAGGCCGTTCTTTATGAATAAAAAAAAAGAGCGTTATGTCAAAAAAGCTTTTTTTTTCAACTCTGAGACACATGTTGTTTGAAATAAATGAAGTAAAGGTATTGACCCATATTTTGGTTGAAGGAAAGCTTCAGTTAAGAACGATTAAAGCTATGCAATCCGCACAACAAAATCTGTATCGGTGTATTTTATTCATAATTTTATTTGGTAATTTTGTTCATTGAAATTGTAGTGAAATACAACTTATTAAAGGTAAAGTAAAGGACTTAAGTTTAACATACTAAGAATCCTTTTTTCATTTGCAACTACCAAGCTTACTGTACTATACCAAGCTCAGCACTACAGGAGAAGTATTCCAATCAAATGTGAGATAAGCGGCAAAGATGTATGAGGATGAAGCCGAGAATGATGATTAAGGTTCCATCCGAGAACAATGCACCGGTTGGTTTGGGGAGAAATAATTGGACTAATGGGCACGAAGGTACGTTCCGCTGAACCATTTCCCAGCCTTAACCAACGGAAAGTGCATCTACTCGTCGGTCGGGGCATACACACACACAGCTGCCTATTTCATTCTCATTTTCCTCCATCAACATGAAACGCTTCGCTTAAGGATGTGACCCAACGAAGGGCTCACAACGAAGGTAGGCAGTAGTTTTTCCATTAATTTTCATCTTACTAGTTACCGAACTGGCTCGTCTGGAGATCCTGCTAGGCTCGGTAAAGGAATGGTTTGGCGAGCCAATTTATGCTGCGGTTCACATCGCAGCACAAAATTTGCACATTCGAGGAGTGCTCTCATCCGCTCTTGAAGGCAGAGGCAACATTTTTTTCCCCAGTACCGATGCTACCGCTTCTGCAATCACTCATTTCATGCATGTCCTGGGAGGTGTTCCACATCCGCTGGCCGAATATAGAAACAGGCAGGCACAAAAAATCCCCACACGCAAATACGCCAAACTGCGGCGGTAATTAGGACCGCTGGGATGCGCTTCTGTCATCGTTTGGTGCCCGAAGGGCAAAAGATACACTTTAACCGCTTCCATAATTCTGGAACTAATCCATCAGCGCCAGTAAAGCCTCCCGTGCCGGTGGGGGTGGCTGTACGGATGATGTGCTACGCGAGTTCGTTGGCATATGAGAAAAAAAAAGCTTGAAATGGGAGATAATTTATGATGAGTGTACGAGCGAGTGGAACGCACATGTGGCAGAGCATTGGGTGAGCCAACGAACCTGTGCTCTAGCGGGTATGTTGTGTTGAAACGCGGTCGTGGTTTCAACCGGATGTTCTGTAGCGAGAGCACCCGAAAGAAGTGAACCGACTAACACGTTTGAAAAAGCAAAGAAAAAAAAATTGCGCCCAACACTGATGCTGCTGTCATAAAATGAAATTTATGGTACGCATCAGCTGAAAAACTCTTGACAGAGTGGTGCCAGAGTTCTCAAGCTCACCCCGAGATCACCCAATGCTTACTGGGTGCCTGCGTTAGGGTGTTTCGGTGTGAATATGCAAGTGAGTAGATCAGACCACATGCGTTCCAGCGTTCTACAGGGACGGTGGCCGGCGAGGAAGCCGCTGCAGCTGCAGACAAAAAATCCCTCTGGAAAGTGGACATAGGAGCTAGGGGATGGCTAGCTGTAAAGCAGGAAAATTTACTGCGATAAATTTTGATTATATCACACGGCTACAACACAACCATCCCCAACCGCGTTGGCCGACCCGAGCAAAAGGGTATTTCTAGAGCCCTGATGTGCTGTGAAAAGCCTAAAGAGTTGTGAGGAATTGTTTGCTTTGCCGGGGGCATTTTTCCGGTTAGTAGCCGTTCGAGTATAAAAAAGTGAATAATAAAAAAATCTAGAATTAAGCTTGATGATGGTTCAAGTGAGGTTTTTCTGGACAGTGTTTCGCCATGATGAACCAGTCTGGGTACTGGAATCTGTCGGCCTAATGTGACCATCGGGCAATGCAATGGATTCACGCTGTATCGACGCACAGTTCCATCGTAGCAAAACAGTGAAGGGGTGTTAAATCACACGAGTGTTGAGGAGTGAGTCCATAATTCATGCCTAATAGCCCTCAAAGGTTCAGCAATGTTAGGTCGTTTGCGATCACTGGTGCAGTCGGTGGAACACCATCAGAGGACTTAATTGTAAGCTTCTTATAGTTTGTATATGTTGTTCGTCAAAAATATTATCCATTAATTATGCTCACACTCAGCTGGACTCAGTTTTGTTGTGTATATGTTTTTTTTCGCTTTTGGTTATGTTGCATTACCAGCAAAGTGCATGGAGGCGCATGGTTCCCGGTAGACTGAATCTGATGGAGGCGCCTGGTAGTTCACTTTAAGGTTTAGATTTAAATGAACATAAATTGAATGATAAAATTTAATTAAATGAAATAGATTTTTAATCGTAGCACAAACATATTACAAAATTGTTTACATGCGTTAAGGTTCTCTGATAAAATACAAGCAGATTTTTTAAAATTATAATTTTAATTCAAACCCCATAGTGCACAACTTGATGAGCAGCATCACAAAGGCGTTGAAAGTGATATTCAACAATTTTTTGTTATAATTTGTCCTTTTAATGCCATAGTTTTAAAATTTATGCCTTCTGGTTTCCAAGAACTTGTTGAAAACTCTGGCTGAACGCTTCGGAATTTGAAAATTGCTTCTGTTGCATAGACCAAACAATCACAGTACAATCCAATCACAACAATAGACTTCGACAGATGCGAACAGTGAACCGAAGCGGTACGAAATCAACGTTTCACGGACGCACTGCGAGACGACACGAATGAACGATGTTGTTGCCGAACAATTGTCGCGATTGTTTGCGTACTGCGTGCCACGTACCCAGTACGAGATAAGAAGGACCCAATTTACCTTCGGCAGTGGAAAACAAATATGTTGTGGCGCGGGGTGTGCGGGCCTGACGGTGGATGGGAATCGCTACAAAGCCACATTTGCTGTACGGTGCTTGTAATGGAAAATGTTGTTTGCTGCAGCCATGGAGTCAGCAGCTTCGCATCCGCATCACCCATGCAGCAGTCGAAGATGTATGGGCGAAATAAATCATTTTATTATTGTGCCGTCTTTGACCTCGGGATTGGTTGCCTCATAACCCGTGGGTCATATGTTTCATCAGCCTCGGTTGACAAATAGCCGTCGGCCGGACGTTTGCCGTGAAAGACGGAGACATAACGAGGCCTGAGCGATCGTGAGTCTCTCGTAGCAACGTTCCCATTAACCGGAGCGCTCCCGGTCGGTGTGCGGGTAGGTCGTTTAGTCGCCCTCGGTCGGGTGGGATGTTTCGGTGGTGGCGGTGGTAGTGGTAGGCGTTGCATGATTTATGTACGTCCGGAAGGTTTCGCCAGTATGGTGGTGGAAGATGCTTTGAAAAGCCTTAGCCTTCTAGTTTTGAGATGAACTTGGTACTTCCCCAACAGGGCTGTGATGCCTCGAAGGTGTGCTGTGACGTGCTTTTGCCAGCGTTAAGCTTAAACTTGGCTGGGCGTTATGATTGAGTAAGAATCCGTGGAATGCACTGGAAGGCCTGCCTTTCCTTCACAGTGCGTAACGAAGCTTATACATTTCCAATCTTACATCCCATATAAAGTGAAACAAAAAATTGTAACTATCTGCCCATAAGCTTTTAGGCTAGCGGTGACATGTGGCAAGGATAGAACGCAAGAAGCCGTATGCCTTACGTGCACCTTGTCAACAAGGATAAACCTCTTCTAAACCCTTATTGCTTTGCTGATACATTATCGTTATTGGTCGGTGTTGTTTTCGTGTTCATAACGACCCTGGGCCTTTGATTATTTTGCTGCTCCGAGGCAATGGCAATCAGCATGTGAGTTGGATATTGACACATTGGAGCAAATGCTTCGGGTATCGTCACGTTGCCTCGTACACAACGGTTGTTTATCTGTTTTGTTGCGTTGTTACTCGCCTCAAACCTTCCCCGGCAAGCTGTAGGAGTTATGCTTGCTGCTGCATGAAGTTCCAGGGATCGTCGGTGTTTGCGAGTTAAGCAATCAAAATTTCATCCCAGAGTACGGTTACAGGCAGGCAGTTGTAGCCACCCAGATTCGGTCCCGTTTGCAACCATTGAGGTATTGAAGCTGCAAGTAGTTTAAAATATGTAAATTACTGCACCGTACCATACTGTCAGGTAGGAAGACAAACATTGGAAGCTTTCAAACTGATTAGACCGTAGCAATATTGTACAGGTTGTTTGGCGCGATTCTGTCGGCTGGATGAAGAAGAAATCGGTAGTAATCGATAAGCCTTTTGCATGGTTGGGCTTGATACGTACGAGCCATATTTATTGAGCTTTGGTAAACGATAATTCCCATTGATAAGTGATATTTCACATCTTGCTGAGGGTTGCTGGTATGTAAACATACTGAAAGGTATACAAATTACGGTTCAGGAGAGCATTGTGAGCTGGGAGTAATGAGCAAATCGAGCGTTCAAGAATAATTAATAACTAAAGATCTACCACTGGGAAGAGAAGCAATATGGTTTTCTAGGAACAGTTAGTCGTTAAAGATAAGTTGGAAGCTTAATTTTATATTTAAGGAAAGTAATCGATTGGTAGTTATTTTCTTGTTTATTATGCCCGGGACGTGTGTCTTTCAAAATGAGAATAGAATATCATTTAGAAAGGCGTGGGATTGGATTCTCCGATTGCATACTTTCAGGTGAAGAATGTTCAGGATAACCTCTGAAATATGTTAGGAGGGCTTTCAGTTTTATTTTGATGGATTATAGGAAAGCCAAACACATTTTATTTATCTCCAGTGTTGTGCGAAAACTGTTGAAGAAAGCCTCAAAACAGTAAAGGAAACATTCTGTAGATCTCTTGCATGTCTTGCAAGGATATAAAAAACTGCATCCAAACAGTTAATTTAAGTTTTTTTCTCTATGAGTAATAATTGACCTCGGTGAAAGGATAGTTCCCCAGAGCATTCGAAACAAACCTCATCTCAGCGGCACTACAATCAACAAGTGAAGCTTTTTTTCCTCATTGCTGTGCTGCTTCCAGTTGCTCCAGTTGCCCGTATTCCATAAATCACCCTCATTATGCAAATGGTGAAAAGTAATGATTTAACTCGACCACATGTTAGACAGACCCCACGGTTAGAATACGTCCAGTGGGAATGATTAGTGCGGAACGGCGCTTGGCAGGCAAACGAATAAAAACAACTTTTACGTAAACGAATTCAAATCACACAGCAGCAGAATGACGGGGTGGTCTAAAATGCAGCAAACCAGCGCGCAACCATCACCGTTTCGGCGTGCCAGCTTACCAGAGCGAAAGTATTATGATAATGATGATGATAGCAGCAATAACCATGATAATAACGAAGCTAATATAAAATTCAATCGAATGGAACCCAGCGCAACAATAACTCGGCATCAAAAATTTAACATTTCATTTCGTAGCACCGGGCGGTGAGATGCAGCTGGCTATTGCATTTGCGTTGCAGTTGGCCACAGTTCCAGTCACCCACCCAGCCAGCCACCATCATTTGTGAAGATACGTGTGGGAAATGAAGCAAGCGTATGAATGCATTTGGCTGTGGGGGGGGGAGGGGGTGGACCTGATGCATTGGCGAGCAAGTGCAGGCAGCCCGCCTCGGGGCTGGAAGGTTTTTGGGCTCCCGAAGTGCTCGTAAAGCTAATGAATGTTTACGGCCCCTTGCTAGTGCTGGCAAGTATGCAAAACCGGTGCGAGATGCGAGGATCATGTTCAACGGGAGCTGGAAAACTACATTAATTATTTTCTGGACTGGAAAGTGCCAGCACACAGGCCGGCCCGCCCATTGCTTGCTGGCTGCACGCTTTCCCCCCTTTGTACAGTGTGTGTGGATCTTTATTGTTCGAGCGGGCAGGTCGTTGCGGTGAGTACAATGGGACATGAACAATAAGTTAAATTTTATGCTTCAATCAATTGCGAATGTTGTGATTTTTACTCTCTGCTTCCGCGGGTGGTTTGCGTACTTGGGCTGCAGGATTACAGCCGAAATTTATTGAATAGAGCAGAGGCCCCACAAATAAGAACGATATTTACCTAAGCCCGACGTGTTACGGGAACATTGTTCTACGAAAGAGTATGAACTGTTTGCGGTCAGATGTGCATCAGTGCATCGGTAATTGCAATTGGACTACAATTCTCGGAATTAAATATCTACTAGCTCTCGCTGGGTCACTCGCAAGCTGGGTCGTATCTGTGCGCGACATGAAAGTTAAGGCAGCTGCTCTGTGCGCTAGTTTCATCTGTTGCCTCCTAAGCTCAAATGACGACGCTTTGGGACGGTGCCATTTAATTGTAAGCACACGGGCGTTCAAGTCGCACAAGTGAACGTTCGTGCGCTTGGGCGTACGAAAGCACCGTACAGTTTAGCAAACCCGTGGAGCAAATACAGTAATTGATTTCAGCCGGTAAAACTCACAGTGCGGGTGTCAAAACACACCGAGCAGAGGACACTATCGCCGTGCAACAGAGCGTCCGATAGGGCGAATGTTTTTAAAACTTGGCCCCAATCACTGCAAAAACGCGCCGCGCAGGATGTGCATCGTTTCATTTACATTTTCAACTGCGAAAAGCACTGCAACGGAGCTGAGCAAGTCTGGCAATGGGTAAGATAACTTTCCCGTCCGACCGTACGCGAGTGCGATAAGGATCGATCAGGAACGAATTTCGTAGAATTAACCCGCCGCGAATGGGTTATGAGCGCTTTCCCCTCTGGGATATGCGTTCCCGAGGTTTACGTTGGTACGCGGGGTCCGCACGACCCCGATTGTACCCCGGAGTGATCGAGGCTATGGTCAACTTTTACGCTGCATGTCGTTCGCCCGAAGCTGACCGTAGACAATGGAAGTGGATAAATTTGTCCCAGTGCAAGCTCACCTTATCCGTTTCATTTGTTTGCGTTGGCTGCATTAGAGCCGCAGCATTTATAAAATAGGTTATTTGAGTTGGCATTTGCCGGATGATCATAAATGTTAGGGGCTCGTGCGAACCACACCCATACGGTGTGTGGTGAACCACGGATGGTTTGGCGCAAGAAAGGGCTACTTACACTACGTTTAGTTGAGATAGCTTAGTTGGGAGAAGGCTTGCATCAAATTACGCCCTCGATTGCACTAATTGGAAAGAACAAGCATTATAAATTGCATACATTTCGGCGTTTCAAAAGAAATAAAAATTTGTGCTAAACATGCTGCTACTAATAAAAGTTTTAACAGCATTATAACACTCCAGTTATGGTCGTTTACGATAAAATGTAATCTTAATGTAATGCATCAACATTCTACAAATTTATCGAAAGTGTTACAGAAAACCCTGCATTTATAAGATGATTTCAGGCTTACGGTTCCTCCGGCAGGTTATGAAATAAGTTACCGGGAACAGTACCTGCAGTGTTACTTCCACGAACGTGTGCCTATTTCTCCATCCTACCAGCAACGGAACAAATTTTCCCGGACAAGCTGCATTAGCTGCACTATATGCATAGTTGCATTTAATAATATCAGAAAGCCGAAAGAAAAACTATACGGCTACACAATCTCACACTACCAAGCGGGGTGCCCGCTCGAGTGGTTTAAAGTTCGGTCTAGTGCAAAGAAAACAATTTAAATTAAAAGTTTACCATAATCCCACTTTTCAATTTAATGTTTTATAATAATAGTAATCAAAAGTTTCTGCCAGTGCGCAACGCGGATCTCCATACCCGGTAAGCACGCCACGGACGTAACGCAACGCAGCGTTAAGGGCAAGCGTTTCGCCTTTCCCGTTCCGAGATAAAAGTCAGCTGAGAGATAAGAGCACTTTTCCCAGCCCAGGGTACGAACGGTGCCGGGGAGTCGTTAGTGGAGTATAAGTCACCTGCTAGTGGTACCGTGTAGCCTTTGCCGGGAGAGAATTTTTGTTTGTCCTTTACAACCAAGCGACTCCGCAAGCCTGTGCCGCGGGAAGGATTGAGTGTAACTGGGGTTTTCTTTCGGTTTTTTTTTCTCGCTTCTTGTTCATCTGTTCCTTCTATCTACGGTGAGGCTGAGCCACTTAGTACCACCGTGGAAGGGGAAACGCGAAGGTGTACGCTTTGTTCGAGTTTGGCTTACATTTTACAAAGCCGTAGCTGGAGCTCGGTCGAAGTAAGTAAGAAGTGGTAAAGTTTCTCCCATTTGGTGCAGTGTTGGATTTTAACCTAAGCTAATCATGATGAAACTGGAAATAGTTAACTGTTGGAGTTGTGTCTGGGGGCTTGCGGTAGATTCTGACGCTGTGCAAAGAAAGAAAACGAGACCGATAACTGTATCTGCTGAGTCAAGTTATAAGTTTTTTTCTGCTGGAGTAGGAGAAAAAGTTAAGTTCAAGTTTACTCATATCATGCTGAACAATAACAAACATATCAATGCCACGTAATTTTTCAATGAGCATATATAATCATAAACTGTAATTTAGAATTTTTGTATTTAAATATTCTTCTCTTCACGTTTCGATGTTATGTTAAGTACTAATTTTTGAATTGATTTTTTAGATTTTTTCTTGTAGTATACTTTGCCTTTTCGCAGGTGCTAAACCTGATTGTACGATAATAATTGAAAATGTTAATTTAAAGTAAATTTAAAATTGCCTACCTTTAGGGGTTTCTACTGCACCTTCCTTCAACAGTGCATCACATCATCATAGACTGATGTAAAAATAGGTGTTGGATGACTTTTCGATCAGAATGAATTATTTGCTCCTCTCTCATTTAAAGCGTACCCCACGAACTGCCAGTCATTAGTGGCAATCAATTTAAAACCTTAAAAATATCTACCCGTCTAAGGCTTTCCTCGCACTAATAAACTCATCGCCGGTCGAGTATTAATTAAGCGACACGCATTAAGAAATTAGAAATCGCACACCGGTGTCAGATTTTTCGGTGATGAAACCCGGCAAGGGGGCCAAGGGGACTAGCTCGCTTGCTGACGAGCATTTTAATTTCGTGATGAATTACCATACTTACGGCGGCAACGACTGGCCAACAACGGTGCGGGGGCCGTTGGTGGCAGTAATAAAGAAAACATTGCAATCTACAAATCGCTGTCGAAACGGTACCTTACGTTGATTTAGGGCTCATCATTTTGCTGTCGTATCAAGGTGACAGAGTGTGTCCCGTGCGAAAGTGTCCCCGGCGTTCAACGACAACGCTGCGAAAAGAAGAAAAAAAAAACCGGCACTGAAAAAATAAATAGAAACCCCGGAAGCTAACGTTATGACCAGACCAGATTTAAGTGAAGGTGAGACCCGAGCCAGCTGGTCCAGCGCTCATTTTTCATCTTATTTCATGGTCTGGTCCTTTGCATATACAGTGAAAATACACGCACACACACAAAGGCATAGATGGCTGAAGAAGAAAGAATCGGTAGCATCATCACTGGCGGGTAGTGAAGCAGTTCGTACGGATGTCCGGATGGAACTGAGAGCGCCACTGGTCCCAGTAGGCCCCCGATGATTAATGAGCAGTGCTAAAAAAGGAGAGAAGAAAAAAAAACACACACACACCCACACATACACCAAAATACACCGATGGAAAATGGTCTCGATGGAAAGACAAAGGACGTACCGTAAATCCGTGTGGTTGTACATGATGGTACACCATTAGCATCCGTTGAGTAGCCATGGCGGAGTACATAAAAATACTGAGCAACCGGCGGCTTGCCACGGTGAGGCTACGACAGTGGTGCAAATTTGTTGCATATTTACCACAACGCTGGTCTTCATCAGCATTTGTCCGGCAGAGCAAAACTCTTCTTCTTCAGTCGCTCTTGGTTGGGCTAGTAAGGCTGCGCGGGCAGTATTGTTGTGCTCAGCGCGTTGTTCTCAGACTCATTTCCTTCGCCTCGCTATTTTGTGTTGTGAAACATTCACAAAAAAAAAGATGGATGAGTTGGGTAGCAAATTTATTTCATTAACAGCAAACACTCGCACCCTTGCACCCCTTGGTTGACTGCCAAGAAGGTGGGCGTCTGGTGCCCGTAAAGCTGAGCACGGGAGACCCAGAGGGTAAAGATATTGTTCAATTCTTCATAGTTCGCTTCGTCGGGCCGAGTCTTGTTCCGGATCTGGATCATTTCCTGACCCTTATTTGTTGCTGTTGGTTGGGCCGAGCCGCGAAAGGACAGCAGCCCGAAAGAAGGGACGTAGTGTCCAATTTTGCCTTCATTTGCATGCAACTACTGAGCGCGGACAAATTCATTCCGAATCGACCGGGCGCAATGATGAAGAGCTATCACGATGTCGGTTCGTCTTGTGCTTGGGAGCCGTGCTTTTTTTTTGTGCCTCTCTTTGTCTGTCCCCCCCCAAAACGGCAGCATCTCCACGGTTTGGGAAGTTTGTCTGCATTTCTTGGGCTGGCCTCTGGTTTGCCTTTTTCTTTGTCGTTTTGTCTGTGTGCTGTTTGTTACTGCTGTTTTGTTTTCGGTTAATTATTTTCCTTCCCCGGTGTTGGGTTCCCGGGTTTTCCGATGTTATTTGAATGTTCGTTTCGCGTTTTCCACGGGTTTTTATGCCTTTCTGTACCGTTTGTTTTTTCTTTACCATTTGTGCTCAATTTGCTTTACACGTTCCGTTTTCGGGTGGATAGCTGTGATGGAGTTTCATCGTTTTTGTTTTGTTTGTGGCTGTTGTGACTTGCCCTTCCACTAAGACACCGGAATTACGTTGCTAACAAGCGTAAGAAAATTGTTGTCATTAATTTGCTTCGAAAACAATTTGAAAACTTTTTTGCTTCTAGGCAAAGACGTACCTCGAGCAGATGGGCGGGCGGGCGGAGAAGATGTTGGTGGTCAGAGCGGGTGTAAAATGGTGATGAGACCGTTTTGCAGTATGTGAAAAATGAGCAGAAAATTAGTCAAAGTTTTGCAAGGTGGTGCACGAAGGCGCAGGATGTTTTTAAATCATCCACTCACGGGAATGGGATGGTGAAAAGGGAATTAAAGAGAATCGTTTAATTTGTACTACGCCAGGTTAATGAAGATCAAGCTGGGAGAGATTTATAGCCCCAACTGCGAATGGTTTAACGATTCAACCTTCAAAGTTAAAGGCTGTTGAAAGGTCAGAAGATATAAGGCTTCCGGCTTTTCTATCAAGGAGAAAGTTTAGGTGACCTTTGAGTGGAGCCTTTGCTACAAACAGTTGTCATGCTGGTCAGTTGTGTTTAAATTATTTTGATTTAAAAAAAATCCTTCAAATGTTAGTCCCGTTTTTTTTAATTTACCGAATCAGTAATTTTAATTTTATTACAAATTTTCGTTTGAGTTTTCAGTATCGTTTTTAGTTTTTAATTATTTTTAATCCTCTTTGTTCTTTGTTCGTCAAATTGCATAGTTTCAGGGGTCAAATTTAATTTGTTCAGCATTTTCCCTGATCGTGATCGGACAGAGACTTGTCATATTTGCTAGTTTGGTTGGAACTTATGCTGTTCGTTTGCCTTTTAGTAAGTTTTAGTAGTTGATTGTTCGTTTATTTAATTCTTTCGTCTTAGTTAATCCTTTAATTCATATTGTCAAAAAATATAAGCAACACGCACAAAACCAATTGAAAAATAAATTTTCAAATTCCTCAAATTTGTTTTGCAAGCAATTTTTTTGATTTTTTTCATGTTCAATAAAGGCAGCAGTCGAATGCACTTCCTATTTATATTTATTTGCTTACGAAATGACATTAAAACGCAGTTAACTGATGCATGATCATTCTAATGATTGAACGGCGTTACTGATTATCGATACAGAACGGCATGCCATCCATTTCTGTCCACAACTTTGACGTTTGACGATATCCATTCCACAATGTGTCACAGGTAAAAGGTGACGAGGCTCACCAAAAGCGACTACCATGGCTCGCCTACAAACATCCAACAGCCATCCCGTGGGCTTAACCTCCATTATGCGTGCACGGTATAGGCCAGCCTACGAGCGTGCGTACCGATTGGCCATGGGCGATAATTTAGAAACTACTAATTATCGCTGCTGGGCCGAAGCGCGCATATTGAGATCGGGTCGAAAACAAACAAAACCCAAAGTTGGAGCAGCCACTCCACTGCTGGTGGAAAGTTATAATTAATGGTTACAATGTGAACGGGTTGCTTCAGTTGGCAGGACGGGTGGGCGTCGAGGACGCTGTGAAGGACGGTTGCAATATTATCCTGCAGCTGTTCGCTGCTCGATGCAGCAATGTTGCAGCTCGGTTGCAGCTAATTAGCTAGTGTTAAGTTTACACTCCTGTGGCTGGGTCCAGGAATTGGTGCTTAGTCGGTGGTGACCAGCAGCGAAAAGTTGTCAGTTCAGGGAAGGAACTAAAGTGGTTCTCGCTGGAACCGTTTATGCAACAGACGATCTCTCATTTCATTCATCGAGTACGCTGCAGGTGATCGATTGAAAGCAGTCTGATAAGGAGATGTTTTTTTTCACCGTCTGCGCAATCGTTATTATTAGAATCGGCAATATGCTGCATTTGTATAGCTTCATCTTCCACTAATAATGATTGTGAAAACAAATCGGCTTTAGCAAGTTGTGTTTTTAAGTGGTTTGTTTTGATCGAACGAGTTGCAAGTGGTGGCGTTTTACTTGCACTGGCTTGCTAATGAGAAATTGTTCCTGGAATGTGCCTATTAGCGCAGGAAGTTGCGTTATTTATGGAGTGTCGGCTGTTTTGTTTCGATATGTTGTGATATTCTTTGATGGAAAATTACAATTTTGAAGTGCTTTTATACTCCTTTCTAGGACTTACTAATTTCATCATGTTTTCGTATCAAACTGTACGAAGGTAAGGGAAATTCTAAGGAATAACCGGCAGACGATTTATAGCACACTTTTGTGCTGTTGTAAAATTATATTTACATTATACTTTAACGACTAGTTGAATCATGAACACGGTTGCCTTTCGTTCAAAATTTAAGCTGCATATAAAACACATTTTTCATTACGAAAGCAACCTTCATTCCCTGGTTTTCCACTCGTTTTTCGGTGCCTAACTTTGTGCTTACAGGAGAAACATTTTAATATCTAAATGTCGTAAATTTGTTCGGCCGCTATCGAACATTGCATTCCCGTGCACTGCGTAATGTAAGGTTTTCGTGATGAAGTTAAAATTCGTCCGATACTACGGCTGTCGTCTCATTTTCCCCGCAGCCGCTCACGTTCTTCCCATCCCTACGCCGGTATCCTCGTATCAGATTCTCACGGTACTTTGCGCGAACGGCATTTTATTGTCGCATTACGTTGGGCTTTATGGGCGGCATATTTCCGAGCGCCGAGTCCGAAGCCTTACAAAGTCAAGCAGTGCTAGGTGACCAAAAACAAATTGTGTACAGCAAGAAACCCCTCTCCCAGCCAAGCACACAGTACACCGACTCGAGATGTTAAGGTTGCAGGAAAATTTACTAAACGTCGCCAAAATGTGTTGCCATAGTGGTGGTGGTGGTGGATTGTGAGCCTTAGGCCTGTAGGTGGAAGGTAAGAAAGCAGCATACACCGGCACACACCATTTGCAATTAAAAACGTCAATAAGCATAAAAATCTCTATCGTCTGGCCGGGGCGCTATGGAAGAAAAAGGAAAATTGGATTACGTAAATTTTATCGACTCCTAGATTGACCATACCTTTTAATGGCGTCGAGTCACACCTACTTTAGCTGGGTCCGTGGCCGCTACGGTCAGACGGTGAAAGAATGCGGTGGTTTGTGGTGTGGGATAGCGGCCGTGTTTAGGATTTACAGTGTGTGCTTTTCCTTCTGCTTTGCCCAAAATCCACACCGTACCATGGGAAGTCGGTCGACCAAAAAGGCAAGCCAGCCGTGTGCCAGTAACCGACCTCAGGTACAGCTGCTTTCCTTAAAAAGTCGTAATTTTGCCGCTTTTAGTCTCCGCTGTGCGCATTATTTTCCGAGATGGTCGGCTTTACCCGTTCGGCCTACGGGGTTGATGGTTTTCTCGCGACTCGATCCCTCCCGGGGAGTGTCCCGGGGCAGTTGTCGAGCCCCTGTTTGGACAGCGTGCCCCAGAAGTGGCACGTAAATTTGCAACAACTCTTTCGACGGACGGGTACATCCCAAGCACCTGCCCGGCGCATTCAGTTCGGGGCGAGTGGTTAGGCACGGTCGTCGACTGATGCGGCCATAAAATGAAGGAAATTCCTCCATTCGTTACACTTAAACGAAATAACAAAATTTAATATTTTATTAAATACCCGTTTCTCGCCGACTACGACAGTTTTACGATTCGGAACGACATAAAAAGGCCGGGCCGTTTCCGCGTCCGGTTGAAGGGGTTGCGGTAGACTTGTTGTGTTGTGTGTGAGTGAATGTCTTGTTTTTTCCTGGGGTTTGCTTACCTTAAATCGTTTCACTTGCTGGTGGATTTTAAGCACGTTATTATGGCTACCGGAACGGCAAGATTCACCAATTTTATCTCCTTCGTTTCGCTGCTGGTGGGTGGTTGATTTAATCCAACCGTGGAAGAAAAGGGAAAGTATCTCAAGAATGAAGCAAAAAAAAAGGGGAAACAGGAAAAAACATCCAGTGGAAGTAATGTAGATAATGTTGAGAGAAGAAAGAGAACAAACTCGCGGAGACAAAGGGGAGACAACATTGCAGCTGGAGCATGTTGCATGGTGAAGCACCTGCTACAAGCAGTCGAAGAAATTGTTGTCATTTTTCACCTGTTGGTACGTCGGTGGAGTTTAGTGGATGAAGAATTTCGCTTTATTCTTGGGCGTAGCAATGGGCGGAGGGAGGAAGATTTTGTAGAAAAATGTCACTCGCGCTTGGTAACGAATGTTATCACACAAACGCTAAAAAACAGAGGTGATTCTAACGTCCTAGCTTTGCTATTAACATACCAGCTGGTTATAAATATTTACGTGAAAGTTTATATGATTTATGATTTAGTTTATGATACTTTTTATTTATAACAATCGGTTGTATGACAACTTTATGAATACTTTTGTTCAACTTTTGTTCAATTTCTTCTTTTGCATCACTTTTTTATATTTTATTTTATTTGATTGCTTATAATAAAAATGTGTTTATTATGTGTGGCAGTAACTCATAGATTTTTACCCTCTTTACCATTAAATTACTCTTTCTAAGCAGAATGTTTTGGTTAGTTTTTGCATACTTTCAGGAGCATTTATATAGGAGTTTTCTTTTATCTATATTATTTTATGCTAAATTCAATGATTATTCTAAAATTAACAGGAAAATGAAAAGTTCTCTAGCTGCATCAAAACGTACCGAGCTTTTAATTTAAAATAATACAAAATGGCGCTCTTATCGCAGATACCACATGGTTCGATGTATTATATTCAATCAGTAAAAAGTTTCCACCAATATCAAATCAAGTCCTCTTAATCCATCAACCAACTCAGCAGCGAAAGCATCCTGGTGTTTATAATCAAGCTGATTTGCGATTTAATCGATTCGCAACCATCGGCCACCCGACCCGGGGTCACTCAATCGCAATAGAAGCACTCTGAAAATGAACGACTCGATTGCGCACTCGATACAGCGAAAAAAAAAAGAAACCTCTAGCCCTTGCTCCGGAGAACAATTGCACCGGAACGAACAGGCGAACATTGTCGGTAAAGAAAAACGACCGAACGGCGCGCAGCATCTGCGTGCGGCATCATTAGCCCTTTTACAAGCCGTTGGGTGTCCGTTTTCGCTGGCTTGGTGCTTACGGCTGGAACGGCATTGCCTTATTTTCCAGTTCAGCAAGCATGTTAACGAGCAGATCGAAATCCTTACCGACTGGAAAGATGAATAAGGAAGAATCGCCGGATCGGTTCGTTTCGGTGGATAAAATTTGCGTTCCTATTCGATGCACTAAACGCTGAAGTGTTTTAAGCCACTTTTAGCTTGAAGTTTTTGAATTGTGCGTTCCGGGAAAGGGTGGCTGGTTATAGTTTTTTTTATTTTATAAGCGATCGGTCAATCCGTCGGTCATTTGGTTCGGATGTCGATTAGCATTTGATGGGTCTGATTAAGGACTGCTTATGGAGTGTCGCGGGACGGAGTGGGCGAGATAGATTGGATTGCACGGTGACACAGCTGTGTCGTTTGGTGATTCAAATTGATTGCAAATGAGATGATAAGCATACATGTGTATGCTTTTAGCTCATCCGCTGCCGAGTGAGCTTTTACCGGAAAACATGTTGATTTGATTTCCTCCCCCACACCATGGAAGCCAACCGGTTTTTTTGTTGTCTCTAATGCTTACTAAATTCCTCCATCACAACGGTGTGCGCCTAAAAGTAGGCAATTGCTGGCAGCGTGATGCGTGTGGCTTGTCGCGAGGATGGTGTGAATTGGGCGGAAGAACCCTGTAGCTGCACTGCACATCCTCGGTACCGAGAATTATATAACTTAACGTATCGCAGAAATACGCCTTTCCCCGGCAGCCATCTCGCGGGAAGTAAATTAAATTTACATCCTTTTTAATGAAACCATGCGTAAACAGTAACCGTGTGCACCGTGTGGCGGTGGGTGTTCGGTTGATGTAATTAGTGAGTATTTTCGCACCCGTCCGCTAAGAAGCGCACCCGCCCATAAACGGGCATCCGCCACCGTCGGGGAAAGATGGATTGAATTTGCTCTTCTAATTAACAGCTTACAAAACATTTTCATTATTCATTCTTTCTAATGTGTGTGTATGTATGTTGGTTTGTGGGTTTTGGACTTTACGCTTTGCGCAAACACACGGTCTCGGATTATTTTGACTCTGATGAGGATGGAAAACCAGGGAGCGTTACTTTCTGGTCGATGTACTTATAAATGTGGGTGAGCAAAAATGAATGAACGAGGTACGATAAATGAAGGAAACCGGTGGATGGGAACCGAAGAAGCTACTAATGGAGTTTGACATCGTGCATGGGAAACGATGGCAGTGCATAATAGGATGCGGGTAGCATGTAAAACAGAAAGGATAGCAACGGTTTTGCTCGATGGCATCGCTTGCTGAAGAGACATAATCACGAACGAATTTTCTTCTGTTTCCCAGAAGCAAGGCAAGCTGCTTAATGGGTATGTTGGTGGGCAATACGAGCCGAGAAGCTAAATGGGGGCGAAAACAGGGTAGAAGACTTTTGAAAGAAAAGTGTAAAACTCATTCTCAACGAGAGAAAGAAAAAAAACACACACACACACACAGAGAATCCTTATCAAACTCTACCTGGAAAATGTTGTTGGTTCCGAAGGGAGGGGGGAAGTTAGTAGGAAAATAACCCGGAACGCTCACCCCGGGCCAGACAGTTGGGAAAATATTAAAATCTAATTTGTTAATAATTAATCACAGCATCTTAACGAGCAAATTAAATCACTCAATAAACTTCAAAATCTACTCCCGGTGCTGCTGCCGTTGCTACTTGTGTCAGCTGCTTTTTACTTCATCTGAGAAATAAGGGTTGTTTGGATCATTTCGGGGGGATGGAACGCGCATGGAAGCATACGGCTAGCGGGAAAGCTACCGAAGCCATCTCAACAGTTCCCGAGGGAGACAGACAGCGAGAGGGAGAGAGGCAGGAGTTTTTCGAGCGCATCGTTTCTTTTGCCAGTTTCTCCTCCGGGCGGCTTGGGCGAAGCGAGCTGTTGATAGTATTAATTAAAAATGTATGAAGCGTTTTCCATTTGCTGCATGTGAGGCCAGGGCACGCACGCCGGCTAGTGGGGCCAGTTTCGTTTGGATGGACGAAGACAGCGAAGCACTTCGTGTATGGGGTAATGTTTCCGGGTGTACATGTGAGCTTTCGCTTAATTAGTGCCGGTGAAGATGGTCAAGTGCTGGAAATGAGCATCGCTCGTGAGGAGTGCTTCAAGACACTGGGTTTGTAGTGGCTAGGCGTCACGTGATACCGACCAGTTGCAAGGATGTTGTAGAGGATCGTACGGAGAAACCTTCTTGGTAGGCTTCGGTTGGTAGAGAAGCTTAAGTTGAGCTTGTTACTCTATCAAAAATCTTTGAGACACACTTTAAATTGTGAGTAATACTGTCGTCGCCTGAAGTTATGCAACTTGCTAAGCAAATCATTTCTTTATATTAAATGTTGTCCTAACACATAACCTATTACTTTCTCGTTGCGGTAATCTCTCTATTTCTGACTCTCATTCTGGTTTACTTATATTCAGGTTGTTTTTATTGAACATCACCTGTCGCAAACCGCCCAACTACCTCTGTTTACTTGAATAAATCGTTAGAACGATTTCCCAAAACATGATCTGGCCCTGATCTAGCAACTGAACCACCGCCACACCGGAAACTTTGCGTGAGATTTGAGCGAACTTTGCGATGCATCGGATAGCTTCTTATTTTGCCTTGGCTGCACATATTTTCACTCTCAGCATCTTGACGGGGAAGCGCTAGAATGAAACGTTAATGGTCCACTTGCAATATGCCTTCGAGCGGCAAGCACTTCTTCGCACCGAACCGGCACTGAACAGGCAGGCTCGAGCACGTACGTACCTAGTGTGCCGAGAAGTTTTGCCTTGCCGTGGAAGCTATTGTCGGGCTGCGGCTCCAGCACCTTGACTGCTCCTTTAAGTGCTCTGCCGGTATGGTGGGAAACGGTTGGGATGGGTGTACGTTATTATGGATTTTTGCCGCTGCGAGTGTGTATGCTGTGGTCGTTTTCCGTGATTGTGTGCCGCAAGCATGAAGCATCTCGACTGATGGAAGTCTCGACTTTAGAGCATCGTGTGTACCATCGGTATGCAGCACACAACCGGTCCGATGGAAAGGGTGCGGGAAGCTGGAAACCCGTCTTGTGAAGATTGAGTTATCGAAGTGACGGTTTCGGCCATCCAGCGTCCTGCTTCTGCTTGATGAAATCTGTTTTGCCGCTCGTGAGGCCGCATAGTGGGGATGAGATTTATTTTTATGGTTTTTATCAAGATGGTTGATTATTAAGTGCTTGCAAGATGGTTTGCTTTATCCTCATCTCATCCCGGTAGTGTGCGAGAGCTCGTACGGTTGCGGTTAAGCGATTTCGGTGGCGGACAGGTGCATGCATCCGTGCTTCGAAGGATGGTTTGGTTGATGTTTTTGGTGAAGCTGTTTGAGTTATTGGGTGGTTTCCGCTGTTGCAAGTCATGTTCTGCTGATCGTAGGTCAGGAATGGCGATAAATCGTTGAAATCGGTGAATGATGGTTTATCTTGACATGAACAGGAGGATACGAGAAGGGAGCGTTTGATCCCATATTTAGCGATAATGATGCACGATCAACCAATAAACTGGGGGTTAAAGGAGGATATCAAATAGAAACGGAAAGATCAGCTTCGAGATCAGGCACAAGTAGTATTCTGTTAAAGTAACACGCTTGTGGCAGAAGCGCCGTAAAGTATGCAAACATGTGTTGTTGGAAGAGTTCCGTAGTATACTTCCCTTGATTTTTTTGTCATATGTTCCAAGATGGAACTATTAAAGCATATAAAATACTAGTTTTAATGAAAATGCAGTGGATATCCTTTTCCCCGTAAGGAGAATATAATTTAGTCCAATGAGCCAAATACGGAAGAATGTTCATGTTTTGTGTTTAATTTCGAACTTCTTTTTTCCCCGAAATGAATTTTCAATTTTTGCACGTGCTCAAACGTCTCAGCAAATAGTGCGCTGGTTATTTATTATTTATTGAATGCTTTGGAAAAAGAAAAGATCCTTCCAAGTGTATGACCCAAGCGCTAGAACTCGTTTCACGGGTGTTTGAATTCGTCCCAAACAAGTTTGCTGCCCCTTGCTAATGGGATAAGGATATGGAGAAGACTTCCTGCCTCGTCGAAAGCATGATAGTTCTATTCTATTTGCCGAACGACTGTCCATCAACAAGGGAGAGAAAGTTTTCTACAGCATGCGACCGTCATTAAATATTAAAAAAGGTTTTGTCCATCGGTTCCGTTGAGCGCGCGTTATCTTTGTTGGTCAACTTCTCCGGTGTAGCGCACCTCGTCTTCGGTTCTCTTCGTCCCGTTCCCGGAGAACGTCTTTACCTGTGGCTTCGAAGGCAAAAGTCGATCGAAGCTAAAGGGCCATCACGCAAAGCAACTTGAAATCGAAACGGGTTGTTCTCGTTTTACCCGCTTTTTATTGGCCAAAGGGACGTGCCTTGGGGATGCTGAGCCCTGGCACTGCAATACTTCTGCAAGAGCCTCGGGTAAAACGGTTGTACGCCGAGAAGGTAGCATGAGGCGTAGTAATAAAAAAAAAACTGTGTCGCCATGAAATGATGCATCGATACGGAAAACTCAGATCCACACTCACACGCTGCCGGCTGGTGCTGTTGGCTTTTTTGGGACAGCTTTACCGATCGTTCTACCGTTTACTTCACCGCTTCCGGCAGGCGTGTGTGAGCAGGAGGCAGACAGCATTCCTTCATAAATTCTTTATGACACGTGTCAAACGAGGCGATAAATAACTTCCACCGGAGCGGGAGAATATTGCGATATGAGATGGTTGACACCAGGCCCCATTCCGTCTGGTGAGTTTGCTGCAGCGCACGACACTTCTTACCTTCATCGATCTTCGAACGGTGTCCTGCGGGGATGATGGTGGGAAATAACTCTGGGAAATAACGCAGTTTGAAGCCGGTGCTTTCATAACTCAAACCCGAGGCACGCTACTTGCATCGCACATTGCGAACGGGTGAGGGTTGCTGTCGTTGTTGGGTGACGAAATTTAATACTTTTATTTTGACTCACCAGAACCGATCGGGTGACGCCGTACGCGACCATCTGCATCGATGCAGGTGAAAATTTATATCGTAAATTGAAATTCGTGCCATCTCGAAGGTACCTCAAATATGTCTGGAGAGGTTGATAGTATTATGTTTAGTTTATTGAAATACTATCAACATTCCTCGTCCCGGGCCTTCCATCGACACTGACCGCCAGAGATGGCACTGAGCACTGGGAACGAACGTACGTATGGTTCATGCCTTCGAGGATATTTCTGTGCCACAGTATGCACACACACACACACACACACACACAGAACATTGGAGTTAAATATTTAATGAACGTTTCAAATTTATTGTCCTCTAGCAGTAGACAGCGTAGAATCTGCTTGAGTCAAAATATTGTGAAGCAGCTCAGAGTCACGACTTTTGGAAGACGACCACTCGAGATAATATTTCTCGTTCCAACAAAAAAAACGAACGCAGAAGAAGAAGCAGAAATGCTCTTGATGCAGTGCAGTGCAAACTTTAGCAAGAGGTGTGTGTGTGCTTCATGTACATGCAAAATATTCACTTTCCAGCACTGCCTCTTGTAATCGTTGATCGCAATCGTTCTGCGAAAGCATGGTGTACGACCGGGTACGACCGGTACCATTGACCACAAATTCTCATCTACTTTCAATAGAGTTCCAGGGCCAAACATGTGCCCGAGCCTGCCCGGAGGTTTTCACTTTCCGCTCCCCGTGGGTGGACAGATTTTCAAAGGACCCGTGTCCCGAGATTAGATGGGAATGACATTACACAATGTGAGGAATTTTCGTCCATGCCGGTCGTCGGACAAACGGAGCAACCGGGAGCGGAACACGTAACGACGCTGTTCTGAAAGGCTGAGCGGCAGAGTGCGGAGCGTAAGCATAAGCCCCGGCGACTACCCGGGGCCAAAGGTCAAGCGGCGAAGTGTGGCCAGATGGTGAGAACAAGAAAAGAAGATTGCTATTGGGTTTTCATGTTTGTGGTTTACTTTGTTGTTGTAACGTTTTGCAAGCAAGATGGACCGGGAACTGAGAAACGCTTCAACCGTAGGTTGCAGTTTTTGTCATTGAAAGGACACACACACACACACACACACACACACACACACACACACACACACACACACACACACACACACACACACACTCACACGTACACGATGCTTTACAGCCGTTTACAGACGAATGTGGCTGGCTTTCACTAGCAGCGAGCAAAATTTGCCCCAGGGTCTACCCACTGTCGGGTAAGGTAAATCAAGATGCTCAATTTATTATGCCATTAACCGAAATGGACCATACTGCAAGTAAACCGATGAATGTTTGAATTGAAATCGGTTGATTAAGCAAATGTATCCAAAACAAAAGCCACATGCAATATGTGTTGAAGCATACGGAATGGAAAAAGTCTTTTTCGTGTAGTTTCTTCTAAAACATTAGTCTTTAGCCAACACCAAGGTGAAAGGATAAAGAAGATTTCGCTGAAAATTGGTACTGGAGTAATTTATTGTAAAAGGATGCTTTAGAGAAAAACAAACATTTGTTTAGCTTGAAATATGGCAATTCTATTTTACAGTAAACATGAGGACTAGAAGAGACTCGTGGTGTAAAGATGCTTCCTTCTTGCTGCTGGTAGATACCGTACAAGGCAAATTTGAAGCATGAATAGCATACTTTCAGGCGTTTAGCAGTAGTTATCTTTGTCATAGGAATTTCTCTTCCATAAATGACTTAATATATTTTCTACCTTCTATTTACTTTTCTGTTTGGAGGTTTTTCATACTGCGACTCGCCTAGACTAGGCTGCCTGTGGTTACTTGTAGGCAAAAAGAGGCATTCCACGGAGGAGTATTTCTCTAGCGGTCACAGAATGTGCAAAAAAAAAACTCCCCGAGTACCTGATTGGCAGTCTACAAACCGAGAATAATGGTATAGCATACACAGCGGCTGGTAAGAAATAAAACATGAAACATTGCCTGCCGCATGCCACATATCTCACATATCTATCTAAACAATAGGGGAGCGAGGCAAACGCTTCGGCCATATTTTCAGGTGGCAATCGTACGTTTCGTATCTCATCGTGGCAGAAATAGAAAAAAGAGCGTAGCACCGGGGCGATATATTTCAATTTCTTTCTTTTCAATCTTCATCTTCAGGACGGAAATTACATGCACCAAACATGAGGGCGTATATTTCTTCCGGCGTTGTTGGTGTCTCTTCATGTTTTAGGGTGAGAAGTTCTGCCGTGCCCGTGCGTGGAAGCGTGTTTTCAAGTCTCTTGAGATTGTTGTGCTACACTTTTCCCGTAGGGGAGTTATTATTATTTTCTTTGGTTTTAAAACTTCAGACTTTAAATTCATTGCCAATAATAATGTTCTGAAAATAAGGAAAAAGCTTTTATTAAATAAAATTGCTGTCCCATTGCTTGAATTAAATTACTTTAAACAATTTTAATCCTATTTGAGTACTGAACATACTTTGACACGTCTACTTTAAGAGACACTCTAAAGTATTTATACATGTAAAAAAGCTTACCGTACTGAAAAATATCAAACGAGTCAAGCAACCTGCAAATGCTTCCGCCGATGGTGGGTGATGTTTCTACCACCACTTCCGCCACGATGATGACGGCCCTAATGACGGGTGTGTTGATCCCGTGGGAATCTGTGGCATGTCTGACTGGATGAGTTTACGAAACTTGGCTGATATTACCAGTCGACTGTCAGCCATCATTCCCCTCGCTGGCTCAGTTATGTCAAACCAAACCGTGTCCTTTTCGACGGTTATGTTGTATGTAAGTGATGTAAGGGTTTTTTATTTCATGTGTAGTAATGATACATTTGTGTAGCAATACGGCCAGGCCGTTCTTTATGAATAAAAAAAAGATACATTTGTGCAAGATATTGCTCAAACAGCCACGTTGTAAGTGTGTCAAGAGTACTTGGTTACATCATGCAGACGTTAACCTAGTCGCACTTAACTTTTTGGGATTTCAATGTTTGAGAAATGTGACACATGCTATGCTTGGTCGAAACGAAGCGATCTAACTTTAAGGATTGTAAATAGTTTAGTTTAAGGTGTGTGCGACACACAATTACATAAATTGATTCCAACGCGAAATATAAATTGCTGCAATAAAAATAAACACATCAGTAAAGGTAACAAACAGAAGCTAAAAATGGATATGTTCATAAAAGCATGTTGACGAATAGCATACATTAAGGCGCAACGTGCGATTTGGCACGCTGACTTATTATTTCTGTTACTTTGTTAAACATTTTTAACGACTGGTTTTGTTCATTTCAAAGCAGTCAGAAAGGAGATTTTTAGTTTTTGAAAGGATTCAATTAATTTTTTTTTGTTTTTTTCAATTATGTGCATCTAAAAGCAAGTGCCTTTTAGTTGTAAAATTTCATATTAATTTAAAATTCTTGAAAGCAGTCATTTGAATCTCATCCTTTCTTTCATAAATTCCAAAGATAACAGTCGTCAATGTGATCCTCTGAGATTTCCATCGTCAACCATAAAACCAAAATAATAAACATTCTTCCCCTTGCGCTCCTCTCCCGAGCCGTATCGCTTCGTATTTGGCCGCACTGCCCTATCGATTGAGCGTACGAGTGCACTTAATCTTCATACCCGCAACTTGTTCAGCACGATTCGATTCGATTTACTTTGGGATGGATTGGATACCGTTGCCAGACGCATCACCGCTGCTACCACAAAAGCTTACCGCTCGAGAGCGGCTTACGCGACCCTTGGTTCGCCGTGCGAATCACATGGTGTATGTTACGAAAAATATCCCCTTACGTTCACCACTGGCCGGAGCTGAAGCATATCGGCCATTGATCCCACTGTCCAGCCTCTACCCACGGCCAACGGTTGCCAACGGGGAAACGCATGAATCCCTTTCGAAAACGCAAACACGGACAGTTCTTTTGTTCGTTCTCGGCGTAGCTTTACGGTGGAAACGCTGGGAAAGTGAAAATCCCTCCATCAGGTTTGACCGGTCCGTGAGTCCCGGTCCCGGTCGCTATAAACTCGTGCTGTAAGTTGTGATTTTCATCAGACACAGCACGGTTGGACCATCGGTTGGGCAGCAGCATCATCCTAAAAGCCAACCTGGCGGCAGAATAAAGGTGAAGGTGCGCGCTCATGGTTTTGTATCCGGATTTGTTGGATTTGGGGAAAAACACAAGAAGCGATCGATGTGAGTGGCCGATTCATCAAGGACCCTTACCCTTAAGGCTAACGAAAACGTACGATTTCGGCCGTACAGCGTTCAATATTTTGATGCGAACGCGCGCTTTATTTCTTCCTTTTATTGTACAGCATTTATGCGCACTTGGGAGCATTGGGTTGTCCGTTACGGGAGCACATCAAGGGCGAATGGCTCGCAAGGTAGTGTGTGTGTGTACTACCGATGCATTACTTATGCATGGCATCGATATGTATGAAAATGAAAAACTACTCCGTTACGGTACCGTTTGCAGCGTACGTGTAATGCTGCTTGCCTACCTTTAGGCGCCCTCCATTTGCACCCTTTTGGCCGACCAAACCCAGCAAAGTACGGAGGTTTAGGTTCGCTGGCCGTTTTCATCCGTAGCCTACTTTTGCAAAACTGCAACAGTTGAACAGATCTATCGGGGATCTGTTTGCTCGGAGGGAAAATGGCGAACAAAAACTTTTCCAACACACAGACACGCCGGCACGAAAACAGCAGGCGCATTGTTTAGGGGCGCGAACGCGAACCCCTACGGCTGGAAGGTGAGTTGATTCGTTGAATGTTTCATGCCTGTTGCAGTGTACGCTTTCCACCGGCACCGGCTGCAAACCCCTGTCGCGATGAGGAAATGTGGCGAGGAACCACGGAAAAGTACCAAATGAACCCCACGCTCCGCTTCCGTTGGGGGTTTGCCGTTCGGTTCGGTTTCCCAAAAAACGCTCGAATGCGGATCCATAAAACAACTGATTGCGACTTTTATGGCGTTATGACTTTGGGGTGCAAAATGTTAAAATGTTGACGACGATGGAAAGAAAAGGAAGGTTTACTTATGTGCGCTTACCCTTCCGCGAAACAATTTTCCCTTGCCACAGATTACTCCCCCCCCAAAAACGCTTCCTTTTTATCATCTGCAGTTGCTTGGCTGCTTTGAGGTGATGCTTAAGGTGGTAGGGTTTTCTGTTTTTTTTTTTTTTTTTTGCTAGAGTGGCAGGCAAATTGCATACAACTAGGGGACTATTAGCGGTACACGGGAGGTGTAACGGCGTGGTTGCGTGTGTGTGATCGTGTCTGTGTGCTTGCTTTGAATCGCTTCATTTAAATGCATGGGCCCGGATGGGAGCATTTGGTGATATGAAACAATGCATAAAACAATTTGTTCCGTTTCAAGCGTTGTTTGCCGAACGCGCATTGTTTTTTACGATAATGCTCTCGTTTGATGTTGTGTGTGAGTTCGTTTTTTTCTGTTCTGCCTCGCCGTTGTTAAAGCGATAGGTAGAGGAGATTTAATAAAAACGCGTGTGTTTGTGGAGAGTAATAAAGCACGGCCGGATGGTTTCTATGTAAAGAGCGGCGGTGCTTTGTAGCGATGAAGTACAGTAACAACATATTTGAAGCCTTTACGCCTTTGTGCCATCAATATGGTTCATTTTGAATAGCAAAAAAAACCCGTTTCAGTATTGTTGTTTAGCGTGTTTAAATTTCGCATGGGTGCGTGCTATAACAGGCTTAAAAATTATGTATGGTGCATTAAACTTAAACTCAATAATGTGCGAGCGCGTTGATGAAAATTTTTTATTGATGGTAACCCAAAAGGATGCGAATGTTTATGTTCGCTTAGTTTGCGATTATTACATACAATTTTTCTAAGCTTAGTGTATAGAATAATAAGTTCTATGAAGCAATTAGAGCCTTTTTATGACTTATTTTTCATTCACCTTGGGATGAATCTACTTGTCTCATTTCGACAGCCTGAAGTCATCGCGAACCCTAATCTTCTTAATATAATAAAACTCAATATCAATTTGCATACATTTAGGCCTTTATTATTTGCAGTGCACATGACAATCGATTCTAAAAGACGCAGTTTAACAGAGTTTGTAATTCATTTTTCAACCATAAATACACAAGTAAACATTAATTTGACTCATTTCAATTACCTTTGTGTTACGCTCGTTCCAAGCTCCCTGAAACAATGGTGAATTAAAACTTACATGGCGAAAAATTGCCATAAAGTGACCTGTGTTAACATGGTACCGGAACACACTTTAAGTGCACACATTTATTCGAACATGTGGAAAATGTATTGCTCCATTCTGCATCACGCGTTCGATCAGCATTCAAGAGCTAAACGTTCGACAGTATCGGCCCACCGGGACCGGGGCGGCAAGGTGGAAGCAAAGTTAGTTGCCTTGCATTTATGCATGCTTGTTATCGATCCCTTTTAAAGCACTCATCTCGTTTACAGTCAGCGTGAATACCAGCGTGGAGCGTGTGCTGAACGGGGAGGTTGGAAGTGGCAGGTGCCAAGCCGGCAGCTGTCGGTGTAACGTCAATCAATAGTCGATCGAGAGAGTGGTGTGGTTATGAGATTTCATGGAACCGATGGCAAGTTCCGTACGGACGGACGGTAGAAAAGGGCACACGCATGCAGGCGTGTAGCTAACGGTCACGGGATAAGGGCTGACGACGGCTACCAGGATGTAGCCGGTGCTGCCGCTTTCCTTACGAGTGAGTTTAAGAAAGGAGCGAGAGCAGCTTAAAGCTGCTGTCGGTCGGTGCCATTGGCTGGCGTAAAAAGCCAAAACCGCAACCAGCCCGGTATGGAGCAAACGGTTGTCAAAAGGCGCCCGGCCGGTAGCAGCAGATAATGTCTGGCAAGCATTACCGCAAACCCGGAAGCTTTGGAAATATGAAAAGTTTCCTCGCCAGCTTCCTCGCCTAATGCGCCCGGTATCGCTGACTCCGATTAGTGCTGCCCCGGGTTGGCTTCGGTGACGACGGTGACTGCGCAAGAATGTGTCACAGGATGTGGCGCTCGGTTGGCGGGGATAATGCACGAAGATAGTGAGACACTGGTCGGGTGTTTGAAGATAGCTTCCTAGCGAGCTGCCGCAACCGTGCCGGTGGAATGGCGAGGCGTAGGAAGATTTGCATAGATTAGCATCGGTAAATCCTGACCTCCGGAGAGGCAAACCGAACCGGCAGTGGCCAGAAGCGTTGATGAAGTCACGGCACTCGCAAACAAAGCCGGCAATTGGGCCAGCAAGTCAACACTATCAAAAACCCGGCAGCTGGAAGAGATCGGTTCGGGGTTTCAGGGGGTTTGGCCGGTTTGCCTTTTGCACAAAAGCGAAAATCGTGAGTCACACGGGGCCAACGGTTGGCCTTGGCTTTTCGCCTTCACGGTGAAACCGGAATCCGGAAGGATTGGTGGTGGTCGCGGTACTTGCGGAAGTGAGTCTGTTGGTGCTTTGGAAACCGGAACCAGAGGCTTGGACCCGGGACGACTTCAGCATTGGTGTGGTCGGTCGGCGATGAAGCTAAAACGGCCGGTCAAGCGCTTGGTAGAGGTTTTGGGTTTGGGTTGGTCGGTTGGACGAGATTTAAACCATATCTACAAACAAACAAGTGGAATGCAAACACACGGTCACACACTCACAGCCCAATCGTTCTTCACGGAACTGCATTCACAGTGGCTGACCTCTGTCGGAGAGCTGGCGTTTGTTGGTACGGTAGCCGAGTACGAGCAGTCAGTGGTAAAACCATAAGTATCTGCGAGTGACAGTGTGACCCATGCGTTTGTTTATGAAAAGTCCTGCGGGAGTTCAAGCACAAACATAACGCTGGCTGGTAGCTCTGGGCTGGAAAAGGTTGATAATATGCGTACGGTCGGTGCGGAAGGCGAAAGGGTGTTGTTACCTATTTGGCGTTCCGGAAGATTCGTAGCATGCATATTTTAATGCAGTAAAGTGTTTGCCGTAGAGGATGTTAGTGGGAGCGATCCTAATAGCTGGGGCTTGGCTGGGCATAAATAAAATACCCAAAAATCGGAAGGAAACACTTACTGTCAATATCGAATGAATGTAGTAAATGAGTTTAAAGAGAGATAAATTCTTATCTTTGTGGCTCCAGGGTTCGGACGTCAGCCTTTACCTTCACGCAGCTCAACAGAGATGCACGTATCTTTCCATGCAACCGCACTTTAGCTGTCAGCAAACAATCAAAGCAGTAATGTTTACGTTATTTTCATTTTACATCGATACGTTTCGTTCGTAACCTTCCATTCAACGATACACCCGTGGTATTGTGATTAAGCTCCCGCCCAGAAGCATCAATCTCGTTCCCGGCGATCGCTCGTGCCCATCGCGCACGGTGTCGGGCACGACTTGGACACGGTGTCGATCCGGCCGGTCGTATCACATTTCCAAATCCTCGTAAGGGGATGAACCTAATACGATTATACACCGAATGCGCTTATCGGATGAGTGCCGGAACGGGGCAGAGGTAAACAAAGTCCGACGTCAGCTTGTACCGCGTGACCGTTTGTAGCCGTTTTTCCTCACTGTGGTGCCCGAGGTGCGATACGGCGCAATTGCAGCCGGTCGAAAAATCTTTAAATTGAATTCAGGATTTGTAAAAAGGAGGTAATCTCATGGTGTTGTTTATTCTTTTGTTGGTTAACTAAATGAAAGGTCGATGAGTTCGTTGGTTGTTTCAAAGAGGGAAGTTTGAATCTGTAATAAATATGTATTTTAAAATATGTTCAGGGGTTTAACTCATTCAATCGAGATGAATAACCAGCCTGCAGCTTTGAAATTAGTAAACAATCGTAGAGAAAATAACTTCTGTAATGTTGTATTGCAGATTGCATACATTTAGGCGCCTTATTTAAGAAATATTAGTTCGGTTCAATATTGCAAGTTTCCTTCAAGCGTCAATACGTTCCAATATCAAACGGAAGACATTTTCAATTACCCTCAGGATATGTGTACTGAAAAATGAATAAAATGGCTCACCGGTTGCACTGCCCAGCTTTCGGATTCCATTATCGCTTAAATGGATTTCTATTTCTGGTGCCCAAAATTTCTCACACTTTCGCCCGAACCCAGAGCCGTCCACACCTTTCGAAAGCTTTCACATTATCGCCCCAAAGGCTAAAAGTTGCGACACTTTGCACAAAGTGGCGAAGCGCACCGGTACAGAGAACACAGCACCACGGCGATGCTTCGCTATTATCTTACACTGCACGGAAGCGAATCAATTAATCTCGAATCGACATTGACGTTGCTGGTGGCGATTTGCTGAACTGTACCGGCTGAGCTGAGACGAAAATGCGCGGAAGCGAACCACAGTCCGGGGCAAGCACAAGGTCGGGCGGTCGGATTGGATGGCCTTGAAAATTTAAATCCATTAGCGTCCATTCACCGTACCCTGGTGCGGGTTGTGTGCCGGTTTGGGGTGTCTGGGAACCGGGAACATTTTAGCGTCTTGGGAGAAGTCTCCTTTTGCCCGGATGTCAGCATCGTTATTTATCATGCTCCGTCCGAATAGATTGTCCAACGGGGACCGTCGTGTCAGACGATATTCAATGCGAACGTACCGTTACTGTGGGCGCTGTGCGAACGACGGCGGTGCGAAGCTCGAAGAAAATCACATCAACGATGAATCGCAGCGACGCTTTTAAACCCCGTGTCATTCTCGTCTACTCGTCAACGGTGTCATTGAGCGCGCGATAAAGCGCCACCATCGTTCGAGGGGGAGCAAATTTATAAGCTGCCTGCCGTGTGCGTGGGTTCGTGGTACCATTTATCTTGTTTATACGATGATTTTGAAATCGATTATATTGGATCTTCCTCTTAATTGCGATAAATCTTCTGCTTCCACCGGAAGGCACGTTCACCGTTGGCTGGCCTGTTGCTTCGTGTTGCGCTGCGCGGCTGCGACTGCGGCGGTGTTTGTTTCCAACTCGTTTGGCAAAGGTTCGATGTTTTCGCGAAAGTGGTGTGTGATGTGCGGTGAGCGCTGCTGTAGCTCCTTCGTAATGTGGCTATTTATGAAATGAGTTCCGGGAACTGGAGGCTGATCGCGAGAAGCCGTCCCGTTGTTTGAATCTGTTGTTTTGAACGTTCGCTGGGAAAGTTTGTTTCGAGGAACCGGAACAGATGTTCTTTTCTGGAGCGATTGCTAGGGGCGTGGGATGGGAGGAAGATGTTTTGATCCTTATTCGACTGAAACATTGCTGGAGATTCAACGTAAAGAACACTAATTCTGACTTTTTTCGAGTTTTCTTGAGGCGGCTTTATTTTGTTTTCGATTGTGCTTTGAACAGTACAAATTTTCAAGCTTGATAATTGAGTGATAATCAAAAGTGGAAGTCAGTTTTCGATTCATTTTTTGCAGTTGTGGCAGTTAGAGACAGAGAGTTATGAGTACTAGACAATCAGACAGATGAAGGCGGTTTATTTGATTATGAAGTCATAATTTGCCTATATTTAGGTGCAACATAAGTAGTTGTTTCATACATTTTGGCTGTTTTTTATTCGAATGGTTCATTTTTCTTGAAATGTTTTGTGATTCTTAAATATGAGAGTGAGCTCGAATAGCAAAATATCCTCTTTAGTTGGTTGTCATTGTTTCAAAGTTTTGGGCACAACGGTCTCAACAGATTTTTTTCTCACTCCAAGAAATCGTTACCTTTCGATCGAACAAACAGTAAAGCAAAAGAGTGCACAAACTTTCCTTGAACATGATTTATTGGTTTTCCCGTTCGTTTGCATGCAGCAGGCAGTAAAAGAACATGTCTACTAATTGATGGCAGTTTGCCTGTAAAATTTGATCCCTCCTGCCGAGCGTAGCAACTTTCTGCAGCTGCGTGCGGTCGTCGTGGCACAAGCTGTAAAGCTTTTATTTGATGTGGTAACACCTAATTTAAACTTGTCGGCCGAGTTGAAAAGTTTTATTTCGAGTTGCACCGAAACGGACCGGTGCTGGTGGCTTTGCTGGTGAAGTACCAACACGGAAAGCCACAGGTTGCATGGTTTGCAAAACTTCAGGTGGCTCATCGAATGTTTCACCGATGAGTAGTCATCTTCTGCCAGCAGCAGCAGCAGCAGCAGCAAACAAATAGGCCCTTATGTCTTGATGCTGAATATTTGTAAGCAAAAGAGCAAACCTTATGGTAAGTTGGTTGCAAACGAGGGAAGCAGGAAGCATGTGGAAGCAATAATGTGGAAAACTTTTCCCACTCACTAACAGGCACACACACACGCACGCTTTACGCAGCACGGCAGGAGAACACTCCCATCGAAACACACAGCACAATAACGGTTACTAGTTAAAATGCCGGGTCAGGATTGCTTGCCCGTACCGGAGAGGTGTTTTCAGGCTCACACTTTCCACCTCGGAAACCTCGGGTACGTGAGAGGGTGGTGGAAAGTTTTGGCAAACTGGTACCCCGCCTGACCGGCAAGATGTAATAACGGAGCGAAAGTTTTAATTAAAATTCGTTCCCGAAAAATTTGTTCTCACAAAATTAAAGCCTCCAGTGTTTGGTTATTGATCACGTACTCATTGGAGAAATTTGATACTTTTTTTTTGTTTCGGCTGAACGATGGAAAAGATTATGGCAGGTATGGTTGGTTGGTTGGTTGGTTGCTTGCCGTTACCTAGTACACATCAAAGGGAAAGATGGTTCGTTTGTCGTACGACGAGGCCCTGCGGTGTACAGAAAGTTTAAATTCTGTCTACTGCTGGGTGCGAAATGATTAACCACTTCTGGGAGATTGAAACACAAGCGGGATTGAAATCTGGTGCAACAAAATCAAAGGTGTTGGGGAGTTTTAGAATTTGTCCTGGATTGAATACGGAAAATAATCGTTTGGTAATTAGTTCAATTCTGTGAATGTAACCAAAATGGTAACTATTAACTACAATTAGTTTTGTTTTGATTTTCTATGTGGTTAATATCATTGGAATCATTTTTTGAGTCAAAAGTCTTGTTAAATTGTCCATAAAAAGCAGGGAAAAATCAACAGAAATGAAAAACATCTGACTTAAAGCGTTTTTTGGGAGAATTGCATACTTTTAGGGAAAACTAAAATAATGCTCAAAAGGGAACATTCATTCACTTTCCTTGTGTTTTAAATAATTAACAAATGAAAAAGAGCTTGAAAATGAACAAAAATGAAAACGATAAAAATAATTGAATGTTTTTTCAGCTTAAACGCTGATAAGGCTTCACATAACAGAAGCAACAGTCCTATGCAGAATAAGCTGTTGAATGGGGTATGCCACTTTCATCGAGCTTATTTTCCGCATTCTCAATTCGCTCCACTCGAAAGCACTAATAAATGAATTCATTTATTAACCTTCCGCAGCATAATAAAACCCCGACGACCGTGGGTATGACAGCTCGGGGAAGGGTTAGTTTTTGCGTGCTCCATTAAGAAACGTGATGAGGTATGAGGTCGTATCGAACACAACACACAACGACCGGAATGAAGCAGAGTTTTTCTCTCTATTTAGATTCGTTGGTTTGCTGTTGTTTTTGCTGTGCACTCTCCGGTTCTCGACTTGTCGCGTGTATGTTTGTTTTGCGACTTACTACATTTCCCTGGTTATCGTTTTTCGTTTTTCTTCTGCGAACGAACGATGATGATTCTAGAGCGGACGGTTGGCGCCAGTACAACGCGCTACATCAGCCTCGAAACCGCCACAGGAGATGCTCACGCACACCGTAGCAAACGTAGCAGCGCGAACACAGATGCACACCGTGAACCGGTTCGGCTGGATTGAAGGTGTATGAAATTATAATTTATGACTTCATCTATAATTCAGCCCCACACTGGTGCGCCTGGTACGCCAGCACGGTACGCTGCGAGCCAAATGGATGGAAAATGGGAAATTCCTCAACCGCGTCTCGCGTTTCCCGTGTTTATTTCTCTTTCCACAATCTCTCTTCCTCTCTCACTCTCTCTCTCTTTCTATTGCCAGGCCCTTTTTGTGGATGGGGAGTCCGTGCAGAACTTGGAAACTTGCGAACAGGGCACCAGGCGCCTCCATCGAAGTGAAGTGAAATGAACGCACTATCGAAATGGACGCTGTAGCGGGCGCTGGCTGGCGACTGGCAGGTGGTGATCGCGGAGTACGATAATATCAGTAGTTGTGTTGCGTTGTGCCACCGGTCTGCCACCGGCCCGCCACCGCCGTCGATATGCAAATGATACAGAAACATAAATAAAGTTACCCCTCGTCGGTCGGGACGTTGGTAGGCGCGCCGGGAATGAAGCGGAACGTTGCAATAAAGTATCGTTTGCTGTCGTGCCGGTATGTCCTTCGTGCTTGCAGGCCAGGGTACTGCTGTACTGGCGTGCAGTGCAGTTTCTCAGGATGTTCCGACTGGCAAGGCGACAACATGAGCTAGTTGCGTGTGCACGACGGAGCGGTGCGACAGGTGGAGAAGGCTCGTGGTGGATCATGGCCTTAAACATACATACACGCGGCATACACGACCCCGCCACTGTTGGCCAAAACCTTCACAAAACATTCCCGTGCGAGCCTTTTGCCAGCTAGGAAGGCAACATTTGTCGTGGTTTAGTGCCGTTATTGACATAAGTTTTGCGACACTAACTTCAGCTGGCTGGAACGTACGATACGCGCTTTCTTTACTCACTTCACACGGCCAGTCGTGAAAGGAGGGGGAGAAGGGGGGGGGGGGGGTGTGGAAGTCTCATCCGTTCGGCAAACTGGTTTCACCGAATGGCGATCACCGTTTATCCTTCCCACGCTACCCGAAGCGAAGGTAGCAATAGCCCGAAATGGTAAATTGATATATGCTGCCAGCGAGAAACGGGCTGGGTTTGAGCTCGCGAACCTATGAATGATTCCGCTTTCATGCGAGATGGAGTTTGTGTATGTGTGTGTGTGCATGCACTTTCCGAAATGCGTTCTCACAAGTGGATCGCCTTGAATGATGCAGTGGTGTGCAAATTTGTCTTTCCCAGCGCAGCACTGACAAGCCAGCCAGGATCGTTGTGCAGATGCAGATGTACCGGAAAGCGATTACAGGCGTCTCCGAACGACCGTTGGAGAACTCGCCTGGATGTGTAAGATGAATGTTTACGAGCAAGTTTGGTACATCATGTTTGGCGCTTTGTGATGGATTTACCTTTTACCGATGTTGTTCAATAGTGTTTGCATTGGTGTAATCGTTTCTTAATGCCTCGTGCCTCCTTTTATTATGTTGGCCAAAGTATATTTACTGTTAACACTGAATGTATGTTTTTTCTCTAAAATAATGAATTTTTATTGCAGTCGGTTGTAAAAAGCTTTCTTCTGTTTTGAAGCAGAACTTTTGAAGTCGATGTGTAATGCGGGTTGCATAAAGTTGGGCGTTCATGAGAAAGTTTGGAGATTTGCTTTCAAAACGAATAACATCAATTGATTTTCTTTAAGATTCTCAAGAGCTACATAGGAACTTCTTTTATAAAGAAACTTCGCATCAGAAACCATTAAAATATGGATAAAACTAGCATTTGTCGATTTGTTTCTTTGTTGTCGGTTCACCACACATTCTGTACCACTAACCTTAGACAGCAAATCATTTGCACTATTAAATCATACTCAGTACAAATATTGTTCGCCACTGGTTTAACGGTCCCCAGGCACGTCATTCTAGTCGGGTCGAAGAAAATCAGGTAGCAGGTGACAGAAAAAAAAATATGAAGAAATGTTTCCACCTCGGAAACACTCCACCGGCAACTGGTGGGACGTTTCAAACTCTAGTTTCGTGGCTGCTTGTTGAAGTGCCCCCTGCACTTGTCGCGAGCAGTACCTCGCACAGGGCACAAGGTGTGCAAGACTATAGCGAGCCGGTTGTTATTATGCTTTAATGAGACTTACACAAAAAGGGTTTAGGCTCCGGGATCTGGGCCTGTACAAGCGTTGCACATGATACATGTATGATTTAATGGGATTAGACTGTGTGTGAGTGTGTGGAGGTGTCGTACCGACCGTACGGGGCGTACCGTGGTGAATGGAAGCATGAAACCCATCTGGAGTCGTGTGTCGCTTGGAGCGTACGGACTTATCCCTGGGTTACACACGGTTGGCACGGTCGGCCCGGTTGGTTCAGCTGCAAGAGCAATGTCTGTACACGGCATTCATGACTCGGTTCACCTAGCGGCACCATTTTCTTGCAGCAAATGCTGGTGGGAATCTTATTTTTTTACCTATTCTCGCAGTTTTTTGTTTGTTTTACAGTTCATTACCATCCACTGTCGTCTATCTGTTTCTTTTATTTAATTTCTGCCCAGATATATGGGACATTCAGACGGGGGCTATATCATATGCGCAACGGTTGGTGTTGCAAAAAGCTGGCGCATGGTAGGTAAAATTAATGGAGTACCGGTTTCAAATGAACGACCGGAGCCACCGGAGCAAACAACACCTGGCGTGGATGCACCCATCGAGCCAAAGCACGGCTAACCCTTAGCCGGACGCTTGTTGCGTTCGCAGTTAAGATGGGGGAAGATGTAGTAGTTCTCCGCAGCTGTCACAGGTTCTAAGGATACGGCCACACAGGGAGACACCCGTAGTGTTCGGTGAGCTTTACCGTCATTGGTCCTGGTTGTAACTAGATTTAGTTAATTTGAAAGTTTCCGCCACACACTGTCACCGGACTCGGAAGGGAGATTTGCTCGATGCGAAGGATTCGCTGTACTGGCCCGGGGTTGACATGCTTTTCCTTTGTGTTGTGCTGCTCACTTAAAGATACCGTGCTGCATCATCGTTCAATGAGGCCTGAAAGTGGAGCACGAACGTACGAACTTTTCGACAGTGGTTGGGATGCGATGGGGATGCTTCTGGCTGGTAAGTTGCTCAATTTTCGGAAGACCAGTTTCGGTTTAATGAGGTTAGGGTTAATGGAGCATCATTGCACGCGGGCAAGCGGAGATGGCAGAGGCCCGCAAGTGGTGGAGGGTTAGTGTTGGAACCTCAATTGTACTACCGTTCAGAACTTACAACTGGTGACAGCTGTGTGTAATTGGAAGAATGAAAGTTTTCGGATTCATCTTAACTTTCCGATAGGATGAGCATTAGTGTTGAAGGATGGCATTGCTGTGTTGCACTTGTGGAGCAGATGAACAAAGAGCTCTGCTTTACATTTCTAAGTTGAATTTCCAAAAATTTAGAGGTGGCTTTTATTTTCCTTCTTTCAGATATATTAATCGTTGATAGATTTTCTTGCCCTACAAGCTTGTTTTACATAGTCTGATTGCGCGTTTATCTTTTCTGACAGTTAATTGTATTCAGCAACTGAATTCATATGTTGGGCGAATTGCATAAATTTCATGTTTAACTACACATAAATTCTATTCATCCGTAAAGTAAACATCATAGTTAAGATAATTCCACTCCACCAGCCAACCATCGCATCGGGAACAAATGGGAATCGCATAATTGTAACGATCATAAAAAGGTCCTCATCAAATAACAAGCGTAAGGGTTAGTGCTTCGGTAACAAAAAGTATTACATACGAACCATTAAATTCATCTCAGCAGATGGAAAAAACGGGCTCGATGAGAACACTTGTTGCATGGCATCCAATTTGTTACACCCGATGTAATGACCCGGGAAGCAAATAGGGTTTGAGTTTGTGAAGTGATACAATAAAGAACACACAATCAAGTGAAACATGTGCTTAAAACCTAAATCACTAGCTGTTGTTTTATTGTGTAAATCAACGACGAATGTAATTGGTTTTGTGTAGTGCAAGTAAGTGAACAAAGTTTTTTTTTCGGTAAAGTCGGTAAGCAATAACAATCTGTGGTCAACTTCAGAAACTACTGCCAGTGGCCTCGATTCCGCCAAATGGTTTCTTTGTTTCGCGACAATTTGTGCAAACGCAAATCTTTTTTTTATCACTTACCGGAACCCTGGCTATCGCCGACACTTGTTTCCACACTATTGAACTAGCTTAAGCCGGCAACGTAAAACGTCACAACCACGGGGTTTGAAACCGAATAAGATTGCATTGTACTTTTATCCGGCAGCCCGTTGGCTGGATGCAAAAAGTCAACAGCAAAAGTCTCGAATCCGGACTGCGGTTCCCGCGGATAACCTTTTAATCCACAATTATGCGGTTTAATTTTGCCCTCCGTTACTGAAATGTGCTGCAATTACCGTTTACGCCCGTGATCTCTAACCCAGTGCGCCAACAGTGGGTTGTAAATGTAAGCAGGAAGCAATAGCGAAGGTGGTTAAAGGTCAGAACAACATAGAAAAACGACCCGGGGCGTAATAAAACAACTACTGCGGAAAGCGCCGGGACCCACATCCTTCCGCTGCTAATCTGCACCACAAATAGCTAGAAACATAGGAACAAATAGTAATGGCCGAGCCGGTCAGGCTGGGAATGGCGAAAGGCCAACAAAAGAAAATTATCCACCCTGTATGCAGAGGGACAGAGACAGAGAGCAGGAGCTTCCCAAACGAGCGAAAGGAAAAACCAAACGGCCACCCCGTACCCAAATTGTGCGAAATTCATTCGTATTCTTTCGAATTCCTGATTAGAAGCATTTCGGTGTTCATTTCTAATGGCTTCTGATTAGCCACTTCATTACGATCCTCAAATAATCAGCCCCGGATCTTGCCAGCGTCCAGCACGCGGCTTCCCAACGCTTCTTTCCCCAATCCCAGCAAAGCCCTCGGCAGTGCTTTTTTTGTGTGCTTCAAATCTCGTTTTGTGGTTATTTGGATGGTTTTCCACCTAGTGCCGCTAAATGGAAGCCCCTTTTATTCCGCGTGACTTCCTTCGCACAATGGTTCGTGGTGCCGGGCTTTCTTGGCCCGGGTTCCCTTTTCTTTGACTGCTTAATTAGAAAGCGTGAAAGCGTTTCTGCGCCTGGAAAGAGTGGTTTGGAAAGCGTCTGATATTTTTGGGCCAAATTTCGGAACGCGTCCGAGCCTTTTTGTTTTCCTGTGGCATAATCCGACACGGGCAAAGAAAAGTTGACGATAGACAATTCCCGCTTGCCCGACCCGGGAATGTCGGTGTTGATTTTCCGATCGCAAATTATCCTGGGCGTTGGGATGGTTTTTGTTTGCTTTATTTGCACGCACAATATGGTACGTGGTGGGTAAAGCTGAGTAGATAGGAAATATGGAAAATGTTATACGGAAAAGAAAAGCGAGCTTAAATGAATCTCATTCAGTGCTGATTCAATGAATCCCATTCTTTTGTGATGATGTATTTTCATGTTTTTGTGTACATATGATTCGAGGAATAGTACAAAAAATTGCATTTTTGCATAACTTTAGGAGTAATAAAGGATTAATGGCCCAGTAATAGAGGCGACAACGGCGCCGGCTTTCATACGGCAGGATCGGAGTTCAAAACCCATTCGGACCGTTCCTTCGTTTGAACACTGATTATCCAGCTTCGTGGTATCATTTAGTCTTTATGGCCAGAAATAGTAGGCCTTTGTCATGTAGATATTGAAAGACTCTGTAGTGTTTTGAATTAAAATAATGTTTATCATTAGAAAAATATCAAATTCAAAGCGACTGACTTTAGTCCTTGCAAATTTTAAGACATTCTACCAAGTTTCGATTGTTATCAAGATGAGCTCGTTAAACAAACGACTGCAGGAGTTATTTTGCTTCTCCCAACCGTAGTATAATTAATCCGCTAAAGTCTATTCTTCCCCGGGTTGTGAAAAATGTATGATTCAAACAGACACCGTAACACCCTGTCCTGATGATCTGTAGATTGATTGAATGATATAAATCGAATAAAACACAACACGACGATAGGCAGGCGATAGGCTATAAAGTTGCACATCGCCATTCTCGTTAATGGGTAAGACTTTTGCCAACGATGCGCGATGCTCCTCGCGAACGAATTGAGATGACTTGAGCGGAAAGCAAACCCGGCCAAATTCGCAATATCACAACAAGCCGGTGGAAGACCTCTGGTGGGGAACAATTCACTGATAAGCGAATTAACGAGCACGCGCGGAGCAGTTTTCTTATTTGATCGCTTTAAATCGTTCGCAATTATTCACGGGTAGCGGAGCGCAAGCATTCCCATTTCACCGGCACGAGCACAAGCGTGGCAGTAGATCAACTGCAGAACTGCGTCCAGAAAGCTACTTAGCATTCCGACCTTCTACGCTTTGCATTTCTTTTCCCGCGTTGCTCCGTCCCACCCGAGTCAGCCCCATCGCCCACAGCTGAAAAACCTCGCAACGCTCATTCGCCGAACGTGAAGTATATTCTATTAGGGAGCACTAAATTTACTCCCAGTTATCGAGATGAAGCGCCGGCAATTTATTGCCGACAATAAGCACCCACGAACTGGTCGGGACTGGCGAAGGTGTGCACCGCGGGCGTGATGTACCCCACGGTGGTGATAACTTTCTCCAATTCGTTTGCGTTTTCACATTGAGCGTTGCCGGTCGGTCGTTCGGTGATGGCTGCACGATCGTCAAATAAAGGCATAGGTGCATGAGGTCAGGACCGCAGGGGCACAGACAGACAGTGCCAGTCTGCTTCGGGGTTAGTACGTGACTTCCGGCTTCCCGGATGGGAACCGGCTGGGAACACGGAGCTTAGTGCCGGGGGTGCGTTCCGAATGTACAGCCGCAGAAACAAGTGATGCGTTTTGTGACCGCACTTCGGGAGGCGAGGAATGTGTCTGCCGGCTGGAACGAACTGCAGACGATGCAATGTCAGGCTTACAAAGTGGCGCAAGATTGATATCCGTGGATTTCTGCTCCATATTCGTTCGTTTGCTCTTCATTCTGCTGGGTTCTAGGATGATCTATGGGTGAAGCAATTCAGCAAAGTATTACCAAGAAAAGGTTAACATGGATATTTCAATTCTATAACCGTGTTAGCTTAGTATGAAATGCTCGGATCAAGTAATTGATATTTTAGGATCTCCAAGTTTTTCTAACGTTCTTCGTGGTAGTTAGACTTCACGAATAATTCTTCTACTTCTTTATTGGTCCAACGACCTCTTCGGTCATACCTGCCATTCATGACATACTAGGCTTGTTGTATCCGCATCGTTGGATAGTCAGTCCTCACTATAGAGAAACGGCCCAGATGAGATTTGAACCCCGATCGTGCCGTGTGAGGGCCGGCGCCGCTGTTGCAACTACCAAACAACCGCCTCAACGAACGATTACTCCATGAATAACTTGCATACCTTAAGGGACTTTTCACACAAAACTGTTACAACACTAATACAAACTTCTCAAAGCTCGTTGTCTAAAGATGACCTAATTTTGGAAGCGTTACTGTAAATAATGTCACTATTTATAAACTTTAATAAACTAACCGCTATTTCCTTATGTGTTGTGCATAAATTAAAGTTTAGCTACCGTTTAATCCTTCATTTCTTCGAGAGCTTTCGTCCCACGATACGGCCCGTTAAAAGTTGTTGTAACGTTGCGTAGCCTTACATTCACCAAATGTTTAACATCTTTTCAAACAGCCCTCCTGATATCAGCCATCGTCATCTTCAATTATGCCAGTGTTGGTGCTCTATTCCCACTTTCCGACACTCGCAATTCGTTAGCACAGCTTCACAGAGTGTGTTGAGATTTTACTCACTCACACACACTCTCATTCACAGGATACCACTGTACGGGAAACTTCGCACAAACCAAGAGTGACTTTGCGCCGGGAATTATGCAAATGGGGCTCGACACTAAACTTTCTGTTACACCTCCAGCATTTTCGACGGGTGTCGACGTATGATAAACTTCAGCTTCAATTTTGCAGGTAAATGAAAAGTTTTCTTTACAGTTTGCAGCAACTAATACGCGAGCGTGCACTGAGGAAGTGTATTGTTCGGTACGGCTTAGCTAAATGAAGTTGGTATGAAGAAAATTATGCGACTGTTGTACGTTCGTAAGGTGCATGTAAATGTGCCACGCAGTGGTTTTAGTTCTTTCTTTGCCTTCGTCTCGTATGACGTTGCTCTAGTATGATCATGCTAAATGAGTAGCATGTACAAGTAAACATACCAGCTTAAATTCATCACACCGCTCCATCGAACGTCAATCAAGGTTGTCAAGTTGGGCCGGTTGAAGCAACACGGTTTTCCTTTCTTTCGGCGCCAGTGGTGTAGAGTGGGCCAAACTTTAAGAGGTCACACGTAAAAGCTACATCCATCGGTACGCGAACGTTTGTACGATTCCCATCCATCAAAGGCTAATGGCATCAAAGCTCGATCAAAGCCAGCAGTCGACGCTACAAACGGGAAACCGTGCAGCGCGACGCGACAACAAAATAAAGCTATTCAAGTTGTTGTAGAGCCGCTGTGTCGCATCGACCACACGACTTCCGTCGACCGTCGACGACTTTCCGCCACAGTCATCTGTCAATGACAGTTGGAGCCGGGCTCTGATTTGCCGATAACAGATAACAACGCCAATAACACGCCTAATAATGCACATTCGAGACCGCTGAGTGCTTGTCTGGTCGTGCGCCCGCTGGAGGGCGTTCGTGCAAGCTCGAACCAAACCGCCAGACGAAATCTCATGTGACGCTTGTCAGTCAAATCTCGTTGCGATGTACTAACTCGACGTTGATTAATGGGGTGTCACATGTTTTCTCTGTTTCGTCTCGCTTTCCTTACCGTTTGTCCTGCCAATCCACGTTACATGTAGTCGACTTGTAACGTATCCACGGGCGTGCGTATGCGTGAGTAGTAAGCGAATGATCGAGTCGCGTTACAAATGCGACAATGGTGTAGGTGCTAGAAGCTTCAATCGGCACGATAGCGATGCTGTGAATGGCAAGCCGAAAGAAAAGCAAAACAAACATAAAAACATAAGGTTCATCGGTTCAAAATTAAGACAATTTCCACGTAACAGCAGAAAGCTTTAGGGGCGAAAGGAAAAGTCTCACGGGGAAGCAAGAGATTCGTGGTGGCCTTGTGACTTTGGTGCTACGTGCTACGTGAGTGAGTGCTGTCATGCTCGCATCTTTCGTCCCCTCCCCCCTCCTCTTTACCGTATCTTCCACGTGCCCGTTCGCATTGTGTTTGGTGGTAGGATAATTGTTAAGCAAGCTTAAGTCGAAGGTGAACCAGCGGCGGCGACAGTAATTAATGAAAACGTCTATCCCCGGAATGGGGCCGGACGATCGGTTGTTCCGGTTTCATTAGGGCTTCCGCTGCTAATGGAGGCACTAAATGGGAGGAAACAGTTTGTCAATGATTAATGAAATTGTTAGTGCAGGCTGGCTTACTGCCCTTTTGTCTTCTTTTGCGCTAGGCGCAACTTGAGGTATTACAAATTGCGAAACAGCCAAACGTCGAAGAACGTGTCGGATTAGGTCGTTGGGAGGATGGGACGTTTAATTGATTATTATACGGTTCAATCTACTGCAAGGGAAAGGTTGGAGATTTGGGGTGTTTCTAAGATCAAATACCGTTGAAAGATTAAAGCATAAGTAGTCTTGTTTCATTTTAAAGAACGTTTTTCTTGAAATTGGATACACAAAAAAACTTCACCAACTGTACGCCAGTTTAAAAACGCTTTTCGAGACTTTTGAAGTCTGTTCAGGGGTCTGCTGCTGATGAACTGCAGCCTAGTCGAAATTCTATTTGACCTCAGGGTTTTAATTCTTGGAAGATAGAGATATCGACACCAAGCCGATCACATTCATGGATAATGTTTGATAGCCATTTTAATCTGTTTCCTCGGGGTTGAAGGATGATACAGTTGTTGCATGAATAAATCTAAAAATCCAAAATAATATGAATGTGTGTCTCTTCAGTCAAATCAAATATCTAAATTGACTGGTCATGTGCTGAAAAAATAATGAAACAGTGCCCAAAGCGTACCCACCGAACGCGTATTCACATACACAACCAGCCGTGAACGAATTAGGGCTCCCACGAGCAGGTTAGGAAACCATTAAAAATAAATACTCACCGGAGATGTTTGTGCGAAATGTGTGCGCACGTTCCAATACGACCTTCCCGCCTTTTGCCGCGTGCTTAGCAACAAGGGAAAATGGGGAGAAAAATAAATAAACCCCGGTGTATCGCCAAGAAACCAACGATCCTTACGGCACCCGTGATCTTTGCAATGTCGTATTTTATTACGCAACCAGTTCACTTCTTCCCGTATGCGTACTGTCCTGTTTGCGATCAATGCTGCTGTTTTGGACTCCCCACACCAACCCGACCCGTGGAGCCGGGAAAAGTCGGGAAAGAACGGTCGGAAACAAATTGGATGAGTACGGGCAGGACATTTTATGTCACCAGAATCCTAAGCGCGGGATGACTGGTTCGTTTCGTGCCGGGCCTGCTTCTGTGCCGCTCATTGTGTAATAACCAATTCACAATCCTCGACGAAACCATTCGCCAAACCGAAAAGTGGAATGAAAGTGTGTTCTTCCCCCGTTCCGCTGGACCTGGCCCTGTCCGCTAGTGTGGACAGCAAATATGCTCCCAGCGCTCTGGCCGGCAGGGAGCGGAAGATGGATCCGGGTCGGCAGTGGGACACCATCGTTTTATGCTTTTTTATTGTCATTTTCCGTTTGCGTCTTTTCATTTATTTATATTGGCAGAATGCCAGCAAAATTTCGCTTCCTGTGGGGCGCCACCGAGCGGTATCAGCTTTTCACCTTTTTATGTGGCAAGAAAAGATGGCAAGAAAATGGGCAACGTAACCACAGAACCCCGTACCGTGGCACGCCAGAACGATGTGCGGCTGCGGCACCAAGATGGGTGAGCGTGGCCGAGCTGTTTTATATGTGTCCCCAGTGAATAGCCCAAAGGATTGCCTTCTGGGAGGTGGAAAACCGGAGCGCACGGGACGGGTCGATTGTTGCATGGGTAAGCAACAAAAATTGTCAACCTCATCGTTGGGTGTGCATGTATGTGTCGAGCATATTGCTCTTTTTCTCTTTCGGCTCTGTATTTTGTTCCCCAGCCCCGCAATTTTACTGAGCTGAGCTGAAGGAAGAGTGGGCAGTAAGCGAAGGTAGGACGGTTGGTGTTTTCCTCCTCGTTCGTACCATTTTACTTAACGCCTATCAGGGGTTGTTCGAAAAGTGAGAAAAGCAGCACGCAACACTCCGTAGGAGGACATAATAAATAAGCTGTGGCGGACCGTAAATAAAATTGATGGAGCCAAAACAAGCAGACAAGAAACAAAAGAGCTACTACGGAGCGTATCCCGCTCGGGAGGTGAGAAATGAACAAAAAATGCAGCCTTTCCGTTCGGGAGTTAGGGAGCATTGTACAAATTCAGCAAAAAGCAGCTAGACACCAAAGAAAAATATGTGTTTATGTGCAAAATACTAAACCACTCAAGACAGAAAAGCACTTCATCCGAGCGTCTGTAGCCGTGCATGATGGGTTCGGATCTTAATTTGAAATGCATGAAAATGTAGACAAAACTATCCCCCAGACGGTGGTTACAATGTGTCAACGTGTATCGAACCGTCAAATTCTCAAATGAATAAGCCGGAAATGAAACGTTTGGAGTGGTATGCCTGACATCGATTCTGCTGAGTTAGTGTTTCATTCTCCTAGGTGTTGATAACAATGCTATGAAGAAGATTCGATACAATGAGTAGATTGCTTTTTAGAACAATCAAGTTCTGTTTTTTAGAAATTTTGGTTATTAAGCTGATTTTACTAATAACATTTTGGTCTTATAATGGCCTTACAGAGTATACATTTCACTGTTTCAATAACATTTTAAAGTCCTTTCCGATTGTTAGCGCCTAACGATAGGCAACCAGTGGAACACGATTTAAGAATAGCAATAAAATCGAGAACAGAACTAAACTCCTGTAGAAGATACGGACTCTGAACTTATTCTAGTGAAGTAAGGATAGCAGTATAATGGTTACAAGAAATGAATTAGCTAAGTCTTAGTTTAAGTCAAACCATCGAACAGGAACGAGCGAACTAGAGAAACAGATGGTGTGCTTTATGCAATAAGCATGGCAATATGCAAAAGCACTTCGTTGTGATATAATTCAGAATTGATCTGTGACTCCACTTGTTATTCTCTAATGATAAAAGTTTGCTACAGGTAATAAACGCATAATACGCATGTCAACAATATTGTTACATGAAGAACAAATTTTGTTCCATTGGGATAATCTTTTTTCCCCCTAGTATAGTGCAACACCTGCATTGAATTGAACTTGTGTATCATACTGTCCCTGCAGCAAACATGATGATATGTTTGTACATCATGTTGTTGAATTGAGTGGATCAGTGATGCGAGGTAGAAGAAAAAAAATCAGGACAGGTTAAAATGACATTAAGATAGTTTCATGTATATATATGGTATTGTACGTACATCTATTAGATATGATTTATTTTAATTAAACAACAGTGTCGAAAAGTCTACGTTCACAAAACACATAGCGTACACTTAAAATCATCAAAATTGTATTGAATACCTCTAGACGAACGTCGGATGTTCGTCACCTCCCTGCAAACTTCCTTATAGTTTTTATTACATTCAATACTCCCCTACGGTTACACACTAATCTGTCTGATTTTGAATGTGAACGATATATTTTCATTTGATTCCAGATTAGCCGTACGCATCAGTGGGATCGTATAATGCCAAAGGCGAGAGCTTAAAGGATGTTTCACACTCAAAAGAAACCCCGGCTTATACGAAATCCGGCGTCTCGATGGCAGACGCAGGGAGCGATAGACCGCCGAAAGCAAGGAACCGTACATCAAGGCATTAATGCCATTTTTTTTCTGGGAGTTTCGCGCTCCACGTATGACGCGCCCTTACCGAACAGAGGGAATACTTTTCATTGTTAGCGAGAAAGGAATTCACTGGCCATGAAAACGTGTGCGGAAGGTAAACGTGATCTGGGCGGATCTGTTCCCGGCGTCTCGAGTGATCCCTAGATACAACCATACGCGTATGATACAATTCCTTGGTGTGGATACTTGCCGCTGCATACAGTCGGCGCCATGATCGACAAAGGATGCAGCAACGGCAAAAAAAAAGCAGAAACATTCCTTCAACGTAGTTTACGCTGATGGAGGCCTGGTGGCTCGTCTCACCGGTGCCAAACAATCCCAGCGGATGGGTTGGCTGTGCCTGGTTTGGTATGTGCGTGGGTTACAGAGTTTCCTTTATTTTGCCTTCATACTTGACAGTGAGACCAACGCACCGGGGATGGGATTTCGCGCGAGCATAAAGATGGACGTATGATACGGTTTAAATTTGATGCGTTGATGCCATTTTTAAGGAGTGCTGTAGAGCGTTAAGAAGAGCAAAACATGTCTGTTTAGATGGAATAAAAAGTGGGACAACAAAAGCGAGAACGATGAGAGTTTTCTATATCGTTCTAGAATGATGAGTTAGACGGTGATTTCAATAAGTGTTGTTTGCTAGAAATACTAAATCGATTTTTAAGCAGTTGGATGTGTATTAGTGGAAGTAGCAATGTTTTAAATTTTTACGATGTACGCCTAAATGTAGGCAGCTATCAAACATTGTTCGGACAGCATATTCTCACAGGACTGCTTATTCAGCTGAGGGTAAATCAACTAAAGTAAGCCAACCATTGTGGCCTAGAATCTATAAACTTGTACGTGTTTTTAAAAGAAGAAAAAGAAGGCATTATCCTTAGCTAACATACCATAAAATATTTAGTCCGATTTGCAAATCATATCAAACTGAACCCATTGTGTGAAATCGAAATCACACTCTGGTCATTGAAAGTGTCTCCCTAATATGCAATCAAAATTAATAATTACGCACAACCCATTCTTCACAAACGCTCATCGTCCATGACATGGGGACACTTGCGCAGAGTTACATTTCCTTCACTTACAACACCACTCTTTCGTACCAAAAGGAGTAATCAAATGTTTCACAACATCACACAAAAAGTATTCTGAGTGAATCCCTCCTGAACAGTTTTAGGACCTCTGCCGTACAGAAACAGACTCATCCACCGTGTTCGGTTGAATGTCTATGAAATAGTTTGCACCGCCAGGGGGTGCAATAATCATGAAACGATCATAAAGCATTCCGATTCGTACCGCTGACATGCTCGGAACGGCTTTGGATTGCATTGGAGCCCGGTTTGTAGGTGTGTGTGTATGCAAACGTTATCATTTCATTGTCATTTTATGCTACACCAACGAACCCACCAACTTGGGCCGGAAAATGACAGGACGAGATGTTTCTTCTGCACTTTTTTCGTTTCCCTGCTTTTACTTTCAGCTGGGAGCGATGCTGTACTCTCGTATGCATCCCTCGTGATGTGATGTAATTTATGTTCATCAAAAACTCCTCCCCGAGCAAGATACGGTAATGCTGCACAAATTAAACAAACGAAAGTGTGCTGCGAGCGGGCACAGAAGGTGAGATAGAGAGACAGCGAGGGCTGCACCCTTTTTCCTCGCGAGTCCACCGGCTTCGTTGGTGTGTTACATGCGAGTTTTAGCACTCGCCGTAAGATTACCGGATGAAAAACCATCCGTCAATTATTCATTTCCCACACCGCAGCGGTTAGTGCTGGATTTATGAGTGGTTTTTTATAAGAGTATCGCATACGTTTATCCAGAACCGTACCAACCGTGCCGTACCAACCGACCGACCACCAGCCAAACCCGTTCGTGGCCGGTACGCTTTGCTTACCGTATGGTCAAAGCCGATTACAAACAATCCGGTCTATAATCACCGGTTACTTCCCGAGCGTCCGTACCGCCGCGTCATTTTCGCATCACATGTGGTCGAGAAAGCGAGAGAGAGAGAGCGAGAGAGAGAGAGAGCGAACGAAAAAAAAAGAAACGGAAGCGTTTTATTAGTACAGATACCAGGTACACCCGGTCCACGTTCGCTTACTTACAGCTTTCTTGCAGTCGCGAAGGACCTGGCCCGTGCCTTGGTCCATCGCACTGGATGGATGAAATTTCACCACCACGGCCACTGATGACCACGACGCCAACACGGTCCCGGTTTGCCGGGATGCCTTGGACGATGGTGGTACCTGATATCTGGTGCTGATTTCGTTCCGTCTGCCTACGGCATCGCATGAAAAATGCATACGCTTCCGAATGGGTTGTAAGCGAACGAAAGTAGATGCCGGACATTAACTGAATTCAGCTTATCCTTGGTGCTGGGGATGAGAGGATGGGGGAAAATGTGAATGCGTCCTTCATCTTTGGCGACGGTATACAGGGAAACCACATCGAAGAATTGAGCTTGAGAAAGTGTTTTAATTTTCGGGAAAAATATGTAGTCCCGGTTAGTTTGAAACACAAACCGTATCAAAACCAATATCTGCCGCTAAAAGCATTTCAACGTAAAATGATCATCGGGGTTTCGTTGTTACAAATCTGCTTTTCAACAGCACTATACAGAATACACATGTCAGATATTCAAGTCCAATCTATTTTTAATGTTCCAACGAGCGCTCCAATTAGCGAAAAAGCAAATCACGAAATGTTGAAATACGCAACAAAAGAGTGTTTTGAATCAGAATAAATTATAGCCTAATTCATGGTTTTAAACAGAGTATTTTTGTAAGCCTTTTAATGGAGCAGCACTTATGCAATAACAATATTCTTTAAATTAATGATTATTATTAATGCAGGTCGAATATGTGCTAACACGGTTAGAAAATTCTAAAATCTTAAAAGAACTTTACGGGCGGAGTCGTTCGAGTCGATTGTCACAACTCGACTAGCGAACTGAAGCCTGACGAGTCAAGAGCGACTTACAAAGTTTTGCCAGTATTAGACAGAGTGTCTCAGAAACTTATTGTTCACGCGGTGACTATAAATGTTCTATAGAATCTCAGTTTCATTTGTTGCGACAGTTATTTCGAGTGGAAAAGTTTTAGCAAGTATGACCGACGACGGTTACGCCTCAGAGACTAGGACCCAGACCAAGACTGACGAAACGTTCTTAGTCGCTTTTGAGAGGATGATGGCAAGAAGGATTTTCGGTCCCGTATGTGTTTAAAGGCAATGGAGTAGCTGTTAAATTGACGAGCGCTACGAACTATCCAGGGCTCTCACCATCGAGCAGCGAATAAGACTCGCCAGGCTACGGTGGGCTGGTCATGTAAATGACATCGGACGACCCAGCCCGTCAAGTCCTTTTAGGCCGTTCTCACGGACGCAGGTAAGGTGTGGTAGGCTCTAACTGAGATGGATTGATAGCGTTGATACGACCGCCAGAATGGCCGGAATATTCGGTTGTAGCTGATAAGTAAATAAGCGAGTATGTCCGGTTGGTGGCCGATCAAATAAAATTCACCAGAATGAGAATTGACGAATCATCGCCTATCCAACTTTGAAATTCGATGAATTTACATTTCTATCGTTGTTGTTCAGAAGTCAAGTTACAAGTTTTATTGCTGCGCTGATGTAGTTTACAAGCTGCGGTGGTGCAATCGAGCCAGTAGCCGAGAAATTCCACTTCTAGTAATTAGAGTTCATAATGATCCCTACTTCACAAGAAACAATATTTCTTCTTTTATCCGGTTGAAACTTTCGCTGAACACCGCTGCTCCTCTTCCGATGGACAAATCTACTTTAATCGCTTATCATTTCCAATCATCGAGCAGTTCACCATCATCAGCAGCAGCAATCGACTCGGCGACTGACTGATCTCATCCGTCCCAGTGCAAACATTCGCCCCTTGCGATGTGTTGCAACGCTAATACGATGCCAGACACCGAAGCCGGTCGGGTCAGTCGTCAGCATTCCAGCAAACCGGTTGCCGGAAAAGTGGAATGGAAAACGCCCGAAGGTATGCAGCCATTTAAACTTGCTTCCCAGCGTCCAGCTGCCGTCATCGCCGTCCACCGTTTCGCAGCAACCGAGCCGGAAAACATGAGTAATGAGCAAGCAAACGGTGCAACATTCTTAAGTTAACGGTAACGGGAGCAGTAAGCCAGGAGGCCAGCGCGCAGCTGGTAACGGGGCCTGGCAGCTAGTGCGCTAGTAGTGAAAGCTGGAAAATCGACCACCTTCCTTTCTTTGACCGTGTGCCTTCTCTCGGGATGCGCGTTCAACCGGTGAAACGGGTGAAAATTAATGATCTGGGATGTTTTACTTGACATCTCAAGTATGCTGCATATCGTCGTCTGTGGTAAAGCGGTCCATCTGGCACTGGTGGTAGCCTTCCCTTCGGCAGCAAAAAGTTACCCCCTTCCCAAGCCTCCCCTTCCCGCGCTACACATACGAATCGTTGGGCCGAGCTCGGAGCAAGCGGTTGGAAGATGTATTGTCAGCTTACGATCGAGTTCTACGCAAGACGCACGGGGCAAAAAGACAAGGAGTCGAGTCAAACGCTTTAATTACGGTATGTCAGGGATGTTTCACATTTTATCATCTCGTGCTGCCACTATCACCCACTTCCCACCCCTTCCAACCTTACTTCAACTACACGGTGACAGACGTTTGGGTCAACCCCTTTAGCAGACCTTTCCCGTTCCGCCAACATTCGGTGCATGATTGGAAGTGACCCTCCGAGCCTTCATTTTACACTGTCAGCACACCCACCAGCACCGGCCGGAATTGCAAAAAGCAATAGTTGATGGATTCGTTCCCTACTACTGCCCGGGTCGGTTCCGGTCGATGATTAATGTTGCCTGATTGTTTACGATGTCGATGATGCTGCATTTTCCAGGCGGCGGCAGTGACGGTGGCGTACTGTCCACACAATCTCCGTCGCCAGAGGTTAAGAAAAGTCAAGCCATCTTAAGTGCGGGAGCGGCTTTTGTGTTGGAGCTCAGTGTTGTTTCGCTTGAAGTAGAGAAGAAGCTTGCACAATTTAATCCACTGGAAGGTTTTGCATTAATTGTGGCAAATCCTACCGGAACCCTTTCGAGCTGTTATGGCTCGAGAGCTCACGGGGCGATCGAATGGTAAGCGTTCTGGAAAATGAGAAATCTTCACAATAAAGTGGATTTTCCTGATAATAGGCTTGGCGTGGGTTGGGTTTAGGAGTTTGCGTTGCTTTTATGTTTGAAGTAAGGTTTATGTTCCATTCAGCTGGATGAGAGCTTCAATGGTGAAAATATTTAAATTTGATCGTTGCTTAAGAAATCATTTGTCGAACTAATTTGCCGAAGTTAATGTGCTAGTATTGTAAGGTACATAATTACGTTTGCTTTGGTGGGGAAAGCTGCTTTTATAAATAACCACAGCACCACCTGCACAAAAGCAAATTAGTATTTCCAGATAATTCCTGGCTGTTTCAGTTGAGTGACTGAAATTAACTTTAAATTAAAAATATAACCAGCACAAACAAAGTGAAACACATGGCCACCAGTTATAGCGGTGGCTCTGGACCCATTTAAATTTCATTAAAGTAAATCTCATCCATGCGGAATCACTTCTGCGTACCAGCACACACACACACACACACACACTTGATCCCGGTCACTGAGCATTGCATTCGGATTCTCTAGGGAAGCGCGATTGGTCTAATTAATAATGGAAAGCAGCGTACTTTCGACAAATCCTTTTTGCACCGGGGTGTAATATTAAAAAGGCGAACAGTAGTCGCAACGAAAAAAACTGGGAGAAAGTTAAGGCAGCAAATGAGGGAACAGAAACTTATGGTATTAACAAAAAAAAAAGGAAGCAAGAAGCGAACGGTTGAAAGTTGAATGAAGAAGAAAAAAAATGGCAGGAACGCACACAAAACCCCAGAAGAGGATAGAGCGCAGATCTAATACCGCTTTGAAGCCGGAATCGGGTGGTTAGCCAGCTGCAAACGGTGGCCTCGGAAACCTCGATGAAGGGAAAAATCGTATGAATATTTGATAGGTTTTAATGAAGCTGTGAAATCTAGTTGGCCACTTGCATCCCGACACGTTCGGCTAGATGGGATTTCGAGGGGACCGGCCGACCGTCGCTGCTGTACGGCACAATGCAAAATCACTTCCCTCGGTTGTGCTGGGAAGGGTGAAACAACACGTGTGAAACGGTTTGAAAAACCCATGTTGAAAGTCATGTAACATATCATTCGGAACGGCTGTTAAAGAGTGTGTGTGTGTGTGTGTATGTCAAGGGTTGCTTTGCTTTGACAGGTAATGGCGTCAAGCATGTCCACAAACAAACAAAAGCAAAAAAAAGGGTCTTTGGTTTGGTGAGAAGGAAGCCGTCGAGATTTGGAGAATATGGTAGCACTGGTAGCAGGCTCATTAATTGAGGTAAAAAAGAGGCACATATTTTAAGGTGGGAAAATTGTTGAAAAGCACGAGGGAACCACAAAAGAAGAGGAAAATAGTATTGCAATGCGAATGAGGTAAAGCCTTTTTTTTTTTATTCATAAAGAACGGCCTGGCCGTATTGCTGAGGTAAAGCCTTCTTTGCAAACATTTACGGTTAAGAATGATTGGAGGGAAATTAATGACAATAGATCGCAAGTATGAAAAGGATACAACGAAACAAAAAAATTGTTGGTTTACATCAAAAGTGAGAAGCAATAAGGCTAAGCCTTAAGCCTTTAGCTAAAAGCTAAAGTAAGAGCTTCATGTGTAAGGAATAGAGAGGATATAAAGCAAAGAGGAAGGTACAAGGAAGTTTTTTAAGTTCAAATAATCACAATTTAATCAAAGTTAAATCGAAGCTATTAAACTATGAGAGTTCCTTCTTGGTAACATGTACTTCGCACCTCAATATTACTAAATGTCTTAGTCGAGCTATCCGTTAAAATCTCCCATATTCAGTTATTGTTTCTTCTTTGCGTCTGATATTATGCAATTCTTAGTGTTTAACCAGTAAACTCTTATGCGACATACAAGCAACTTCGAAGGGGGTTATCCGATGGTATTTGCCGATCCATCGGAGCCGAACTCTCTAGACAGTACCAGGGAACGAACCCTGTGCTGAATGCCTGGCCGTAAGCAGGACTCTGTTGATTACACCAGTGCTAAAAATCAGTCTATCTGTCTTGCTACTGGCAAAATTAAGTCAAAGGATGTCCGAAACGAGCAGCCAGATATTTTTTAAGATGGTAGATTCAAACTTTTCTTGCCATACAGCCTCAAATCAGTATCTGTTATATTTGAGAAAAACTGAACTTGTGAAAAATTTTCAAGCTCATTTTGTTAATCAACCCCGTGTAAAAAAAAAGCAACATCCACAGACACACCAATTGCGTAAGGGAATCCGATCAAAAGTGATATTTTTGGACCACCGGATGCGCTCCCTTAGCACGAGAAATGGTACGGAAATGAACCCTTTCGCTACACAAAGGGAAACGGAAACCTTCCATTTCCCGATCCCGTACCCTGCCAGGCGATCGGACGATACAGATTTGATTCCAAACGACACACGCTATCGGACCAGAATACAGCAGACGGTAGCACTTTTTTTTCTGCTGTTGCTTCCCATCTAAACAGCGTCCAGAAAAAAAATGCAGAAAATAGACTCGGTCCATTCTCGGTGCCAAATGTTGCAGCTTCACTAATGATCCTCGGCAGTCGTTTTTCGGCACAGTCAGAGAGCCACGGCAGGGCAGGGAATCAATTTGACTTTCCCTTTCACTTTCGTGCTCGGCTGGCTGGCGCCACACGGCGGGAAAGTGTGCGGTATTCACCCTGCATTATCTTCCATTTTCGGTGATTTCCCGATTTCGCAGCGTGCCCGGTATGCCATCCTTTTCGCCCATTGATTTGATCCATTTTGCCCGATAAAGAAGCGCTTCCAAGCATGTAGGGTGATACGCAGGAATAGGCGAAAAAAAAAAAAAACGGCCACCCGGGTCCCGCAACCCGTTGTGTTGTGCTTGAAATTCATGTTTGGGATACGTTCCGTTACGACCCGGCAAAGGACGATTTTCACCGGGCGGTCGGGAGGGAGAGAAGGAAAAAACAAGAAGAAGAAGAGATATCTAACATCACCGACCGGACATCGGTCGTTTCGGTGGCCATCCATCTCCGAGTGCACAGGACCAGCTCGTGACGGCCGGCGGTGGGAAATACGGATGACAATTCCCTTTCGCTCTTCACCCAGTACTCAGGCCGGTCGTTAAGGGGAACGTTTTTATTTTGTTTTCATTCGAATGTGTTCCGGTCGAGCCATGTTTTTTTCCGGGTGCTTGGAAAATGCGTTGCCGCTGCCACTGATGAAGTAGTCAGTCTTTCTCGCCTCGGCACCATAGCTGATGGGGTGTAATTGATGTGTATCGTCTCTCGATCTCTCGATCTCGCACCACCGGAACAGGGATTCTGAAGGAATCTGCGGAACAAAGTACTTTCGGTAAGTGGATGGGTTAGGTTTAGTGTTTTAGTGATTATTTCCAGAGCATAAAATTTTACAAGCTAGCATATGAGCTTTATCGGTGGTGTTTGTCGAAATTTTCGTACTCAAGTGGAAGCATTTATTAGGCAACATCATTTTTCTTGAAGAGCACGATGTTGTGTTTTGTTGAGATCTAGTTCTATAGACGAGTGACCATGGTTATACTCGACATTGTCGATTTCATAACTATTAATTTTATTTATGATCAAGCTTTGCAGATAATAAATTAAAATGAATGGAAAACAAATAACACAATACTTACTCCCCAAATGAGATGAATTAATGCATCAGCCCGCATCTAAAACAAGTAAAACTTTTCCCATTATTGTGCGAAACCTTTCACCAAACTGCGGCAAGAAATTCAATGACCTCATTACATGCATCTCTCCGGCAGATAAAAATAATCCTCTCACAAACTCTCACACACACAATCTCTTGTGAGGGGGCAAACGTGCAAAACAACCGTACAGGATGCATCCGCCACATAAACTAGCATTTTTGTGCACCCACCGAAAACCAATTGACCTAAACTAATCGACCGGCTCACCCAGGGCTCACCCCGGTTCACCGGCACATAAAGCCATTTTCTTCCCGGATATGGCTGCTGCATAGAATTATCATTTCCGTGCAAACTTTTCTCCCAAACTGTCCTTCTGGTGTGTTTTGCTGCTGCTGGGGAAATGGAAACATCAGCACAAAACTTGTCCCTTACAGCATGCCCAGTTTCCGAACTCCTCCGGCTCCGGCGCCGGCTCATCCACGTCATTACCATTATCGATAAATTCTGATAAATTGCAGCAAACAACAGGAAACAGGAATTCGTTTATGGCAAATCACTGCAAATTTCCCGCTTGTTTGGGATCGGAGCCTTCGAGCTGCAGGAGCGACAGAAAAGGACACACACGCGCGTGAGCTCGCGCGAAAAAGTCATAAATTGTGTCCTTCAATAAAAAATCAAGACTTGGCCATCTAACCTGTTCCTGCTCCGAGCGAAGAAGGGATATTCGAACGAAGATGGGGAAGTCATCCAAATGGCTTTATTTATAGCGCTTCATTGTGCGTGTGCGTGTGGGTATTCTTCCTTTCTTTTTATTTTTTGCTCCGCTCAACAAGGGACCATGAATGTTCATCCGGGAGAGTGGGTCATAATCGAACTGGAATCACCCTCGATTCGGAGGGCATTTTTTCGGTTCCTTGCTGTTCGCTACAGTAAACTTCCCCCAGTCGTAAGGAGTACCGAGTAGCTGTTTGCTGTTGGGGGTTGGGACGTTGCGTGTCATCAGATGATCCACCCTTAACGCCGAGTGCTTACGCCGAGTCTGATGTCCCTTAACGCGAGATCGCTGACCACAGGCGTACCGTTCGGAAGGGTGACTGACGGGACGAGCTAAGGGGGATGATTTTATTGGAAAGCGTGTGGCATTTTTATCTCCTTTATTTGCTTGTTGTTTGCTTTCATTCGGACAAAAGGGGGAACGTAAAGTACCTTCGGCTGTCCTCTTAGCGTGCTCATGCTACGCTTCCGCTTGCAGCCCACTGGGGTGGAAATCATAATCAATCGGATTGACAAACGTAACGAAAGCGTGTTCCGTGCGGCAAACCCTCCGTCGTGTGAGTTCCGGTAAGAAACACACTCACTTTCTCTCTCCGGGCTAAACGCTTCCTCGCACGCCACAGTCCTTGACAGTGTCGGTGAACATCTCGGGGGACCGATGTTACACACTGCACTGATCCATTCCACATTGTACAAGGTGGTGACAGATCCAACCCCAAAAGGCTGTACTGTGCTGTTACACGGGGAATCGGGGTCGGGAAATAGGCATAGGCACTGGCACATACACACATACACACACACACAGCTACTCTTACATTGGCGCTGGTTTGACAAACCAATAAATGTGAAATAGTTATGGACGGACAGAACCACCGTCACGGGGTTCACGGGGTGGGTGAGTGGCAAGATATAACGATCCAACCCCCGGCCACTCTCGGCAGAACAAACAAACAAACAATCGGCCACCGCACCGGGACGTAACCAAGTACACATCTTTACGACGATGCTATCTTCTGCCTGACGTGACGGAGCCGGTTCGCAAGGACACTTTCTTCTCATTGCTACTACTACGGGGTTGCAACAGAGGGCAAGGTGAACGGCACGAGTAACGTTTGTTTGTGTGTTTGTGTGTGAGTGTTGGTGGCACAGTTGGCCAATTGAAAACAGCAGGAAATTCTGCTGCGAATGCTATATCAGCAATACGAAAAAGTTGGAGCAGGACGTTCATGGTGATGTTCAAACTGACCAACCACTGTCATATGATGTGCGGTTGGCGAAGTTTTCCGTGCGACACCATCGAAATCTGTTTTCAAATGAGAGAGTGAGTCTTCACTCACGTGTCAAACGATAGTACGGTTCTGAGTGCCAATGACGAGAGGATCAAAACGAAAGGAATCCTCAGTGTTTGTCACATTGGTTGACGTCTGTTCGGGCAGGCAACTGATCCTGCTTCGGCGAACGTGACGCTAGTAATGATGTGACGTTTGATTTAGTAAGCTAAAGAATAAGCTTCAATATTTGCAGTGTTTTGCAATTTTTTGTTGTTTCACTTTGTATTTTGTGTTTTATTGTTTTTAATTTTGTTAATAATCATAACTTTACATTAAAGCTTTCTCTGCAAATGTTAATGAATATTTTAAGCAATTTAATATTTTTTTTTCTGTTTTCTACTTAACTAAAGGTCCTGTAGAAGCCTCTTACAATCCTGTTAAAACACACTGAATGCTACGTGGTAAGCAAACATTTCACCACCAGTGTAGACCATCATCATCGCACGAACATCTTTTTCGGAAGCCGTTAGCGCGCTTCCCGTGCGGCAGTCAGTGCGATAGCCCTTCTGCAAGGATATCACCCAACCGAGCGCCCAGAGTTGTTGCGGTGTGTAGCACCATGTTCTCTATAATTGGATGTCTATTTTCTCAATAAATAATAAGGTTTGTTATTTGTTTATCTCGTTACGGACGGTGCATACCGCCACCGTCGAGCTGACTGTCTTTGGAAAACTATCTTACCCACCGGCAGATGCGACCACAGGAGGGCGCAGGACACATGTATCAGTTCGCACCATTCGCGCCGGGCCTGCTGAATGCTGAATCGCGTAGGCTTCTGTCAGTGTTGGTTGTTTGCTCTGGCAACTATCACCCAGCCGCTGGCGTTGTGTTTGATTTCGAATCGCAACCATTGTGTAACGGATCTCCCGTGAGACTCGAGACGACTGTGAGAGGCGACCATGTACGCATCCTTTGAACTACTGCGTGCTGAACATTTTTTACCCACGTTCCGAGCGCCTATCAACGATCCTTCCAAGAGCTCGGAAGTAGCTGGGAGTGGTTTGCTGCCCTTTCAGGGTGGTTAAAGTTGGTTATGAATTTTGCAACAGTGTTACAAATAGACTCAGCCAGCTGTTGCTTTGTCTATTCGCCGCGTGACGTTTTTGCAACTGACCGCAAAGGAAATCAATAGAGTCCTTGAGTGCGCACACATTCTTTGCGAACCGTATCTGGACACACACATACACCCACCCACAATCGTAACGGTGTGCGGGTGTGTATGGGAAAGGGAAATAGATTTCCCGGTAATTTTCATCCTTGTCCCTCACTTATTCCCTGGATTCCCTTTGTGCAGCTCGCCTCAGCCGTTCGCGTTGCTATGAGTCATTTTTGTGTTGAAGGCAAAAGTCACAACACTCGTGCCAGTCACAGCACCACCAGTTTATCGACATCAATTTTCTATGAACGAGTGGCGCGTTCATGCAAACCGCCGGGTGCAAGTGGGTCGGACCGGTGTCGATGGGATCGATTTTTTTTTGTTATTCTCATTTTCGTTCCGTGTTGTTGCTTTTGTTGCCCGGCCATTTTGCACTGCCACCTGCACAGCCAGAACGAGCGGCCGAGGGCCGGTTTTTGTCGAGTGGTGTGGAAAATTATCGGTGCATTTGTGATGCGATGCGGTGTGCCTTTTTGAAATCGGCATTTGTGGCTTGTACGCCGGCCGTGTGCGGTGAATGGTTGAGAGTTTTTGAAATATTTAACACGGTGTAACCGAAAGGGGCTAAACATTTCGTGGCGTGTTATGGCACGGGATGTTTATTTAATACTAGTAAAACATTAACCGAGCATGTTGCTGCCGTTGCGTTGAATAGTCTGTTTGATTGTCAAAGAACAAAAGAGCTTCCGGCGGTGGGCGCCGTTTTGTTAGGCGCGAAAAGCATCGATACATAGTGGCTTTGAGATGCGAGCAGCTTGTAAACTTTAATGTTTTCTAATGGTTTCGTGGTTTGGCGGATAATAACACAGGATCAGTGCAAGGGAAAGAATGTTGTCTAGTTAATGAATATCAATATTACCTAAAACAATACAAATTTTTGGTGCATTTTTAGTCATTTTGAGGTTACAGTTGGTGGTTGATTTCGACATTTCAAAGACGCCTACATGTATGCAATTTGAATGACAACATTCTTTCGAAATTCAACAAAACACAAATTTCGTTTCAAATAATATTTGAATCATCTGCTTTTTTCATAAAGAGGCTTAAAAACTGTCGATTGTAGAACACTCATACTCTCGTTCATAGCTAGAATTTGTTTTCCACACGATGTCCAAGCTATGCAAGGGTCTCACTCCACATTTGCCTTGAAATACATTGTCAGCCATACTCGGAAGTCCCTTTCTAGATCAGATTGGAACAAAACCACCAAAACCCCTAAACTGTGCACTGACCCTGTTGTAAATGCTTGCCATCACTAGCCGAGTGAAAAACCTTCGAAGAATAGTGTTCTACATTATTCAACCGGCAACCAAGATTTATGTTCACACTCAAAACCTAACCTTCTCTTCCATCAGGTTGTTTGGGTGTTGAGCGTCCGTACGAAGCGACCGTACACCGATGGTCGATGATTTTTCACCTTCACTGCTTTCAACTTTCCCTTTCCAACGCTACTTTTGCCCTCCCACACCCCTCAAGCTGAAATTCATCTGCCAGTAACATTACTCGGGCAAGTGCAAGACAATTCCAGCCCTGGTGTGAAAGGTGTCAAACGGAACTGAAGCCCGACGGCGGTCGTCTCGCTTTCTGTACGACCGGAAAGGTGCCCCAAAATCGGCGGAGCACCTCCGGCATCGTCCGGCAGCGAGCAGAAAATATGTTTCCTGTTGAAATGGATATTTCCACTCATAAACAAATCACTTTCCTCGAAACTGTAGTTCTTGCACACGAGCGTAGCCGGGTGTGTGTACTGGGATACGGAAAACACGCACCTATTCGCGACATTCCTCCTCGAGGACACAGGGTGTTCGTTTCCGCGGACGCTGAAAGGATTCCAGGTGCAAAATGGAATGGGGAGGGGGTCCGAGTGAGAGTGGTCCGTCCGGTTACAAAAAAAAAAGCGTATGCTTCCTGTCTGGCCAGCGATGATGACGACGGCGATGGCGACGGTGTGGCGTCATAATTCTTTCCGTTTCCGTTTCAAACCGTTCGCAGGCTGGTGTGTGAGTTTGAGCTAGCAGGCAACTGCTAGTGTATGTGTTGACGCGTCTGTATTAATTTTCTTTTTTCATTGGACACAGTTTTCACGGCGACACAGCAGTGAGCTATGGATACGAGAACGACGCAGCAGGTCTGGTTCTGTATGGGGCTGTACGGTATAGGGAAAGTAGAACCAACGAAAAAAAAGCCCCGAACCTGCGAGGCTCTAATCGAAACAGGAAACGGCAATTCTACTCCCCCCCCTAGCACCCACTCACATCCCACCCGAGCCACATCACCTGCGACCGCCAGGAAGTCTAATGACAAAAAACAGGGTTCCGAAAAATCGACGTAAAGCGGGTTGCATCGTGTGCATGCCGGTTCTAGTATTTTTTAAAAGGTTTTCCCTGTTTCGAAACTAATTTCCCGCAGCGTTTTGGAACTTTCCCTCCCTTGCTGGAATCAAGGGAGACGGAAGCGGTGAAATGGAAACGAGTTTGGACATAAATACTCACCTCCTCGGAGAAAAAAAAAATCGCTGTGAAAAACCCAGGAAAATAAGCGCTCCATTTCGCTGGTACCAGCGCATGGGCCAACAAAAAAAAGGAAGCGAAGGATATGTTTACGAAACAGAGCGGCAACATGATGGAAATGGTCAGCATGCGTTAGGGTGTGTGTGTGTGTACAAACACTTGCCCCATGCACATGCTGGGCATTTGGGGACGGTTAGGAAAAGCGGAAAAAAAAATTTCACTCACAATGCAGCAGCAACGGTTTTGTTGTTTTGAGCGCCATTTTTTTAAATAAAAGCTAACGGGGGGTTTGCTTGCCGAACGGGCCCGGTTAGGAGTAAATTTTGTAATGAAACAACTTTTCCGAGCTAGATGAATTTTGGTAGGCAAAGAGAGAGAGAGAGAGAGAGAGAGAGAGAGAGAGAGAGCACGGAGAGAGCGTACAACGGTGACCCAAACTAAGGGGAAACATATTAACCCCATGATGCCAATTAGCAGGCGGCGCGCATAATAAATGCTTTGTTGTTGGCAACTTTGTTCATTTGATTTATTTCATCCAGCGTGAACAAAGTCGTTGGCGTTCCGCTCATTAATGGTACGGCCCGGTGGTTCTGGTCTGGGCGGGGAAATGAGGAAAAACCCCGAGCATTATAGCACGCGGAAACAGGACTTTTTGGCTTTGGTTTCGGTGTAAGCTGGACGTAAATTAGGTGTGTCTAATAATATTTATCGATTTTAATGACTGCCTGGCCGAGTTTTCATCAGTTTAACAGTATAAAGTGAAATGAAATTATTTGTACTAGATTCAGCTTTCCGGAGGTCCTTCACAGTAGCCCGTTCTACCGATAATGTCAGGCTCAAAGCAAAATCATAAGCCTTTTGTGCAGCAGATTGCATACTTTTAGGCTACTTTTTCCACTTTGTGATCGTCGGGAGCTTACTAGCGCGAGCTAATGAAGCTTATCACTAGTTGCACGGTTCGTTAAGCCCACTTTCGTCCTTGGTTCCTTTAGCCACCTCATCAGCCCTTGCCGAGAATCAATTATAAAGTTATTTCCTGCACAAAAAGCCTATCGCTACGGTAGGGCCCAAATTGATCGAATAACAATCCTTACTCAAGCAAATTCACCAGAATCTATTCACACTAATCGGTCTGTAATTAACAGGTCTTTCGCTAGCAACAGTGCTTACCGGACGTGTTGAATCGTGGCCGCGGTCTTTATAGTGCTCTGAACTCGAACGCTCAAAAACAATTGCATCACAGCACTGTCCGCGTCACATAATGTGCGGATGAGCCATTGAAATGCTTCATCATGCTGTCGCTGCATGCTGAAGCGAGTTCCTTGTTGCGGATGTTGCCCACACCACCCAGGATGGCATAAGCCGGATAAAGGAAGAGTTAAAGGTAATTTAATCTGCATGGCTGATGTGGAAGAATGAACAGTGCGTATTTGTATGTGTGTGTGTGTGTGTGTGTCACATGAATTGGTTTGATCCAGTAGCTGGAAGCTATTTGTTCCCATTTGTTCCACCTTCAAGATGTTCTCTGCTTCGCTCCTGGATGTTGTTTCCTTAACAACAGACACGCTCACACATACGCAGTCGGATAACAGGATACAGGATTGGGTTCTACGACCAAGCAGCAGTTTTCCGGAAGGTAGCACTCTAGAACGGGAATTCAATTCAGCTATAATAATTCATCCATAACTCAATCTATCGAAGTTACCCCTGCACGTAGACGCACGTACACGCGTGCAGAAACACGCAAATGTATGACGTTGACACTGGCCCGGGGCCGGATCTTTCACTGCATCCTTGGAAGCAATTATCAGCCGCCCATATGCAAATGACACTGGGTTGGCTTGTGGATTTTGCGAACCGAGCCCGATGTCAGCAGAAATGCAATGTACAATGGTGCAAGTGATCGAAGAGTCAGCACGTTGGATGGATAATGCTCTAGGTGGGAAGTTTATTGGAAGTTTGGAAAGGTATTTTAGTGCTTTGTGTTCATTTGATGAAACCTCAGAAAAGTGAAATGATTGATTATGCACTTTGGTATGATATACTGATTGCACTAAAAGCTTGGTTAAGAAGTCTTCAATGATCTATTTTTACCTTAATTTTTTTACGAACCAATTTCGAACCAATTTTGAACACAAGTTTTAAAAGCGAATGTACAATAAAAGTACCGTTTTGTTTTTCTAAACGACGCTTCCAATATTTTAAAACCTTAACCAACTATTTTTCCACATATGTCAAAAGTGCCCCCTAGCCAAGCAAATGCAACGAGTTAAGTGCACTTCCTTTGCGATCAAAATCTTATCGATCGTTTTACCCACTCAACGCGCTCGCCGTCCAGACTGGCGTCAGAGTGGGCACTAATTTAGATTGCGCCAGAATGGAATCCATCATTTATTTATCCTAATGAAGGATAATTGAGATATCGACAACAGTTGGCGCTTTTCTAATGTCTTGGTGCTTGCGTGTTATCGGTTGCGAGAGTGGACGTCCGGTACACAACACTCACCTTTGGCTGGCTCGCAAAAGGCAGCCGAACGGAGTTGCAGTGTTGAAATGAAGGCAAATGCATTTTGGAAATAGAAAAAAAGGCAGCAAACTCTGTTCTGTTCATGGTTTGCTTTCCACCAGAGATGAGCTAATGGAAGGAATAAAAATAAAGTGGATTGTAGTCTATGACATGTGCTGACACTTGGGATACTCTTAATGGTGTATGAAGCAACAGAAGCAAGATTCTTTCATGATAAACCAAAGTATTGCTTAGGACAAAAATAGTAAAAGTGTGACCGAAATCTTATAAATTGGTGTTTATCGATCTAGGTATTTTAAATGAAACGATATTTGATTTCATGCCTTCAAGGAAGGATGAATGCACCCATATTTTGAATATTTTCCATTTACGCCTAAAAGTATGCAATTCGAATATCACTCTTTAACGTATTTAATCCGTTTCTAGTATATTTCCTTTATTTTTTCTACTTCCACTACAACAGACCTTCAAAGCAACACGTTTTTAATTGCAATGCTTTATCATTTCTGTAACCCCAAACAAAACCGTCCAAACCGGCATACAAACACACATAAACGATTGCGGCCCGTCGAAATCGAACGAAACAAATTGATTATTTTTTCATCGCCGCTGCTTTAGTAAAGTGCACCGTTTTGCTCGCACGAAACCACTTCGAATCGGTCACCACCAACAGAACAGACCATTAAAACACCTAATTTACAGCAAACGCAAACTGTTTTACACCCGTCTCCCGTATTGGCGCCCCGAGGCACACAAAAAAAAAAGGACGACGATGGGGGACGGTTATCAAAAAATCGTTCGATCGTCCCTCTAATGGGGCGGTGTAAAGGGGTTGAGAGGGGTCCGAGCACGAAACGAAGGAATGTTTTATCCTTTCACTTTTTGCCCTCTTCCAACCAACCGACATCCACACGCTGGGAGTGGATGACGCGGCCAATCCATTAAGATAACAGTCCAACGAACTGTGTTCTCCAACCCCCCAGCACTACCATCGGACGTGTGTCCCGCAGGAAATACCGTCCCGTATCACGCACGCCATCACGTGTTACTCCAAACACAAACGCGCACACACTCGCATACACGCACACACGTAACACGACCTCCAGGACCTCCGAATACATCGCTAATAATAATCATCTAAAACTATTATGAAGGAATGTCTCTTCACTCCAACCTGCCCACCCGGGACGCTCGTAGACGGGGCGTTCTCGTAGCTGACCTTAGTAGTTTCTTTAGAGCTTTGTAGTTACCTAAGTTTTGTGTGCCTTACCTCCAACGGATCGTAAGGGACGGAGAAACAACCTGGCAAGCGTGTTGGTGAATATGGGTAAGGCAGGGTTAGAACAACCCTTGGCACTACAAATTGATAGTGAACTATTTTGAGGACATCCCCGTCCTGCCCGCAAAAGAAAAGAAGAAGAAAAAAAACACTGCTGCCCCAGATACTAGAACTACTACGGCTAAATGGAGCTAAACGGTTGAGCCATAGCCGTTCCCTGCTAGCCTGATTCGGCAGCCGTACATAAACATAATACACAAGCGCTCCTTATGTGTACATATTAGAAACACTTCACTACCAACGATGACATAATCGCATAATCATTCCAAATACTCCATACTCTATTCCTAGAGCCCTTCCCATCCGAACCACCCGACCACCACCAACACCATTATCGACCGACAGGGTGCGTATCCCTTCCGGGATACGCACACCAGGCCGGTGGCAGGGTGGGACGGATCAGGGCGGTGGTACATCATACGACCACAAGACGGTAAAAGTTTTGCCGTTGTTTTTCGGTTACACGTAACTTCCGACCCGGCTGATGACGGCGATGATCATGATGCTTCTTCTCTATGGCAGCCATTCTCGCTCGGCGCATGACTCACTCGGTCCCCTGAACCGCTAACGAGAAACGGGAAACGATAAGGTTTGGTCGAAAATGAGCATTTTATGACGATTATTACCGTCAGGTTTTATGGGCTTTAATGGAGTTGTGTCAATGTTTTCCTCCCCCCCCTGGATGCGGGCGGCGTGGGGTAGAGCTGTCGAAGAAAGAACATCCTCTTTCGTCGTCGGCGTTAGTTTGGGTTTTGATTTCGATTTAACGTGCGCTTTCGAGCGGAGTTTTAGCCACACAGCGGGTGGGCAGCCGGTGGATGGCTGTACGTGATGATTTCGATTTTCCGAAAAACAAGCGCCCTGCTTTCCCGGCTTCGATGGGGGTAAAGGTTCTTGTTTTCGGGGATTGCTTTAAGAATTATATCCTCCTTTTCTTGCGTTGTTGTTTTTGGTGCCTTTCGTTTGGTTTTCAGAGTCAGAGTTTGAATCGTTTGCTAGCGAGAGGCGAGATGTGGTCGTTCAGCCAGGGTCAGCAGGACCTTGCGCGTGCTGTTGATTTTGGAAGGAGTTACTGAGCAATACGACGGTGATTGCTATGATAAGATGTCGATTCGAGATGGAACCCGTACCGAAGCTGCTTCAGAATCAACAGTTTGCGGTAGATCGATCGAAAGTTCAAGGTGAGTGTGGGTCCGTCAGGGTTGATGGTATCTAATATCTTTTATAGCCAACTTTATTGAAGGATCTTTATTGGGATGGATCTCTTTTTCATAAATCTACCTCGAGACAAATGTTGCTCTTCACAACGATGGTGCTACAGCGCTGTGACGTAAACAGAACACTCCAGGGAAGGTATCGTATTTGAAGTTTTTTGGTGAAATATTCAATAAAGAAAATGTAGTTGATTATCCTTTACTCCAAATGTAGATAATGCTACTTGTGGCACATTGCATACATTCAGGCGTAAATGTGGGAATATTAAAATGAAATAAAAACCAAACAGGTCTCGTTAAGCGAATAAATGTTTGATATAGATGGCAAAAGAAGTCCAAAAATAAGCAAAAATATACTTCAAGCAATTCAGAGCCGAAGTCGCTTCAATGATTTACTGCAATTTATCTCTAAAAAAAGTACTTCCCTTGTAACAACTATTATTAAAACTAAATTAAGCGTAAGCTTTAAACAAAAACGATTTCCAAACGAGCGAACGAACAATGTGATCTCCCCGATGGCTGATTGATTTTTTGATACATCTTCTGCAACATCAAACCCGCTGGCGGCTCAGGGCTCTGCGTTGCGAAATCAATAAGCTGCCATAAAATATAATAACACGGTCAAAAAAGATTCCGTTTGATCGTGGCCGTACGGATGCTTGCCGGATATTCGTACGAATGGCCCGGTTCTGGGTGAAACAAATGCAACCATCACTAACGGAAAAGAAATGGATCAAACGGGAGCAAAATATCAATCATGCCGGTCCGGGAACCCGTACCTCTTACGCTACAATCAATTGAATCTTTCATCGCGGCACCGTCCATACCAACCGGCACAAAAAAAAGGATTCTCGAAAGGGAAAAGTTTGAGCGTAGACGGCGAACGAGAGCGTAAAGCAAAAAAACAGCCACCAAAAGAAAAAACCCATTGAAAGATAGCAATCATAAACCATTTTTCTTCATTCAGGGTTGGATTTCACAAAGCGCTCCCACCGTTTTGTTCGTGGAACTGGTGGCCCACGAGATGAGATGGGAAAATGCCCGAATGTCCGTATGCAAGGAAAGTGATTGGATGAGGGGGCGAACGAACGAAAAGCGAAGGAAATCACCCACCCGTCCCGAAAGACCAACACCGCCAAAACAAGCAACAAGTGCCGGTAAACATAAATCAAACAGTTGTGCAACGCGGGCTTTCCGTTTCCACGAGGTTTTCTTTTTTTTTGCCCATCGAGAGTTGTGTCTCGAATTCGATCCCATAAACAGTCAATCGGACTCGCGGAAGATTGATTGCGTGTTGTAGTCAAGCTCTGTCTCCTTTTCTCTTGCTTTGGTCGTACTACCTCATCCCACAAAAAAAAATCGTATGCAAAAAAAGGGAAAAAGTCATCGGAAGGCAGAAAGTGATTGTAAATCGCGCTGGAAAATGTTTCCTCCCGCCCGTTGGGCGATTTATTTTGGACACACACCGAAGCAGGAAACATCTTGTCCGGTTCATCCTGCCTCGCTGCAGGAACGCCAACCAGGAGTTTATAAATAAATAAAATTCGACATCCCAAAACCGACAGTTAAATTGAATCGAACCATCCAAGGGTGGGGAAGCAAACGGAATCAATATTTCTGCCCGGGATATAGTCGGCCACCTTTACTGACAGCAAAGGATTCCGAACGATCAATCCTTCACGCTGGGGCGATGTTAGTGGTACCGGAAGTGAAGTTTTCCGTCCATTTTGCATGATCCGTGAAAGGAAAACTTTTGCCGCTTCCTGTTTGTCGATGTGATGGCGCGATGAAAGGCGAAACCTTTTTATTGCTGGTGATGGTTATGCAGCAACAGGATAGTTTTGAAATTTTTATATAATATTAAACTTGTTCTTTCTTTGTCTTGGAGATGCCATAAGAGGACCGCAACACACGTGTTGCTGCGTGTTGCTCACCTGCTGCTGCACTTTATTCACATTGCGACGACACGCGGCTTTTACAGTGTGGCTTGTTGGTTTCTTAAATGCGCTTCTTGCACCTTCTACTACACCCAGCTGCTTCACTATCTTATTGGTGTACAGTTCCATTTTACGAGACGTGTCAATGCTGCAAACTGTGGTTGTCACTGTCTTTTGGTTTGTTTTTCATGTTTTATTGACTTGGTTGTTTTATCCGTTCTTTTTTCGTTACTTTTATTTTCTTTTCTGTTTTCCTCCTCCGTGTGTGTTTTTACTCGTCTCTTATTTCTTATATCGTATCAGTTGCAAAGGGTTCCGTCTTCCAGTGTTTTCCTCTCTATCTTATGACCTATTTATATGTTTTCTGATTTGTTGTTTTGTTTTATTATAAAAATGAAAAAAAATGTTACTCTTGTTCTGCTCTTCTGCTTCACTCTACAGCACGAACACAAAGTTCGCCCACTGTGTCCACCGAGCAGGAGTGGATACTGCAAAATCGCTCATTCCACAGTGTGTCTTATGGATAGGGGAAAAGAATTTACGATTGTGACGGAAAAAATGCAACAAATGAGGCGCATCGTGTTGTAATGTGTGCATGATTGATCGTGAGCAGAAGTTTGGCGCACGTTGGCGATCACCACCGTTGCTAGCATCTACCACAAAAGTTTAAACCGAAAGTAAAACACATCCATTCCGTTCCCTCCAACGACCGATACGCTACTTATCTATCGTGTTCTGCTAAACGCTACGAAATAGGTTGGCAAAAATTGACCCTCACTTTCACTATATATTACATTCACGGTGAAGGGTGTTTCCGCTTCCGCTCTCCACGGTTTGTGAGTGTGTGTGTGCATGAATGGGGGATGAATGGTTTTTTGTTCAAAAAATGTACTCAGAAGTGAATGGGGCCGCATTACGTGAGCAGGATGTGTGGAGAGTGAAAGCGTTTCAGTAAAGGCTGAAGGAATCAATGTTGCTCGACGCGAAAGTGGAGTCATCCAAAATTGGATGACCAACAAAAAAAAAGATACCCAAACGAGCAAAAGAAAACACGTACCCCTCACGCTACGAAAATAAGTTACCACTTTCCTAGCACTTAACAGCTAAGAGCTCTACGCACTACACCGAGCCCGACGCACACTATCGCAATCAGGACCCTACTACTGCTGCTGATGCTGCCCCTATATCGGTCACCGGCTGCCGAGCTGTTCCAGGACAGATTGAACAAACCTTTGGATTCGCGCGGGTTCGGATCACCGGTCGGTCCGGCCAGCTCCTCCGGGCAGGGTAACTCTTCGCGGCCCAGCTTCAGTACGTTGACGGTCTGGGGAGGCTCCTTGGCGAGTGCATCATTCTCGCTGGCGGAATCGTCGATGTATTCACCGTTCTCGTCCAGCTGCCCAAAGTCGTACGCGCTGGCCAGTGATGAGCGGGTCGGTTCCTCGGGCGTCTGTCCGAGAATGCAGTCGATTCCTTTGAGACTTTCGCGCAGCTCCTCGTTACGTGTACGTTCGCTCAGGTCGTACATCCACGAGAGCCTACAGTCGCAGATGAATCGGTTATCTATGGTGAGGGGGAAGAAACATTTTCAGGGAAATGTTAGAATAAGCATGATTGCTTTTTTATTTAGTAAGCAGTTTTTTAATTCACCCTAAACCAGACAAAGAATATTTTTTCTTTAATCTCATATTAACTGACCTGCTCACAACATGAGGGACGTAAGGTAAATTGCATACTTTTAGGCGTTTCACGCAGCCTTAATTCATAGTTTTTACAGTAAGAAAAACTCTTAAAATATTCAATAATCTGCCAGATATTCATACGAATCAAACTGAGTCTTTAATGCAACACATCTGTTAATTAAACAATAATAACCATGTAAAAAGCCAAATCGTTTCACATTCCGCTTTCAGATACCCACAAGCGGAAGGACTCTGTTCAATTAGTCAAGCAAAACCGAGGAATAAAACAAAATCAATCAACCGCTTGACAAAATGCATCATTTTTGGTTTGATATTGTCTGATCCAATTTTCCGGCACTTCTTAACAACACACCGAACGTTGAAACATGCTCTGTTTTGTTCAAATGAATAACCAAAGAAGAATGGGGACCAGTACGCTGTAATGCTGAGCTCTCAACCATCCACGTATCGGGCTGCCCGTCCATCCCAACAACATTCCATTCCATCATGTGTGCCTTGTGGTTGTGCATGTTTGAAAAGAATCTAAAATACCGTCCAATCCCGCTTCGTCCCTTGAACGGTGCAAAATTGAATATCGGATAGAGATATCTTCCTGTGCACAGACACGAACGCACAAGCTGTAAAACCTTTTCATGTGTCAGCTGTCAGCAACAGTATCGACACTGCCATCGTAGGACTGGCTGGCGAAATCCACCTTTCATCATACACACACACACCCTGGCCGCATGAGCAAACCCAAATCCGAAAACATCCACTATGGCAACAGTTGTCGAACGATGGTCCGGAGATGAGCTTCGCCGAACCGATCGTGTATCGGACGGACGGACGGACGGACCATTTTCCGAACCATGATTTCCATTTCGGGTGCTCGATGGATGGAAAATGGTTCAAAAAAAAAAGTGTATGTGTGTGTGGGAAAGAATCATGTAGCCATTCGGGGCAAAAATTGTCCTCACATTGTGCCATCGATTTCGAAAGAAATCACTGGGTATCGGTATCGGTTGCAAACCTTTGCACTCGCACTCGCAAAGATGAACCGGGGGTAAACGCATGGGGACATGCAAAAGCCGTGAACACGCAGCCGAAGGACGGGATACCGAAAATCCAATCATATTTCGGTTAATCCAGCGTACCAGGCAGGGTTTACGACCGTTTACCCGATGAATGGACGATAAAATGTTTCGTTTAAAGTTGGCACCGACCCGTGCCAGTTTGATGATGGAGTCCCCACTTTGACAAGCTGCTCCAGCCATCCGTGTGCAAGGGAGTCGCCCGTTACGGTTCATTTTTTGTCGATATTGCTTCTTTGTCGGGAAAATATGAGATCGGTATGGGGGGAGGGGAGCGATTCTAGCGATGCTAAGGGAGATGCTTACCACGCAGCGACAGTAGCGCGCTGTTGTTCACCAGATTGTCCATCAGCGGGACGATGTGTCCGTGCGTCATGGTGGTCAGACGGTTTGAGTCCAGGTTGAGCAGCTGCAGCGCCGACACGCTGGTAAAGGTGGCACTGTCGATGGTCGTGATGCGATTGTTTTCCAGGTGCAGATAGTTCAGGCTAGTCAGTCCGTCAAAGGCACGCTCATCGATTTTCTGAGAATGGCATGGAAGCAAACGATACATGCGATACTGAGCAACTGCCCTCCACAAATAGGGTTCCGTTTCGCTTCAACTCACCTCAATCCGATTGCTGTCCAGGAAGAGCATCTGCAGGCTCCACAGATCGGCAAACACGAACGCGCCGAGATATTCCACATCGTTGTACGAAAGCTTCAAGATTTTCAGATTCTCCAGCCCCTTGAAGTACTCGCGTGCCAGCACCGCGATCTGGTTCGACTCGAGCCGTAACTCTTCCAGCTTGGTCAGCTCCTCGAATCCGTTGTCGTGCAGGTTGAAGATACTGTTGTTCGCCAGATTCAGCTTGATCAGCTTCGGCACATCCACGAACGCATCGCGGTCAATCTTCTTGATGTAGTTGTTCTCCAGCATCAGCTCCTCGAGCGATTTGTGGTAAGCGAAGGCATTATTGTGCAGCGTGACGATCTGATTGTTCGGCAGATTGAGTACGCGCAGCTCGGTCAGATTGCCGAACGCGAACGGGTAGATGTCGCTGATGATGCCGTACTCGATCGTGAGCGTGCGCAGCTTGTACAGGGTGGCGATCACGTCCGACGGGATGTACGTGAGGTTGCCCGATTTGCGCACGGTAAACTTCAGGTGTTCCAGCTCGGTTTGTGTGTGAAACGCGAGCCAATTGTTATCCTTGCGCGGTAGCTCCCCGTCGAAGATGGAGCAGGATGCTTTCTGCGCTTTGGCATTGCTTTCTGGCGTGCAGTGGCAGGCAAGCTTCATGTTGATGTCCTCCGAGCAGAGCTCCATGATCGGGGTCGTGATCGTCGGTGCGGACGATATGATCTGTGCCGATTTGCCTTTCCGTAGGTTGGTTGGTTTTTCGTAGCTGCGGGCGACGATCGTGCAGGGCAGTGTTGCCAGCAGCACCAGCATTAACCCTGTCAGGGTTCGGTCTGTGCTTATCGTCTTCATGATGTGGTTCCTTCTAGCAGTCGTGCGTACTGATGAAAGTTTCGTTGTGAAAAAAAAAAAGAAAAATGTTAAAAGCGTTAGTTTTCCAATTCAAAAAAGAGTCCTTAACGGGCCATCGGAGGTCCTAGAGAGAGATACTGCCGTAATATGCCAGCACCAGCACAGTTTCGTGTACTTTACGTTTCCACCAACTGTACAAGCATTAATTAATTTCGCCCAAAGCAACCATCAACGTCCACAGCAGTCAAGCAAATCGGATCGTAATCTTCTGCTATATTGCCATGCCCAATACCCCCTCCCCTTCTCGCATCACCGTTCCTTCCCACATGCGAGTTCCTTCGCTTCTCAGCGTCTCGGTACCGAAATCAAGGAGTTGTAGCGTTTCAATTAAAATAAACAAGATTTGTCGCATTTGTTTACCGAGCACCGCTGTACGTCGCTTGCACTAACCGAAATCGCATTTCGACTCGACTCCGGTGGCATTATTTCCCCTGCCACCCTTCATCCCTTAAAATTTAGAACGCAACCCTCTCGTTCTCCTCCTGTCCCTCTCTCATTAATGCCACCCCGGTACCAGCCAATGTGACAGTGAGCGATGCCGAATGCAAATAGACAAACATTTTAATGTTGCCCCGAAGCGCGCGCGCCCGGCCGAAAGAAGCTTTCAATTTACAGCCATCCCCCTTAAAGGTTCTTTGCTCGGGAAGGGTGAGTGTAGCAAAAAAAAAAGAACAAAAGCCATTTTACACTCCTTCGCGCACTGGCACGGGAAGAAAGGATCTTTCTTTTTATCTTTGATTGTGGTGCGTCGCGATTCGATTACGCCCTTTCCGGTTATCTCTGTTGATTCAGACCGGCTGTCATCTCGAAATGGTTTCGGTAAGGTACGGTTAACGCCCTGGGCATTAGGCGCACCACGGTAAGGAGAAGCCGGTAGAAGGAGTTGAGATGGGAGGATTGCGCCCTGGGGGAAGATATTACGTTCCCTTTTAGGGATTTATTTATTTCATTCGCTTTTTTTGTTTTGTTTATTTGTTACCACCCTCGTTCGATTCAATCCTATCAAATTAGCATCCGATTTACTTAAGCAATTTAGCGTGCTTGTGTCAAGCGGACTTCCGATAGCAGCTTGTAGCGTAGGTAGGAGATAATGGGAATTAGTTGCAACCCCTCAGTTGGAAAAGCATTTCCATCGGATTTTCGCCGGAGCGTTACATGAAGAGTTAGGTGAAGAAGTGTGTTTTTTTGCGTGACAGTTTGAAAAAGTTTAAAGTTCTCGGGGAAGCCATTCCTAGTGACATGTGTTCATTGCTGCTAACGATTCGTTCCAAATAAAAGCGGTTAAAGTACTACAGCTGGCATAATTCCGTAAAACGTTTTCCATCAACTCTTGATTCATCCTCACAGCATGGTCCTTTCTCGGTCTCTTTCACACTTCCAAACCTTGATCGTTTACCGATTAACGAAACTGCATCATTGATCGGTGACAATTTCCCACCTCGTTTGGCCCGGAATGGCATCTCGAAATCCGCATTTCACACACTTTCCCATCGAAAGTTCACACACGCTCACACACAGCTGGCCGTTTCTGTTTGGGCCGTTAATTTTCTTCCTTCATCTTTGCTCGCTTGCTTGCTGTTACTGCATCACAACGGTCGTGTGTCCTGATGATGGTCTCCCGGTGTATGATTTCCTACCTACCCACCCGTCGAGCGCAACTCATTTTTCATTCAATTAACTGCATTGCCAATTTTGACCCTCGGTACGCCGCTAACGGAGGGCATTGCATGAAATGGGATTCCCGGGTACGGGAAGTCATATTTCATGCGTGCCACAGTGCCCAGTGTGTTATGTTTCTATTAGGAAATTAAAACGAACCAGCCTAACGGACCTCCCTGTCCTGGTGGTGTTAGTGCCGGTTGTCTGCTGGGATGAGGAAAATACGTTTACCAAGCAGCGAACGATTAAGAAGCGGGTATATTTTAATGTATTTATTCTCACACATGCATGCAGTCGTGTGCTGCGAAGAGACGTTATTTTATTGCAAGAAAAAATACAAAACGTGTTACTTGCTATTTGTTTTGCACAATTGTTATGGTGACTTTTTATAGATTGGCATTCATTTTCTTGCCTCACTATATTCAATTTATTCGCTGACCATTAGCAGAATTGTTGCCCAATCGCTCGGGAATGCAATTCGGATTGGAGCGATTTTTCCACCATTATAAGATTGAATCGATTTTTATTATTGCATTCAATTTCGCCATCATTTTCAGTGCGGGCGCATCGAAAGTCAATAAATAAGCGACGCAAACGAAGGGCACCGAAACTGAGCGTAATTCGGGTTAAACGAAGGTAAAAGGGATATTTATCAAACTGTGTTGTGTATGTGAGAAGGAGAGAGAGAGAGTGAGGCGATGGATTGCATGATGGGATGCAGTTGCATCGACATGCATTTCACATTTTCCCTCCTGCTCCTCTTACGATACATTGTCCATACCTTCCGTACCGATCAGGGTTTAAGTAACATCATGCAATGTTGCGCTAAAGTCACTTTCGTTTAGTGCATATGTTTCGATTTGCAAAGCAAAAACACTCTCGCACACACACACATCCATTATGCACTTCGTTGTATAAAGCATATTTGGCGAGGGAAAATATAATTCAACGTAACGAAAAAAAAAAATATGCACGATGGGAAACTTTCGAACGTTTCAAGTCGCTGCAATTTTATCCCATTTTCCTGCTTCTGCTGTTCAGTCGGCGCAAAAACTAATGCTTTGATCGAATTTTCATCGATCCAACAGCATGTGTGCATTAACTCTCGTACATCCGTGCCGCATGGCATGGCATAAAGCGACCGTAGCCGTAGCCGGAAAGCAACAAATGTAAAAAAAGGAGCTAAATAAAGACGTAATAATAATGCTAACGCTTCTCGCTGCAACGCTTGAACTGTCGGCAGCAGCTTTAATTGTGTTTTGATACCTACTTTACAGTGAGCGAACCAATCCAATCGTCCCTATTCGGCCGGAAGTGGTGCAGATGAAGATGCTTGATGCCGAGATGCATAATAGAGAGGGGCAGGGAGTTTGTTGCTGCATCAACAACTCATTACGCCGCTGGTGCTCCCGGGGTGTCGTTTCGCAAAACCTCGGCGAAGGAACAATCGTGAGGCAACGAACCCTCACTTGAGAAATAACTCGCCTCTTGAGTGTCTTAAAGAGGGAGAGCGAAAGGAGTGGCATATTTCTTGCTGATGATGAATAGAACGCACCAAGGTAATGCAATTTTCCCCCTTCATCATTCGTACTACAAGCGTTGAGTCAAGGACCAGCCAACGAGCCCGGTCCCGGGGTTTTGATGCAGCTGGGCGAAGAGAACTGGTCGTGTCACTTCCGTTTCTAGGTCCGTGTTATTTTAATGAACTAGCATTTCTTTTTTCAAGTATTGTATTTTGTTTCTACACACTTCTTTCTCTAGCACACGCACACACACAGGAAACCGGTGAAGGCGACGGCCCGGTGTCAGAACCAACTAGGCACTTCAGCCATTGAGGCTTCTCAACGGTAGCTTTATAGCTTCTTGATTGGAAAGCAATAGACAGCTCAGCCCCGGTGCCCGGCATGATCCTGCGCACCGTCGAGGGGTCTCCTCGAAAGCCAATTCTACGCGGCAACAGTTGCCGATGGGGTGCAGACTGTGCAGAGGGACCGATCGGGGAACAAAGTGAAGGCATAAAAGGGAATACAACCCCTCTCGGAGCTCGTTCATCATCATCGTGCTCATCAGCATCGAGACATCAACAACGGGCGAATGATGAAGTGAGAAGGGTCCCGATAGTGCCAGGGGAAAGGGACTGTGGATAGGCGGCCGATGAGATCATCGAGTGACGTTCCGAGCGCTTGTTTCGATATGATTGGCAAATTAATGATCTAGCACAGCACCGCTGCACCGATGGTGAGAGTCCGATAGTCCTTTGTTAGGGGCTTTTTTTGCCTTTCGTCGGTGGAAGTTTATTTTATTTGAATGAGTTGCATATCTGGTCTCTGATTTTGTTTTAATGATGAGTTTTTCATGAGCTCTTCTTTTTGAATTGATGTTAACTATTCGTTTGAAGCTAAACGAATCGTGGAACGCTTTGTCTGATGAGAATATACACATTTGAAGAAGATCCTGAGAGCGAAAGAGGATGCTCGTTATGATGTGATCGTTATGTGACACGTGTAAAGCATTTCCAATAATAAATAAATAAATAAAATCAATAAATAAATAAATAACGAATAATAAATAAAATTTAGACAGCTGAGCTAAGAGTAGGCAACGATGCACTGAAATAGTTAATGTTGCCTACCTTCAGGCGTTGGCGCTCAAATATCAGAAATTCGCAGAAGTCATACGTTTCATGATGCTGTGAGTTGTTTAACAGCCAAATATCATGCATCAAAAAATACTTTAAAACTCCCCATCAGTCACTTCCGGAGGAGTATCGCTCCTGATTTGATCAATTTCGCTTAAAGGTTTCAACTTCCAACTGTACTTTCACAGGCAATCAGGCAAATCGCAACCCGCTGTTTCTTATCAAGGCTTTAGCTCCACTTTTATCCCTCCGCAACCACAGGAAAGCACTTCTCTAGCGAAATTGAAATGGATTTTAAAACGAAACAAAAAGCCAAAACGAACGAACGAACGCAACAGGAAAAAAAACCCGACATGATCAAATGGATGGACGCGCAAGCATGCTCGCCGGCTGACATTTCCCTTTTTGCTTTGCTAAACTTCTAACTGTGCCTTCGCTTCCTTAGCCAATTAGCACAATTCGACGGAGGTTTTTTTTTTGCTTTCCTCCCTTCCCACCGTTATCGAACAGTGACTGCCGATGCCGATTTTTCCTGATTGCTAAGTATTTCGGTCCTTCGCCGGCGGAAAACTTTTTACTTCTCGCTCCGATTTGTTTTTGCGAAACAAATTTACAGCTCGTGAGAATCGGTACGAACGGTACGACGAACGGTAGACGATGAATCGGAACGAGCGGGAGAAAAAAGTATATTCCGCGACCACGCCAGCCACGGAACGACAACACCGTGCTGAATGCAGAGAACGAACAACGAACGTTTTAACTTCCGAACATCTACCCCCACCCTTTCATTCGCCACCGAAGGAACTCTTTCAAGCAACAATCAACGCGGAAGTGTGTATTCAATTTGTACAAGCGAATCCTCCCGCTCCCGGTGGACCGATTTCCAGTCGGTGCCGTGTGGCACCGGTATGGCAAGTTGCGATGGAAAACCAGATTGAGGTAATTTTGTGCCTTGCCCGCACCACCGCCGGGCTGCTCGGTCGGGCTCTGTCACAGCGCACGATGTGGGTGAGCTATCCGGGCCCCAACCACAGCTGCTGCCAAATGCCAGCGGCCGCATCGTGTAGGCTTTCGTCGATTGTCAGCATGCGTCCTTCGGGCTGCCGTACGCTCCAATCTCTTGATTTCCTAACGAAATTTCTAAATTCAATAATGCGCCATTTGGGCCGGGAACAAGCTAGCCGGGAAGGTAACAGCAGCAAACGCACACGCTGGAGAAGAAAAGCAAAACCGAGAAGAAAAAAAAAACATACACACACAGCAAATCCTCCAGCACAAAAGTGCACAGAGCAAGGCGAGAACGCGACGGTAAAATCGAATGCCCAAACCCTCCGCTCGGAAATTGGGTTGGGCTGAAGTTGATTACCGTCGAGTGCTGCAAGACACGCGCTGGAACACTGGCAAAACCGACCGCGCGCCGACCATGGCGAGTTCTGCCGTCCTGGCGAAAATGGAAGAAGTGGCCCGAACAGTGGTGGTGATGATTGAATTAAGCTTTCGAAATGATTGACTTTTGCCAGTCAATTGTTGACTTCGATTATGTAGATCAGCGAAAAGCTGCTTTCGGTTCTGTGGTCCACCGACCTGTGGCAGAGGGTTGGTGAATCCTTAAGGTTTTTTTATGCTGCCACTGCTGGCTGGTTTTTGTTGTACCGGGTTGCCCTTACGAGGTACATCTTGGACGGATTAGAGCTCGTATGCTACTTACGTGTTGAGCTGCCTTTTGTTGAACTGCCATTCCAGCACACACACACACACACCTGGTGCTCGATTTAATCCGCGGAAAAGCGTACTCGACATTGAAGTGCTTGCAGTGAAGTGAGCAGCGGCCGGGTGGAATGATAGCCTTTCAGCGTGTCTGTACGTCATGTCTGGCGCAACGTACACACTTGGGGTGTAAGAACATGCGGGATCTTAAACCAATTTAGGCACCGTTACATTGATCAAGCATTAAGGTGCGCTATAGAAGCTATCATTAGAAAGAAAGCCGATGATTTGGTCGTAATTGACATGGTCATCAAAACATTTGCAGCTAATCAAATTAGGTAATTTGATTTGGAGTATTAAAAACAAGTAGCTTACAACGACAGTCGACAGTTTAATCGACTGTCAGCACTGTTAAATCGAAACAATTCTCTGCTAAACACTGTCTTTCATAAGATTGCTTGGCGTAACGCCTCAAAGTATGCAATATTTGACTTATTTTTATTTTAGTTGAACAATTTATCGATTCTTGGTCAGAAACTGCCTTACGGTAAATCAACCCACAAACAAACAAACACGTGTGGGTAAGTTCAACAACCTTGGTTCATCCATTTCTCCCGGTGTCCAGCATGAACACCCAAAGAATGGTCAGCGATTTGGAAATGAAAAAGTCCCCAATATTACGAACCGCTCCATAACCGTACTCTCGCTAAACCACATCATTTATTTGTGTTCCTGTGAGAAATTTGACACCGTTTGAAATATGAGACCAAGAATAAGGATCCCTTGCGCTCAACACGCCCCCTACCCCCCTGCCTCCTTCATCCCTCTGGGCGGAATCAAAAGCGCACTTGAAACCGCAGCCGGGCTGAATGCAACGCGAATGCAACCGCAGTACCATTAACCATCGAAGTCTTAACCACCGTGGTCATGAAATGCTCGGAATGTGTGTATGTGTGTGTGTGTGTTTTTTTTTCGGTTGTTCTCACAAAAAAAACCATTCTACATCATGCCCTGCTCAACCATGGACACGCTCGTTTGACAGATGGATGGATATGAAAGAATTCAATAACGAGTCGGAAATTCGATACCGTTCGTAAGATGACGGCAAAAGAGCGGGAGCGGAAGCACAGACGGGTAAATCGGGGAGGTAAATCTTTGTAAACTTCATGGTTCCATTCCTTGGCGGTCGTTTGAAGCTCTCGTTCGGCTTCGATAACGAGAAATCCTCCGTATCCTGTCTTTGATTTTCAAAGGAATTGATTAGATATATAGCGGCAAGAACTCACCCACTCGTTCTTTGCCGTCTCGTTGCCTTGCCATTGCCAGACGTACGGCCGTCTCCTTCCTGCCCCACTTCTTCCTCGTTCATGCACAAACTTCATCGTGACGTAGTTATAAATTATGGCATTAATTTCTCGAATAGCGCTGAGCTCGAGAATTAAATCATTCGCATCACTTGCCACTTGCTGGCAACGATGCTGGCGCCCACTGGCTGGCAAAGAATGCGAATAAAAAGTGAACTGGAACGGAGCTGGTTGGAGGGACTTAAATAAATATCACATTTAAAAAACACCCCCCAGCTACATGCTAAACATGAGAAACGTGCACGGTCGCCCCCGGTACAGCCAAGACAGCCACCCCACAAAGAATGATGTTTGATTAGATTTTGACTTCCACCCGAACCCGAAAGAAAATGTTCTTTCCGCAAGGAAACGCTTCATGACTTTGCAAAACCGTGACCGATTACGATTATCTCGGCCGGCCAGTCGTGTCCTGTTTGAATGGAAAAACGAATACATTCTCCCCATCGGATCGGTGCTCAATGTTGCGATTCGGCAAAAGGGAAAACGGCGATGGCATTAAACGCTTGTTAAAGCTGGCGGTGCTCAATTTTTCACGCACCGTGCATTGGTTTGTGGGCCGGCAGGATTTAATGCAACATAAAGTACCGTTCCGACCGTTGCCATCTCTCAGACACTTTGCGCAACTCCACCGAACGCCAGACATCGTTCCCTTTAAGAATGCTACGATTAGAAGGACCGCATGATTCATGGTTCTGTTTTTCCTACACTTTCTCCAATCCCACTCCGACGGAACCGTTGCACGAAACGAGCTGACAAACGGATACCTTCGCCGTCTTCTTTCCATGGGCAATGTTTCATCTTTCAACCGTTTCCTTTTGCACGGGGTGGGGAAGGGCTGAGACTTCCTTCTTCCGAGAGAGAGAGAGAGAGAGAGAGAGAGAGCGTACACCCTGAAGGCGATTGTTTATTTATTTTTATTTCATTCGATTAGGCTTTCAACAACACTGCCCCCGGATAGCGCCAGCCAAATGATGATGTATGAACAGATTATGGATCCGTATGATAGATGGAGCGCTCGGTGGAAGGTGGAGCGTCGGTCGGTAGGATAGGGCCGGTCGTTCGATGACGATGGCATGATTGCTTACGAATGAAGCCGACGAACAATCAGGACAGGGCTGGATGAGTGCGAGATGAAATGTTATAAATTTTGAGCGATGTCTGGATGAAGGAACGTTCCTGGAACTGTTGATCCGGAAGGCAACAATGCTTCCACGACAAGCGATTCCTTGCCTTAGTCCTTTTACATCACCCGATCGCTCAAACCATTCGCCTCGAAGACGTCAACAGCTCGGACAATCTTAAACGATGACGATTATTGACGACGCTGGACGGTGACACGACACACAGTCGATGTCGTGTTGGCAGGCCCGGGTGCCGTGTTTTGCCGCCTGCAACACAAATTCTGAATGATTGGAACCGTTTGTCTATTCACTCAATTAAATTGATAATGAACCAGAGTGGAGGTTGTGCAAGGAATTGAAATTTACATTTTAATTGAGCGATCATCAATTGGTGCTGTTACTGCCGATGAAGGAACGCTGTTGGGAATGAGGCCTCGTTTATATTTATATGAGTCACATTCATCTCGGACGTCATGTCCTTTTGTATCATTCTGTTTCGTCGGGCCGTTACAAGCGATGTCCTTTCGAGACATGTGATTCGGAGCAGAACTCAAGATGTAGCATCAGTAAATAGTTAATTGTACCTGGTCCTTTTCAACGTTGCCGGCAATTGTATCAACTCCAATAAAGGCACCCAAACGATACGAAGATGTCACCGTGCGGAAGACATCGTCGTGCCCGCACTGTCCCACAACACAAACATGGGAATCAATTCTCCAACCAATTTATCCTTCGAGCACCAAAACCAGGGTCAGAATTAATTTCTTTCAGTTTAATTGCACACTTTCCAGCATTCCAGCCACAAGAATGGAGCACGCTGCTGGCGGTTCTAACGGTTGTAAAACATCGCCCATCGCTCATGCGTTCCCGGGAGGGTAGCCCATAAATTGGCCTTCTCGCCAGACCAGCTTTTTCTTCGGCCCACCCAGCCAATTGACTTCGGACCGACCGAATACCGGAATCCACCACCCCTTTTTGGGGAGGCTGTAGAATTTTCGGGCACATTATTTGCGGATCGAAGACAAACAGTCGTCCCTTGGTACCGTGCAGGCAAATTGAAATCCCCGCGACTGCGAGCCTGGCGTGGCGGATGTGCCGTGTGTCTGTTTAAATATCATGCTCAATGTCAACAGACATTACGAGCGGCTCGGAGCGGTGGTATGGTTTTTGCGGCAAAATCTCATCAAAAAACTTTTGCTACCCAGTGCCATCCGGACCCAAGCCAGGGTCCCGAAGGTTGACACGTGGCGGATGTACGCTGAAATATGAAGCGACGACGTCAGTCCAGGTGGGAGCAGCCAGTTTTAAATGCTGTGCGACAGTTCATGCGAACCAACCGTTAAACCCCCGGTTCCGCAACGAGCTAATGGTGCAATAAAGAAAACCAACTGAAGGAAGCCCCCCGAGCGTTGAAACCGTCGCGCGCCGGTGTGCCATTTAATCAACGTTACGTCACGACAACGACTGATATGGGAAAAGGGCTTTTGTTTCGCGGGACCAATTTTGCTTCCTATTGTTTTTGTTTTTTTTTTTTGGGGGGAAGTATGATGGAAAACTCGGGCATAGGTTCCGATGTGTGGTGACGCCTGTTGCGCTAAGGAAACGGATGTGTGCGTACTTACCTAATTGAGTTTAAATGTCAGCCGTGTCTCGGTTTCCTGGTACAGCTGGGCGCGATCTGTGGGAAGGCATAGATAAGGAAAAAGTTAATTAATTCACAATTCACAAGCTATTGCGCGTGTCATTTTTATGTTTTATTAAAGAAAGCCGGAAAGAATGATGTTTTGACACCAGAAAAGATGTTGCTTAAATAAATTTTAGCAACCGTTTATGACGTCATTGTCTTCTTATTAAATTCATTCAATGGTATAGCCTCAATTTTGTTGAAGGATTCGATTGTATCGCTCTAGGGCTTGAAAATTTCAATTTAACACATATTGTAGGATAAGGATTCAACAAATCTTGTCGGTCTGTGATACCAACGAATTTCCACTCCGAGTTGCAGCTACAGCTGAGACTTCATCTCGGTGTATCAGATCGGATTAGGAATGAAGAGATTATGACGTTGTGTTGGCATAAATCATCCTATAGACAGACTGGAAAGCCGGTCGGCATAGATTAGCCATTTACCGGTCAATTATACCATCCAAAACTACTCATACTTGTTAGCATAATTTCTGGTACCTATTGGAGCAGCCAGTTAGTTGGGAAACTTTAAATCTATAAAACACGCACACTGGTAATTTGACATTTCACAACGAACCACTGCTACCTGCCCGTACAATATCAAAATCGACATTGATACACACCATTCGACTGACAGAATTAGGATAATGCATGAAAATTAGCTTCATCGATCGCTTCCAACCCGTGCTCCGGTCGGGTTGGGTGCCCGGCCCATTATCCGAGCGCCGCATAACATACATTTAAGCATCGCATAATCGATAGATTACATATCAAAAGCCACACTAATTACCAAGCCATCGCATGGTGCCGCGGTGGTGGTGGTTTAATTATTCAGTAGTTCGGCCCGCCCAACGACACTACAACTACACGCACGCGCGGCCGCCCATCCATCCAGCCGAAACAATCATTAAATGTCTCCTGCAGGCGTAAATGGGGGAATCGAATGTGAATTGGCATCGATTTGTATCAAGTAGCGCTCGATTCGTTCGGTGCCGTTTGCTGCTATAATTATGCTGCTCACTGTTTACATTCGCCCGCGGCACCGGGTTCGCTGTAAAATCTAATATTCGCCCCATATAGCCCCGGATCGGGTAAGGAAGGGTAACCACATTAGATACAGGTAATCGGTGGCCGCTCCAGGAACCGGGTGATCGAATCCTATCGTATCGCTCTGCTCCTATTGCACCCATACATCACACGTATATCAATGTGACGTTTTACATTCAACCGGGCTCCCTTTGCGATTGCAAAACAGGGCTTCTCTCTCCGGTTCCATTCATCATCCACCGGAGCTCGGAAGGGTGAGAACAACCTTACTCCTTACACCGAGCGATGCCACTGACAGCTTGCAGGCTTGCGAGTTCAAAGGCAACGGATTTTAATCCGATCTGACAGCTTCAAGTGGTGTACCGCTCAGAGGCATCATTTTCCCTTTCGATCAGCAGTAGCAATGTGGCCGTTGCCAAAGGGTGCCTCCGGGGTCGCATTACGTCGATGTCACAACAGCCGAGGAGTGTGTTTTCAATGCTTTCAACAAAATTCCCTGCCTTGTGTTCGCCCTGTTCACACTCCCCATTAGCAGCGGTGACATATGCATGCATTAGCAGTGTTGCCTACGGTAGCGCTTGGGGCATCTCGGTTGTTCTTTTACACTTACACCACGTTCTCGACGCGGGCTCTTATTTTGTTTTTTGTTCAGTTCCTTCGAAGATTAAGCTTGTTTTGGGTGCAATTGGAATCTTATTAAATATTTCATGTCATCCGTGTTTTATCCCTGTAAATAAGGGACTCTGGCACGCCTGCAAGGGATAACAAGAGGGAACACTTTATCGGTCTTGCAAAATGAGCACAAAAAAAACGGTTTTCCATTTTTGGAGTCGTTCCTGGAAATTCACTTAGCACTCAGTGATTGCTGTGAAAATAGAACAAGGCATCAAGATGAAGCCGTCTGTTGCAGGACAGCACGAAAATGGACTGTGCCTTCATCGAAGGAATCTCACTACAAGTGATGTTGCTTTTTTTCCTCCACTTGGTAGCAATCCCTCAGTGTACGCGGATAGATGATAAGGTAAAAGAAGAATAAAAAGAAAAAAACGCTGATGCTGACCCATCCGACACGATAAGTAATTTTTAATTAACGTTCCAAAACGCTTGCTCGCTGCCAATCGGTTGAAAGTGAAACGTGCGGAACGGAACCAGGCAACGGCTGGCTGCGAGGACAAAACGGTTGATATGCACAGGTACTGCTAATTACGTCCGACATTTAAGTAGAGCAAAAATTCCACTGAATTCAGTAGATCCAGTGGCCTGCTTGAAGTTGGATGATTGCTGCAGGAGATTGCTTCACCAGCAGGTGGAGATGCTGAGCGAAGATTCCATAACAGTCCATTCTGCTCGCGCACGGTGTCGTCAGATGGTTTTGATGAAGCGCCAGTGGAACGGAATGAGATAACGATTAACAAACAGCCGAGAAGTTGGGAGGCCTCCCTACTCCCCCATCCCATTTAGCCACGATTAGGCGTTCTACCATCGGGCGAAAGGCGAAACTGATGTGCTGTACATTAACAGAGCAGAAAGATAGAAAAAGAAAACGCAGCATGGTTCTACTAAATCGTACATTTGGATTTAAACTTCAAGGTCGTTTTTCGAAGAAAATGAATCTCGCCCTGAACCATCTTGATCAATCTTTAAGGGTTCTGTTCTGATTCCCACCAGACCCGATGCCGGCGTTGGTTCATTAGGTGAAGCAAAATCTCATTCCGAAAATCAAACTAAGGGTCGGCTGGGTTAGCTGCTTTTGCCCCACGTTAATGCGATCGGAGACCACTGCCCACTCGAGACATTTCCCCCGAGGTAGGCTCTAAATCTAATTGACACCAAACTCACCCTTGAAGATGAGGTGGAAAATTCTGAAACAAACAAAACGTACTACGTGTGATGCTCGGCACGTAGGTTTGTTGCATATTTCACAGCGGCAAGAGTTTCTGTCCCAAGGTCCGACGGCTGGCCCGGTCAGCTGGCCGGATGTAGGCTGTGCTTCGTGTGAACGCTACCGCCGGTTGCGTTTAATGTTTAATGCCACTAACAGATGGCGTTCCGGTGCTACTGGTCCGGTTTTTTAATTCCAGCTGACTCAATAAAGGAGAAATATGAGATCGAATGTTTTCTTTTTCTCACGTGGCTTTAGTTTTTATTTCACCCTATCTTTGGAGCCCTTGGAAATTGGTTGACAACTTTAACTGGAGTACAACGGCCGAGCTCCACGCTGCGCTGGGAACTATTTTTCTACGTCCCAAACACTAACGCACCGGACACTATTTCCGGTGTAGAAAATTGAACGGCTTTAAGGAATTAAGAGACCGGCTAAGCGAACCCCTTTTTCATCTCAGGTGACTGTGCCGTACTTTAAGACACCGTGCACAACAAGATGGACGAAAGCTGGGTAAGGTAAGAAACATAAAACACCGAGCCTACCGGGTGCAAGATTATCGATTCTCGTTAGACCATATGGTGGACGCTTCTTAACGGTTCAATTAACGTTTAACGTTTCTCCGGGCGCCCGAAATTGTGTTACAGGAGTGTAAAGCCGAACCGAGCTTTCCCTTGATCTTCCGGCAGACCCGGCTGATTGGTCCGAGTGGTTGAGGTAAATCGAAAATGAAAAGCACTTTGTTTACACGACGTACGGCTTTTACACCGCGGTAAGGGGAAGGAAACTGGGCAGAAGCGAGAAGGAGAGAGAGAGCGTGGATGAACATAGGAAGCCACCTTCAGGTGACGGATAAATCCCTACACGGTGCACGAAATTCCGAGCTGGAATTGAACTGTGGTGAACTATTCCGCCCCGTCCGCCTGGCCTGGTGAGGCGATAGATCGTTTCAGCCCGTAGCTACAATCTAATTTATCGGATTAGTCGCAACCAAAGGGGCCGGGTCGAATCGATCTGCTGGGCCGGAAAAACGAACCGAATGATCCGGACGCGGCTACGAACGCGTCGTAGCGGTGGAGTTTTGGGCGCAGGGCGAGTGCAAGCGAACGGCTTTGGATCAAGCGATTTCCTATGGTTTCTCAGAGCGGATTCGATACGATTCGACAGTGGGAATAGATCGATTTTCGGAGGGAAAAAGACTCTACCACGATAGCTAACTGGTTGGTACGACTCGAAATGAAGACGACGAGATTGGACACGAGCAGACCGTTAGGAGCAGTGTAAGCTGGTGAGCAAGGTGCCGGAACAAGTGATGCGAGTTAAATTTGATATTGAGCTGATTTTTAATGAGCATTTAATCATTTATCCGAATTATGCATTTACTATTTATATCTGAGGTTTCAATTTCGTTGCCAAGGTGTATTACAGATTAAAGGTGCCTAAAAGTATGCAATCTATCGCTTTTTACAATGTGTAGTGGAGCAGATTGAGATCATCGTGCGATTTGGATCATCTTATCTTGCGGTTAGTCGTTGAATTTGTGTTTGAGTTTGCAGACAACGACCGATGTTGATTCAATGTCCCGACCTAGACGCTAATTAGTATCCTGGCGTAATTCATCAACCTCTGTTAGCGCTGCAATAATCTGCCGATAAAATGATTAAATCAGTTTGGAATTACACCCCGACAAGTCCAAACGAGATCCACCTGTCGGCTAAACGATACTATCTTATCGCACTGTTTGCATCTTGATTTTCACCTCTCGATTCGTGCTCGGCAGCTATTTAAAATCATCACGTACTCGGTTGCCCACCGACGGATTCGGTGCAGTGGAGTGGAAAGAACACTGGGGATGATTTACATTGGCTCTAGCTACAAACAACTGTCAATTGGTTTCAAAAACGTGGGCGCGAGAGAGATAGAGAGAGAGAGAGAGAGAGAAGAGAACCATAAACACAACAAAAAACACACTCACAGAACAACGAGCTAAGCTAAACCAAACGTCAAAGCTCGTCCAGGGCGGGCAGAAGCTGCTCGAGCACAATTGGATAATGCCACAAGCTGTCATCATTAGCGTCACGACGTCGTGCTGCACCGTACACTGCCACTACACGGTGCCGCTCCTGCTTATTCGCCAATTCGGTATCCTCATAATGGTGGTGGCGCTTCATTAGAATGAAACCTCACGCGCAAATGTCAAACACGATGACACGCGGCGACCTCCCCTCGGTGTCAGGGATGCGTACCAAAAAGGGGAAGGGGGGATAGTTGGGAGGGATGACTGGATGCCAGGGTGGGTACGACACAGCGGGAAAGCAAATCGTTGGAGACACGATGTTGAATGCATGTTTCACGCGCCTCTCAATCATCCGTTGCCTACGTCGCGCTGATCGTTTCCAGGGGCGTTGAACCTTACGCAAACTGTACTCTGAGTACGTTGGTACAGTAGGTTGCAAAACAAGACACTTCAGCCGGGCAAGAATTCATAATGGTTTGAAATTGTGTGCCAAAGAGAGCCAAACTTCGTTTTCGCTTTGATGTACCTCGTTACGCCTGAAGGTATGCAATCTCAATTTTTGAATTTATACTTCACAGTCTTTAACCGTAAAAAAATAAAAATAAAAACCTTCTTTATAATTATGAGACCTATAAAAGAACAATTTCAACAGATGAGCTACTCTTTGGTCTTGAGAGTATGTAACCAATAAATACGAGCAGCTTTCCGCGCACAATTTTTCCTGCCGTTGTCGGTTTTTCCATGCACGCACTGTATACAACCTTTTAACTGTGTCGCGCGAGAGATTTGATAATGTCGGTGCTATTTGTCCTTTAAGTGCTCATCGGTGGCCAACCGTGGGTGAGTGCCTCGGCTCCCGCTCTCACACCCTATCCCCCGTACGCCTTCCTCGCCACCCCATAATTAAAAACGGTCACGTACGCATTGAGCCACGTTGATCTCGGATCGTTCGGATGGAAGCGTTTACGCAGCGACGTGGGATGCATTTGGCATTTCGCAAAACACCACTCGACGGCAATTGCTTTCGGGGTTTTTGTGTTTGATAGTTCTGTACTTGGTACCATTCGCGGCTGTTAATGATCCGCTTTTTGTTTGTTGTCACTCAATAACGTGGCACAACTTTTCAGCAAGCAGTGTTCGCGTTGTCGAACGAACTGCAATTAAATGTAGCGACCTTGCATACTGTGCGCAGTCTGGGTGTTGATTTCTGATTGAAAAACGCTACATCAAACTACACAGCACAGTAGTCGCAGGTGGAAAAACGAAATGATAAGACTCCAGTCCACGGCAACCACCACTTTGATGAGGTGGGAGCGGACCCACGGTGCCCGTTTGGTACGTGTTGATTACCACCCGGCACAATCGGACCCAGTCGGGCTTTCCACTCCCGAAAGCCCACCATAATGGCGCTAATGAGTTCTGGCAGCAAACATGACACACTACCGGACCGGGCGCGCGTGTGTGTGCATGTTGCACGCGATTGCACGTCCCTGTAGCCTCAAGGAGACCACGGCACGATCCAACGAAAAGATGCATAAATTAACAAGGTTCCACGGAATCCGGCCAGGACCGTTTTTTCCGCCTGTCGGTTTGTGACATTTGTTTGGTGTTTCATTGGATGAGTAAGAACCAACAACAGCAACAAAAAAAAAAACCCAACGACACGAAAGTTGCTGGAAAATTGTTGGGCACGTTCCATTGACAGAAGGTAGAATTTACATTCCGATCTGCATATGACGCGCGTCGGACGCGTTTGCCTCCCCAATTTTGTACATCTCCGATCCGTCGATTAATGGGTACTCTTACAAAAACGACGGGCTTTGACGTATGATGCACGGCAGATAACGGCCGCCGAGCGTGTAGCGCAGTGGCAACCCGAAAGTTCATAGTGCCATACACGTCCGCCATCATTGCGTTTGGTCCGTGTGGTACCATGATAACCGGTAAGTTCATAACCTGTCGCCACATTTTACCGGTGCTGTCAAAATTGTTGACTCGCGTGCGTGGTTTTTTTTCGCGGGACAGACTCGCGTCATGAACCTTGGAGATGAAATTATGGTGATAAAACGTACGAATAGACGCTTTTCCTGGAACGTGTATGGGACACGAAAGGATCGACGCACATCTCCCCCCGAGGGGCACCATTGTTTTTCTCCCATCTGCTTATCAAAACGTCTTGTCATGATTTTACCAACATTTGCGTCGCACACACACGTAGTCCATGTTCGTTAGGCTACCCAGGCCCGACCACGGTTGTTTGCGTTCCATTATTTATAATTATTAATAGTTAACCGGGTTTAATTGTTTACCGAACCGTTCGAACGTAACGGTCGTGTAAAATCATCAACAAACTGGCAGTAAAATAACACATTGGGGACGAGCGAGGTACGACCCTGTGTACTGTGCCCTTGCGTTTTTGTGCATCCTTTCGCCCGGGTAGGGGCGTTCGGGACGATTGCACAAAATGAGGCGTGGAGCTGTTGAACGCAAACAGCCGGTGAGTGGGCTCGTTTCTGTGGGTTCGCCCTCTGAAACCCTCGCTTATTGGGTTCGGAGTGCAGTGGGTTGTAAGCGGTGGTGGGTGCAGTCGGGATTTACATCAGGGTGGAAGAGGCAATGGGCTTTTAACATTAAATTAAATCGAACTACCCAGTAATCGAACGCTGCCCATAATCAGCTCCAATCTCCAATAGTTGAACGGTTGGTAGAAAAAAAAAACACTAAACTGAATTTTATGTGTGCAATTACAGCACTGTAGTTTTATGCTCCCGGTTTATGCCTTCCGGTGTTCTGCACTCCAAACATGTTAATGTTCATCCCGAAACCTGCCTGGCCTCGCGTTAACGAACCGGCGATCCTTCCTGTCAGCGGGAATGACTCTCGTACAAATTTTGAAATGACCCATCCTGAAAGAAAAAACACACACGCAGCCGGAGGGAGACATTTTCGACATCGTGATGTTTTGATTTCCTTCAACCCTGCTCGCCCGAAATCCGGCAGGAAAAAGTAAACCCATTTCAGCCTCAGCCCCATAAACAGCATCTCGTTGCAGGCGGTGCAGCATAACCGTTGTTTTTACTGCCCAACAACTGCACCCGGTAAACATTTGTAATTGAAACAATTGAACCACGACATGGCTGGCCGCGTGTGTTCGGTTTTCCGCCTGCCTAGCTCCCATGCCGGAATGAAAACAATACCCAGAAGCCCTCTAAAAGCGGACACACCGAATAACAAAACCCGGCCACAGGCAACCAGTGAATCGAAAAACAGAAGAAAAAAAAAACACACACACACACGAGCGCTTGATCGAGCGAAACCGAAGCCACGGTGCCACAATGATTTGACCAATGAGTACCAAGCATAACAGAAGCAAGTCAACAATAAACACAAAGCGCACCCATTTTCCGAAACGCATCGGCCGGCCAACGACACGTAAAATATTGTGCCCGATAAATCGGTAGATTTATTGTTCGCTTCCGGGTTGTAAATGTATTTTTTTTGTGTGTATGTGGTACTGGTGTTCCTTTTCACTCCAAACACACACCCACGTCCTCTTGATCGGCTGTTTTTAATAAAGGGGTGTCGGGATTGAATGTAACGAAGGTTCGTTTTTTGTTTTTACGACTCGTTCGCATGTCACCAGGAGCTACCGTTTTTCGGATGTGGCGCCCAGTACGGTCAGTTTAACGGTCGGTAATGTTTCTAGTGGGCCGATGGTTTATGAAATGTGGGGAATTAGAAACCCGGTGTTTAATGTTGCAGGAACGGTGTTTAATTCAACATAACAATGGAGTGAACTTTAAAGAAGTTTGAAGAAAAGATCGAGACATATTTATACCATTAATGTAAAAATCGGATTAGGTGGCCAGCAGCTAGAGGCGACAACGGCATCGTGCTTCATACGGCAGGACCGGGGTTCAAATCCCATCCGGACTGTGCTGCCATAGTGAGGACTGACTATTTAAGTACGTGGTATCATAAAGTCTAATAAGCCATAAATTGCAGGCATGAATTAAGAGATAGTTAAACCAAGAGGAAGGAGACATATTACGTAAAATTGTATTTTTTAATCGTTAGACAACAAATTAGAATGTAATGTTAAAGATCAAAATCCAATCAAGATCGATAAGAAAATCGTTAATTCCATTTGACGCATGTAAGTTAATTAATAAATTTAACGTCTTTAATGTAAAAAAATTGCCTTATTTATCCTTGAATTAAGGTTATTATGATTGAACATAAGCAGTTTAATTTAGCCCTAGTCAATCGCTATTTGTTAGTCTGAAAGAGTTATGCTTATTTTTAAGATAAAGTTAATTTTCAACTATCAATGTTTGTAATATTGGATTTAAATAATAACCCCATCTACGATAAATCAACTTAAATGTTAAAAATAATTGTTTTGATATCAAAGTGCTATTGCATCGAACAATTCTATTCTAAAAATAACATTTGTTGCACTCGTCCAAAAGACTTCCAAACAAAGTCTTTGGTGCTGCACAAAATCCACTCCTACCAGTACTCTAAAACCCCGGGTGACATCAAACCACGTGTTGAAAATCCTTTTTTCCCACCAAACGACCGAACGGTGACGAGCGCAGCACCGGTTCGACGTCAACGTTAGAGATTTGTTTATTTTTCGTTCGTTTGACATCAACTACCCGGCGCTTATACCCACACACATCTCACCCAAACGCGCGCACACCTGTCAAAGCAATAGTCGAGTGGTACTGTCACCGTGAAGTCGTCGAAAAACCTGGTGCAGAACCAGCAGGTACAACAGGAACAAAAGAGAAAACGGGGAGCTAGTGGTCCGGCGAGCGCGCAAATCACTACTAACCAAAGCACCATTTTATTGATCACCCATTGATGCATTTACGGTAGACTTTGGCACCTCATTTGATGGGGAGGGTTTTACTGTTTATGCTGCCCCGGGGTAGGAAGGATGAGAAGGACATTCGCACATTTTGTCAGTACGCCATAGAGGGATTTTCCATTTCGAATGCGTTATTCACGTGTGTTTTGTGTGAATTTGTGGATAAATTTATTTGTGTTTGTCCGTCCAAACTGTTGGCCACCAGGGCACACTCCCGTTGCCCACATCTTCCTCACCTGGCTGCTCCACCGGTGCTTGTTTGTTTGCGTCTTTCAGCGTTCTCCGCTCTCCAATGAACCAGCACGCAACCAAAATGTGCTGGCCAGAACGGAAAATGTTGCCTTTTTTAATCTACCCCTCCCCCCCCCCCCCCCATTCCACGCATCACGATCCCTCACCATGCGCACCCCACTGACAGCACACATTGAAACGCACAAACACACGCAAGACGAGACGCCACACGAATGCGTGCGTGAGTCCGTGCGTGTTTATTATTATTATTTTCACTATTTATGTTACTGGAAAAACATAGCCATTTATAAACGCGCTTTCCAGCGTTCAAGCGTGTGTATGTGTGCGAGAACTTCCCTTTGGCTCACACCGAGCTTCAACCCCAACCGAAAACCCTTCGCTTCGCTGTGCTTAGGAATGTTTCGAGATTCATTTTTCTAAATAAAACGAGCTCATATACTCGGTCGAAATTGCTGACGGGTAGACGTATGATCGTTTAAAATACTCGAAAAAAAAAACCCAGTCCGCCCCATCAAATGCGATTCACAAAACCACACACTCGGAATCGGAAGGAATAGGAACGCCTTCGTGGAAGCTATAGGACACCTTCACGTCTGCCAGGTGGATGAAATCGAAATTGTGCGTGAAAATGTGATCTTATGTTGATGCGATTTCATTTATGCCTTCCTGGGTGCGTTTCAGCTCTCGTGTGTGGGATTTTATTTTGCCTCCCCCCCCCCTCTTCCTTCCGCCCTCCTCCTCTACCTACCCTACTACAACCAACGAGCGACCACAATCGACCTCGGAGGGGGAAAATAATTAAATGATGAAGCCGATGATATGCGTGCATATTAGCAGTAGGTTGAATTTATTTTAATTAAATAAATGAGCGTTTTAATTTGGGCACGATCGTAACGCTTTCGGTTTCATCGTTTGCTTCCCCGTTCAAAGTCGCCCAGGAAAAGTTTTTATTTTCAAATAATATTTCTTCCCCATTTCATAGCACTCACTCCAGGCGTAGTTTATTATTCACTACATCATAATAATAGGATCATAAAAAAGGCAGGCCACACAGAATTCCACGTCTTCTTCGTGACGTACCGCAACCACACGTGCTTCGCATAAAGTCTCGCGGGAAATTTGGAAAAGTGCGTTCTGGTTATAGAAACAATTATCGACCGGCGTGGAGGCATCGCAGGGTTTGTTTTTTTTTTTTTTTTTTGGAGGGGAAGGTCTCCTCAGTCTATTCCCATGCCGAATCAGCATGAGTATTATTGATATGCATGCGAAAGATGAGGCATCCTCGGCATCACTTATTATGGCATATTTATTGCTCTTTAGCTTTCACTGCCAGCTCTCCATCTAAATCATCGTGTGCCAGCGAGCGATCTCCGGCAAAAGCAAACGCTTGGCACGCACACACGTGCGCACACTATTTTTGGAATCATTTTTCCTTGAAATGACGGGAATGCAAACATTCCCGTTCAAAGGAAAAACAAAACAAGCCGTACACGCAGCGGGCAGTGCAGAAAATAGCAGCCAACCCCCTCGTGGCAGCAGATACTTATCGAGGTTTTGTGAGCCTGCTGCAGCTGCTTCCCACTCGCCGAACGAGGCCGCGTGTGCAGTCTGATTGTGCATGTAATGCACCAGGCGATAATTACCTCCATCTTTGGCGCACAATCGACTAAATTATTCATTATTACTGCATCATCTGCATCTTGCCGTCTCTGTGTGCACCACGGAAGGCCCGTTGCAGAGTTTGCTGCACGACGGAAAATCCCTGAACAGCGAAGCACGAAGTGACCGTACGGGAAATTTAAAGCAAACCCCCCCCCCCTCCCCCCCGAATGGAACATAATTCTATTGCAATGACCTCCTGTGGTGTAAATGGGGTGAAAAACAGGGGGCATGAACAACGAAAAGAAAACTCCACCATACTCGAAGCTCCAGTTCGCTCTCTTTCTCTGTTCAACTCCCGTTTCCATCGAGCTGCATTCCCGCTTCCTACACTAAATGGTCGGATTTATGGTAAGAGTTCTTGATCAGTAGACTTGGTGCTTGGAAAGTGCAGTTTGCAGTGTGCCTGCAAAATGGCGTTCCCCGTGAGATATGTGGCGATTGGCGACGCAACCCCCGGGTTCGTGACGCGTGTGTGTCGCCCGATGCTCGCGATGGAAGCTGGAGCGAAAGCGAAGGAGAGAAAAGTTTTATGTGGAATTTATGGATCGCGATTACTTTAATGAACGGGTGGTGCATAAAAACCCGCTGGTGGGCGCGAGGGTTCATTTAGAACAATTAAAAATGGTCAACTTGGTCGCCTGCGGTTTGTTTGCTCGGGACGGGACGAATTTGGCTGTGGGGTTTATTATTGAATGCGATTGATAATTGTACGATTGTGTCGCAGTTTGTGAACCAAACTCACTGGGAGATAGCTTTTCAAACTTTGCTTGCTCGAGGGTTCATAATCCATCGAACAGTTGAAACGTGCCAGTGAAGCAAATTGAAAATCGGTTGTCGACTTAAAGCTATAAGCGCCTAAAATTATGCAATTGTTGGTTTTAAATTTATTTCAACGATGATAATACTTTTATCGCAGGACTATTCAGCAACTGGGCAACAGAAGAAGAATATTCTAAAATATTCTTAAAGAGATAGAATGCAAATAACTAAATTCTTATCTTCGAGTAAACAGCTCTTTAGAGGTAATAATGCTGCATCGCCTCGATGAAACTATTTCTCTATTAAATGCGCATTACATTCCAACGTAATTCATGCAATGCTGGTTTGCCGGTGCATCTGATGCAAAATAACTCGACAAAACTTTCAACTACGTCCAGGACGTCTGCATCACACACAAACTCTCTTCCTATCCAATTAGTTCGTTTGTGTGGCTTAAGCTTAAGCACACCTTACGTAAAGTAATCCATCGGAGCTCTTTAAACGCTCCTTTACCCGTTGGCACGGTTTAGCTTAAAGCACGTCATCATCCCTACGCTCAGGACCGAAAAGCAAGAAACAAAGTGTCATCCCAGCCGGGGCCTCGGTCAACCGGGTACGGCCAACACTTTAAATATCATTCCATCGTTCACCGTACATCGTTTGATCGGGATGTGTGGGAACGAAATTCGGTTCCTTCCAAGAAAATCTCGACCTCAACCCCCGGTGGGTGTTATGTCAAATCGGTTTATTTTACCTCCTGCGACACTGGAAACCACAAGCTCTCCGCGGTGCTATCCTTAGTATTGGGTATCCTTCGATTCGATTCGAGACTAGAGGTTAGAGTTCTTCCCAGCCAACTCGTTCACTTGTTTCACACACTTTTCTACAGAGTGGGCGCACATACACAGACACACACTTTCCTTTTTTTTGGGGCAGCGTTAACTAGCTTTGTTCGGAGACGGACACATACACAACAGCACAGCGCAAACACTCACATAATCATCGCACCAGCAAAGTAAAACATCTTTACCACCGATAAAACCGAATGCCCGAAAGGCGGAAAAGCTTGGCGGTGATTTATTCGCCTTCACAATTGCCTTTATGGACACCAATATCCTGCACACACACGAGACGGGTTAGCATTCCTTGTTGATGTTGTTTCTTTTATCCTTTATCCTACCTTATAGTTGCCACGCGATCGATAACGACTAGCAGCAGAGGAAGCGGAATATCATTTACGCCTCAACAAGCACGCACGTGTGCGGGTGCTAGCTTCAGGGAAATTATTCCTTTACTTTTGTAAAACCCGAATTTCGCATCAAATTGTTTCGAGCTGCACTTGACAAGCACGGTATCACATTTTCCACAAAAACCACAAGAAAAAAGGTAACCAAAAGGTACAAAAATCTTCCGTCACGTTGGTTCCTTATATCACGGGAGCGCCGTTTTCCTATGCAACCGGGGGGAAAATTTGCCGCGGAAAAACGCTCGTCGCTACGCCACGCTAAACGCACGGAAAACAACACACCGGGAATGTGGCAAAAGGTTCGATCGCTCCACACGCACAGCTTCTTCGGGACTAAACGCTGTTTGGCGCGCTCCAGGACGTGCGGTACATTGTTCGGCGTAGGCTCCGGCGAATGCTCTCCCGCTCACGGGCTGTTTCTCTTTCTCGCTTACACTGCCTCATTCATGCCCGTCTATCGCTCAGTCTCACACACAAGGCTCTCTGCGCATTGCAGTTGAAGCGATCAATCGAAGTAGCGGCGTCCCATTCTCTCCACTGTGTTAGGGCCGCAACATACTTTTCGCTAGCTCTCTCGCTCTCACTCACTGGCATATGCTTTCTTAGAAACCGTGATGCTATTCAAGCAGCATTTTCTCTTGAAACATAGTTTACATTCTCTCGCTCTCTCTCCCTCGGTCGTTCCTTTTTTTACTGGCGGCATTTTCTCAATGTTTGTATTGTTGCCTTCTCGATCAAGCGTGGGCTCCGAAGCGAGCGCTGCCAAACGCTTTCGCTCTTTCCCATCACCAGCATAGGAAAATGGAAAATGGTATTTTAGTCCTGTGGAAAAAAAACTATTTTCACGCATTTTACAAAGTGGAACAACGGAGCACCTTCACCTCGCAAGGTTAAGAAGGCATCGTCGGTGTCAGGTAGGGCAGGAATTAATTTCCTTCCAGTTGTGGTTTTCTTCTTTGCCGCCGGTTTCGAGTGCAACCCACCTTCCCACAGCATTAGGCTAGGGCCTGGTGTACCTGCTGCTGGTGCTGCTGCTCCAGAGGCTGCAAGGTGAACGGTGTAATGCAAAGGAATACATATAAAACGTTAAGAAGCGAGAACATTTGGATCGTGGAGCTAACCGTGAAAAGCACAGAAATGAAAGGACATTGCGTTCGTCTCGCCGACTACAGCGTGAACCGCGTCGGTGAAAGCGGCGAGATATTGCAATTTAAGCGTACGATTAAACGAACCATCATTTGCATTTTGGGTGCTCCGGGAATGCTCATCGCTGCCAAAACGGCTTCAGTTGTGATGCCATCGCTCATCAGAGGAAAATGATGCGCTAAACCTAAAAGTTTCAGGTATCTTGGCCATGGTTCACGATGGTGGCATTCATTACCTGCAGCCCGGTAGGGCTTTTTCTTTTTTGCTGTGTAGGATCACAGATCCTTCGAGGATCTGTGTGCCCTCATCATCAAGCCATTCTTGTGCTTGTTTTTTGCTTCTTCTTTCCCAAAGCACCTGTGTCGAGCAGGTAGCCCGCAGTACACCACCATTCGCCGAAGCAACCAGCAAAACCATCCATGGCAGATCTGGACGCCCTTACCTTAACCTGCACGGTCAAAGGACGCAACCGTGCAGGATTGAAAGTCGGGTTCGTGAGTTTGAAGCCCAACCTGGCAGCCACAAGGAAAGGAGTGAAATAAAACGTAAAATAAAATATCTAACACTTACTTTTGTGAAGAAATTCTGCCCCGGGTTCAGCCTTGGCTCAGGTTAACCACCCAAGAAAGCCCACCCTTTGCCAGAATGGGCCGGCTTGCGCAGTTCATTTGGAGCAGTTCACTTAGACTTCGACTGCGGTTAAACTGGCGATGCCGCTATGCGGTTATGGTGCGAGGGTGGGTCGTGTGTGTGTGTGTGCTTACTTACTTGTTTAAAGATCAAACACCCCAGTTCTAGCTTCCGAAAAAGAGGCTTTGCGACAAAGGGAAAAGTTTTCCCTAAAATAGACGAATGAATTTTTCATCCACCGAGAAGAAGTTTCCACCGGGAATGGGAAGTATAGTTTTTAAGGGTACGAAATTATTTACGAATTAAGATTGGAGGATGTTGTCTTGCCGAGCGGTCTTTGGAAGCGGTAAACGTGTGTCGTCTGGTTGTGTCTGTTAGACGCGTCCCATCTAGCGCACCACGCCAACTCTCAATTAAATCGGACACATGCATAATATATCTTTGTTTCGTATTTTATTGAATTTCGTCTTCGGCTGAAGGTTGAATTAAAATCGCCGGCGAAAGGCGACCACTCCAACGCTTTTTTGGCGCAATTGTTTCAATTTAAAATCTGCCATCTTCACCGTGCCCCGGCACAACATCGCCGTTTCCCATTTTCCTGTCACGACAAACGACAGGGACACAAGAGGAAAAAAGAGACTGAAAGACCCCTAGTACCCGTAACATTGAGTGCAATTTTACTCACTTCAACAAAACACGAACCCCCGCTTCCTGCTTACGCTTTTCGAGATCGAAATTTATTCTCGAAAAATTCAACCAAACCAACCGCAACCCTCATAGTGCTAGGGAAAATTTAATTCGATGTGCATCCTCGCGCTGGCGCTAGATCTCGGTGCTACAGCGGGGCCGGGAATTGCTGGGCAAGACTTTAAGGGATTTCGTCGTCGTCGTCGTCGTCGGTGTCGTTGAAAATCTCGCCACACCGGCATAGCGGAGCGGGAACAATGTGCGCGCTTTGTGCTCGGTGAGCAGAGAGATAAACCGAAACAAGGGACGACAAGTAAAGGGAAAACTAATAATTCCTAACAAGACCGGTCTCTGTTCGTGTTCCAGCCCCGGCCAGCGTAAGTGTGACCCGTTGCCGTTGGAAGCACTCCGCGCGCTGGCGGTGTGTACTTGGAATTGCGGTTTTATTGAGACTGGAGCCAAGTGTGGGTTACAACATCGGTTCTGGAAAACTGTCCCGCGAGGTAGAGTACATGCAGAAGTTTATGGTTTCTTTGACCTCCCGTGCCATCTCCGGGCCATTCTTTGTGTGTGTGTGTGTGAGCTTCCCCCGTCGAGCAAGACAAATTATCAATTATTGCTTTTTAGCAGTGATGGATATAAAAATTATTTAACGATTTTCCCGCTGATTTGGGCCGGAAAATCTGAAGACTGAAACCGAAAAAAGAGCCGGCAAGAGAAAGAAAACATCTTAAAGATATGAGAAAAAAAAAACGGAAAATGAATAAAAATCTTTATCACTCGAACATGCCTTCACGACACGCCGTCGTATCACGCGCTGGAAGTCGTTTAACTTACTTTTAACAATCGCTGCTCGTTGTTCGGCTCCTAATAGGGTACCCAGGAGGGTACCGTTGGTGTCATAATTCCAAACGCTCCCAAAACGGTTAGTACATGATTCAGTGGCCTGCCGCGTATGTGTGTTACCGTTCATGCTCGACGAGCTTCCTTCTAATCTTCAAATGAAGCGTAAAATTAGTCGTCCAAGCTAATTACTGTTGGCCGGCGTTTTCCGCATCGACCGAAACGCTGCGCTACGGAGCGAGAAAACATGGGAAAATTGACCATTTAGTTTGAGACAATTCTGCGGGCTTTGGCTGGGATAGTGGCCGGCCAGTTTGGGAGGCGATTAATTGAAAGCAGCTCTGATTGGAGGTTTCCGATGCCGATGCGAAGGAAGTGGCTCCGTTGCGTAATGAACGGGTGGTGGTGGTGTCGGCTGCCACATGCAGCGATGCGTACACACATTTCCAAGTGAAAGTGTGCTGGTATCGGGGTGAGCCAATGTACTGGTCAAAGACAATTTCTGGCTAAATTATAGGAATGTTAGCACGGTGGTTTTGAAATCTGCTGGAGCAGTTGCAAATTGTGGAGATGGATTCTTCAATTTCATGAGTCGAAAAGAAAGTAATGATAGAAATAAATGTCCATTTTGATGTATCTATTGCATACTTTTAGGCTTCAATACAAGAGAGTTGCTCGAGATTAGAAGATAAGTCCTTCGACTCAAAGTCTCCAGTTTTATATAAAATCAGTTTCATATTCGTACAGTTTTATCACAATTTCAAGTCAAATATTTATCCTTTCATTTAAAACCACTCATTAACCTATATCGTACTGCACTGCACTCAACCCGGGCTTAATTTTGCCCTCCCGATCCCGCTGTATGGTACCACTGTTCCTGCGCTATCGCTCAATCTCGAAGGAATCGAATGCGTCATCCGTCAGTGTGCAGCAGTGCATCCGACTGCAATTCCCAACCATTTCCACTCCCCCGCCCAACCCCTAGTCCAACCCCTGGCGCCCACGAACCCACGAACCAGATGGCGGTCACAGTTTCCAACCCCACTTTCGCGCTCCGTTCGCTTGCGGGACATATGTAAATGATTTTCCGCGTTAATTGATAATGAATTATGAGTGCATTGTGTCAGTTCTTTTATGATCCTGCGGGTTGCACTGCGCTTCGTGCTTCTTGTGTGTGCGCGCTTGCTGGGGTGAAATGGGAGGATGGTGCATTGCATTGGATAGATGACAATAATGACGGGTACGTGCGTGTGTGTGTGCCCGTGTGTGCGTTGGTGGGTTTATTATTTCGAGATGTGCTGTGGGACGCGTGTCCACAGCCATGTGTGTCCGCGGGTGGATATCATGTAACAGCATAATTTCTGCTCGGCGTTGCCACTCTCGTTCTCTCTCTCTCCGGATGGAGGAAAAATCTTGTCCCTGATTGATGCCCTTGCACGGAGCGGCAACAAGACCTCGGTGGGCTAGGTTGCGCATTCACAAGCAAGCAGCACAACAAGATACACGATGATACAGAAGTTATCACATAATGTTGCGCATGTATTCCGGCGTTAGGCCTCGGTAGAAGCTTTCAGCTCTCGACCGGATGTCACTCAAGCCTTTATCGGGCCTTTACGGGTCGTATCCCGCATTCCCTGCCCCTCGCCGCTGGTGCTGTCCGGAGTGCTCGGTGCCCGACCGGAGGGACCGCTGTCATATGCCACTCAAGCCTGGAGTCTATCGAATTTGCCTGTACCGAATTGTCCGCTGCCAATTGTTTGATTGATTTGTGGCCTCTCTTTCCCGCGCCCGGCTGGATGCTGGGAGGAAAGGGCACCGAGGGCGCCAGTGTACGTGCACCGCCACTGATCTCGAGAACAATGCGGCATCATTAATCCAGCTGTCAATGTTAATTTGATAGCCATTTTAGATCCCTGGCAAAGCGCAAGCAATCAACTTGTGACGCGCCAAGCGGGATTTAATTAAACTGGTCCGTTCGTTTCTCCTTTCCGGGTCACCCCTAACCCACTGGTGGCACTCGTTCGGCGTCTGTTTAGAAACATCTTCCAAGCTGCTCGAGGGGTACACGCTACCGAAAGGGCACAAAGTCATCCCGAATCAGGGCTCGTTTTTTGTTTTTATTGGGTTCCGTGGGCTCCGAGAAAAATCAATAAATAAAAATCAGGATTTGTCATAAAAATATGTTCTCTTAGGGGAGTTGGTGAGTGTACCGGCACCGCACTACAACAACAAAAAACCCCGGCAACCCGACCCGGAAGATGTACCCTAGAGATTTGTGTTGGTGTTTCTTTCTCGCCGACCCTCGCCAAACCTTTGCCTGTTCACATCCAACTTCCTGCGCCGTCTGGTTAGGAAGCTGTATCGAAGTGACACAAATCATTAGCTTCCCTAACTAGTGGGGCTATTTGTCAGGTTCCCTGGAGGTCACCCGACTGTACCATATTTTGACACTTCAATCTACCTGCTGCTGCTGCTGCTGTGTGTTTTGCATTCCAGCATTCCTCTTGCGCCTCTGTAGGCTAGGTGTATTATTTGCTGTGTTCCATGTTTACCCTCCCGATTGGTCGATGGCCCTCGGAGGGTTCCGCTTCGGTGCGGTGGTGAGTAGGGTGTTACACACCTGTGTTCCACCCCCGATCAGGGACAGGTGTATCGGATGCCACCGGCTACCAAAAAGAAAAGTCGACCCATTCGTTTTAGGATCGCCTTAAAGATTTATTGCTGCAGGCATGCAAAATGGAACGGCGAAAGATGAGACTCGAGCCCTGAAAGCGGACTCTGTGTGCGTGTTGAACTTTGCATATTGGAACACCGTAATTCAGGTACCACCGCTGGCTGCCCGGAATCGGTGAAAAATTTCGTCTCAAAAGGAAGACGACACAACCGCTGTTCCTTGTAACCTTTAAGGTGTGCGGGACAGGATCGTCCTGCACGGACGGTCATACGTCAAGGATTGTACGGCAACATCCTGACAAAATCCATCAACCAGAACAAAAGGGCTGCGTAAAAGGTCTCACAAATCGGGTAGAATCACACCCCTGACACACACACACAGACACACAGCAAAAAATAAAAGTCCAAGAGAAAGGATCGACACAGACCCAACAACGGAAGGATGTCATCTTTGGCTGGCGGAGCGTGAAAAGTGTTCTACCTTGTGCTCCTGGTGTGTTTTTTGTCTCTCCTTCTTGTGTTTGTCTCCACAGCCAAACACTCTGTTTAAAACAAACGAATTTATCCAGAACACATACACACACACTCGGAAACCTCCACAAGGCTGAGCATTGTACTGTTCGGAAAAGGTATATCTCAGTCTCGAGCCCCGGGTCATACCGAAGACGGCAGGGCTCGTAAAATAATGCTGGTAAATCAAACAACCTTGGACCTACGGGATCCCGTGCGGTAGATTTGTGTTTGCCTTTCGTCTCCGTCACTGGCCACCTCGGGTGTTGGATAAGATCGTTACAAAAACCCAACGCACACAGCATCAGGTCTGTCGAGCAGGAAGACGGTGGATTCGTTTATGGTGTGGTCTATAAACAATTTTAAATCACACCAACTGGTGTAACATAAACGTCAAACGCATCGTACCGATTGATGGGTGTATTAAATGTGATGCTTGGTGCCCGTAGCGTGATGCAGTGGTGACCACCGGCCGGAAGGTGCTGCAGTGATATAAAGCCCAGTAAAAGCGGCAAGCCAGTATGTACACTGGCAGGACGGTTAATAAGATTGTTTAATCGTTGTGCTATTAGCCAACGGCCGACGGTGGTACTGCGGGGATGGATTAGTCGTAAAGCTGGACCCTTGTTGATTAGTTCTAGCATTTATGAACTTCCTCCAGTAAATGGAAATAATTTACAAAAACATCCATTGATATTCTTTTCAGTAGTACGATATGCTTTTTAAACCTGTCATGACAACTGCATGAGTAGATTTTCCCTGAGAGCTACATTTTAATTCTCATTAACTTTCCACGGACCTCTGATTTGTTTCGAATTGCGTTGCCGCTTTCCCTCTTGCAATGGCGCAGTTATTTGTGCCTTCCTTAATTGTCACCGAAATTTACACTCCTCGACCGGTGCCGGGCCGGAACTTGACACCAACTTTTGTACCGCGATGCTAATTAGGGTTCGCATTATGCGTCCGGTCATCGAATCTAATCGTGGGATTAAAAGATTGGCAGCGAAGGATGAAGGTGGATGGGTTGAATAACAAAGCCAACAAAAAAATGAGAAAATAATACAGAAGTTTTGGAAAATTCATGTGAAAAAACGAACCGGTTTCGGTTAATTATTTTGAATGCTTAAAAACCAAAAAAGGAAAGGGAAATGTTTGCTGTGAGAAGGAGGTTTATAATCGGCTAACTTTTGTGGCAACAACGTCAAGGACTTGGAAGACCTCCCTCGGTGGATAATACGGCAAATGTGCTGGAAGATTATTTTCGCTGGTAAGGGATATGAAAGAATTAATGAGATAGAGATACATAATTTATAGTATACGGTATCATATTTCTTGGTGTAAAATTTGTAACCAAACTGGAACTTTGGTGTTGCTTTTTGCCAACACTGCCGTAACTGAGACTCGCTCATTGAAATTCAACACACAGAAACCCGCTCTGTCAAGCGTCATTCACCGGTTAAACTTTCATGCAAACTTCTCAACCAGATGACACCAATCCGGTCCACACCCGGAAACGCTGCAGGAATCCTTTTTTCACTTACCTTACAGCTCCACAGCTCATCATTTTTTTTCCTTCATCTCTTCTTCCTGCTTTTCACTCGTGAGGCAAAAATCCACATCCTTTCCCTTAGCTGACCCTGCCTGCCTAGCCTGCCAATGAGTATGAAAAGTCGCCCGGCCCCTAACCCCACACAGCTCTGTAAACAGACGGCACAAGTTTGTGCTTCGGGACGGTGTTATTGCCGGTTTTCGATTCCGCACACTGTGATCCAGTGGTGCGCGTTTGCGCTTCGTGACACTGGGAAAATGGTGGTCGGTGCGAAACGAACGTTCTCCGCAAACAACACCGATGACACTGATCCACTTCCGGGTCGGAAGTCATTTGATGCGAACCGTTCTCGGTTCGATTCGGCGGTACGCTCACTAACTAATTTAGCTGTTCCCGTTCGCATATCGCATCTGTCGGGTGGTTTAGGGTAGCTGGATCGACCGGTAGCGTTGGAAGTGGGACAACGAATCAAAGGTACGCGCAAACAACTTATCATGGATAATGTCATCCCGATGGGCGGGTAGCTTATGTTAGCTGATCTTGCGTGTTTTTTTTTTCTTTCTGTTTGTTTGTTTGGTTTTGTTTTGCCGTGCGTCGGTAATGTGTTTGGGAAGATGTGTCGAAGTAAAATCAAATAAATTCAACCGTCACGAGCGCAGCGCAAAATGTCAGGAACTTTCCCGATTAAGCCAGCCCCTTCCCGTGTCTGGTCAGTCGTATGAAATGTTGTGTCCCATAACGTTGCGTCGATGGAAACCGGGCACGGTAGAGAGCAAAGTTGAGCATCGGCATTATTGACACAGGAGCAAAAAATAGTTGGACATTTCATGGAACTTATGTGCAGGGGCTTTGGACAGTATTTTGGACTTGTGACTGAAATACAAATTCAAAGAGTATTCTTTATTATTTCATCAATTTATATCATAGTTTTGGATTAATTTTAATTTTTTTATTTAAACTTTTTTGTTCTATGGAGGATAAAAATATGCAATCTACTCGCACCACAACGTCTAGTAAAGCTCATGTATTATTTATAGAGAAATCATTTAGAAAACTTATAGTAGAAAATTGACAAGGCTATTTACGCTGGGTAGTGTCCATAAAGGTCTTCCAAAACTTATCTGAGGTTGAAAGTCACTACCCATACCAACATGGACAGCTGACTGCCAATCGATCATAATACATCCTGAGGACAGTTCTCCATTTAGAACACTAATAGCTATAGACGCAGCAGTGACAATATAGAACATTTTTAGTCCTAGTGCTCACATAAACCTCTGTGTAAACTTGTTATAAGAAGGAGATTGTCAGTCGCATGATGATCTCACACAGCGAATTAGTTCTTTTAGCTCGTCCACATGGACAGAAGTCGCGTAGTAGACTCTAATTGAGATAAACTGATGGTGTATATGCGTCCGCTAAAAAGCCAAGACATTAAACGATAGCCTTCTGATGTATTCCAAGCGATGAAAAGGTTGTTATGTATATTTAAATTATTTTATTTAAAAAATGATTGATTTTCTTTTAATTTTCTTGTTATGTTTGAATAAAGATAGCGATGAAAACCCCTGCCAAAACATCCACCAGCTCAAGGTGCCAAACGAAGAACAACGTGCAAAATATTAGTGAAGTGTTCTCACACTTGGACGACTTCTTGCACCGTGTGAGCCAAAGTTCGTCGTACGGCAAAGTTGAATCAGATTGCTGCTAAATGCATATCGCACAGCTCGGAGCGTTGGTTTGTGTATGTGAGTGTGTGTGTGCTGTACGTGTGCTAATAACGTCAGAAGTGGTTGGACAAGTAAAAAAAAAACTCACAACAACACCAACAAATCCAAACAATAAAGCATAAAGCCAAGGAAAACGTTAAAGTGCATCGCACTTCCGAAGCATCGCACTCCATCAGAGAGTTTATGCGTTTTTGTGTTAGTTTTTCCGCTTTTAGCTCATCCCGGCACGCCTGAGCGGTTTGAAGATGGAAGTAACACAAATATTTATGATGTTATTAGCCAGCATTAGACGCCAGTATCCGTCTGTTCTTGGCGAGGAAAGTGTGTGCGGTAGGTGGAATGGGTGGAAAGTTTGAAGTACGGATAATGAAATGTTCTTGGTGGTGGTGTTGATTTATTCAAGGTTTTCATATATTGGCTCCGGATTTGTTTTTTTTTTGTTGCTGTCTTGACCTTTTCCAGGAGAGTGCGATTTTCCACCCAAGTGATAATGTGTTTTTGTTTGAGTTTTTTTTGGCATACACCCGGGTGAGCAGCAGCTTTATCTAGAACTCTTTTCATAAAACGCGCTTGGTAAGGATGAAGGTGAGTGTTTACAATCGACTTGCAGAAGCTTGCAAATCATCGTTCCGGTAGCAATGTTCTCAATCACTGCTATGCATTTACATCCCCCGCTGGTTTTCCCATGGGAAATGGGCAAGTGACTGTTTTTTTTTTTTGCAGAGTTTTGCAACATGAATAGAAGCTTTTGGGAAGGGACACTTTGCTTGTTGCAAAGGAGCAGTGCTTCCATCGTTTTTTTATGACAAGGCAGCGAACGTCGGAGAAGACGAATGAAGCCGATCTATAACGGAAGATCGTAAAGCACAAACATCGTACAGCAAAAAAGGGAGGAAAAATTGAACAATAAAGACAAAAAAACCAAAATAAAAAAAACCATAACGGCTAAAGGAAACTGACCGAAACATTCCCATAATGCTGAGAATAAAGCCCCAAGAAAATGGTAAAACAAAACCAAGTCACACTAACACACACACACCGTAAGCGGAAAGAAAATAGGATCGTAAAGTTGACCGGAATGGTGATACGATACGGATCCGATCCGTTGTCCCTGCAACCGATGGGTTTTTTTCTTCTCTCGGGGTCATCTTCAGAATCGGCAGCAAAAAGTAACGTACACGGATCAACGAAACAGCCGTGTGACCCATCGTCCGGTGAGTGGTGTGGTCTAAGGGAAGATTCTTTCCTCTGTCACTTGCAATCCTTGCTTGGTGTTCCTTGGTGGAAGAGCAGGGCGAAAGAGGAGGAAATAGGCAGAGGAAGTTCGATTCTCACCTTTCTGGGACCGGATAAAGGAAAACGGTGGAAAAAAGGATGACTCGCTTCCAGGTGACTCAAGAATATTAAGGGTTCTATTGCGAAGATGATTCATCGTATATAACCGGGCGGTTGGCCTGGTCTTTGTTGTGTGCTTATACAAAAATTTATATTAATTTTTTTTTTTTGCAAAATCTTGTTGTACACCAAGCTCTGTTCCCTTGGTGCTGGAGGCACATTTTAATCGACTGTTAAATTATTCAACTGTCATTTCTTCGCCCAGCGTGTAACCTTTTGAAGAAAAATAATAAATATTTGAGCCCACCTTTGGGATGCTTTGGTTGCAAATTTTCGATTCTACCCTCCCCCATTCAACACAGCCCAACCCAATAATATGTTTGTCAGAAGAAACAGGTAAATATGGCTAAAATATTTCCCCAGGACGTGCAGAAATTTGTTTAATGCATGAAAACGCTGACAGTGCGACGTTCGTGCAACCGAAGAAAGCAGTGTCGCCCAGGACGGTGGGACACTCGGAGAAAAGGATCCTCTTTCACCGAGGCGTTATGGAAAAATATGAAAGACCCTGGCCCAGTGCCGAGATTTTGTGGGCATCCCAAAATCTCGGGCACCCTGCTTCAATAATCATTGATAGCTTCTTTGATTTGCGTGAACACCAAACACCCCAGGGGATTGGCGAAGGTCTTCGGTGACCTTTCATCCGGATCGGATATCGGGGTTTGGCATAATTTTTGCATTCGGAAAATGAAGGATAAAAAAAAACAGTCGAGAAAGTATATGGAAGTGCCAAAAGAAGGTCTCCCGCCAGGAGAAGGGGTGGTGCGATTGTGTAAAGTGTTTTTAAAAACGATGATTCACAAACAAGAATCACAGAACGACGCTGGATGGTGTCCTTTTTTCGTACCCCCATTCTGTCGTTCGGTGGGTGGTTTGCATTATTTAGCATGTTTACAATTCAATGTTAAAGCAACTGGGTAAGCCTTTCGGGGACAGGAAAATTGTTTTGGTGCCGAGGGAACGGGACAGTTACTAAAAAATGGATTTTATTTTGAAAGTTAGTTTTGCAAGTAGTGCCTGCCAACAACATCGAACTGGGTGCCTTTTGTTACAGAGAATTGAAATGAGGTGATCGAAAGGATGGGAATCAGATTCTCAGAATAAAAGTTTTAAAGAAAATAAGCTGAACTATTTTATATGCAAACAGTTTCAATTTATAAAGATATTCGTATTTCTTATGCAGGAGCCTAAGATTGAAGATTGTCTAAGAATTGAAAAATTGAAATTGTACATGTCATCGATTCCGTCGATAATAATGTTTGGATTTGTCAGCACAATAATTAGGACATTTTCAACGTAATGAACAAGTTCAACGCAAGGCTGTTGAATTTTTCTCACTATTGCTCTTAAGATCATCTCTCAGTACCATCAGCTGCATAGTCGAACTTTATCTTTGGAAAGGCCCTTTCGCTTTTTTGTAGTCTAAGAGAGCTGAAAGCATCCAATCTGGCTCCCAATGGGAAATGTGACAGAGGTGTCCGTCTTCACACGGCAGGACCGGAGATAAAATTTCATCCAGGCCGCCTCCCCGTACGCAGAGCTGACTACTTTGCTACGAGTAAAATCAAGTCACAGAAAGCCGGAGATGGAAGGCCGAGACCTTTCAAGGTTGTAGTACCAAGGAACGAGAAGGGAGCATCCTATGGATTCTACGGATACAGACGACTATCTGGAAATATCTTCCTCCGTCAAAGGTTTTCTTCTCAAGTTCCTGGGTATATGAAATATAAGCAAATATTCATCAAATATCGTCTGATGTACGTTAGAATGCGCCTGTAATCAGACAGTCTTAATATCTGATAAGAATTCTTTTCGAACACTATGCTCCTTTGCTTTAAGCTTCTGGTTAAACTATCGATCTTAGAGCTTTTTTTTCGCTTGCTCGTAGACTATTTTGAAAAGTGTTGAAAATGAGATCTTCAGCTAATTTTTATCATTGTAACCTTGTTAGTCATTCATATCCGTATTTAATTTCTTATTTGTGAACGATGGTGTTAAATTCCTTTCTCATTTTTAACAAAGAAATTCAATGTCACCGAAAGGACGAAAACATAATAGACGCAAATATTTCACATAAAGTTTCTTAAACCCATCAAAACCGCCACGCGTTTATGGCTTATGAATCAAAGCTTCCTGTATCCTTCCTGAAAAAAGGAAATTTCTCTTCGATCATTTGAGCCACACAATGAAACCCCTTTACATACGATCGTAAACGATTTGATTGGTTGGATTGTTTCCCTTTTCATGATATCGTTCAAAAACAAGTGTCCTTTAGATTCCCAGGAGTAACAGGATCGTTTGAATAGAAGACAAATAGCGAAGCGCTTTGAGGAACGAATCCTTCTTTGAGGCGAACACTACTAACAGCAAACACACGCTCCCGACAGTGGGTGACAAGTTTGTTAGTATATCCTTACCCGTACCGCGAGAAAAAGTGACAAGGGCCTGGGGCGGTGTATAGTGAACAAAGAGAAAGACATAAACCCCAACCAAAATCTAGGCAAATCCCGGCACCCATACACATTCGACTAACGCGTGTACCATTCGTTAGGAGTGTCATTCTACACGTTAGCAAACGCTGAAGCTGAAAGAAAAACTGCGTCATCTTCAACCGTAATGAAGGGCAAAGAACGGAACGGAAGTTGGAGATTTTTCCTTGTCGCGATTTTTTCCCATTCACTTGCACAGAACAAACGAAAGTTTTTCCCGTGCTCGTTTCATGTGTTTTTCCTTTTCTTTCTCTTATCACCTTTTTTGTATGTAGGAGTTTTCAACAAATACGCTTCGCCACCACAACCTAGCGCAACCGGGTAAAGTATGTTGAAATGCGAGATTGCTCACAGCGTTCCTGAAGGTTCGGTTGGAGCAGGTTGGGCTAAAGGTGGGTGTCCAGCTAGTTAATATTCCTCGAAGGCTGCATCCGGTACCTCCAACGAAAAAAAAAAACAAACCCCTCACTGATGCCGCCACAAAGCTAGCAAACGCAACGAGCCCCAGAATGGATCGTCTTGCGGTGTGGTGTGAAAATATATGGTGTGAAAATCTAACCCCAGATGGATGGGATTTCTGGTTAGTGGCAAAAAGTTCGTGGGCAGGCCGGGAAAACAAGAAGAAAACTACGCAAGAAGCTAGCCCACGCTCACGTTCAACTCTTTTCGCTGCCAAGCCGAAGGCGTTCGGAGTTTGCGTGTGGTTTTATTTATTGAGACACTTTATTACCTTCTCCACCGAGCGTGGCTAGAGTTGGCCGCGAGCTGCGAAAGAATAACGGATGGGTGTGAATACTGTGTTGTCCACCGTTGCATAGGATCCGTTAGCGGGAAGCGAATGCAATTTCCCAACAAGCCCAGCCAAGGTTTTCCGCCTGGGGAGTCCGGAAAAAAGCTGGCGGCATTTGTTTGCCCTTAAGTAATCGAAATGAATCTGTAATGATGGCAAACGGTTGACCCTGTGCCATGACTCCAATGGTGAGAGGACTGCCAGTAGAAAAAAAAAACAAGGAAAGGATCCGGCATAAATACGAACGCTTCAAAGCGGAAGCTTCGTTGGACATTCCGGGGGCGGGATCGATCTGGGCCGGATCAGGCGTGCGCTCGTGCATGCAAAGAAAACCCAACGAGCGCAAGATGGAAGCGGATGCATTTTATTTTTGCCCTGGCCGGATGGAAATTCCCTTGCCGGGGCGGCACGCTAAGCGCGGCGGCGGGCGGAATCTCATTTGGCTGAATGCATTTTATTTTCACTCTCAATTCAATTTCAGCTATTCATTGCTTTTTATGGGACGCTCGCTAGCTTAATAGGGTCGTGCCGGGAGCGTGTAAAAACGTGGTGCACACTGTTAACGGCCAAGCGTCAGTTCCGTCTTGAGTGTGTATGCATATATTGGAGTAAGCCAGCTGTTGATTGACGCGGAGAGAAGTAGCTAGAAACTGTCCAAACCTCACATCACGTGCCAAAATGGCCGCGCTGAAATCGAAACGCCTTATTTACAAAAACAAAAGCAAAAAACGGCTTCAGAGGTACAAAATGTAATTTATTTCACATCAAATAAGCTGTAATTGAATGGCATCTGCAAAGTGCTTTTGAAATGCATTAAAGCAAAAGAGCTACTGATGTGTCAGCTGTTAAGCAGCTTTAAAGTCTCGCACACAATTCGCCGCCCCCTTTAAGCAGCGTTGCACCGATTGCATGAATAATGCGATCGCTCATCAACATGTGCATTACTCGCCGGGCACGGGACTGTCGGTATGATGAGCAGCAACTTCAATGGTTGTGAAAGTATTTTTTTTTTCCTATTCACTCTCTTCCCTAACCTCCAGTCGAGTCGAGCCCGTTGGGATGGATAAAGTTTTTGAAATCGCTATTCAATCGGTTCGCCCAGGCCTAGCGATTGGGATGTGCAATTTTCGTGAACAAGAAGAACTTGTACGCCGAACATTGCGAGCATGTCTTGCGAGATGTTGTACCTTGTTTGCTGAGTGAATGTTCCCTTTCTTTTTTCTTTTGCTCTGCACTCACTCAACATTCTTGCTCCATATTCAATCAATTGCAAATGGAGCTTCCTATGCCCTGCTGTTTTTTTTTTGCTCTCTCTCCTCTAGCTGAGCTGATGCGATGGGCTTGGTGCAATATTTCCCGACGTGGATTGGGCTAAGAAGAAACACGTATCCTCCACCTTTCCGGAGTGAAGACGGTCGGCGGAAGGGTGTTGAAAAAAAAAGAAACAAATAAAACAAAGATGCCCTCTGCGCACCGGTCCGGCACTCAATTATTTAAGGTTGCAGGTTCGCTTATTAGAATTTTAATTAATTTCTAACGAAGGTTGGAGCAATATTTTCATTACTTTCCTACCGCGTTGCAATGCTTTTCAGCAGCCGATAGTAGTTTTTCTTTGGGCTTTTCTTTTTCGCTTGTGTGTGTGTGTGTTACATCTTTTCTTACCACCCGTCAGGGAGGTACCGGAGGAAGACTTCCTCCTGGGATCGCGATTGCATTGCTTTCATCCAGCATGCCGTTCGCTTCCGGGAGCGCCAAAGCCCGGAAACGGAAAATTAGTGTTCCCTGGCGAGCGGGCACAGCGAACGAAATCGTCTTTTATTTTCTTGCCACTGTAGCTTTCCCGTTTGGTGCTGCGGTCGGTACTACTACCTTCTTAAGATCCTTCCCGTTCGGAAGTGCTCTTTGAAGAAGCGAACCAAAAGAGGAGGAGATTTCCTGTTAAGTTCGACGCGGGACCTTCTTCGACGGTTGGGCAGGCAAGTGTACGATCGGTTTGGGCATACGTTCATCCCGCCATGGTGTACGGCGAGCAGAACTTTCCTTTCCACACACACACACACACACGCACACATTCAATAAAAAGAAAGGAATACTCCAACGAATAGGAGCAGCAGAAAGCCAAGGAAAAAAAGGAACTCCGCCGAAAGAACCGACTGATGTTGCACGATGTTCGTTAAGACACTTGCTGACTTTCTCCCAGCCATTATCCGATGCTTTTATTGCCCAGGATCCTTTTGAGGGAAAAGTATATATATATGCTCGTTAGTGGGCTACCGTACAACCATTTTGTGAGGCTGGCGGTACTACCATCATCAAAGAAGTCGAGCAAATGCATTGGTTCTGGGAATATCGTTTTATTACAGCGCTGCTTTCACTCCGGCTGATCTTCAGCTTGCAGTTTGGAAGGCTTTCGATCGATCAGCTCTGGCCCCCCAGGAGAGGTTAATCCCCCCGGGGGAGAGGTTGTGGTGAAAGTGACACGCTTTTTTGTATGATGTTAAATATTCTATATTGTTGTGGATTATCCTTTGAAATTCCAGAAACGAAATCAATCAATAGAAAAATGTGTAATGATTGTTCCATTCCAGTTTCGATTATTGTTTTATTATCAGGATGGGAGATGCATAGTTCTTTGCAGTGAAATTTTTCCACAGCATTCCACGGTCCGGAAAAGCTTTTACCTGGTGGTGTTTGATATTTGATTCCTCTTCTTTTTTGTTGGATGTAGCCCCTATCGGAGTTTTGTGCTGATTTGGGGTTATGTTATAGGAAATCGATTCGTTGCAGTAATGCGGCCACGACCCGTTCTAAAGTATGTGAGGGAAAGTACTCTTAAAAGGGAGAAAAAACGCACACACATACATATGAGCCACTTTTAAAAGTGGGCCACAAAAAGCAAATGAAATGTACGTGCACACGAGCTGCGTCATAAAATGAATAAAATTTTATTGATGATAATTTTCACCCAACTTTCCTACTTCCCTGAGCATACCAGAAGCACAGTATGGCAGAGGATGTGCCTGACCGGTGTGATGTGGAGGGATTGAATTTCGTGCTACATTTGCAATGCTGTTTGGGTGTGGTGTAGTACAAGCGTAGCCGGCATGTACGGTCGGTAGTTTAAAGTGAATTGAATTATTTTGGAATTAACAACCCGATGATGGGCTCTGCAGATTGGGGCTCTGCAGATTTGGAGCAGGTTAATCCTGGCAGGTATTGGGTATGGGTGCCGGACTCGTATTAGGGATATCAGGTGTACGAATGTTTTCTGGATGGTTCACGTTGCAAATCGATGGCAGGGCTTTAAAGAGCATTTAGTTCTCTTGAATGGAAATGAGCCTACAGATGAGTAGTCATTGCTCCGTCATATTAGCAGAGCACCACGAAAAATTAAAGGATGAAATTTGATCCCTTAGCAATAGACGTAAATTTAGTTTTAAAATTGGTTTGGAATTTAAAATTTAGAAGCATTACGGGTTTAAGCACGGAAAACTGAAAAATTCCGGCCTCAATAAACTAAACTTTTATTCAGCTGATGGGACTAGCCTTAAATAATGGTTCTTTAGTTGCTGAAGATCGTGACTATAACTGACACATATTGCTTTAGTTAACGTGTGAGTTCTACGTCGATGAATCACGATGTTTCATATTGAATTGCTTTATTTTTTTGGCTCTTTTACATGGAAAAGCAACAATTTTCCACCCAGCAAGGCATCCAAAATTAAAATCCAAATTAAAATATTAGAATCGTACCTTGGGAAAAGCTTTGTTTTCTAGCGTTAGAAATGCTGTTAGCACTATCATCCAGTGTTAAGCTTATTGCTGTCATCAGTTATGTTCACAGACATTGTCTAACGTTGCGTGCCTATCAATTTCAACACATCCACGTTAACACATAAGCTCTCCGGGAGCTGGAAGGGAAATACGGCTTAACGTCAATTTGTATCGACCCATCGATGGTAGAGAGCCGGATTCCTGCGGTTTATCCCATCAAATGCAATGGATTATGCTACGCTTGCTCCGTCCTTCTGCAAAAACGACACGAATGCACTTTTCCCAGCGAATCGCCATTTGACTTTTTGATGCGAATAGTGCTATTCTTCACATTTAAAGGTACAACCATTCGCTTCCCGGGAACCCAACATGAAAGACAGTTCGGATGGATATCGACTGTCGGATATCGGTAAACTCTTTTGCCGGCGAATGATCCACCAGCGTACTTATCCACGGTTCTCGGAAGATCTCGGCAAACGAAAATCAACGCCAGTGCACCCAAGAAAAAGCGGTGGCGCTTCGCCCTCGGAAGAGGTGAAAGTAAAAATCGTGCCCCAAGCATTCGTTCCTTCCCCGGTTTCATTTCCTGTTGCGCTGTTCGTCCTACTCGATCGTGTCCGTGAGCCAATTGACGGTGCTCATTCACAATTCACAACGAAAAGCAGGAAAGCTGTTTTTTTTTTTTTGTTGCTGCCTCGGGGAACGAGGCTGGGCAGCAAAACCCTTCCGCACACCAGCACCGGGCTGGGAGTGTAATCGGCTTATTCCGGTTGATTTTGCCCTTGTAAGTAACAGTACTTGCCCGGTTTGTGTGAGAGTGTGCGTGTTTTTTTTTTCATGCACTCCTTCTTCATCTTGCCAAGAACTATGCTACCGGGGCGAAACGGAAGACGCTCATGTTGGCGAAAATTCGTGCTGCTTCCTGCGTGCTCGGAAACGTCGGGCGGATGTGTCGATGTGCTTTCTTGACGCTTTTCTTTCGTTCGTGTACTTCACTTCCTGCTGGACGTCTGCTGTTGATGGAGCACCATGGTACTGCCGTTTTGCTCGGGTTGGATAGCGAAGCTTCGAAGTACTTCGCACCCCTACTTGCCACCCGTGTCCAGTATCTTGGGGCGATGCAATGCTTTGGAGGTTTTTTGTTGGACACGTCCAAGGATCAAGACTGCCAAAGTGCACCTCGCGGGAAATCAATCTTTGCTAAAGTTGTACCACCGAAGCACACAGCACTATGCCCGGGACCAGCGCCCTGACGGTGACGATCGGTTGCGATCAACGGTTTTTAGCGTCTTAGAGAAGAATTACTACGTTTTTCTGTGTACTGGTGCTTTTATTGCTGTATTGCCGCTACCCATTGTAACAAGCACCCCGCTAGAAGCGCCCGGCGAAACGTACGATGCAATTTCTTTTTATTTTCCTACTGGTATGGTCCTGGTATTCCTGGTATGGTATCCTCTGAGGAATGTAGGGTAGCAAATAGTTTAAACTTTTCGCGTCACGTCACGTACCAGCGTTTGGGGTGGTGGATTATTTTCATTGCATTCACGCTCCGGTGGCGGTGAAACGAGCGAAACTTTACACTGCAGATGCTGATGGAGACGCCCGGTACGACTTTGGACGGTGATAATGGCCGATGGGGCAAGGATGATCACTTAGTTCACAAACGTTTGCTGTCGGCTAATAAATTGATCTTGATGCATCCTGAAACTTGTGCTTTGGTACCATTTCTGTGCCACTGGAACTATCGCACCAACCTTTCAGAGTCCATTGGCAAGCGCTTGAAAAAGGTTTCATCAAACTATTTCGACAGAAAATATTCATCCAGGCAACCGATGTGTAGTGATGCGTTAAGAAACAATCTCATTGATGGTCAATTCTTTTGTTCAACTACCAAAGCTCCAAATATACGACTTTGGGAAGCATCAATGTCTTACTCACCGTGAATAAGAGAGAATCTTTTGTTCTTGGCCATCGGGCAGAAAGCAAAGAAAAAAATAACGAAAAGATCGACCACCACCTCATGATTTCGTAACATCGTTACGAAGCGTTCAATCTTCTAGCCGTTTCTGTACCGAAATTGTCACAATACGAAAACAATCAGATATTTACCGTCCCGAAGGCAAGGACCAGCGTACAGACGGAATCTCAAATCCAATTTTTCTTTCGGATCCGATAACGAAGGCACAACGCACAGCCCGTACCCGACCCTGTTCGGCCATCGTTCGAGCGGTGGTCGAAATAGCAACAAAACCGTACACGGCCAACCAGCTGGACAGTACGGTGAGCTGGGTGATTGGAAATTTATATGTTTTCCAATCCGGTAACCAAAAAGCTAAATTATTGGAACACGCTCGTCTGACAAAAAAAAGGTAAGGTGGGTCCGCTCACTTGTCAGCTCGCTTCAAAGGCCCAAACTGTGTCTGTCTGTGCGTGGAGCCGTGGGCTTGAGGGGTCTTGAGATGAGATCTTTAAGCAATAGTTTTTGGCAACATTTTTCTGTCCCATTCTCCTAGATACGATATCATTTTTTATCTTTCGTCCCGAGAAATTGGCCCACAAGAAAAAGGGACTGCTTGCTGGACCCTCGTCCGATAGGAGTGCGGATAGGAAAAAAGAAAAAACATCGAAAGCAAGATCCGATAGAGTGATATTTCTTGCCTTTCCTGGGCAGAAGACAAGCTTCAAGCAAAAACCTTTCGATCATTCAGCAGAAAGAAACACACAGACACACACACACAAAAAAACAGCGAGCCTTACACCGATTGTGATCGCAATTACTGCGAGAAGATTGTTCGCCAGCTATTTCTTGCGCCATTTTTTTGCTCGCTGCCTGCTTCTTTGCCTCGGAACTCAATCGACACAAGAATCACACGGGAAAGAAGATGGTGCCGTTGTGGTGGATGGACCCGCGAAAAGGGCGTAATTGGAAACCGTTCAAAAAGGATCGCTTCATTTACCACTGATTAAGGATAATGGTGGGCGAGCAGACGGAGATGAAACAGACGGCAAGCATGAATCATCTCAAGTGAGCAAGAAAATTACTGGGAAAAACTGTCTTTCGCACTGGCCAATATATTCTGCAATGTCGGCCAGCTTGCTCAGGTTGAGAACAATTAACGAAGAAATTTTCGCCTTCAAATGAACAGTTTCTTTCTTTCCATTGTGTCCGTTTGTGGTAAGCAAGCGAGATGGCACTTTAAGTGCACAGCAAGCTCGACAGAAACGGTCCTTGGTCACCAACATTAATTTGCCAGTGCGATCTGTGTGTGTTTGTACATTTGCTGTTTGTGTTGCTGTGTGCGGTTTGTGTGGTCCCGAGCAGTGTGCCACATGCGACAATTTATCTGGCAAAGAGATTTCCCAGCAAGTCCGAGAAGGAATTTCCCTCAGCTAGAGCAAGCGGACCTGCTCGGGAACAAAGTTTCCTGCTCAGAAAGCGGTCGGCGCTTAATACACATTCTCGACACCGCTCAAAACCACTGTCGACTAAGCTTTTGCCGACTGTTTGAGTTGATTATTTGATTTTAAAGCCGAAAATCGTATCCTTCCGAACAGGCCGGTGGTTATCCTCGGTGATGGAATGGGGCTTCCACATGAGGGGGCCTTTTGGAGCGGGCCATTTTCTCGAGCTTGATATGCATGTCGAACTGTGGTACGGTTCGAAGAATTACCAGGGACTTCTTATCGTACCTTAGTGCCAACACTGGCTCGAAAGAGAAATGGCTAATTCTTTCTACCAGCCGTAGAGACGGCCGAGCGGTCGATCGATTATTCTGCAAACTGTCCACCACCGCAGGTTGATACGGTAGCGCAGGTGGAGGGAAGAGAATCCCTAACAGGGACCACGTCCTGCCGGATGATGGCTCGAACTTTGTGCTTTTGTTCGAGCTCAGCACGCTTCGCATCGTTTAGCAGTTTGGTCGGATTTCGAGGAAAAATCAAACCCGAACATTTCCCCACAACCAGTTTCTGAGTCATTAAACCGCAAAATTGCAGTCATCGTTCACATCGGGAAAGTCATTCACGAGATAGCACATTCCACCGAACCGGTCAAGGTGACAGACAGCCGGCCACACGACTGTGGGGTTTGCTTCTGCCAACCAAAAAAGAGTTGTCGATTATCGTTCATCCAGCGTTCACCTGTGAGAGTTATGAGTGCGTGATGAGAAATTTAAACACAAAAATGCATTTCGGTGCGGTAAGGACCAGGACTGCTGGATGCAGCAGTACGAAATCGTTTTCCATTGTCCATTAAATTGGCCCCATTGTCATCCTCTCAGCGGGCAGTGTGGAGCTGGTCCACTTTTCACGAGCACCGGAGATTCAACGTGAACGATTAAGAAGGGTACGTGCTTCGTGCACGGGTTTGATTCTTGGTGGATCGCTTTTTTAGTTACGATGTGCCTCTCGGTAGCATCAAATCGACTCGTACCAGCATCATTATGATATTATGAAGTTTAAAATTCATGAACCGTTGCGAACGATCAAGGGGTTTTCGGGAGGGGAGTGAGACGTCGAGTTTGGCTGGCCGATGGTTAAGTTGATTAAAAACGTGCTGGTCGGACGTATGTTGCTGTCCCGAAGATTTATGTTGTCATTTGCCGAGAGGCTTTAGTGTGATTTACTGTACGGATTTTTCGATTCATAAAGCAGGAATTTGACGATTCTGCTGGTTGAATTAATTCGAAAGCCGTACCGAGTCTCCGAGTAAGTTTACACTTTATTGAACTTCTTGAACATTAAACAAAGCAAGAGTTCGAGAGGACGGTTCATTAAGCTTCATAATTGTTTGCCGCTTTGTAACGGTCGTCCAAGCAGATCCTCAAGAAATTCCCAGAATATCTATTTTTATGACGAAACGACACATCTCCAGCGCCACTCATCTTCTAAACCCTATTATTCCGTTGGACGTCCATTATATTGACGTATGTGCACGAATTAGCATAACCCGGGAAAATCTATTCCAATGTCTGTAATGAAATCGTTATCTTCTTCGCGCGAGCGTGTTGGATGCAGGAAAAGAACACACACCGAGCACGAGCAACAATTGAGCATCGGTAGTTCTGGGAAGCAGACCGGCGCAGACATTTGTTCCTTTTACTTGGTGACATTTCGAACACTGGCAAGCGTGTCTTAAGACCTTAATTAACATCGGAACACTCTTTCATCCCGAGACACACGCACACACGCACCGTACGTGAGCATTATTCGCAATCAGGGCAGGCTAAAACGATCACGAACTCGGTGCCTGTCCCCAGCGTTTGGGGCGAACCATTTTCATCAAGAATGGCTGGAAATGTCTTGCTGCCGTGCTGGTTAGCAAGCTGCTAAGCTTTTAATCTCCCTCTTCCGGCAAGCCCAGCGGGAGGATAAGGCTTTCCGTCGGGCCAAAAACAAATCACAACCTATCGACCACCAACAGGCAGCAGCGTGAGGATGTGCTACCGAACATGACGCATGACAAATGAAAACGTTCCGGCATGTTCCGTTTGGTGTTGTGGTGGTTTATTGCGCACCTTCATAATCCTATCGTGTTTGTGCTGATGCTGAAAGGCGCTCCCGAAGGGCGGACTATTTTTTTGGTCGTGCCAAGCGTGAAAGCATGGCTAGGCTTCGACTGGTGTGCAACTAATCAGCATACTCATCAGGCCAAATCTTCCTCCATCCATCGATGGATGGTCACATAAATCTTCCTGCATACGGGAACCTCGTAATAAGACAACGAGCGAAGGCTTCTTTCAATGATTCCCGGCGCCGGTTCCGGCCTGTGGAGATCGGCTTTCGGTTTAGCACAACGACAATGATGATGATTGGCTCTCGTTGGATGTGTTGGAAGGGTATCGGAAGTCTACCGATCCGTCTTGTTTGTTGATAGGCGCTACCGAACGACACCGTTTGATGTTTCCTAATAAGTTGACCCTTAGCGTATCCGCACACAAACTAAAGGTGTAATTTTGCAAAAGCCCGTTTGTTTGGCGAAATGTTTGGGTGGCAGGCAGGCAGACGGACAGGTAGAGTGGAAGGAGAGGAGCGAGGATATGGAGCGGTTTTCAATAGCAAACAATATTTGCTGCCCAACCCAGGCAGATATACCGCTGCGACATGTGGGATCGTGTAATTGCATGCCGTAGGAGCTCGCATCTTGGGCGTGCAGGTCTGGTGCCGTGACCAGGAACAACGGCCAAACAACGGCTTGCCATTCTCTTCTGCCTCGCCGTACCGTGCCAGCCAACGGTATGCGAAAGGCGACGAGGAAGAATTAATCGTTTCTAATATCCTCATAACCCACGGGACAGGGGACTGTCAGCTACACGGTCCTATTGCGACTGTGTGTACCACCGGATCCGGTCCTGGTATGCTGCCAGGCACCTTGCTGTTCCCTCTCGTTACGATGTGTACGGTGTGTGGGTTTTGTGTGACTGGTACGGGCCCGTACGGGCGTTGCACAGTTGCTGGCTTACATAACCCGGCCCCGGCACGGGATCGGGAGGAACCGTACACGAGCATTCAAACTTAAACTATCTGTATCAAATGGCACATAAACATGGGCATCTAATATTATAGTTGAAGCGATTGCACAGTGGGAGTAGACGGCTGGTAAGTGGTCAAAATGATGAAGCATACTTTTTTTTTAAATTATTCTAAATAAATGAGAGAGTTTCTATTGAAATCGTATTTAGTTCTACAGCAAATGCAGCAAAATGTAAAGTTTTTCATATAAACAAGCAGCTCTTGATTTATTGTTGATTGTTAAGGTCCATAGTGTAGTACCCCGATTTGTACTCCCAGTTCACCGAGCGAACAAAATCATCCGTTGTATCGAAATTGATGTTAGTTTTTGAACCGACACACTTCTGGATCGGTTCTGAGGGGCCTGCTGGAGGGCGGTAGGAAAAGATTTGCTTTAAAATAGGTCCCAGCGGAGTCCATTCTCCATGTGGAGGATCTCCCGTATGGTGAGGCGGAAACGCAAACTTAGGATCGGGCGATTTCAGAGCGTGGCTTAGAGGAGGCGATTGTGGATGGTGTGCCTCGTATCATGATCACCACAACAAAGGTGCTAACAAAACATACGTAAGTTGATACGGAACAATAGCAAAATCCGACGCCCGCCAGGTCAGGGGAGGCCACGGGTCGAGATAATCATACTGGGTCGTTGGCCAAAGTGCCTACTCCCGAGAGGGTGGTAGCAAAACTTACCGAGAGAGAGAGGGAGAGTATCGGTTTCAGGGCCAAGCCTCAGTATCAGCGATTGTAGGGATCGAACCCCTGTCGTACCTTCGATGGTCCACCCTTTCGGTGTAAGTGTGGTTCCGCTCGGGTACGGAAGCTGAGTCTGGGGCAATTGTTATGTAGTACTCCCAGTGCGGTACGGTACCCAGCGTTTGAAGTGGTGTGGCCGATTTTGACGTGGAAGTTCTCGGTACCGAAATCTCACTTAGAGGCAAATATTTGCCGGGCGCAGCAAAGTTTAGCCTGGAAGGAAAATGGGGAGCAAGGTTTTTCTTCTAGGTTCGCTCCATTTCGATTGGCCTCCCTGTATTGGAATATTATTTCTGGACCGGCATTTTTAGAAAGCTTTCGGGAACGGTAACCGTTCCTTTCGAGCACGGTTGATTAGTTTTCCAGTGAATGAGTGTGTGGTTTTGTGCACTGGAACTAAACTGGCTGGCTTTCGGAGCCTGAAACTTTCTCCGATGGAAGTCCATTATCACAAGCATAATCATCTACCCAGGGAGCACCTTTTGGGTGTTACTGACGAAGGGACAATATTTCAAGACCTCTGGCGTACGCTGGACATGGTACTTACGTGATTGTTTTCCGGTATCTCTGGACGTTTTAAGCGATCCTTGCCTTAATCGCTTCCGGAATATTTGTTTGGTTGCGTTTGATCTTTGTTTCTCTCACTGAGCTTTCCAGCTTTCGGCCAACACCATCACTTATCCAGCACACTTTTTTTTAAAGATCCCACTGTCAGCTACAACACACTAAAATCCCGACCTACGCTTAGTTGTTCGATGTGGATAGAATCTGCAATTAAAAAAAAACACGAAATAGAAGTTAGATCGTTTGGCCCGGTCGCTACGTCAGTAGAATGCTGAACCTTAAACATCCATGTCAAACAATTGTAAATATCGGCAGTGGGAAGTGAAATTAGTTGGAGAGAAATTGTATGCATGCACCGCCTTCGTTTGAGCGGGTGTAGAACGATGTAGGCAAACGTGTGTCACGTACGCACCAGGGCCAACAGGGGACCAAAGGTGTAATTAAAAGTAAATTATGAGCTCGAAGCTGCCGTTCGGATCGATGAAATCGAAATTGACCTCCGCATCCCCCGTCAGCTGGGCCGGGTGTGATGTTTGTTCCTCCGGTGGGACTGTTCAATCAATTTCATTCACCGGAAGGGACTTCCTTTTTTTCACTCATTCACTAGCTCTCTCTCTCTGTGCCTCTGACGCTTTGTTTGGTGTGGTTGAATTTTGAAGGCTCTCATGCCCAGTTGAAGGGCGGTTTTTTGGTAGAACGGAATTGTTGAAAAATATTTAGACTTTTGTGGTGCTCGGGAAACATTAATTTGTATCCAATTGGACTGAAGGATGTGGAAGGAATAACCAGATGAAAAAAAAAAAATCTTTCCCTTCAACCTGCGGCTCGGTTTCCGGTCGTTTGGGTTCTCTAAAATCTACCGGTTTATTAGTTGAATTGTGCAACCGTAATTAATTGCAGTGTTGTTTCCTGTTCCATTCAGACTATCGAAATGTTATTTGCTATCAATAAAAACCACTTAAGGATGACGATGGAACTTTTTTAACCTCATATGAAGTGTGTTTCAATATCCCAGCTCGAGAAAATGTACCAAAGAACATTCGTTTTTGCATGACTTACTAAATTGATGGCTCACAACTATAGTGTCCTTTCGGTTTGCAGAGTGAACAGACATTTCCAACTAACAAGACAACACATACGGTTCACTTAACTCTCTGATGCGATTTACTTGAGCTAACCAACAGATTCCAATCCTGAGCAGGCCTTTACAGCAAACTTCTTCCCACTAGGACTTTGTCTAGCTGCTAATGCTGTATTCTACGACTGTCGATGATGCCATGTAGAAATCCTGGTATAATAATAATATATCCTTGAACCACGCTTCTTGCTGTATACTTAATAGGATCAAAAACGTTTAACAAAATTAATGTAAAGTTTTTGAATCGATAAAATCTGTTTAAATCCTCGACTCAAGCGCTTAATATAACGAATAAGTTTATATATATAGGTGTATCTTAACAATTGAAGAAGTTCCTAGTTTTCAAATTACGATATCCAACAATCACAACTCTTCGAAAATTGTTTATTTCAATTTCCACCTTGCAGAGCACTGCACTTCATGTGACCAATATTTGTTACATTTGAGTTTTCTTCCAGCAAAAAGTATGTAATCTTCTAGGAATCGATGTTAAATAGAATCCAACATTGAGACCTGACGCAGCTTTCCTTCCCGCAGCACGCCTTCCCTGGCAACCGAATGATATATCGAATGTGAGCAAATATATCTCTTTTACTATGTCCGATGTGAAACGCACAAAACTATGATATGTGCACCGCACTCACTCCAGCTCACTCGACACGATGAGCTAAAGAAGTGAGGCTCAACAAAAAACAAAAATTTGTAAATCGAAATAAAACCCACAAACCTAAGCTCGGCATCGAACCGAATATCGATTTAAACGGCTGTCAGACGGCGAATGCAACGCGCTCGGTGCGACCTGCGACGATAATTGATATCGAATATTCTGATCATTTTTCATAAACCGGGCACGGTGGCTGGGCAGGAGCTGGTCGGTAACGTGCCCGGTGACGTGAGCGCGTTTGTGGTTGTGGTTGCGTTGATTGATGCTTCCCTTGACCCTTCGGCAGGGATGCTTGACACCGGACACCGGACGACTACCACACGACCGGTGCTTCCCAGGAAAGTGTTTTATTTTTTATGCGTGCTACGGGAGAAAACAGTACCGGTGCGCGTCGATGTACGGTTGGACAGATGAGACGGGACAGGTCTTCGATAACTTTTTGATGATATGATGAATGATGACTGTCCAAAAATCAATAAAAAGCTCCTGTCAGAGCAAAATGCTGTCTGAGGTCAGGAATGGCGGAAAGGCGAAACTGTACTGCATTTGAAATGGTTCTTCGCTCTTAGAATTTCCCTTTTGGTCCGTTGTTTGACAGGTCAATGGGCACGCAGTAAAAAGGGCTGTTGATTCGTGAACTGGAGACGGAATAGAACATTGATCGAATAAACGAGCGTGAAGGGATGGCGTGTCGGATGGATTCGTACCGCACGGGACCGTGCGAAAGTATGCAATGAGAATGCATTTGTGCATTGAAAGAGCAGCTGCCCGAAGGGTGATGTGTAGAAATGGTATAGCGTAAGTGCATTTAAATGTGCATCAGTCATTTTGAAATGACCGTTGAAGGGATGACGCTTCTTGGGGTAGACATCTTTGGGTTCTGTCATAGTTTCGAGATGCTTTAAATTAGATAGAGGTAATTTTTAGGATGTTTTGAAGATGGACATCTTTAATATAAAGCAAGTTTAATACTCTTTATTACAATTTTCAAGCAAGATATCCTTACCCCGAAAAAAATTTCATCGCCTAACACAGTCCTCCATGGCCAGAGCACAAAACCTGTTTTGCTCACCGTTTGCAATGGAAAACTTTTCCATGCTATGCGCCGAAAGGACGCACAGCTCAAAAGTTGATAATCACCGTGTTCTGGGTCTTTCGGGGGGGTACTCCTTCCTCCTTTCAGTACCTTCTTCAAGCTGCATGTGCCAGGATATGCCCTATCGATTATACGAAATCTGTCGTCTGGTGCCGATCAGATCAACCTTAAACGAAACGTACTGTGGTTTTACCTGTTTTCGGACCATTTTCAATCGCCTTTTCTATCTTTTCGTGCGGCCATCGATGCCTTCGCCGAAGCCGAAGGACCAGCCCGGGAAACTTACCTGACAAGGCTTACGAAAACAAACTCAACGCTAGCAATGGAGAAAAAAAAGCGAACGAACGAAGTTGTCCCGATTGATGTGCAAGGGACCGGTGACGTGGTGAGGATGCAAAAAAGGATCCTTCGACATGTTGCGCGCACAAAGCCAATGTCAGCAACAGGAGAACCAAGGGTACACGACATGCCAACAGTTTACGGTGAAACGGAACGGCAAGGTGCAGCCAGAACGGTTTTCCACTGAGCGGACACATTTGCAGCTGAAAAGGATAGCCGTCTGCTACTCACCCACACACACACACACACGCATACACAGCGGATGGCAGAATGGGCGACACGGGACGAGCGATTGACTGGTTGACTGACAGCTGCATGAAGCCGATGTTTGCCGTTTCGAAGCGAGAGGCGCAAAACTTTCGATCATCGACCGCCCGACGCTTTGCACTTGGACATGACCGATTTTCGTCAGCCTGTCTTTTGCAGAACACACACACACACACACACACAGGCATGCGAAACGTCGAGCCGGGAAACATATCGCTGAAAGCTCGGCCAATCGGGAACGGTTTTGCGAGAGGTCTTTTGTTTTGGTTTGATAAAGTTTTTTTTTGCTTTACCTAGTAGCCTTCAGAGCACAGCAAGAATTTTGCTATAAACGCAAGTTCGTTCTACCTTGGGCTGCATTTGCACTTTCCGCGTGATTCCATGAACACTTTAGCAGCGCAAGATTCGGCAAGCGAAAACAAGCGACAAAGAATGCCAGACCTGCAAGCTGGGAAGAATGTGCCAGTAAAACCCAAACTACCGCAAAGAATTGAAAGACGAAAGAGCTTCTGCTGGCTGCTTCTGGCTGCTTGGTGGAGAACAATATCGGTGGTACGAACGGTCTGCAGCTGGCAGCAGCACAAAAACAGCCGTCAGATCCTGGCCACGGTACCAGCCGAACGATGTCGCCAAGCGAAGCCGGAACGGAGCCGTAAACATTTGATCTCGCTTCGATAAGGCATCGCTCGAGACAATCTTTTCACCGCACCGCAGTGCGAAGGGGATTACGGGACACGTAGGCCATTTGCACTTTTCTGGCTTTTTGGCCTTCGAGAGTTGAACTCTTTGCACTTTTGGAGACAAACCAGAAATAAACAACAACAAAAAAAACAGGGAAAACTTTTCGCAAACGGACGGAAGAAAACAACATTCCTTTGAAGGTTGCTTTGGCAAACGGTACAGGCAACAGGCGGAACTACCAAAACAAGCGAGTTCTCTTTTATAAGACCAAGTGTGTGTGTGTTGCAATCGGAAACCAACTGCTTGTAAAGGAAAGGAAACACAGCATGGAAAGGTGTACGAAACATGCTTAAAAGGGCGAGCAAACAGCATTTAAGCTAATCTGAGATGTGGTTTTGATCGAGAGCGCCGTCACTGGGCGGTTTGGTGCGACAGTGGGCTGGAGGTGAGATATGGCATGAAAGTAATTAGACCACTGCAAATGCAGCTGTTCGAACGAGGGGTTCGATAATTATGGTCGACAGTTGATGGACGGTTCATTCACACAGCCGACCTTACAGTAAACACTCGGCACAACATTTGCGAAGGATTATCCGGGGTTCGTTGTTTGGTTGCTAATACGTTTGTCAAACTTGAGCTAAGCTAACCGTTTCGGTGCTCAAGGCTCGATGCATGAGCAGAGAATGAGTAAATACTTTTGCAATCTTTCATGGCTGAAATTCGAAACGGAATTCAAAGCATTATGTTCCTAGCCAACAAACAACGGCCCTACCTTAGGCTAAAACTTCTTGCCAGAAAAACGTTTATTGAACAGTCATTCACAAAGCACCGTACAACACTGAACCGCACAGTTTTGGGGCGTATAAAAATGACTTCCTTAAAGTAGGACATTCGCTGGAAAATATTACACAAGGATAAAAGTTTACGATCCCATCGACTTTGGGGAATTACCCAACCGAACCTCGGTCATTGGGGATAATAGGGATAGTTTTACGACAGGACGTAAACGTGCCCAACTACTATCACCGGGGGCCGATGGGAGTGAGAAAAAAGGTTTCAAGCGGCGCTCGTTAGCTAGCCTCGGCCAGCCAGCCAGCCACCGTCAGTACGCCCATAATTGAGACGCATTAGCTCTCGATCGTATCGGCGGCCATCTGTGGAAGCGGATGAAAAATGAAACCCATTTCTAGGGCTCCGGAGTTTCGTTGCCAAAAAGGATGCTTCCCAAAACCAAAGCCAATGTGGGCAAGAATATTAACCCGTTGCTTCCACCCCATTTTTTTTTGGGAAACTTCCCGCGTGCGTGTGTGTGTGAGAGTTCTCTTCCTTCCTCGATGGGTTCGGTCACGCAGTCGATAAATCACCGCCCGAAAATAGGTGAGCCATGAATTAATTAACGCTCGAGTGGATTCACTTTACATGCCAAAGCTGTCAAAACTCGCAACACGTGACCCCGTTATTAATGATGGCGCAGTGTGAGCACCCAGACTCCAGACGGGCGGCCACTTTCCCGGCTGTTTCTCCTCCGACGGCGAACAGATTGCGCCTCGGGAACAGATTGGTGTCGGATGGAATCTAGTAGAGAGCGAGAGAGAGAGAGAAGCGGGAAAAACAAACCGGGTAAATGAAGCGAGAAAATGGCCGCTTGTGTCAGCTCGGAATGTCGTTATCGTTATTTGCTGACCGATCGTCGACTTGCCTTCTACGAAAGCGGGGAGCAGCACATTTTTTCGCTTCACCCCTTCATTCAACCCGGAAGAAGAAGGTTGTTTGTATGTTTTTCGGGTGTCCCGTCCGGCATACAAATTACACGCACCTTCGCACAACCCCGCTCTGTTTGCTTTTTTTCCCCGTTCGGTATAGGCAAGTGTTTAAATTTAAATTTGTTGGTGTCACTCCCACTGGACGCGAAGCAAACAGCAGCAATCCGAGCACCAGCAGGGTAAAAGGAAAGGGAAAGTTTTTTGGGCGCCGAGACTGGTTCAAGGAAATGGAACCGTGGCGCCAAACACCGGAAGCAGACCTTGAACGGAAACGAAACAAAAGACTGGAAACGAGCGGGTTCCGTTTGATCCTCCGTCTTCGCGAGCGAGCCGTGGAAGTTGCGACGCTTGTGAAAGGAACGGCTTTTTTGCTGGTACGGTTACAAAAAATATTACACCGGAACAGCACGATGCAACCGAAGCGAACGGTAACGCATCGAGGTTAGATGAAAAATTGACGGAAGTGATGCGCGTCTTATGATTTACGGTGGTTTCTGTCGGGTGCGTGTGTGTTAAGGGTGGTATGATAAATGGGATCGCTGTCTGACTAGACCGCTAGAAGGTGACAGAGAGAGAGAGAGAGAGAGAGAGAGAGAGAGATAGAGAAAGAGAGGAGAAGGTGGAAAAATGCATTAGGATGAGTGCATTAAAGGTGTCAACCCGTAAAACGTTAAGACTAAGTTAAAAACTCATACAGGCGTAATAATGTTACCAAGACGCTCTGCCGGACCGATGATCAAATCCCATCCAGACCACCTCTCCGTTCGCAGGGCTGACAATTTAGCTACGAGCCACAGTCAAAGAAAGCCAAAAATGACCGATCGAGATGTTTAGAGGTTCCGGTGTCAAAGAAGAGAGAAGAAGAAGAGAGCAAATCGTAGTGCTTACACAGTCTTTTAGATTTGAAATCTGTTTTATTGCTAACACCACGCTTTAGACCACATAAGTGTGAAACATTAGGAAGGTCCGATTGCCTTCAGAAGCGATGCCAATCTGAAAAGGTTTCAAACCCCGTCCGGACAATCCCTATAATGACTCTATAATCATAATCGTGTGCAAGGAACAACACAATGGCCTTATTAATGTGCAAGAAATTACACTCATCAAGCTTATCAAATCTTGCAGCGCTGTAGAATAGCTAAAGGACTGTTTAATTCGTCAACTCTCAATGTAATACTTTTATGTACGGTTAATTTATTCCGATTAGAAACAGAACCAAACGGTTCCCACGACTAATTCCACCGCCCTTCGAACAACGCACCATATTATGCATGTTTAATAGAAAACATCACAAACAAGCAGCCCCTTAAGCCTGCTCACTGTGACGTTGGCCAACGCAAAAATAAAGAAGCAGCTAGTAAACGCTTGCCGAACACTTCGCTTAACCCTAATTTGTAGCAAAAGTTGTTTGACAAAACCACCCACAGCGTTTATTAATTTTACTGCCGTTGTCGTTTTCTTCAGAAAGCAGGCGCCTTATCCGGGTCGGGCGGGTCGTCACTTGTGCGTCCACCGTTTTTGAGGGGGGGGGGAATGGTTTGGGAGACCAAATGTCATTCCTTAACGCCGTCCCTACGGGCACTGGCAGACGAACACGCTGTGCGTAGGCTGAACGACTAAGCCGAACCTGGTAAGGAAATTTTGGGGAAAACACCAAATCTAAACGGTAGGCGTGCGAACTTAGTCTGTTGGTAGGGAAGCGGGTTGGGAAGGGGAGCCGGGGAAGGGTTACCAGTTCTAGTGAAAAGGGGGGAAAATGGCGTTGGCGCTTCTCCTGGGAAGCGTTGATTTCCATCGTCGGCTTCATTAGGACACGGGAACACCGGCAGTGTCCCAGTGCAGCATTATGCTTGTGGCGTTGTGCCTTCTTTTTCTTCTCTTTCTTTCTCTCTTTAACTCTCTCTCCTAACACCCTCAGTCCCTCGTCTTGTGTGTCGTACTGTTTCGTCTTCATATGGCCTGGGGAGCGTAATATTGCCATCTGGTTTCGTTTAACGGACGGAGCGTGAACCAACACGCCGCAACCCGTGGGACTCGCGCCGCTATGTGTGTGTGTGTGTGCTTGGCCGAGGGAACGTGGGAGATGCAGGGATAAATTATTTATGTTGCCGAGATTTTTCTGGTTCCGTTTTTCCTTGTTTACATTATTAAAATGTCATTACCAGAAAACCGGCCACAAGTCGCGCGAAGCATTTCGTTTTCTGTTTCTTTGTACGTGTGTATTGTGTATTGTGGGTTTGTGTTTAAAAAAAAGGTTTTTATTTTACTTGTTTTGTGGCGAGGCTCTGTATTTTACCCGAGCCCCGGCGACCGATTTCAATGGAAGGCTTTGTTGTTTCTGTGGACGTTTGCGTTCGTTGCTAACGGTCGCAGCATAAGAAAGCAAAGGTAATAATTAATCTAAAATAGAATAAAATTAATGAAAAAATAATATTTTACGCTGTTCAACATATTTTCTATTCTACTTTCATTACGAATGTCCTTTACTATAAAAATCTCCCCGAACAGGACCATAAAATGTTTCAGGGATAAAGTACATGCAATGGCACTATTAAAAACTATAGTTTAAATCAATTTTTACATTCATCCATCAACATTATCACATTACAATCGTACGTGGAATGTAACGTAAAGAAACATCCGCTGATTGATCGACTCGCATTTACGAAACTTTTTCTTGCGCTCGTTATAACATTCACCGATTGAACCCAGAACAGTTTGTACGTGTAAATTAAAATTCCTTTCGTTTTATGTGAACTCGAAGCAAAAAGCAAAAAAATTTAACAACGTTTTTCTACGTGGAATTTCAAACCACCCAAGGGAGTAGGGAAAACATGCATGCTACAGCAAACGGTGCAAAATTCATGTAACACAAAATAAAAATCAGTTTCAGAACAATGGCAGCCCGAACAAAAGCATGTACGGTTAGCACCGTGCTTGCGAAAGGAACTTTAAAAATCGTGCTCAAACAACAAACAGTCCAGACCAGGAGAGACACGAGACCACCGCTCGGCAGAGATTTGGGGGTGGTTTTGGCCGGTGGATTTCCCGGGCTTAATCCGTGCCGCAAAATAATAATCAATTTTCGACTGCTCGGCAAACCAGCCCGAGCCCGGCATAATGAGCCAATTTGTGCTTGTGCCGGGAGGCTTCTGTCATTTCCATATAATTTCGCCCGGAAAAAAACGAACCGGAACCAACCGACGGAACCCAGGCTAGGTAGCTGGTGCGATTGGAGCTGGGCTCGGTGTTCTCTGACCCCACCAAACCACACAACACTGATAATGATTGATGAGATTTGGTGCTCCCGAGCGCTCCCTGGTGTAAAGCGCTACGACGGCCGCAAAGAGACGATTCGTCTAATTGGTAGCAAACGGTACGCGAAAAACGGTCGTCCATATTATTCTTCGAGGGTCGCTTTTCTTTGTTAGACTGCTGGCCACGGCGGAACACTGGACTGACCAGCCGCCCATTGCGTTAGGCTCTCGCATGATCGCTATCTTCGCTACACTGGTTCGTGTAGGAAATCCTGGACGAGTTGCCCTTCGGCCCTCGGGTAGTCGGGAAGAAAAGGGAATTGCGCAGCGATACTTTGTACCCACTTTGTTGTACACGCTGCAAACGTCGAGATGTGTGTTTGGATAAAATTGACAGCGAGTGTTATTAGTGCCGGTGTTGCGTGCCGTGCTTTCTTTTGTCTCTTGCACGGAGCTGCTGAAGGATGTTGAAGGTTAAGGAAGTGCCAAAGATTTTCGTAATAATACGAATGTCGCTGGCCTTTTTTTTCTTCTTGCTGCTTGGCAGCCCAAGCTGACGTTATCCCTCGGGATCGTTGGAGGATTAGGGTCACAGGGTCGATATTTTGGCTCGATATTTGACATCACCTCTAATCCGGACGATGCTTAGCGCCGTTCTACTTCAGGCTGTGTGTGTTTGAATGTATGCTTTCCCGAGGGAAATTATTGCGCGCCCTCGTTTTCGCTGCCCTGACCCTGAGCAGCACACGTGCCCGGGGAATTTGTCAGCCCCGGTGACGGAGTAGCAATAATTGAAAAATTAACCTTGGGAAAACGGGCTCTGGAAACGTGGTTCTGGTGGGGTTTACCGTCGCTTCAATTATGATCCCAATTACTTTTTCTCGTTGTTGCTATCTTCACGTCACATTCACTTAACATTCGACCGGTAGAATTGAGCGGTGGGCAGCAAGAATGTATCACTTCTTGTGCGAATATTCCTCATCGCTCGGTGCTAAAAATAGTTCTAACCCATATCGATCGCGTATTGCTTTTCATTGGCTGATAACACAGGATGATGGTGGTGAGCGTCCATTTTCCGGCCAAACATCGAAATCGAGCACCGAGCCACTAGGGCCATAATTGAATATTTGCATATTATCCGTGCTGCAACTAACCGTCGGTGGTGGAGAATAGTTTTGGAGCATAGAGCGAGGAAAGAAATTTTTGAACAAGACTGGCCCTTTTGCACGCGGCATTTCAGTGGTGTGTCTATATGTGTGTGTGATACATAAATCATGTCATGTGTTTTAGAAAGCTATAACACGTTACCATAAACTATGCACTATCGCATACGCGTTCGAGCGTCAATGTGTGTTTCACATATTCCACGCAACGCTAGAGCGCGCGCGTCTTGAAATAATTGAAATGTTTGAACAATGGTGCACCATTGTAGGTCATCGGTTTGGCCGTTTTCCGAGGCAGAGTGTATGTGTGTTGAGTCGTGTTCTAAATATTTGGTTAAAAAGTATGCTGAGAAGAGTTCAGTGCACTTCGAAACGTTTGAACGCATTGATCGGTGATGATTGGCGCTGAGGATAGTGTTGGATATGTAGGAGCTATATTATCAAGCCATGGATCACTATTTGAATCATGAATTCAACTGCGTGTTGAAACTCAAATGTACTTAAATGATAACAACTGAGGATTCGGTGGAAAGAGTTGATTTCCTGTTTGGCCTTTTCTTACAAGCTCAATTCAAATCCCACAAGTTTACTGTATTTCGTTAATGATCCAAATGAATTGCCTACATTTTGGCGCATACAACCAGATTGCATACTGAAATCCGAAGTAATGATGATTCATCATCGAACACTTTATTAATACCAAGTTTATATTTTGTCATAAAAAATTCAATTTGTTGATATTTAGTTTTAATTTAACTAAATTTAATTCAAGAAACAAGCGACCAATTTTATACCTAAAGCTTACAGCACAAGTAAATGTCAAACTACTGCATGTTGGTAGTATACTCTTGAAGCACACCAAAAAACACCAAAACCCACATTAAAGCGATTGACAAAGATAACGAAAGTCGAGCACGACCCTAGATTCGTATCGATTTTTCACCGTCCCTTATTTGCATTGGCAGGTTAAAAAATACGTGTCCTTCTGCACGCTCGCAGCGGATGATCACCCTTAATACGGTCCATCAACATAAACGATTGCAAAAATATTTTCACGTTAAAGAAGAACGAATCAAAAACCTCTCACACACACACACACACACAGCCGTGCCATTTATAACGAAACGGGTTAGGAAAATCTAGCCTCGCTCAGGTTCTTTGGGAGAGCTTACTTCTCGGGGGATTTCCTGTGCCATTACACCCCTGGAAGAATATCGAACGCAACCCTTAAGCTCAAAACCCCGAGAGCTGTCAAAATCCTGCAAGCTACGATTACGGCAACACATTCATCTAATCCTCGGCAGCCCGAGCGACACCGGCTGACTGGGTCTGGGGTAGGAAAATTTTTGGATGGGCCATGACATTTTGGGCGCCAACGTAAAATAGGCACTGATTTTCACCGGAATGATCCCGCTTCTGCTTCTGCCCCCGGAAGTGAAAGCGTTCCGCAGCAGCGTTAGAATGTTGGACGCACAGTGGTGGAAGAAATTTATTCTAAGCTCGTACTAGTGTGTGTGTGCCTGTCCTGACGCCGCGACTTACCGCTTGAGCGACTTTTGAAATATTCAACACGATGTCAAGGGCACGGCTGGAGTGTTGTTGCTGCTGCGAGTTTCTTTTGCCCAAGATTATTTACTAACCCGGAAGAAGAGGATACAAAACGCAAGGGATCGTTCCTTCTTGCGTTGCGTCCATTCCAACTACGGCAGTTGGCGAATTTCTTCCTGATGGAAAGTAAAAGAATGCGCGTGTGCTTGTACGTGTGTGTGTGTGTGATTGTGGTGGGAGGTCAGACATTTTGCACAAAACCACCCACCATTAGAGGCACCTCAGCCACTCACGCACCCACCGGTCACAGTTGATCCGACATGCGGCCGGTCGGCCCGGAGTCGGGTGGGATTTCAAGGGTCGTTTGAGCTGTCACGGCAAACACGGGCCGTGCCCCAGCCCGAGGTTGTTGGCGATGTACGACATTTCCGCGTTTCGATGTGTTGGTACCGTTCGTTCGACTCGTACCGTTGCATGCAAATGAGACGTAATGGTGAGGATTTGCGATGATAAATATTGAAAAGCCATGTATTTTACGAGCGAAGCGTAAGAGGCGTGAAATTAGGTGTAGATTATTTGCTTAGCATTCATTCAGTTTTTTTTTTTGCCCGTACTGTTCGCCCTTCTTCGTGCGTTTTACGCGTACGTCACATAATGCTTCGTGAGCCTCAAATTCTGAGAATCAAAGGACGTGTCTGGCTTGTGTCTAGCTCAGTTACCTTGCTCTTGTGAGGCGAAAGCTAATAGATGATTATGCTTGGGCCCGATGGAAATGGAGGTCGGAGGTCCGTTCCTGGTACTCACCTGAGCCTCGTCCACCCCTGCCAAAAGATATCAATTTCATCATCCGGCTCGTGATCGTAACGGGCCCGTAATGGGTGCTATTTTCTATTCAATTGCTTTCGGCTGCGTGTCCTTTGCATCGACGCTACTGTTTATGATAAAATAAACGATTGCAGGGTGCTTTTTGTTTCGTGTTATATCCCGCGCTGTTTTACCTTCCCAGAGCAAAATATGCAATATGCGAATGGAATTTCAAATTACCGTTTACTTTGGCCCCGTTTATTGGCCATGCTTGAGCGGCGTATGCGTATCGCTCAACTCTTTTATATTCCTGTGCGGGTGTTTGTTTGTTCTCCGATAGTGGGCGCTCGCTTTTGCATACCCCCGCACCGAGTACCGAGGAGCAGGGGAGTATGTCATCGAAATGAGATTAAACTTATCGAATGGCACGCTGGAGCGGCATTATGCATGAGATCGGGGACGATACGTTTCCTGTTGAATAATTCTTGCCATGTACAGCGATGGAGGATTGAGTTTTTCGCTTGTTATGGAAAATCTTCTGCCAGTAAAGATGGTTGATGTCGAGAATCTAGTTTTATGTTGGAGATGTGTATTTATTTATTTTTCAATAACACTCTTACTATCTTTTAGCAAAACTTCAATCATGAATTCCAGATCCAGCTAAAGATCGCTTTACTCTTAGCTTTAGTCTCTTAGTTATGATTGATCCTAGTAAATCGAACTCCTGAAAGTATGCAATTTGGCGTTAATTTTTTGCGCGATGTAGCATAGCTTGTTTTGCAAATAATTATTGAAACAAGAAATCCTATTTCTTTGTACCAGTTTAGAACTTGATTAAATTTTTCGTCAGAAATATAACTAAAAAGAGGCTCTTAATTTTGTGACAAATGATTAACATAGACTAATGGAATGAAGCAACCGCCTTTTGCTTGTGACAATTTCCGGAAATGTTAAAAAGTTTGAGTTGTTAAGCACAACATAAAACCGTGCGGAACTTTTCCACGGATATAATATTCTCAGAAATTACTGAAATTGGGAACCAAAAGTTAAGTTCTTCTTTTCAAATACAACAAGGGTTTTAATGTCAACTTTTATAGCCAATGTTAACTTCAAATGCTTCGTCTCTGCCTGCTGTTGTTTGAGTCGAAGACATGTAAAATACTTTTCCACAGACTTAAACATCACAGTTTATGTCAAGTGTTCAGGGCGATTAAGTAAACATGCATACATGTTCACAACATACCATTTGAGAACCAATTTCACAGGAACGATGCAGTTTTTGAAACGAGGTAAGAGTTTGCTGGAGCAGTCGTACTAATTTGTTCCTAGAAAACCATACATAGAATTAATGTGGCTTAGTTGGCTTACTTAGAATTTAATTAAATACCTCTCCACTAAAATTTGAGCTATGTCATTTTTGGCTTCTATTAATTTTGCTCTGACAGAAAGTTTGTTTAAATAAATACCTTAAAACTGTTTGGCAGTCTTCGGGAAAAAAAACTAAACCACCAGTATTTAAATTTGCACTTTCGAAGGTAGCACTGAGTGACTTTTACAAAAAAAAACATAAGCAAATGATTGATATTTCCAGCAGAACGGAACCATGTAGGAATGCACCGTACCCGTGCGTGGAAACATTTGCCCGCAATCGAACGCAGCATAACGTAACAAAACCATACTTCAACTTCCATCGCACTGACCATCAATAACGGAAAGAGGGGATAAATCAAAAACCCATTAGATTTCCACTCGACTTGCAAGCCCGCGCGAGCCTAGTGCGATGAGACGCAGACCGTAGCGCACAAATCAATTGGAAATGGTTTGCTTTTTCCGCACAATTAGCGCAACACACCAGTGTGTGTGTGTATGTGTGGGAGACCAATTAAACTGGTACTGATTTATCGCCAGCTGGGCCAGTTTCACTTTTACACACCATTCTTTCCGTGCCAGTGTAAACAGGTAAATTGCAACCGATGCAGATGGTCCGAGGCGGGTTCTGGTGCAACAATTGCTTTTGTTTTTCGGAGTGAATTTCGAACGTCGTCGAACGATCCGATGAGCGATCGATTCGGTGTTCGAATGTTTTGCTGGATGATGTAACAAAGCCCAGATGTTTTCAAACGCACGCGACACAACCCCTTAACAAGGAAACTGTTTGCTGGTGAAGTCAACAACAGCAACAACGAAAAAATCCTCCCAAAAAACTCCAAAAAGGGGGAGTTTTGTATGATTTACGATGCGTACGCTGCGAACGATCGTGCCGGCCTTGTTTTGGGTTGATTGTCTGTGCGCGTGTTTTCGTGTTCGTCTGTCTTAGGCGAAGCAGTTCTTGGGGGCCTCATTGTGGACATCCAATTCTTCAGAAATGGTAGCCGGCGAAAAGGGAGAATCAAATATCCCGACGTTTTCCCAAACAGCTACGGAACAAGCCGATTTTCGACGAACAGAACGCCACAAACAACAACAAACCGGGTGCCGAGATGGTAGACAACTGACTTCTTCCTGTCTGGGATGCGGTGCATGTGCAAGTGCATCGTGTTTGGATAACCCTTGCGCCTTTCCTGCCAGCCCCTTTCCCTCCATCTTGGACTCATTTTCCTCGATTTATCAACATCAGCGTCGTTTTCTTTTGCACTGTCTTGCCTTTTCCGATTATCACGCTCGGGGTTGTTGTTTGGAGATGCTGCAATGCATCCAGCGAGGGTAAAGTCTCTCGCGCTCCGGGTTTTGGTTTTCTTGTCTCGTTCAACTATACAGCACTGCTTCTCCGAATACCCTTACAGGCATGCCCGGACATTGCGAACCCTTTTATGTTGCGAGCAGCGCAACACGAAGAGCAGCAAACCAATAACAAGAAAAAAAAGCAAAAGGAAAACCCCAACCAATCCTCGGGTTCCGGGTGAGATGCATGCGGACGGTTATGATGCAGCCAGTGTGCACGAACGCTGCACACGATGCTTGGTGATGCGCTCTATAAATAGATCAATAGAAACGTCAACGGCGTTGGTTCGCTGGCATTTTCCCGGCTTAATTTTCAACGAACCAGAACCGAAAAATGGGCAAAAAGCCCCTTTACGCCGTGGTTTGGGGTCGGAAAAAGTAAACAGGAAAATGCCACAAAATGCTTTCCCCGTCAACCGTCGTCATTCAGGCAGGTTGAGCGCGGTTTCTATGGTAGGCCAGGTAAGCGAATTGATTGCAATAACACATTTTCTTAGTAAGTTAGAAATTTTTAAAAAAAGTCCTAATTACTACATACCATGCGCTTATGGGCCGCATAAGCGGGAAGCATTATGTGGAGATTTTTTACTGGCAACTCGTATAAATGAATTTCTCCACGCAACATTCCTTTTGCATTCGCAGTTTGTTTCGAGGGAAATTTTAATTACTACTCTGTAATGCAATCACTCTGCAAATGCACAATAGTTGTTCGCTGGAATGTTGGCTCATGTGCCAACTACTTTGACGGTGATCAATTCTCATTAATCAATTTCCAAAACGAGCATTAGATGTTTCCGTGAATATTTTAACGAGATGATTTTGGGATGCAATACATTTTTTGTAATATTATTTATATTCAACGAAAAAATATGGAAGCAGGTAAATGCCTTCTATTTAAGTTTATTTGAAATTCAGGTATGGCAGGGCGAAAAGGATTGGGAATCAAATCTTATCATCCCCGAACGCGGGATTGACTATCCTGCTACGGGCAAGAGCAAGTTACAGAAAGCCAGATATGGCAGGCCAGGCCCTCTCGAGGTTTTGATGGATGGTTATGACTGTAGCTTAAAAAGTTTTCGTCTTTAATAAGCTTAAGGACTTTTTTATCCTCAAGCTGTATTTGAAAGATTAACCATTTCAAAATATTTCATATTTTAGTGAGACATTGTTCAGCAACTAGCTTGATAAGTTTGTTTTCATTAGGCATGTTTGGGCTCGCATTATGCTTGCTGTTCAACTTCAACTTCGAACAAACCTCACGCCCATTCTCCCCATTTATCAATAGGATTAACTTTTTCTCGCTCCTGATGTCACCAAAAACTCCCACCGATAACAACTGCACCATACCGAAGGATGTTTTTTAGGGGCGTTGATATTTTAATTTTGCACGCACCAGACACGCACGCTGCTTGACCACAATCCAGCCAGCTTTTGCTCATAACGGCTGGTAAATCAATCAGCGCAGCAACACGCATGTTTCTCACCTCGTCGCGATCGTTCTCGCGAACCGGGTGTGGGACGGGATTATCGGGAGCGACATTCCGACCCGTACGGCAAGTGGCATAATTAATTTCCATCACACGCTCGTTGCATTTCCGGTAAGCATCAAACCGGCGTGCGTCTGCTTTGTACCGCTGGCTCTAATTGAATATTATGATAGCTGCCGTACTATCCACCGATTATTTGCAATCGGAACAAATGGTCGAACGGCGTGCTAGGTGCGCTAGCTCAATCGAACGCGGAAACACGGCAACGGACGAAACTGCGACGTGGTGAGTATTAATGCTTAGCAAAGCCTAAAATATGTAAACACCTGGGATTAGCCGGTCGCGACCAGGCGTCAGCGTGTGGTGTCGCGGTTTTTGACGCGTTTTTACGCTTCATCATCAAATGCGCCTGAAAGCGTCGGTTATTTTGAGAGCAGTTAGTTAGAGCAATATGGTGGATAGTGAGCGGAGGTGGAGGAATTTTCAAACGCACACACACACACACACGAGGACTCTCACACAGCCATAGTGAGACCCCCCATTTTCGTACACACAAACACGGCAGCAAGGCAGAGCGCACCATGTGTTCCGGGCTCGATAATCCGCCGGTACAAAAGTTGAGCTCGATTTAATTAAAAACGAAGTTTAATTAATTTTCAAAATTTATAAAGTGTCACTTGTCACGCGGTAGCCAAACGGTGCACGGGAGCAGTGTGTTCTAGGCAGGCGGTCGCACAGGTCGGGGTGTTTTAGTTGTGCGGAACGATGATAAACGGTCCGGTGAGGTCACTCGCCCGTTCGGGGTGTGATTTTGACGCAATTTTCCACCCATCCCCGGGCGGGTGACGCTTCGCTGCCGTGCCGCGTGCCTGCAGCCTCGTGTTGGCCACTTCCGGTGTTTCCCGGGACGCGGGTGCCCGGACGGACAGGAAGTCAACCATCATGCGGCCCGAAATGCCACCTTTTTCACGTTTAATCCTCTGGGTTCGGTTCCTGGAACTTGTCGAAAGTGGAAAACTAACACGGCGCACGATGGATAGGATGGGAGGCACTGCCCGGAGCGTTGGTTTCCGGGTGGATTGAAATTTGCGATTTCAATTAAATTATTCACCAACAGACTTACCGGCTGGATACGGCCTGTCGACGGGGCTGGAAATGGTACCGGCTCAACTGTGCGTGACTTGCGGTGGCATAATTATTTCTGACTCGATGCGTAATGCAATCCACGTACGAGGTGACAATAGGCGCCAGCTGCTCATGAGTGTGTGTTTTTAAAACAATTTTAGCCCCACAGACAACAGAGCAGGAAGCAATGTTTAATGTTCCTCTGTTAGTGAACCACTCGTACAAAGCATCAGACCCGAACGCTGATTGAAATGAAACCAAAAAATTAACTCCCGTGCTCCAAACCCGGTTCGTTCACGCTCGTCCACGCGCTGGATGGAGACGCCTGGTAGTATGCAATTATTCACTCCTAAACCACATAAATTCGACACTTGCCCGCGAAATCCACCCTTCAAATGAGGCGAGCCCGTGGTGAGAAAAACCCCAAAAATTCATTTGCCCTTTCTGCTCGGTTGAGCTTTGACTCTCTCGCGCGTGTCGTGGAACGTTTCGTTTTCGTTCGGAAGCTGCTTTTCTAGGTGGACAAAACGCTTGCCCGTGGTTGTGACGCCAAAAACCGCATCAAACCGGTCAACGGTGTGTGTGTGTGTGTGTGCTTCGTCGAAGGTCGTTGAAATGAAGTGCATGCAACGTTCGATTGCGGTTGCTTCGTTTTACGACGATCAGTTACAGTTGGTGAGGTTAGAAGTTTTGTGTTGATGGGGGGTCGCTGCCGGGGACGTTTTGTTGGGGAGGGCTGCAAGGGCGCCGTAAATGTTCGCTTTGTTTGATCTTTGATGCCGAAAGTTGAATCACGATAGTTGAATCAAACGAGCCATTGACTGGCATTGCGGTGGAAACTGTGTTTTTGTGCGCCGTTTTGTGAGCAATCGATGGGGATGAAAAACAATCGACAGGTGGAGATGGTTTTGATTCGGTGATTTAGATATGCTGCGGAACTGTTGGATGCAGATATTATGTGTCATTTAATTAGGGTAAATGTTTTCCAGCGAAATGGCGTATCGATTCGTGACGTGGTTTGTGTGACCTTTGATTCAATAGTGTCCATTAGCTTGACACACAATATTGATGAGTGTTATAAAAGATATGGCTAGACAAGCGTGAAATATTTTATGGAAAAGCTCAATGAATAGTTAGTCAATAGATTGATAACACACAATTTTTGTTGTTTTTTAACGATCCTGGTTTTATCCTCCAACAAGAGGAATATTTAGGAACACAAATCACAACAGCAACGTGCCATATCTATCGTCTAATGCTGCTTAAGATTATCCAACCATAAGCAAAAGCTTAGCTCAAAGGAATCTCACAATAAATCAAATAAATACACTGAGATCATGCGAAAAGTTCAGTGATTTTCTTGCTTATTCCCCGTGGTTCAAATCAGCTTCAGCTTCGAGCCTCACTCGACCCGAGCATCCGATGGATGTGTTTGTTGATTCGGTTCTATTTGTTTTGCACTGGCGTTGCTCTTACGTGCCGAGCAACAGCTGCACAGCGCTGCACCGGCCGAACACCGGAACCATGTGATAAATTTTATTAGCTCGTAATGAACAGAACCGTACCGCATAATCACCGTCGAACAATCGGTTGATGTCACCATGGTTGGGCAGGGGGATCGCTCCATTCAATTCCAACGCTACCAAACGAGCGCAATGTCATTCTTTTGTCCGTGCTAGTCAGGACTGCGAGACAGATGACGGACCCAATGTACACTGCCTGCTGGCCGGTAGGTTCAGGTAATGCGACGCATACCGGATCTGCACCTGCGTACGATTTCGCACCGGCCAGGCACCGAGAACGTCCGCCCGGATGGAGGATTGCGCATCCAATTAATCTGGGATTTCCTTCCAACATCCTTCACCACCACCATCAACCCAATCGGATGGAAGATCGGGGCTGCTTTGGCACGTCCAGCTTACTGAGCCTTGTCCGAACTCACCGGCCAGACGATTCAGACCGGCATGCACAGTTCCATTGCTACGATGCATAATCCCTTTCCTCCGTTGCATGGCTCCATCATCATCATCAGCGGTGGGCGCGAGCGAATGTGAGTGGGTTGCACACTATCGGCATACCGAGCTTTTGCTTCGTTATTGCATCCGGGGACGATCGTCCGGGAAAGGGGGAAGCATCCGTTATCAATTTCAGCTATAATGATATTTGTTCGCGTTATTTTATTATAATTAATTAATTTCACAAACTGCTCCGACATGATTCTTCCGCGAAGCAGACACACACACACACACCAGTCCTCCACGCACAGACACCCTGCGAACGCAACCGGATGCGGGTGCAGATGAAAACAACGACATGCCGGTCAGTGTTGACGGTCGGCCCTCTGTTGACCTTCGTCCTGGTGCAATGGCGAAACCTACGCGGAACGTGCTGTTGGGACCTGCTGGCTTTCGATAAAAATGGCACAACAAAAGCATCCAACATCCCAGTTGGGCAGATGATGGAAAACGAGGCTCATCATTTTAATGTAGCGGGATGGGCGGGAAAGGAAATCGTTACTGGTGGAGGTGAAGCAGGGGCCACGGATGGGCGAGATTATCAGGGACACAATTTTAATGAACGTCGGGCTGAGTCCACACCCGCAATGCAAACAATCGGTTGTAATTAATGATTGTCCATTAAATGGAAAATGCAAGCGGTAGATGCATGCACCTGGGCGTGATGTTGTCGCTGGCAGGTTTATTTTAAAAAAGCGTCGGAAATGACAAAAAGCAGAAGCGGTTTTACTAAGAGCAAAAAACTTTAAAATGTATTCGTTTTTTTTTTTTTGAAGTTTTAAAGATTTAGATGACTGACGTTAATGATTTAAATAACTAAATCCAGTTTGCAGCAATTCTGAGGTTCCTCATGCTCCATAAAGTATGCAATTTGATTTCTGCGCCTACAGATAGACAATTCGCTTTTCACGATTAGAAGAATTATTTGGATTATTTTGGCATGATAGAATATTTCTTAAATTTTTAAAAGGGAATGAATTATTATCTTCAGAAAGCTTCAATCATAACAAAGCTTTTGAACAAAAAAAGGGGAACAAAACGATTTGAAGCTTTTAGTCTGAGCTGCTGAAACAACTGTTTTAAATCCATCATCAGGTTTTCCACACTCGATTTAAATATTGTTACTGTCTTTGATTGATAAAGCTGTCAACAAATGTATCAAGCACCAACTCGCCCTCACACACACATACACACACACAACCACCCAAGGGCACACTTTGGAAGTTACCGAAATTTCGCCACCCACTTGCCGGGAGAATTTAATTAACGTGTCAAGTGAGCTCGTAACCGCTTGTCTAACGATCTGTTTCGAGTTTATCGCGTCGGATGCTTCTCCGCGGTGTTTCCCTCAAACACATGAACTCCCTCTCCCTTTCCCTCTCTCTCTACCCACCGAAGACAAAACACAGGCGAAAAAAAAGGCCCACAGCCAAATCAACAAGTACTTCCGAAACAACAACACTCCACCGGAGAATCGTTTCGAAATTGAGCGCCCTCGGGAACGCCAAACCGCCAGCCGAGGTCGATGCCATTCGACACGCCGGCATGACTGCGTGCGCTTAAACCATCCAACGTAATGTCTGTTTCATTTTCATTATATCGGAAGCTCCGAAGGCAGTGTAAAAGAGAAGGGAGAGGGGGTGTGGGTGGTGGCGGTGGCCTTTGGCTTTGTTTTAAATGAAAAGAGTGTTCCTCTTCAAAGTCATCCGCAAAACGATTGTACATTATCGATAATAAAGGTTTTAATAAAAAAGCGTCTCCCTCGCAACCGGAATTTAGTACCGCACGACGATAATCGGCCATCGCCATCTTCGTCACCGCCATAACCGTTTTTCCAAGTGCGTCGTCATCATCATCATCGTGATGGGTTGATGTTATTGTGTGGAGAAGCGAATGTTCTGTGTTTGTTTTGTTGTTTTGTTCTCGGTGTGAGTGTGTGTGTGGGTTTGTGTTAATTTCCTTTCTCAACGATCGAAGGATTCGGTTTCGGCTCGTTGGACGAGCGACAATCCCACCCCCCGTCTGGCAGTCGTTTGGTTTTAAGCGGGAAAATTTATACCGTCCTTCGCGAGCTCGAGCAGCAAATCGTTTCCGTTAATGGTTGCGAATAAAAATAAAGCATTGCCCGCACGGCCGGCTTGCCACATGGGTGCGGTTTTTCCACCCCGTTTATTGAATGGTTCCCCCGGGGCCGGCGGGCAGGACACGGGGGAGCATCATGAGTCGCGCACTTTTGCTACGCACGATAACTTCCGCGTCACGGGACAACATTTGCACCTTGTACCGGGTTTGTATCGCGCGCGAGCGTTTCGGTAGTCCCGGAGTTTTACATACATACACGCGCGGAAGGAAATCTCGTGCAGAGATCATCACATTGCTTCGTGAGTCGATAAGAAGCTCGAGAGCGAAGGGGAAATGTCAATTGGAGGAAGAATTTAAATGTTTTTCCCTACGAACCGTTTGTACCAGCAGAAGGTACACTCTATTGTTTTTCCATTTTGAAGTACCCTGTGCGTGGGGGGGCTAAGTTGAACTTTTGATATACCTAAATGCGGAAAAAAGTGAAAGCTCTTACCGAAAAAAAAAACAATACTGGTGTGTCAGTTGGAAAATGAAAAGCCACCCTATCGTCGTATCAGATATCATCAGATGTTGCTGGGCGGGAGGCAGATTTCCAACGCAACCCGATCGTAACGGAATGATAAGAAAAGCCCACCGTTACTAGGATTATTGTCAAAGTCTTTGTTCGTTTTAACCTTGCTGCCTTCAACCGTTGCGGCGTTTCAGTCAGATATAAGAGATGGGTTAATAATATTTTAAGTGATAACCTTAGCTTGCACAATAGCAAAAAAGCAAGAGTTGTTTGTATGGTTTGGTATAAAAGGGGAAGAAAACTTAAAGATAAACCATTTTCAAATAAAACAGATAAAGATATTTTGAATGTGTAGTGCAGATTGCATAACATTAGGCGCATTAAATCAGTTTCTTTTTAAATTTTAAGAGCTTTCTTTCGTTTAATATTTCAATTGGTGTTCTTTAGGAAGTTAAGGAGTTTTGTATAACATTTAAAAAAAAATCAATATAATATTCAACGGCTGAAGTTCTGATATTAAAACTCCTTCAAATCAGCGTCGAAGTTCCAAACCACACCACAAGGGTTAACGTGACATTTCAGAAAGATTGAAAAAAAGGTACCACCATGGGTCACCCGGGTTCTGTGGGACCGGTGGAAGTCCCCAACCCTGTTCCCCGCCAGGTGGAGGTGAAAAACGAAACCCATAAAGCAGCAAAATCGCCGTGACGGAAACGACGTGCGGTGAAATACAAATAAGGAACTCAAGAGCGCTCGTTCTAAAAGCCGCGCCAGGAGCTAGTCGAACGGAATTACGGTGCAGGAACAAGGCGTACGCAAAACCAACACACAAAAAAAAAGAAACACATTCGGGCAGGAAAATCGAGAAAAGAAAAACAAATCATTCCCAATTCTATCTCAACGCGCGAGGGAAGTTAGCGTCAAACAGCTCGGGACACGCAATTTTAGGATTAATTTGTGTCAATCTACGGCAAACAAAAACAAAACTGCGGAAAATTGCGCTACACCACCATTACCTACACCCTCCCCACACGCACTTCCCTGCACCCACCAATCACACAAATACACGTGTGCGTTGAAAGCCGTTGCAAATGGGGCGTCAGGTCTTCACCCACCCATCGCAAAACCGGGTCCCGGGTATGGCGGCGCAACAATCCTTCGAGAAGGTCTTTATTTTGTCCTTGCTTTGCGTGGCGTTTTTTGTGTTTTGTTCCCTGTTGTCGCTCGTTTTCTTCACTCGACGAGAGTTTTCCTTCTCATTTCATTATTTGCTTATTGTCGCACGGGGAGCGCACCACGACCTTTGTTTCCTTTGTTAAGGCTGGTGGGAAGGATGGGAAAAGCTTTTTCGGCTTTCGGCTCAATAAAACATATTGCCCTCGTTTCGCATTGACTTTACGGTAAGCACTTGGTTGCTTGCTTGTTTCGGGGGTTTTTGTTTTCATCTTTTTCACCGTTTCTTCTTTGTTTTTGCTTGCTCCTTTAGCTCGATGAGGATGGAAAATGAGAGTGTGGAAGTGTATCCAAGGATTGAATGAAGGCACAAACAGGGACAGTGATAGTGGTGCGTGCCAGTAAGCGTGTTAGCGTAAGAAAGGGAGAATTATTTTTCCATTAGTCTGCCCATTAATAAACCGTTTGATTTCCTTTCCCTTGTTTTTTTTTGTTGTTGTTGCTGGCGTCCCGCTTTTCTACCGTGAAAAGTTCTATCGTCATCTGACGTGGGGCGATGGTGAAGCGGATCCTTTATTTCTTCCGTCGATCGTTAGAGTGAAGCGTGGGGAAGAAAATTAGCCTGCGTCATATTTTCCAACCATCCAGTCATTCATCCTGTACGTTTTTATTTGTTTTAAACCATCCTTTCTCGGCCGCTTGGCGCTTTCACTCGAGCCCGAAAGTCAACCTGCTTCCCATTATCGGAAGCAGGGCATGTCCCCATTTCGGGACCCGAAAGGCTCGAACGGAAACGGTACACCATCGTCGAAAAATGGTGGTGGAAAATTGAAACATCATCAAAGTGCCTACGGAAAAAAAAACGTCGGGAGTAGGAAGCTATGGGCCAGAATGGAAAGCACACGCTTTGCATGAATTGCTTCGCGTTTCATATTTTGATCGTTTCGGCTAGCTTCACGGCTCTAGCAGAGGCCACAACCCACCGTGCTGACCGTGAGTGGTTGGAACCGTGGAGCGGTGACTTTTCACTTTTATTTCACCACGTTTTTTACCTCTTTTAATCAGCGACCCCACGAGGTGGAAACTTTTGAGCGTGGAGGATGAGTTGCTTACATGCACACACACACACACACACACACACACACACACACACACAAAACTCGAGCTCCGAACTCCACCGCTGCGATGTTGTGTTTTTTATGATAGGAAAAATACACGAACCATTCTGAGTCAATAATGCACCGGTCAACAGCCACCAGCGGACTATCCCACTTGGTTTTTCGATGGAGTTAGAAAACATAGCCCAAAAAAAAAAACCTCAACGGTTCCAAATAAAAAGGCTATTTCTGTTGCGTGTTTACACGCTTTATTTTCTGTTTGCAATTTTTCCTTCTCAAACAAATCGACTCGGCCGGTGGTGAAGCTATTTTCTGACCGGGCAACCAATGGTGCGGGACAATTGAGTTTGAAACAAATTTGTGACGGATCGATTTGACCTTTTTCCGAGTGCTTTCTGGGGTTTGGGATGTCTACCCGAGGGAGGACTATTGGTTTACATCCCTTGGGGCGTTGGGAGAAGAGGTAGTACGCAAGATGCTTATTTCGTTACGATCAGTGGTTTGGTGGTGGGTGAGCAACATTTGGCGGACTGATTGTAGCAGTTTGTTAGCAATGAATGATTCAAAGTTTTCCTGGAGGTGGCTAAATATTATCTAATGAGCTGATGAACTCAAATGATCGATCAAGTCAATTTAATATCAAAAGGGTATAGTTAAAAAAATATTTTTCTGGTCAAATTGTGTATAAATAACTAAGCTGAATTATTTATTATTATCATCATGATCAAAAATTGCTTCGAAAAGGTCTTGGCTCGCCATCCTTTTCCTGTGACTTGATTTTACCCGTAGCAAAATATTCAGTCGGTCTGGATGAGATTTGAACCCCGGTCCTGCCGTGTAGATTGGTGCCGTAATCGTCTTTTCTACCGCACCGCCACAAGATAGAATAAAGTCCCTCTTTATTCAAGAAAAATCAGAAAAACGAAATAATCCTATCGTAACACTAGGAGAAAAAAAGGTAAAACATAGCATTTTCCACTGAGTTTTATTAATGCTACAATTTCATTGGTCAACCTGTGAATCTGTGCAACGGATCATCCGCTCATTGCTCGTTGCATCGGTATGCCTTTATGCCACACAATCACCAAGAAAGGGTTTCCGTTTTCACCATCGATTGCAATTGTTCTGTTACTCACAGCGTCTCAACTCACCCACAAACACACACACACACACATACAAATGCATTTTCTCGTCCTCGTGCGACCTGCACCTTTTCCCAGATCAGAGATGCTGATTGGATTTCGCTCAATGGGTTCCTTTGCTTGCGATGCTTTTGCTTACTCCGCGTGTCGGGATGCTTCCTCCCAGTGGTCGCGTTGGTGGCACAGCGTTGGGAAATATGAAAAATCATAAAATGCGCACATATTTTCCTTCTACCATCGCGACGGTAAACGACGTGCATATCTTCCTCGATTGCAGTCGTAATGTTATAGGTATTCACGATCCATGGCCACAGCGCAGTGGGATCGGGCTGGAATGGTAAATGAGACGTTTGTGCTGTGTTTCGCTGCTGCCGTACGAAGTGCAGCAATGCCACCATTACCATTACCGATGGGAAGCTATTCTCACACGCTATCGAACGTTGAACGATGGTGGTGTGGTCGGTGCACCGAAAATCAATCCAACGATCGCAACGAATGCTAGAGAATAATGCTGGTACGGGTTTGATTTTAGCTCATCGTTGCGACGAATCTTTTCCAACAAATGCACGAGCGATATTGAAGACAATTTGCTGCTTGAAATTCGTGTGGTAAAACGTCTTCGTGTACCGTCAACCAGATTTTCTATCTTGATTTTATTTAGCATTCACCTGACCTACTGTCAAGTTCGTGGACCGTGTTTCCGATTTCAGCAAACAAAACTGCCAGCTTGCAGATGGTCCAGCTTTCATAGCGACCGCTCTCTATCACCCTCGCTCTTATTGTTCACTTGCACTAGTGCGAGGGTTTGTGATGGACATGTTTTACCACACGTTGATACTGTCTCGCCGACCGAGCTCACTTTCGTTCGATGCCCGATATATTGCTGATGATCGATACGAAGAAATGCGCTACTCGGATGAACCGGAAGCAGTGCCCGGAAGAAATCGAAACGAACCATCACCGGCGCGCTGTGATGCTGCGAAACCCGGAAGGAAAACAAGAGACTGTATCGGAATGCAACCAGTACACTTGAAGCAAGCATCATTTCCTTCCAACAACTTCCTCCTCTATCCCTCGATCCCGCTCTGTCACACAACGTACAAGGGTAATATTTGCACCTTTTCTGGTAAGGAAAGCGACGACGAGCGAAAAAAAAAACAACAGCTCCATCTACCTGTTCGAGTAGACCGAGCAGCATCTGGTAGCGGTGATAGCTTGTGCAATCACGAAGAAGTCCCACTGTTAGCTTCCGTGTGTGGGGTGGTGAAAAATTCTCTGGATTAAAGCACCGGCTTCAAATGGCTGATAGAGTTGAGTCGATAAGGGCCGTACGTAGCAAATGGCAAGCAGAGTATGGATTCCACCTCGCCTGGAGTGGATTCACTGCAGAATGGTTGATTTGTTTGCTGAGAAAACGAAATGGTTGAATCGATTTGCAGCTATTTGTTGCACAATGTGTGCACGTTGGGTGTGTTTGTCTGAGGCGAGTTTGTGTGAAGGTAAAAATTTGAACCTTAAAGCTGCTCCGTTTGCCTAAAAGAATGTCATGTGCAGTTGTTTGAGAAGATACGGTTAAAGTAGAAGACGGTTGTAATTTTAATGTTTTGATCGTTTTCAAATTAAAATTGAAAATTGAAATTTTTATGTCTTGTGTCCGTAAACTACGATTTTTTTTTTTTTTTTCATAAAGAACGGCCTGGCCGTATTGCTGTAAACTACGATTTGAGGTTGTAAAATATTTGAATAATAAATAAGTCGGTTTTATCTTTCAAAGAGCTCCACATTTTGAAGGTGTGCTTGTTTTTTTAAGGTAAAGTTGTTTTTTTAGTTTCCTCAAAATTCCAAACAATATTTTGTTCTTGGCTTGGATTCACAAGAGTCTACCATTTTTATTACTAGCCGTAACGACTTACCGCAGCCGAAGGAAAAACGAATATCTGTTTTCTTTCAGCATCCCACCTGAAGTGCCGTGCAATAAATCGCATCTTTGTCTTGTACATGAAACTAAATTATTTTCTCCTTTTTATTAAGAAAAGATTTTCAGTCCAGCATCTTGCTGTTTTGCGGTTTCCAAACGGCTGCAATGGTTGTTTATTGCTGCACAGCGCAGTCGAAACTAAAGCTTTTGCACCATATCTGAAGCAAGAAGATGTTCACGAAACAGTGGAAATGCTTCATGATTCATTTGACCATTCGTTTCGTTCTCCCCTCCCCTCGCTACTCGCTAATTTTTTTTTTCGTTTTCATGTGCTAACGTACAACTTGCCATCTTGCTTCGAACATCTCACTGTAAAATTGCTGCCCGATGGAGACGCCCGGTCTTTCACGTACCGTACCAGAAGCGAACATTTAGCGCACTTGCATTCTGGTTCCTTTTCGTTTCCATTCGCTTCTGCAGTGAAGGACAGCACACAGTGTGGTGGCGGTGAGCTGAAAAGCGCTGAACGTAAGCAAGCGTTCGTGCTAAAAGCTTTTCATTTCATTTCACGTTCCATTTCACTTGAGCTGTCCGTGTCATGGTCGATCGTGCCCGCATGCCGTTAACGCCGTTGGAGGTGGTGGCCCGATAAAGGGTGGCGAGAAAAACTGACCTTCCGTAACAGCCGTTATGCTCCTCCAACATCCACGCGGTGCAACATGTAACTCACACGGCATACATTGTATGGCTGTAACCTAGCTGATTGAAGTCTTTTTGAAGCTAATGGAGGAAAATTTAACAAATGAAATGAATTTTGATTCTATTGCATGGTGAAATTTTCTTTCATTTTGTAGATGTACAAGTGAAAGAGTGCTAGAACCGGTTTCAGTTTAAAGCACTCCACTGAAGACGACCAGCTACAGAATAAAATTAATTAGACGTATGTCTTACGGGCTCAAAACCCGCCATAAGCGGACGAGTGCAGTGAGTGCAGCGGATGCAATAACAGGGCGAACGAGGGTGCTAGCAAAAGCTGAAATGTGCAAACATCGTTGTTGTACCACTACACCACTCGAGCCACTCCACGCGCATAGTGGCAAGTGTCAGTCCCCGGTGCACACCAAACACGGACGACCTTTTGCTCGGGCAAGACGCAACCGGGGCTATCTTTTCTTTGCTCTATTTTTTGCGTTTGCGTTCTGCCTTTTCTGCCGGCTGCACTTTGCCTGGTCGTCAGCGAAAGGGTACGAGTGTGTTAAGCAACATTGCCACCATATATGTCCTGGTTTCTCCAACCGGTGCGCGTTGTGTGAGTGTGAGGAGGAATTCTTTGAAATTGTAACAGAAAACGCTGTTGCATGCAAGGCCACACGGTACCCACCGTCAGAGATCAAGCACCAAGGAACCTGGGCAAGACCATTCCATTTTCACCACATTTTGAATTACTTGACCCGATTCCCGTACACGGTGGAGAGTATACACACACTCACACACACACACCAGGAGCCAGCATTGCAGCAGTGCCACTGGACACTGGCGGTCCGGCAGCAAACCGTCCAACCGTTCTCGTCCGGTAGAGCAACATTAATTTAATGTTCACTACATTTCTTGTGCCTTCATCACGTTCTCACGCTGCTCACAAGGGCGCGAAAAAAGAATCCTGCTGCCTCGCGAATCCTTTTGCTCTTTGTTAAGGGTTTCTGAGCTGTTTTTCCTTTTCTCTAGCAGCAAAAAACAGTGGCATCAAAGTTAATTTTTATTATTTTACACTACACACGCGGGCGTACCCTTTTCCACCGTACCGTGCGTCCGTTGTGTTATCCTTTTGTCGCACAACACAACAACACAGCAGCAGAAGACCCCTAGCTGCTGTCCCGGTTCAGGGTGCATATTTGCTGCGAAAAACATCATTTGCTCGAGCATGATGTTGCAGCCTCCACCAGACCGGGGCAATGTATTTTTGCTCTTCGGCAAGCTGCTTTGCCCCTGGTGTTCTATTCGCTGTTACTACTTTTACTCTCCTGGTGGCGTTGTGTGTATGTGTATTCATGTTTTCATTTCCTAGTCACTGCACCACTGCACGGTTTGGTCGGTCGGTCGGTCTGGGACGGACGGCGAAGTTGAATTATGGCCGTGTGTTTCAGTGGGGAAAGGAACGAACGATGCGCGCGTACTGCATAATGCATTTTCCGGCTACCATAGATTACGCGAGTGTCATAACGCGCGGCGTACCTTTTTCTTTAAATCATTAGCATGCCGGCAGATAACACCGACACCCTGCGCCGGTGGAAAGGTGCGCCCGAGTCCCGGTGCGGACATGTTGATGCCAACCGGATAGCAAAACAGCTGACATTTAATTAATGCTACCCTCCTGTTTGCTACGGTGAAGGGATGAATTTTTGTTTTAGTTGTTTTTTTGTTGCTGCCGGTTTTGTTTATCGCCATCCCCGCTGACGGCCAGCAATGGGAGAGATAAAGCATCTGTTTAATAATAGCCACATTATGATTTAAAGTAGGGGATGAAATGGTGGTGAATTGCTAGAAAATAGAAGGTTTATGAAATTCAAGCGATTAAATACTAGTTTAATCTAAATTTTATACCATCTTTAAAATATACACCTTAACCAAAATTTAAAAAATGATTTTTAGGGCTTCGCATTGCAAATTGCATACTTTGGCTGTTATGAAAAAATAAAACGCCTGAAAGTATGCATTATGTATGAAAATATTTATTCTCTTGATGAAAAATAGTTTGAGAATGTTTATGCTTTATATTAACTTCCCAAAGGCTTTTTCTTTTGTGGTCCAAGGCCCACATGTCATCTGGATAGCTCTGAGGTTGGCCAAAGACTGTCTTTTCGCTTCGTCTAAAATAGTAAAAACGTCTACATAACTAACCTAGCAGATTATTCGACCAAAAACAAGGAGCGCTGGTTAAAAACGTCGATTTATCTTTTTCTTTCTACAGGATTTGTCTTAATATGTAATATTCATATTAGCATCAAAAAATTTATAAATCTTTAAACGTTTATTGGTGTGGTGTAATTCAATATCAGTCTTCGTAAAAGTTGTCCTCATTACATCTCTCGCATTACTCCACAACGCACCACTGATGCACCGCAGAGGTCGAATTTCAATTAGTGTTAATTGAGAATTCTCACTCTAAAAGCTCAAACGTGCCGTCGTCGCTTTCGATGGCTTTCGCCAAACCATTATCGGCCTCATCATCGTCCCCCACGCTCATGGTCCACTTACTGACACCGAGCAGTAAACCTTCCACCTTCGCTATCTTGATCGTAGATTAAACTATCATAAATTCAAAAAAACCTCCTCCACCACCTCACAGATGTTCTTCCGTTCGGTCCACCGCTCGAATCAATTAATAATGCCACCCTTGTCATGATGGAGGCTCGTGTTTGAGAAGTTAATCGAAAAGGCAACACTGTTACTAGCCACGGGGGTGTGGGTAGCAGAACCAAAGCACACACACACACACGCGGACACACGGACACAAAAGAAGCAAAGAAAGAAATGTACACGCCAGACGAAGGACAAGACAAGTGCCGGGTTGGAAGGAAGGAAAAATTAATCAAATAAATTATCGCATGCAATCTGCTCCCGGGTTGCCGGTGTTCCCGTGTTCCCCTGCGCCCGCATCACACTTTCCAAAGTCGGAAAATCAGGAACGAAGTGAGTAATAGTGCGAGCGTGTGGGCAAGAATTCTTTCGCTTTTCCATCCGTGCTCATCCCGTTCATACACCGGGCACGAGATTGCTCATCCGGGCGCTAGACCATCGGCATCAACATCATCTTCGCTTGGAAAAACGTTTTTTCCCCGCGCTTTCGCTGGCAGACACTTTCCGCAGGCCGACACAGGCAGGAAGACCAAATTGTATGCGAGAGAAAGGAAAAGAAAAGCGAAATGAAAATTGCAACGTGTCGAACGGAGCAGCTGCAGGGTGGCAGTGCGTTCGGGTCGAGATGAAAGGAAAATTATGTTGCGAGCTGCTGCAGCACGAACGAATCGAAGAAGCTGTCGGTGAGTGTATGAGTGTGTGTGTGTGTGGAGTGTCCCATCAACATGTCCATGTAGTTTTACGTGCACACAGCCCGAGGGTATGCGACGGCATGGTGGGCAGTTATTCGATAAATGCACGCCGGTGAAGAGACCATCGAAGATTTTCATCATCCTTGGGCAGTTTTCCGGTGCACCCCTACCGTTCCAAACCCTACGCCATCGGTAGCGGGAGTGTGGTAGCAAATTATGGCTCCTCATGATGGCACTGCAGGAGGAAAATGGACCGACAAACCTTCCCGCATCACCCGTTTTCCATTCTTCCTTCCTCCCCCTCTTCTTGTTCATGCTTCACTGGATGGAAAATACTTTCTCCTGCGCAGCATGATTGAAAATTAGTTTCCGGTCAGTGAAGATTTATCGCAAATTGGGCCTCCACCGAAAAGTGTTCTTCGGCTTCACCTCGGCAAGAAGGCAGCTTGCGTCTTAGGGGTTAGTGGGGGGGAAAAAACCAGTGTGCCCGATGGTTTGCCTGGCTACGATTATGAGATAAGAGCAGTTTGACCTCTTGTTCGAGTTGCACAAGCCGTGTTTAATTACCCACTCGAATTCATTTAGCCTTAACCGATGAATTATGACAAGGTTCGTTTTGATGGTGGCAGGACTCTGCGCCATTAGTTGTTAGGTGATTTAAGTGCTTTAATTTTGATCGTTTTAATTTTCTATTTGTTTAATTTCAAGGGGATAGAGAACAGAAGGAAGAATACTTATGTATGGAGCATGCTCTCAAACTGATACACTTTTCCTATTGAAACTTTCGACAAATATTTCCTTCCTTTGGAGTCCCCTTCTTATAATCTTAGTTCAGTGATGAAGTATCCTTCAAAATTTAGTAGAACGTTGAAGAAAGGCTATGACGAAATGTTGCATTCGTAAAAGTGGTTTTGAGCTGGAATGCAGAGTGTTAATCGAAAGATTTTTTACAAAACGAATCGTACAGACTTATTAAGGCTTTGATGAACAAGAATCAGATGGTTACTTAATGGTTTAGATGAATGAAGATACAAAATGGTATCCTTATGAAGAACATATAAATTTTTTTTAGATTACCATTATTTTTTTCATATTTTGAGTTCATTAAGGATGGCGTATTGCGCTTTTATAGTTTTATTGAGTCAAAACTCCACAGTTATTAATGAATGGTATTGAAGAAACCCTAATTTCACCCCTACTTACGAATTGCATAACTTTAGGCGTAAGGCTCAAATATGTTTTGGTATATATTAAAGCAAATAAAAAAAAATATGTATGTTTTTAATTTTTTTTAAAATATTCCCATTTTGTTAATTTTTTTCATGGAAACAATCAACAGTGGCCCAAATTTCCCAACCAAATGGATTTAATTTCCACCCAATTTTATTACGATAACTTCATTGTGCACTGACTGCTTCAGCCATTCAGCTTACCAATTTACATCAACGACAGTATTTTAAACTGTCCCCCAACGCACGCCCCAACTGCTCAGGCCCAAAATCGATGTAGTGAGGCGTTTGTCGGCTGATAAAACATGGCAAGAATATTTATGTCTCGCACAGTCAGCGCTGACCAAGCATCATCCCTTGGCACACGATAAGCGATCCGTCGCTTCCAATGCTTGCCGACCAGACACCGAGGTTTACATGAACAGTTGCCGAAACTTTGCGACAAGACCAAGGGTAAGGTGAATACAGCCTCACAAACACACGCACACACACACATATACCAAACCACACCGTTTCGGAACAGCGGCCGTACACATGCTGGAAAACTTGTGCAAATGGACCAAACACGAAACATATTCTATCGGTTACAGGAACATGCACACAAACGCACACACACACACCAACATGCTCTTACAGCCATGCTCACCAAAATGCATGCAAACACCGGTTTGGCTAACATGGTTAAAGTTTCGGAAAAGTTCCGGCCAAGTTGGAGGTTTTTGCTTCCATCCACCATCCTCCATGCTCCATGCTCCAGCTCTTGTTCATCACACTTTGTGCGTGTGCTGTTTTTTTTTGTTGTTGGTGGTATTCTCCATTCTCTCCCTTCAACCTTCTCCTGTTCACCCTTCACAACCCCTCAACCCCACCGGAGGGAGTCAATGTTCCGCATGGAATGGAGGCAGTTTTCAGGTTCAGTAATGATCAAAGGTGGTTTTAGTGGTTGCTTGCGTGTTCCTAGGTGGGTGGTAGAGAGAATCACTCCCACTTACCAACACCCACTTACCCTTCACTCCCCTTCCCGTTCTTTCCCTCCCACCCCGCCGGTACGATGTCTCGTTATTTTCAATGGAAAAACTTTTTCCCGCAGCCTCCACGCCACGCAGTTCAGTAAATTGGGCGCTGTCCTGTGCCCTTGGTTCGGTCTTTCTTTACCACCGAAAGGGAGGGAGAGGGTGTCGGGGGACGCCAGTGGGCAGACGGGAGGAAGGGAGGGTGCCGGATTTGTGGTGGGCAAGCGATACATTGGCGTGAATGGGTTTCGCCCGTATCCGCTCCCACCGTGCCGTGCGAAAGGTGAAGGTGATGAAAAAGTTTCACCGTCCGGTGATATGTGTTAACTGATGAAAGGCGGAACCACTGGACACCGGTAGCATTCAGTGATACGAGCTCTTTTGAAGCTTGATCCTGCTTCAGTACTCATGTCCAGATGCTTCATGGCTGTTGTTTTTTAGAATCTCTCTGTCTCTCGTTTTGGAGCATGAGGTTTTGTTGATGCGGTACAGGAAGATGGAAAAGATTTGAAAATTAAATAACGACAAACGTTATGACCGCCAGTGTGAGCACCCGTCCCGTGTTGCCTCGGTCTTTTGCGAGTCTGGAGGGGGGTTTTTTTGGAAGGAAACTTTCAATTGAGTTACTACGGGCTGCGAAAGGAACCCGAGATGGAATGCATGAGGTGACATTATGTTTGAGAAGAAAAGTTTTTCGTCTAGACCGGGTAATGATGAAAGATAGGTTGAGCTGGTGGATAGTTAATAACACTTGAATGAAGAAGCGTAAAGCACTGCTAACTTTCCGTCGAATCAGTTTCGAAACTATGAATTCGTAATGATAGCTTATTGTATGAATAAAGTATAGTTAGTTAGGTATGCGTACACCGTTTGCTGCGAAACTTTGATGAAATCAGTTCTTGGGTAAACATTTTAATTGGTATTCGGTGCAGGAAGTTTTTGAATCGTAAAGTACCACACATGTATTCTTGGTGTAATCGTAACAGTCTCGTATTTAAAAAAAATCAAATGAATTAAAAATTACAACCAACCGGAATGGTAGATCATCAACTCTGATGACGGTGGCGTCACATAAGCAGGTTAGCCGAATGAGCGCCTAAATGCATGCAACCGGCAGTACGTTTAGATGACTTGTTTGGAATAGTTTTACTGAATGCTTTAAAATGGTTAAAAAATCAATTTTAATAACAAAAAATGCTAGAAATCCTTCGGGCAAGTTAAGCGATGGGTAAAAGACTCGAGAAGGCCCCCCCCTGACAAAATTTGTTAGGCGCTGTAGGTTTTACGCCTAAAGGTATGCAATCCGCAGTACACGTTGCGAGAGCTTCACATTGAGCTTTCAGTGTGCTTTCAGTGTGGTCAAAATAGTTTGAAGAAAGTCGAAAAAATATTGTTATTATTTGATTAAAACCCCCTCTCCGCTAACCTTACCATTCATTTTAGCTTACAGGGGCTTCCTACTAATTTTCGATCACACTAGGGGTGAACAATCGGGCCTAAAACATGAACGGCGTTCTCGGACGGTAACGGAACAGTAATTCCATGAATACTTGTTACCTTGCATTGATATTCAGCAAAGGAGGAAACATAAGAATATAATAATCTCAAACCACTTGTTACAATGTATTTTATCAAGTTCTATTCGCTGTCTATTAACAGCATTAAGGAACAATGCACAATGTTTACATCAAATGGGTTTTGACCATACAGAAATCCCACTGTACAACAAAAATGACAGGCCACAGTGCTGCACACAAAAGATTCTAGGGGGGGCCTTCTCGAGTCTTTTACCAAGCGATGAAATATTCTTTAACAGTGTTTCTGTGTAGAACAACAAACTTTTTGTTTCAGATCTAAGTTTTTCATTACAGACAGCTTGGTCGTTCAATATTGCCTTTTGTTTACTCACCAACTATTAATCTTTGATTCCTCAATCACCGGATATTAGTTGCTTGTTCATGTTGCTTCTCGTTTTCGAGGGCAATGCACATACCATTGTAAAGCAAATCATGCGTATAGAGCAAATCAAATCGTTTCTATGCTACATGCTTACCTGTTCCACGTACACAAATTCTGAAGCTCTCGCGATGTGCAAAACCCTACGCAGAATTAACACACATTTTTCCAACTAACTCAAAATCAAACCGTACGCCAACCGAATTCCAATCTGCAAACCAACCGAGAGTAACCTTAGCAATATCAACCACTAATCAACACCGTTGAATGCATTAGTGAGATTAGTAGTTTAGAACATTTTCCGAGAAATCTTGCATGAAACCACAACACACTCGCACACAGTTCTCGGTTGCATCGGTGCGCGCCGGTAAGCGTTATCTTAGCTTTTATTTACCACACATAAAACACGCTTCAGCAAACAAGCGATAGAATTCAGGTGAACCTTTCACACCGTGCGCCATCACACTTCCGGTACCGGGGGGAAATTGCCCGCTCGACAAGCACAACAAATGTTACGCCAAGCAATGTGGGGACACGAACAGCACACCAGCACCTCGAGCGCAGAATTTTCCTTCGAAGCCCAATTTCCACTGAAGGCAGCATCGCGGGCGCTTGCCATTGGGACCGACCGTGAGGTTTCGCGACGATCTCCCGGCAGACTTCGTGTTCCGGCATTTGGGCTACCGAGCGGGCCGACGATGGGTTTTGACTTCGGCCGCTGTTGGAAGGATACCCACACAACCACACACACACATAAACTCACCATCGTGTGTGTGTCCTGTGACGTGACAGGTTAATGTAGTGTAGCATCGCGTCATGACTGTCACAGACTTCGTGTCGCGTTGCAGGAGTGGGAAAATTCCCCTCTTTTGGGTGTCACGTAGCACTCAGGGCTTTCTCCTCCCGAGAACTCCAGGAGAGTTTTGGGCAGTCTTCTCTTGATCTCAACTTGCTCTCTCTCTCACACAGGATTGTTTTCTCTGCTGCTCGCTCTCCATTTTCTGAGGCCAACAACGTATGCTTAAACTTCGTGAAAATGAGCGACCCGTTTTCTGCACAACCAGAAAGCAGTTGCAGACGATTCAACAAGTTGGGGAATCGTTTTGGGGGGCTGGCGTTTGGTTCTCCCGACGCGATCGGAAACGATGTGTATGCTGTAGACTTTATTAGCCACACATTGAACGGGCAGGGCAAACAAAGTAGATTCGAAGGGAAAATTGATATATTACCCTGCCCTTAGCAGGATCGGAAGGGGAGCTGGGGCGACGAGTGTGCCCAAGGAAACGCTGGCGCCTTTTGTTCCATGCCGTAAGAAACCCGAAACCTGAAACGATGGTTGTTTGTGATTCTCCATGCTTCAGACAGATGCGAAATGATACATTGAGGCTTCTGCAAACAGAAATACCTGGAACGGAATTGATGCCCTTCCTTCCAGTACGAGTCAATCGTAATTCATCAGAAAGCTCACTACTGGCCCGTTGCTTACCGGGCTGGCAAATGTTAGTGTAAACACGAGTTTTCCACTACGCATTCCATTTTTACGCTACACGGAATTGTTTTAATCTGTTTATTTTTCCCGATGTTTTTCTTCACGCGATTGCTAATTACAACATTTGCTTAATGGCTCCATCCAAGTGTCGTCCGGTAAACACGCCGATCGATCCTACCGAGCTGGAGGTTTTCCAGCCCCCCTTCCCCCTCGACGGCCAATTTCCTGTATCAACACAATATCGGATCAATAATTGACCATAAAATGAATTAATTTCATGACATCGAGACAAAGGTTCGGCTTCACCGCACCGGAACGAAAGAACTAATTTCATTTCATCCTTCTAATATGGCGCCCAGTGTTTACTCTTTCATTATCCTTCGTTCAGCCCCAAGCCCCATCGCACAAAGGCTATCGGAACAATCGGGGGAAAACGGTGAATGTACCGGGCAGAAAGTGTCGTCCTGCAAACCTCCCCCAAACCATCGCTTTTCCCGATTTTTCCTCCGTCCCCCGGGTTTGGGTTTTATCGACGAGGACCATAATGATGCGTGTTATTGCGACGAGTCATCAAATTAATTTTATTGATCGAATACACCAATTCACCTGCCGTTCGGCGCTTGTTCGGTGCCTTACAAAAGACTAAAGACGGTGATAAGAAAACTGTGGCGGATGGAGGACCGGACCCCATCGCACCGGTCCGATATTAGCGGTTGGGCTTTGCAGAGTGAGAGCTCAAAAAAGCTATCAAGCTTGCTGTTGCTTTCGATGAGGCAAACCGTTTTCTGCAAACGCCCGCCCGTGGAAGGCCAATCTTGAAGCGGGAAGATGTAAGAAAACAAGAATACGCCAAACCGTCCGTACCCATCGATCAGTGTCAATCATGGAGCGAAAATGCCAGTCCAGGGACAGTGAGATTTTACCTCACGATTTCGATCGCACCACGCAGCTGGGCCACCGTTGACTGCCCGTGGTGGACGGTTAGCCATTGCCTTATCATTGCCAATCACCCGACCGACCGACCGATAGCAGTCAATGCGTCTCTTGAGTGGCAGACTGTGAAGGTAGGTATAGGCAAGGCCGAAGAAAATTCCATAGGGACCAGGTTCTCGAAAGCTGATTAATCGTAATGGATTTTGCATTGTGTAGACGCTGTGTACGCAACTGTTACTTCTTTGGGTGGTAAGTAAAAATCTCAGTATGAATAGGACTGAGACAGGAAGAAAACTCCCTTCCACTGGCGATTCTTTCTCATTGAGAGAAACGATCGCACCACGGATTTGGATTACGTGTGAAGTTATTTTTACATGTGTCTTGGATGTGTGTCACTAATTAAATGGATTAGGCGTGTATTCATGAACCGGATCGGATTCGTGGAGCTTACAAAACTTATTAAGGTCTTATAATGAGATCTCAGCACACCAAAGCCTCTAGAAATAAATGAATACAGAAATAGAAGAAAATTAAAGCAAAACATCCTAAAGAAGCCTATCATTTTCAAATGTCCCATCTTCAACTCAACCCGTAGAAGGATAGTCAGTCTAACGTACGAGGAGTTGGTCCGGACGGGAAACGATACCCAGTCCTGCCGATTGCTGCTAGTTGCTGCTATCGCCTCAGCAACCTAACCGACTCAAACGAAACAGAAAGACTGGTATCTCTGTTCTTGAAACAATATTTTACATATTTAATTTTTAAACTGATTAAATTGACAGCATTCTTGTATTTTTATTTTGGTTAAAACTTTTTGGTGGTTAAAATAATTGGAAAACATATTTAGCATCAATAGTTTGTCTTTTCGTTTCATGCATTTGACACCTCTGGCTGCGAGCGCCCTCTAGTGGCAAGTAGCGTAAGCATAGCAACGAAGATGCACGAATCAAGAAACAGGCGTGTGATGTCACATCGCCTTTCCACGAGGATATGATGATAACATACTGATTATCAATTAAATGTAAATTTTAGTGAAAAAAAACCTTTTCCTGGCTGACCTGCTAGTTGTCGAATAATATCTTTTCAAATACACAGATTTTTTCGAAAACAGTAGAATAGCTATCATAACCCCTTACACACGAGGAAAATGTATAAAACAATTTCAAAAGGCTACAAATTATCAGAACAACACATACCGAACCTCTAAGGTTAAATCTGATTTATGACGCAATGAGGCACTTGTTGATTCAGCTGTACCTTATCCTTGGGAATATTCCCCATGCAACGCAGACACGACAACGATACAGCCCTCCCCTTTTTCCCATGCGACATCACACCGACGTGAGTTCCGGCATGTTCTCATTCACAAAAAAATAATTACAAACCTATCTGAGAGCATGATTCAATCATGCTGTAGAGTTCTGAGAAGATCTTTGGAGGGAAAAAGGATGCGTACGAGCAGCAGCCCTTAATGGGAGAAGATGATGCTTCTCGAGAGATGAACAATCGGGAAGAGAACGCACCCGTCAGGAGCTCTCCATGAGGAGTCGGGATTCGCATCTCCACCAAAGTGCCGCAGCTTCAGCGAGTCGAGTGCGTAGAAATTCGCAACACCAAACTCACGGCAACACTGGTCCACACACTCTCCTGGCATCCTGGCCAATGGCTGAGAGCTCGTGCAACGGACACCAGCAAACAAACAAACAAAAACAAAAAACGGCAAGGACCGCTCCGCAAAAGCAGCTCCGGTGCTCGATCTTGGCTCGGCAAATGCTCACGCTGGTCGCATCGTACGGTTCAGTACGATACAGGCCGAAAGCGAACGAGGACGTCCCTCCCTCCCGGTGTGGTGTAGTATCTGTGCGAGCTGTCAGTGCTGTGACCGAGCTGGTTAAAAAAGGTTTCGTCCGTACGGTCGACGGGTGTTGCTCTCGATTGGCGGCTGTTTGGGAAATCGACGACGTGTATCGATTGATTAGCCCGCTCGATGGCTGAGGCACCGTGCGAGTGAAAGTGGTGGTCCGAGTGATTGTTAAGGCGTGCTGCGTTGTTTGGGTGGTACGAGGCGGAAACGGTACGCCCCACTTTCTCGTGCGTGTGTCTGTGTGTGCGTGCGTGTGTGTGTCTGCTGTAGAAGGGATACGAGAAAAGAACCAGAGCCTGCATTATCTCGATGCGACCACGTGGTTCCGCATCGGTACGTCGCCATTACAGTTTTGTCTAAGCACGAGTGCTAACGAGCCACTTGGGCAGCGGTCCGTGTGCGTGTGTCGTAGTGTACGGTCTTAGTGTTTCTCGTAAGTGGTGACCCATCGGAATCGTGTGGCTGTGTGGCAGCTGTGTGCTAGGTGAGCGTATACCAAGGGCAAGACAAGGCCCCAAGTGGTAACCCTGATGAAGAAAATGATTACACCATGATGCCACAGATGATGGCGCAGACGATGGCACCGATGCTGCTGACGATGCAGTTTTGTGCATAATTTAAGTGAGTACAGCCTCTTCACCGGTGTAAGTGCATCAATTCCTCACGACCCCCGTTCCGAGGGCAGCTTTCCCGGGAGCTCTTGTTTGACATCCACTTGCTCCCGAAATCCTTCCTTCTGCACCAGTGTACAGGGGTTTGCACCAGCATGGCTGGCTAGAGGGACGGCTGGATACGCAATCGTGATCGGTCGGTGAGAAGCAGAATTTATGGCCGATTCGTGCCTCGGCTCGCTGCTGATGGATTAGTTTCATTGTGTGCTTCACTGCTCGGTTCACACTGCGTTCGCGTCGGACGGTGCTGAGCATTCAATGGACGCAGTAGAACGCAAAAGCTGCCTGTGCTTCGTGAACTTCAACTCGGCAGCTGGAGGTCCTCACCCACCCCACTCCACCAACCGTGTATTGGTGGTGGTGATGAGCTGCTTTAAAGTGCGCTGAAGATTAACGTTTGCGAAAAGGAAACACAGAAGAAAAATAAAACAACAGTACGCCGAACGCCGTAGTTCAAGTGGCAGACATCGTTTTCAGCACCTGTCAAGTGGTGTTGTCAATCATCAAACTTTCATCCCTGGAACCCAATATCGCTTGCCACGCTTCCGTCCGTCCAAAGCGCCGCTAACAACCCCCATTCCATGCCTTCTAGCGTTCAGTGAAAACGAGCTTTTCGTCATCGAACCACGAACAGCAGCGTAACAACACGGGTAAGTAATCTCATCTGGGCAGCAGGATGGGACAAAGTTCGTGTGAGGGGAATAAAGTATTTGATTGTTTCTTTTAAAATGAAACGCAAAGGTTCTTCGGATGCTGAACCGTGAGTGTGAGTGGACTCATTTCAGTAATTTAATTCCTGCCCTCGTAGTGGCGCCAAAGGGGCAGAAACGACGAGCCATGTCGTGCTTGAGACGGTCCAACGCGGGGTTTTGAGTAGTGAGTGAATAGCTAGCTCTCTCCTCGGGTTGGGGTCACGTACTTGTTGTGATTGTTTATTCTATCCAACTTCAGCGCCATGTCGACAGAAGTGAACTGAACTTTGGGGTTGCATTATGCATAACCCCAGCCCTTTGCGGCAGAGCCTGACTGTCGTTGACGAGATAAGTTGGGCAGTACGATTCGGCCAGAGCGAGCCGAACACATTGCAGGCATACCATTTGCAGAATAGCCCCAATGAAGCTGTGATGGTGACCGTATGTTTGATAGTTGACTGTCAAACATAAGCTATTTGGTCAAAAATATCGGAGCAAACTTTTCCCCCAATTCCTTTGTTTTACTGAGTGTGACGGACTGGAGTTAAATGTGATAAACATTGTTAAAAATCTGGTCAAAAAATAAACCAAGGGAGGCCCCTTGAGGGATCACCACGATAAAGGATTGAGTTGTCGAAAAGTTTTCCCGCATTTCGTTAGCATAATACTTACGTGAATACTTTCGATTAAAAATCAACATAAAACATCGAAACCGTGCGCTCGAAAGGCGGCGAGACCCATCTCAATTCCGTGAACCACGCCATCGATGGGTGCCAATCAAGTGGTGCATCTTAATAGAATCTTTATCTTCATCGTTTCGGTGGAAAATCTCTCGGCTCTGTGAGCGATACGGGCTAGCGGGTGGAAAATGTGGTGAAGCAAACCCTTTTCTTGCGTGATTTATCGTTAACAGATGCTTCGGAGTAACCTCGTTAATGCGCGTGGCGAACCTTACCGAAGGAGATTCAACTGTTGCTGGAACCACAAGAAGTTCAATCCATTTTGAGTGATTCAATTTGAACCTTATAGTTGTAATATATTTATTCGAGAAAGTGGGGCAAATTAAAAGAAAACATTAAACCTTGAAACTTTATAGAACATTGCGCTTAAAAAGTTCTTCACACTTTGTCCTTGAAGTAAAAATATAAATAATCATGAGTTGGTCCGTGTCTAGCGCCCAGCACATTGCTGCTTATTGCGAGTAAATAGTAGCAATGGTGAGTTTATTTTGCAGCACAATTTATCCACTCGCTTTACCTTTATCGTACCGTCCACATCTAGGGCACACACACACACACACTTTAAAAAGCAAGAGCTGTTTACCGACTCCGAGCCCACCTGGTGCCCACCCAGCCTCGCTCAGGACCCGGTCCGCCCGGATTCTCACCACCGGAAGCGAACGGTGGAGCCAACTTGAGCCACTCGACCCATCGCTCGAAATGGCAGCAGCCTCCAGGGTGAAACCTCCGGCACACTAAGCACTGCTTGGGGATTTTCCCGAACCCCACCATTTTCCCCGCCCCTTTTCCACCCCGCCCATTTATTTCCGCCGACGGCGCGGGCACGATCTTGATGCCGAAGCGCGCCCGGACAAACATACCGTGTCGAAATTCTCTTCACGTGCCAGCATTTTTTCTCCCCCATTCTCCTGTCCGCCCCTCTGTCCCCGACACCCCACTACCCCTCTTCTTACCCCAGTCCATCATCGCACTGCTGGCTCATCTTTTATCTTTATTATCGGCATCCTGCGGAAAGACTTTCGGGGTTGACTTCCTGCGTGTTTCAAAACCCATGGCAAGAGTGGCTGCTGCTGCTGCTGCTGCTGGGAAAGAATTTGCTGTTGGCCCCAATTTTGACTCCCTTTTCTATGTGCAAGAAAGCACCTAGCATACGGGGATCATGCCAGCAGTGACCATTTCACATTCCTGCGCCGGACTTGAAGTTGGATGTGCTGTGAAATTTTGACACCATTGGCATTTCACCGAAACTGATTAGGAACAAATCTCGGCGATTGCGAAACCAACGTAATAAAACAAAGCGCTCGATGGAGGATGCTGGCGAAAGGACAGAACCGTATCGACAGAGATGCCAGATTATCGATGCCGGGCAAACCGAAGTGGTCCACTTTAATGGCTTATGATTTTGTGATTTATTTGTTGTTGGGTCAGGTGATGTTGGCGAGCGGTTTGACGTTTTGTGTATCACTCCTGGTTCGGCTTATCGTGAACAATGGAGGGTGTTTCTGTTTTTCACTTTTTTGGTCATTCCATCGCAGGCTCAAAGTCGGCTAACCCTACGAGCCAACGAGCTGGGTCGCACCAGACAAGCCCATACAACGATCAAGTTGAAATGAGAAAAAGGCACGCATGTCCAAAGCCGACGGCTGCGACACACCCAGACAACGCTCCTACACCGCAAGGATCAGCGACGAGAAAATTCGGGAGGGAAAGGTTTTCCCTAATCGTCTTTCACGGCCCTGGCCACCACTGATGGATAGATTTAATCCGAAGCGGTTGGTTTTTGTTAAAAAACACCATCAGCTTCCACAACGGCCACCCTCGAAGCCGTCGGTGTTGTTGTTGTTTGCTGTCGGGCAAAAAGGGGTTTTTCCCCCATTAAACTTTTTATGTCATCCACCTCTCTCGAAAAAAAAAACCACCCGAAACCAACCTCAGGACACCGACCGCCGTTAACACTGGAGGACACTTTCCGGCTCTTTACGCTGATGGGGCTTGGGAAATAAAAATCAAATTACTACCGTGCGCGTTTCGTCCCCCACTTGGACCGAAAGCTGGGGCTGGAGTTTTGCCGTGCCCAACCGGTTCCTGCACAGTTTTTGCAAGCGCCAGCCGGCTGCTTTCCCCGCGACTCTCGAGGCTTTGGCGCTTCGGCAAGGCCGAAAGGTGCTCGGGCGGATGTGTTGCTGCTGTGCTGTGAAACGGAAGCTGACCTTCGGGAAGCGGGAGCATGGCTGGGAGAGAGCCGCTGGTCGTAGAAATAGAAAATTATGATCGTCCTTGGCGTATGTCCCTCTTCTCCCTTTTTTCGTCCCACATCAGACGTTCTCCTCCGATTGGGGACAGTTTGTTTTGTGTCCGATTTTTTTGTGTGTGTGTGTAGCTATTCCTCGACATCCTTTCCATCCCGTCCTCGTTTACAATAAAGCGGTCGATGTTGTTTTTCGATTTAAGTAAAGTGCCACCCTTCTCGAAAAAACGGGCGCTGGGTGGCTCGGACTGGCTGTTGAGAATATTTATATTTTAATACTTTTACTTTAACACGTCGTTAGGTCATCGGGTGATGGAAGGATTCGGGGACGGTTCAAGCGCTGTACCCTCGAAGCACTTTGAAGGAAGTTCATTATCGAGTGGACGATTATGTGCTGGCGGTGTTGAATATTAATAATTATCGCATCGCTTCATGCATTTGAAGTCACTTTTTTAATGCTTTTACTAAAAAATGTGCTAAAGAAAGTTTTCAAAAAATCAGTTGTGTTCTCTTGCAAAGCATTCCAAGGCCCCAAAAAATGTGTCAAAATCCTAAAGAGTTATCTTTGAATTTGGAGTGTAGACACCTTTGAGACTTATTTTGCTTTATTTACAGCAAACACAACAGACCTATAAGTCGTGCAAATAAGTTCGAGCTATTTAATCATTCAACCTCATGGAAAACAGTTTTCACATTATTCATCTCTTATCTGCGTTTTTCTTCTTCGATAAACTACTAGTTTCTTGACCGATTCCGCTTCCGAGAAGGTCAAATTATGCACTGAAACGCTGTTCCGATGTTTCTGCTCCCAATAACAAGCGCAACAAACTGATGTTGGCCTTTAACATTCAGCGACCGATCCTTGCCTTTGTCCAGTGTATCCCGGGCACGGATACCCCCAGGTGGACGACTATCCGTGAATAATTAATGAACGATTTAATGTATCGAACACGGAAGCGATAATAAATTGAACATCATAAATCTCTTCTACCTTTCACCAACACCACCAACGTCGCCCGAAGCTTCCCTGCGACTTTCCACACAGTGTGCTCGTCGGGGAAGCGCTGCAACCTGGCGACTGTCCCTGTGCGATCCTATGAAAGAGAACTTTTTTGCGTTACTTAAAAACTGCAACTTTTCCCACACGGTTTTAGCGTGCTAGGTTAAAGGGAAAGAAAGCACAAAAACCAAACAAGAAAACCCACCTTGATCCCGATCCATTACCTTTTTTTTGTTCCTCTTACTTTGATCGCACCCAAACAGAGCAGCTGACTTTCCCAACTGGAGCGGAAATCCCGAACCGAACCGGAAGGGATGCCTACGGAAAGGCACCGTGCTGCCACCGTTTGGCCGGAAAATGATGCCCTTTCATCTTACGGGAGCAAGAAAATTAATACCTTTTCACACTTTCCACCGTTCGATTTATGATGACGCAGCGCCCGCCGCTGATAACGCGCCAAGAAACCCCACGGTGGCTCGTGGGTTAGCGCGAAACCACTTTGGCTTGTAGTAAAATCTGTTTTTCTACCGTGACCGGCGGCGACGGCCAAACCCGGAGTCATATTATTTTGGGCGCTTAGGATTCGACGAACTCGCCGGTGCGGTACACACGCAAAGGTGCACGCTAACCTCTGTTAGCGGAAGGTTCGCAGTAGCCAAGCGCAGCGACCACGCGCCGACAGAGCCAACAGCGAGCTCTTAAAGAGAATGCCATCGGGAGGGATGCGAACCGGAGGGGGCCTTCGCCGACCTTCGGGCAGAAGAGCGTCGCGCTTTTCGGAACGAAATTAATCTCGCGCCGGTCCGCACCGTAATCATATTTCATTAACTTTTGCCTCAAAATTTGCCAAATTTTACGACCTCCGAGACAGGTGGGCCGAGGTGGGTCGTCGCCATGTCATCGTTAGCAGCGTAACCGGGCCATGACAAATGTGGCCGGCAGTTCGGAAGGTTTGGCTTTCATTTTTCTGCCCGGATTTTTCTTTCTTTCGGCCCCGGTTCGTTGCTTTGAACCATAGGAATAACCGCAAATTTATCACATTCGCACACAATGGCAGCCTTGCACTAGCATTCTAACCATCGCCAAATGTAACGCGGTTACCCTTAAAAACCGCCACGATTGGTAATCATTGAACCCACCTTGCGGGAGCATTTTGTGAGCGTGTGTGGCTTTGGCTGTAAAATGGTGACGCATCGATCAAAATATAGAAAACTGGTCCAACCGCTGCACTTGGGCACGCGCCACCACTGTCGGACGGTCGGTCGGACGATGAAGTTATTTAATTTGGCAATCATTTATTTTATGCACACACACACATACATGCATACCCGCCAAGCGAATGCCAGGAAGTTCGATGCGATTGTGCGGAAATGAGACTTAATTATCATGCTAATGTGCGGCATACTAGTTTTGTGCTCAGGCATTGGGCTTAGGGGTTGGATTTGACAGGATTAGTTGATTGGGAAAAATTGGCACTCGGTTAAGGCTGATTAATGGACTGCATAAAGTGAATAAGAGAGCTACCGTTTAGGTAGGATTATTTAGCATTTATTTGTGCTGAGAGGAAAATACGGAAAATGGTATCAGTTTCTTTTCATGGGGTAATTTTTAGAATGTTAAGCCTCGTTTTTTAAGGGAAATCTTGTGTATCGAATAGAAAAACTTAATATAACTTCTACTAAACCTTGATCCTTAATGGTAAGTATTTTTATGATGACGTTTTTCAGTGTTTGGTTTACAATCTTTAACTCCAACTTCCCTAACCTCAACTCATTTTTCCATACGCTGGCTCAGATCATGTTAAGATGTCAAGCACACAGCAGAAATCTCCAAAGCCTCATTACGTGCAGAGTATGCAAGACTCTTTATGAAACATTCTTTTCCTTTCAATTACACACCGCTTCTTCCTCTTTTCCACCGAAACAGCCTTATTGCCTGAAAGCTTGCCAGAATGCTGGAGCTAATTTGTAGTAGCAATGCGGTGAACGCGTCTCACGTCACACATTTACCACCCCTTCCGCCCTGCCAAGGCCGGAGCATTCAATTTATCAGCCTTTGTTAAATGTTGTTGAAACTATTCTTTGCCACTTTTTTACACACGCCTTACGCGCCATGCAACACAGCACCACAGTACCGTTAAATGAACTAAGTAATTTGGCAACACCGTTGTCGTTGTCACCATGCACACACACACACAAAAAGCCACCACGCTCGCTTGAAAACGCGGGTTGGCACAGTTCCAGCTCAGGGCCCGCGTTCAACCACCATTCGGAGCCTTCGGGGGCCCGCTGGTGAAGCGCAAAACATTGCAAATATCTTAATTTGTCTCCCAACGACAGCAGCTGCAGACACCGAAAGGAAGCAAAGTTTGATGCCGGCGCTCGGTACCGAAAATTTGTTCCGAAAAACCACTCGCATTAACGAGACCCCATCGCCGTTGCGCCCCATCCCCGTTGGCCGGAACGGGTTGGTGCTCGAACCGCTCGAAGCTGTCTTACATTCTTAAGCCGCATTTCGTGGGCTTGTGTCTTATGGTGCCGGTCGGGCTTTACCAAACGGGACGCCCATCCCACGGCGGCGGCCACGGGTAGCAATTCATTTACGCATGGAGACGCCTGGTGGCTGACGAAAGGCGTCGTACATTAAACCGCTGGCTGGCAGGGAAAAACGCCCCGAACCAAGGTTACTCTGGGTCGTTTGCTACATGTTGAAGTCGGCACAAAAGCAGAAGCAGAAGCAACCGGAACGCATCTCACAAAACTGTTGGATGGGTCTATTTGCAGGTTGACACTCGAAAGCACTTTAATAATGTGAATTTTGGATTCAAAATAAATTCATACTCACCACGGCATACCAGGGCGGTACACAGCGAGCACCACTACGAAGCGGAAAGCCATTCGTTAAAGAGCCGCGGCACTGTTATTGTTGGGGAATTTTATTATTCAAATTATGACATTAAAACCAGCCCAAACAATGCCTAAACCACCAGCCAGCCAGCCGGGTGCGATCGCGGTGCAGTGACATGGCGAAGGGGCGAAAACGGGAAACCGTTGTACAGTCGCGAAATGAAAGCACCAAGAACTCCCGGTTTCCCGCCCATCGGCTAACCGTCACACATTAGCATCGCTCGTGCTGCTTCATGCACGGGCAGCATAATCGCTCGTTACATAATGTCGTTAGTGCCATCGTTATTGCGTTATGACACGCCCTTGGAGCATGGGGCCGCTAGGGCGCTCATCTTGACACAGCCAAACGTGTCACGTCAGAGATTCTGTGCCCGATCCAGCGCTTCGCTATCCGACAGATCGCTCTCGCTCAAATAGAGTGGGCAATGGTAGGAATCTTGGTGATCTTTCTATTGTGCGGGAAGCCATTTGTTTGCCTCTTAACGATGCTGTGTGGGAAGATATTTGTGGGATTGTAGAATTGCTTACAAAATAAATGCTGAAAAGCGGAGGCGTCGGACAAGCACGATGAGCAATAGGCAGTGCGGCATAAACCTGGTTTATTGAATGAAACTTTATTTTCAACACGTTCGAGTAAGCTATTCGTTGACTATTCTAAGGAATTGAAAGATGAAGTTCCAATAGAAGGTTTGTTTTATAACATTTAAGGGTTTCTGATTATTTTAATTAAATGCCTTTATATTAAATTCGTGGTGCAACTAAGGAGAATCAATTTTAACTGCTTTTTCGTTGTTAACCTTATTGCAAACCATTTCCGAAATAAGCTTTTCATTTTAAGCTTATTAAAATTCTGAACGCCTAAAGGTATGCAAGTGCTTCACTATTTGTATCCTCCTTGTTATGTTAAGCCATCTCCATGGACAGGCGCGACAATAAATAGCGTTTAAGTATGAGTTCAATCGTTGATATATTGAATTCATTTTTATAATAATTTCATACTTAAGAGTTTTACATCCGTCTTCAAATTTTCCTTTTAAAGAAGACCCCGTGGACTGTGCTTTAGTTTGCAGCAAACATTCGCTTTACGTATCCCTTAGATACCGACTCGAAATACATAATCCTCTGCCAACGAATGCGGTTTATGAGCTTCCGTTGACCCATTTCTCGTCCCAACGATTCAGCGACAATTTCCGCACTGTTGCTTTCGGCCAGCGAGCTAGGTAAATACTGCAAAACACAACATCCGTTTGGTACGTTCCTGACCTCGCCAAAAGGTAAAACTACCCACAGCTTGGTTACAGCCGTTCTGCTCGCTACGTTTGTTGCCAAGGACAATCGATGCACGAATCGTTTCTCGGCACGGCATAGCTCTTGGCGCGGAGCATTTGCTACTGTTTATCTTTGCGAATTGCAGCGAAATGTGTGTGTGTGTCTTGTTCCATCTCTCAGAAAGACCTGTTCGACCACCAGTTGCCGAAATGGTTGTGTTGCTTACGCATGAATAACTCTCTCTCTCTCTCTCTCTCTCTCCGTGCTGCCGCAAACATCCGTCAAAGACTAGAAAAACTGCAAAATATTGTCTTCTCGTTGCGCGGTAGATGTTGATTTTGCTTCGATTGCTCGATCGCTCACGGAGCTGTATGTGTGTGTGTGTGTTTTTTTTTTTTTGTAGCCAATCCCCACCATTTTGTCCCATTCGCTATTCGTCGAAACAAGCTCAAGTACGGATGGATGTGAGCGTTGCGGTGTGCATACATCTCAGGCGCTGCTGGCCTTCTTCGGCTCACGTTTGGTTCGGTTTGCTTACGACCAAAATTTCAATCTCGTGCACTGTTTTGCGAAGCTTTCTGCGTCCCGGATTGTGCCCCATGTTTCTATGGATGTTTATTTACGGAGCACCAGCCTAGGCCCGATCGCAATCATCAGGGACGTCACTGCGATGTACACCATCAAACCATCGAGCCTTCGAGCTCGATGGCTATTTGTTTCTGCTTCGCCTTCCAACCATGCCCCGGGGGCTTGTTTTCCAGGCACACGGAAGCTGATAATTTGTGTGTTCCGTGGCGTTTTTCCGCGAAAACGCTTCCATTACCTCACCGTCGCCCGGTTGTGCCGGCCCATCAAGTGAAGCGTTTTTATTTTTACCAAAGAATTAGAGTCCTTCTATAGCATGGTTTCTTTAAAAAAGGAAGAGGTTGAGATGTCGTCCTTGGAGGGAAAACAATAAACAAAAAGGGGGAGAAAAGAAACAGCAACAGTGCCTTCCTTGAAAAGCCTCCCCGTACGTCTTGGCGATTAGATCTTGCCGAACTCCACGAAACGTGGAATCAAATTCTACCGGCCCGGTTTCGGTTCATGTTCCAGGGGCCGTGCGATGGTGGTGGTTGTGTTTTCGGTTGTATTCGGTGATGTGGAAATCGTATTATGTGGATGATGAAATTGAAATATGTTTGCTGTAAACCCACAAACATCCACACAAACCTCACCGGTACCTTCCACCAGTAAAGCGAACGGGAAGGTGCTCACACACACTCACACACTCAGACACGCTCTCTCATACTAGCGAGGCCTGAATTCGAGTTTGCGGCAAAGCAATTTTCCGTCACGCGGGCTAAGATGATTTATAAACTGTGTGCCTGCGTGTACGGTCGCCTGGCAGAAGCGGTGATGAGTGGTCTGCGGTTGATGGTGGTGGTGGAGTGGTCGTGGGAGAGGGCGCGGGAGCAGAAGTTGAATGTGTGAACATTAGCGCTGTGTGACAACGTTTTATCCTTTGCCTAAGAAAATATCCTTCTGAAGGGTCTTGTTTGGGCAAGGAATTTGTGGCAGTGTTAAGGGTTTTCGGGTTTGTATTGGGGTGGGCGAAGTTTCTTGTCTCGAACGAGGGTGGTTGCATGTTTGAGGATTGCGTCTCGAGAAGAAGAACACACATTTCGACGGATCAGGATCAGTTACAGAGCCCATGAGAAACAACATTCCATTTTTAGTAACAGCCTCTCATCCTTTTGCTCATCATGTTGCCGGTCGTAAGGGTACGGGCATATTGTTTAATTGCGAACCAGCACGCCAGTAAGCTAACACACCAGGCCCACTCAAACACGCACACACACACGCACGCACACGCAAATCCGTTTCGGTGTCTTGATTAGTTGGTCGTAAAGTATGGTTCAGATTTCTGGTGGCTCTACTCGTTGGTTTATTACTTTGAAGGCGAGCAGCGATTCCTGGATTAACGACAAAAGTTCGGATTAAGCAATCAAGATATGTTATTTTTTTGGTTTTGAAGTTGTTATATTTTCAATTAATTCGTTTGGGATTTAATTGCAGGGAAAACGAGACAGAGTTTGAATTTCAACCAAAAATTAAACGTCTTTTTATCGTAGGATTTAATCAAAACATAAAAAAGCGTACCTTTTTAGACTATCACTATAAAGAGTCATCCCTCATCTGGTCTAACAAATCACCCCTTAAGGTATGCAAAGCAATGCATTTAATAACAAAACCTGTTTGAAAATAAGTGATAGGGAGTAACTGAATTGCAAACCATCAGGCGCATATGCTAAAGACCGCAATTCGGACGCTTATATCGACGAGCAAAATTTCGGCATGGTCATTGTCCAAACATAATGTTTGTAAATATACCTGTAAAAGTTTATTTTTTTGATTAACAGTTTTTTGTTTCTGGAGAACTATTTACCATCAAGATACCTTGAAACTCGTTAGGAAATCCTTATTCTTGGAAGCATTCGGACATTGCCAAGCTAAGTATTCTAACAATGAGCACAGCAACGCTCAGAATCTAACCCTCTTTCTGTACGACACAAATGACTTCCACAATCCGGCTTACGCCTCTCTCAGAAAGAGTCATATACACTACACCGAAACTACAAAAGATCGTTTCCGGCCCGAAGAACCAACCAACAACTACATCCCGGATTCAACCGATTGAAGTTTGCTAACGGAAGATAAACAATATCAGCTAAACTAACCCTTCATCAGCCTACAGGAATTGGAACAGTGTTGTGTCGTCGGATCTCCACTCTCGCACTGTTCGCCGACGCTCACCCCAAACGGGCGTTGTCAAAATAAGTCAACATTTCAATCCAGGCTCCCAAAAACCGAAGGATACCTACCGAATGTTGTACAACCGTATCATGTCGACAAGGTGTACGTCCGAAACCGCACGAACCGTTGAATGTGATATCTTGAGTTCTGGTAGCACGCTTTATGATGCATCTGTCTGTGACCGGGCCGGGTAGGATTTTTCGGTTACTTGCAGTCTCTCGTTACTCGACCATCTGTAAGGACCAAAGCGGAAGCATTCCACACACACACGCACGCAAGCGTGCTGGGGACAGTGCCGGGTGACTATGTCTTGTGATGCGTTGATATTCTGTTTCTCGTAACGCCCAGCTCATCACTCTGTAAGTGTGCAATGCGTCCCCGTTGGCATACCTCCTTTTCCACAGTCCTCGCCAGTGGGGGGGCTGTATTTTTTATATGTGTGTGTGTAACGAGTGCTCCTCCAAATGTGGTGAATGTTGCTGCACCGTATGATGGCATTTGCATTCCGCAGGATCCAGTGCAGTACAAACACACCACGGCACGATGCACGCTCGCCTAATGGGTCCCTCGAGAAGAGTATCCTTTTTCATGGAACTTTCCCCTTCTTCCCACCCAATCCTTTCCACTCCCTTCCACACACCGTCCCCTCCAACACATCACCGGAGGCCCGTAGCAAATTCTCCTCAATTAATGTCTACCCGGGTCCGACCTTTTTGCCACCGACCGCCCGGTATGACCCCGTTTCCGACACCAAGATTCACCATCCGGAGAAAACGCATTTGCATACATGCCAGAACCGTTAGCTTTCCATTTGTTATGTTCCGCTTTACCTCCCTGCAAGGCCTTCTCATCCTCACACACCGTTGGCGACGTGCAGTGAATGCACCGGGTCGTGCGCTGAATTGCTGTCTCTGGAGGTCACTCGAGAGCGAGAGTGAGGGTGATAGAGAAGGAAAAAGAGATCGGTCCCATTAGAGGGTCTCCAAATTTCGTACCGGGACTGCAATCGTTTCATTCGATCCCGCGCCCCAGAGCGTTCCCCGGAGGTAGCGGGAGTCCGCGGGACAAGCAATAGTCTATTGCTTCATTATTTACTCACGCTTGGCACGCATTCGAGTTGGTGCATCCCTGGGTGCACGATACGAAAAAGTGGGCCTCCCTTTTTGCCGCTTCCCGTGCACCATATTGGTAAGGGTCGTACCGGGGAGTTTTTTCTGTGTGTCGGTATGTGCTCCATTTCTCTGGTGCCACTCCACGGTACGCTCGTTTTCACACTGCTCTAAGAATCATTGATGATTGCATTCAGCATTCTTTTTTGTTGTTGCCTTCTTGCTCTTCTTTCTCTATCCCTCCCCTCCCTACTCACCCACCCTATTGTTGCACCGGCTGCATCCTGTGCGAGCAACTGTGGGAAGTAAAGGATGGCAAATAAAACGATTGAAAGACCGGTAATGCTAACAGCTTGCATACATGCCGGCGCCGATTCGATGTTGGTGGTGGTGATATTGCGAAATCCATGCGTCGTTTGTCGAGCAAGTGTCGCCCACTTAAGACCAACCCGCCGCTGACTGCAGCGCGTGCATCCGATGCGCACCGATGCATTAGATTGCATGTTGCAATCGGTGGTGCGACGCTGCATCGACGGCAGGCAGACGTTGTTAAGTAGATTGCAATTGAAAAGTGATATGTACCGGGACGGAGGGTTCAACGTTGGCGATAGAGCTAAGGGTGGAAATGTGAAAATTTTATCTTTCCCGACACTTGTTTTTTGGGAAGCTTATCACGTACAGACGATTATCGTGACCCGGTTGTTTGCTGCTTGCGTAACGAAATCGCGACTTATTTCTCTGCCCGTCCCGTCTTGTCTGTAATATCTTCGGTCCTCTCGACCAAACCCATCGCTTTACAAACACTCATAAGCGGATCAGTGTGCGTGTGTGTGCAGAAAAAGCTTTTCCTTCCATCCTAAATTCAACAATCCGGGATTGACTTTGGTGCTCTCACAAAAAAGCCGGTCTAAAATTAATCGATTTATTGTCAAACAGTCGCACTGGCTCAACTGTCCGCTGATGGGACTTTTAGCGGAAATCTGTCATCCTGGGGCCCTGCCCTTCTTTACGTTTGCGCTGCCCGAGTGTGTGTATTTTTGGGGCGTGTGTGTGTGTAGATTTTGTCAATGATCGTCATGGGAAACGTTTTTCAATTCCCAGCGCGTGTCGTATTTCGCTTCCGGGCAAGGCCGACACCATTCGCTTGACATTTTGACCACATTTTAGGACACACGGACAAAGTGCAAAGCTCAGGCTGTAAATGTTTCCCATCTCACTCCATCCCTCACTCTCTCTCTCTCGTTGCTTTCCCAACGCACACACACACACAGCGCACGCACGCAATTTAGAAATGGCACCCAGAAGCAGAAAAACCACTAAAACGGATCAAATGCGATAATGTATTTTTTAGATTTTGGGAGGAACGCTATGCAGTGTTTCGATTCGATCCCGTGCTGTGGTTTCGTTCCCTGCGTATTGCGTACGGTGTGTAAAACGGCCCCGCTGTAAATGGTTCCAAAGGTGTGGCTGTGTGTGTGTGTGTGTGAGAGAAGATAAAAGGTGGAATGAAGGAAGAAAATAAAACCGCTGTCCCTTGGTGCGGGTGATGTAGCCCCAGGGCAAACATTCTTGTGAGAACGAAATGGTGTCTTAACAGCGGGAATGGTTTTTAACGCCATCATCATCGTCATGGTCATGGTTCATCGCCTACGGTCACACTTACAAGCGGGCGGAAGAAAATCCCACACAGGTTCCGGTGAGACTGTGGTCTAGCACGATCGTTTGGTGCCAGGAGCGCCTGTTTATTATTAAACGCTTGGAAAAGTAAGAGTAGTAAGAAATTGAGGGCTTTTAAGCAACATTCCTGAAAACTTCGCTCTATTTGTCAAAATTAAAATCCTTCGAATAGCAATTATTTAACAATAAGATCTGTCGGAACAGCAATACGGCCGTCCCAAGTGAAAAGAAATATTTTTTTAAATTATTTATAAAATTTTACAAATATCCCTAGGAATGGACAGACCACAGCCTCATCATGCTATCAACGCTGAAAAAAAAAGAAGAAAGTTCGCACCATCGCTCTAGAGTCTCTTAGTGAAAACGGCTGCCATCACGTTGACGCCCGTTTGGGTGAAGAGGTCTCGCGCAAACAACCGGAATCAATTGGATTAAGTGTTTTATGGGTTAATCGATTTTAAAATAGAAACTTGTCCGAACAGCCCACAGCAGGACCTGAAGTTCGTCTTGTGGCGCCAGCCCGGCAAGATGGATGTCGGAATTGCAATTTGGAGCATCTTCAGCCACCGTCCGCTTCAGCACACTGTGTGCTGTGCTGCGAACGCATGTGTATGTGTGTGTGTGTCAGTGTGATGTGGCATTGATTGATTTCCTCACACCCTTGTGCCCCATACCTTCCACCCGTTTCCTTCTCCCGAACTCAATCAACAATATATCGGACGCGTTTATGCCATTGCCCAAACCCCAACCATGGTTGATGGCACTTGGCCGGGAATGTTTAAACCCTGTTCATTCCCTCTCACACTCACACACACACACACACACCCTCTTCTTGACACTGCTGTTGGTGCTGTCGTTGTTTGCTCGCATCTGCCTATCCCCGGTTTCGATCGGCCATTTCGCTCCGGCCTCTTTCGTACGGATAATTGGATGGATTTCTTCTTTCCGGAAAATGATTCAATAAATTGTATGATGATTGAAATGATTGTCGCTGCAATTTTCATCACATCAAACCGTCACGAACGTGCAACGGTTTGACAAAAAATAAAGCACCACCAGCGTATTTGCGTCTCTGCACTGCTGGCAGGGCTGGAAACGGACAGGAACGGGCTCGAGAAGATCGAGAATTGAATTACAGCCCTCGTGATGCAGTTTCGGTCCGGCTTTACGTCCCTGTCGAAAGGGGTTTTATTGGATTGCACATTCACATTTTCCGTGCTGTGAATAAATGCTTGCCTGGAACAGTGCCGGGAGAGGTTTATAGTTTACTTCATGATAAATGTGCAGCCGGTGGATTATTGATGATGGAGCTTAAAAAAAATGGAGCTTAAAAAAGAGTTCCTCCGGCACTGGTGAGCTATTATGTGCAGTTGCCATCGTTATGACGCTTTAATGCGCTGAACAACGCCGACTGATACTGTAATGATGCTGATAATGTTGGATCATTTTACTTGGGGACACGAACCGAATGATGTGACAAACAAGAACTTTTGCTATTTACATTACCTTCAAAATGATGTGTTCAAATAAAGCTTTGCTTCTTCCTGCCATTTATCCCCGGAAATGCCACACATCATCGTCAGCTTGTTTCCTTTTACCTTCGCCGATTGAAACCCCCATTTGAAAAAAGGAGGACTCCTATGTTCCTATGAAACCTACACATCCTCACCAGTGTCCGTCCAGGAATCGTGGCTATCACTTTCATCAGCAGCACCGAAAGCACCCAACAAATCTGCCAAACAACCATTTATTTAAAAAGCAATCCGAATGAATGCAAACAGCACCACTGTTTGACGATGCTTGGTTATTTTTTGTCCTTTCGCCCTCGTTTGCCAGAACACGGAGACGTATCACATTCCAGGCTGACCCAGTGACAATCCTTTTCCGTAGTGGGGGACAAACCATCCCCACCCGTAAACCAGCTCCTTTTGCCCTTGACCCGCTTTGCCCGCTGTCCAAACGGTACCGAATCCGTAAGAAAAACATGATCCGTAAGCTTACCACAGGAGTGCCGGTTTGTTCGAGGTGGAAAGAACTTCGAGCGAAGGAAAGAAGAGGGATTAAGCAGCATAAGCACCCCAAAACCAAAGCAAAATGCCGGGGAACCTGCAAAAGAGAAAACAACCCTTACTTGGTTTTCATGGGCGGAAAATTCATTGGTGACGAAATGAAACGAACCATTTGAGCCCGAAGCGCTCAAAGCCCCCCCATACGCCACACTTAGCCGTGGTAAGGTCAGGAAAGGAATGGATCTTCTCTTCATCTTCGCCCACTGCCGTCCGGGCCTTCGCACACACCCGCAGCACATCCGATCGAGAAGAAGAAGAGGAAAAAAGGGCAAGGGAAATGTGTTCCGGTCAAACAGTCAAAGGCCAACGTAGACCCGGCTCAAGATTGGGGTTTTGTTTGAACGATTGAATCCTGGGAAGTCCTGGTGAACACATCCTGCTGCTCGGTGTCGGTTTGGATTGGTTTGGTTTTGTTGTAATTTCGGAAAAAGCTCTGACGAAAAACACTCTGCTGGTTTATGCGTACAATCGGAACTGCCTTTTATTGTACCTTTCCTATGGAGAGTTTTGGCGCGACAGAACTAACACATACCGCAAAATGACATTCGAAACGTCAAACGCAATGTAATGGCAGTGCTGCCAGAAAACCCTAAAAGAGATGGTATGAATTCGTATGAAATCCAACACCCCAACTCGGATCATACCATTTCTGTCCCTTATCCACTAGGAAGCGTACATCCCGAATCCTTCTACACAAAACTTCATTTTAATTCCGTTCACACCCTTCGTTAACCCGTCTGCGATATTATTTGCTGATGGAACGTATTGAAGATGTAATAAACCGCTACATACATGCTCACGAATGAAATGATAGCTTACATCAATGTGCTTAGCACGGGAACTATACGCTTCTCTACTAGCCATTACCATCGCACTCTGATTGTCACAGTACAACTCAATCCTCTTCTGCTTTTTGAATTGGTTCATAAAGCGAAGCAACCAAATCGCCTCCTTGGTTGCATGAGTCATTGCGATGTACTCCGCTTCAGTGCTGGAAACCGCGACCGATGCCTGCCGTTTACACGACCACGACACAGCTCCCTCTGCTAACTTGAAGACGTAACCAGAATACGATCTGCAATCGTCTCGTTCGCTGGCCCAATCTGCGTCGACGTAGCCGCTGATGTATTCACCCGATCCACGACGATAACTGATCTTATAATCAACGGTCCCTTTGAGATATCTCAAAATTCTCTTCACCGCAATCCAATGTGTACTATCATGGCGATCGTTGTAGCGGCTAACATTACTGACTGCAAAGGCCAAATCCGGTCTGGTACCCTGTACCAGGTAAAGTAAAGCTCCAACAGCTTCACGATACGGCACGTTATCATTAGTATCTCCAGATGCTGCGGCTAACTTGTGTGAAACATCACACGGCGAAGACACTGGCTTACAATCTTGCATGCCAAAGCGATGGACTATCTCTGTTGCGTATTTGGTCTGATCGATGCTGATCATATCGTCACCATAGGTTATTGTCATACCTACACATGTACGAGCTCGACCCAAATCTTTCATTAAGAAAGTTTCCGACAGTTTAGCCTTGAGCTCATCACGTACTTTTACGTCAGACCAAAATATCAGTATATCATCGACATATATAGCAACTACCAAACTACTGTCGGTATTGTAATAGACGCAAGGGTCTTCGGCAGATCTTCTTAGGTCGAATGATAATAATGCTTCATCTAGGCATTTGTTCCAGCAACGTCCGCTTTGTTTAAGGCCATACATTGCCTTGTTCAGCTTGCAAACTCTGCCCGTGCCATCTTCGAACCCTTCCGGCTGCATTACGTAGATTTCCTCCTTCAACCTTCCTTGAAGGTACGCGGTAACTGCGTCCATCTGGTCAATATTCATACCCTTTTGGGCAGCCATAGCGATCAATAACCGTAGCGAGCCATAACGCACAACTGGTGAAAAGGTTTCAGCATAATCAACGCCGTACTTTTGACTACATCCCTTGGCGACCAGGCGCGCTTTATGTCGCAAAACGCTACCGTCTTCTGCGCGCTTTCTCTTAAACACCCATTTCGTTCTTATGGCTTTACGACCCGGTGGAAGATCCACTAATGTCCAGCTCTGATTGCTTTCAAATGAAGACAACTCTTCTTGCATTGCCCTTTCCCAGAATCGAGCATCATGCGTCTTCAATGCATCTTCACGATCTTTTGGATCCTCTGGGCTACAATCTCTAGCGAAATAGGAGACGAAATCTTCGCGTACGATAGGACGAGCTGTCCGCTGCGATCGTCTTAAGATAGGTTGATCTTCAATCCTATTTTCACCGCAATCGTGATTATCAGCGCCTTCGGCATCTTCATATTCCTCATCACAAGAAGAATCAAGCTGATTTACTGTTTCGGTCTTGATTACGGAATCTGTCTTTGTTCCAGTTTTTCTACGACTACATGCCCCAACTGAAGTTGTTCCACTTTCAACATCATCGTCCTCATCTACTTTAAACAAAGAACCAGTCTTCATAGGTGTTTGAGGCAGAAACGTTGCATCCCTACTGGTGTATACTCGTTTGGTCTTCGGCCAATAGAATCGAAATACTTTATCGGAATAACCTACGAACTGCATTTCCACTGCTTTCGGGTCCCATTTTCTACGCATTACTTTGGGCAAAAGAACCATTGCCGGATTTCCGAAAATCTTCAGTGATGCGAGGTCTGGTTTCTCTCCCGTCCAAATTTCTTCCGGACACCGATTTCCTAGGGAACGATTCACCGATCTGTTTACAATGAACGCCGCGTGTTGTACAGCCTCAGCCCAAAGTGCTCGATCAAGATTACCATCCGATATCATGCAACGTGCTCGTTCAATTAATGTCCGATTCATCCGCTCAGATACACCGTTCAGCTCTGGTGTGTATGGCGGAGCCTTCTCGTGGATGATTCCGGATGCCTGACAAATCTCCAACATTTCTTTGTTCACGAACTCTGTGCCGTTGTCCGATCGAAGCCGCTTTATATGTACGCCTGTTTGGTTTTCTACTTCCGCCTTAAACCTGCGGAACGTCTCAACCACTGCTGATTTTTCCTTCAAGAAGTAAACAAATACTTTTCGAGAAAAATCGTCAATAAAAACAACAAAATACCTGGATCCACCTAATGATGTGCTCATTGGTCCGCAAACGTCAGTGTGCACTAGGTCCAAAATCCTCGTTGTTTTGATGATGGCATCTTTCTTGCGAAACGGCGCTCTGGTCTGCTTTCCTTCAGCACAGCTGATGCAACCACGAATGTCTTCCTGCGTACCCTCGAATTGAACGTCACTACACACTTTCTTAAGGTTATTCAAACCTTGGTAGCTCATGTGACCCATCTTCCTGTGCCATTCGATTACTCCGTCGTCCTTAACAAGCAAACATTTCACGTGCTTTGCTTCTATTTTGAAAACACCTCCACTCGACGGCGTCTCAATCAGGACGGATCCACAACTGTTTTTGATCACTTTCAAAACGCCATTTTCAATAATAATCCGATGGCCCATGCGCGATGCCACATCAAGCGAAATCAAATTAGCTTTAAGTTGAGGAACAAACAAAACGTTTCTAAGAAGCAATTGTTTCCCACCAATCGTTACGACGGCTGATCCACAACCTTCCACCTTTAGCTTCCTGTCGTCGGCAACAGTGATTGTTTGCTTCTCCGAAGCACGAAAGTCACTGAGAATGTCGCGTCTCGACGTCATGTGGCAAGATGCTCCGCTATCCAGGTACCATCCACCGGACATTTCTGCGAAACTAGCAGACAATGCGCTTGCGTACTTTGCTTCTGCTGTTTTGTTCGCGTCTGCACCACTGACACTACCACTAATACCGCTGCTACCTCCCGATCTATCACTAACACCTCGACACTTGTTCTTATAGTGTCCCATTTTTCCACATTTATGGCACTTTATGTGGGATTTGTATTTTTGTGATTGTTCTTTATGCGGTCGCGGTCCACTGTAGTATGCTGTGTCTGGAACTTGGCTTTGGAGAGGAGTCAATTCCAAAAGCCCTGCCTTTACTCGATCTACCGTGATGGTTTGGCCACTTCCAATAAGGCTCTGCCGAAAAGCTTCGTATTGCGGTCCCAAATTTCCGATCATAAACAACGCCACAATATTGTCTTCAAACTTAATGCCCACTTCGGTACAGCGTCTCCAGGCTTCCATCATTCGCCCCACATATTCATCGTTCGAAACACAATCGGCCCTGTATGTGTGCGAAAGTGTCATCACCGCCTGTAGGTGTAGCCCTTGACCGGTTTCTGCAAAAGTTTTTCGAAGCGCTTCCCATATTTGCAGCGGCGAGTCATCCTTTCCGAAATGATGCGTAATATGGTCTTCACACGCAAGGAAGATCCATCCTGCAGCTCGCGACAGCTTATCTTCGTCTGTTTCCGTCTGTGGTGCTGGAAGAACGCACTTGTACAAATCTCTTGTACGTAAAAATGCAGCCATTTTCTTCTCCCATGTCGAGAAGTTAGACCGCCCGTCCAACTTGTCGAAATTAATGCCGTCCTGGCCCATCATGGGAACTGTCCTTTCTATTCCAGCAAAACTTTACTTTTCGTTCTTCACTCTGCTGGGCAAATACTGGGCCCATAACCTGTTGTAATTTCGGAAAAAGCTCTGACGAAAAACACTCTGCTGGTTTATGCGTACAATCGGAACTGCCTTTTATTGTACCTTTCCTATGGAGAGTTTTGGCGCGACAGAACTAACACATACCGCAAAATGACATTCGAAACGTCAAACGCAATGTAATGGCAGTGCTGCCAGAAAACCCTAAAAGAGATGGTATGAATTCGTATGAAATCCAACAGGTTTCGATGTTGGTTTTTCCTTGTGCACTGCCACCATCCACCCTGTGCTGTATATCGTGTTGCCTTTCATGTGTGTGTGTGCTCGTATACGTGGGAGCGGTTGAGCCTTTCTTTTGCAGCTCGTGTCATCATCTGACCAGCAGCTTGTCCTTTTTGCCTGAACCACATGGATATTCAGATGCGTAACACGGATAGCATATCGACATTAATATGGGCTTACCCTTCGATGGGCGACGGTTAGGTGACGCAGGGTAGCGTTAAAAACAATTTGCCCTTTCGGCTTTGGTCGACTCCTAGCTCCTGATCGGAGCGTATGTTGATGGTTGTTATGTTAGATTATAAGGAGCTAAGAATAAAAATGGCTCGGAACAAAGGAATGAGACAAAGATGAGGTATAGATGAGGGAATTAAAGTAGAAATTTTGCTTAAGTGCTTATTATGGCCTAAATATCTGACGATATAAAAATGGTCGATTGAGAAGTCCTTGGTCTTTCGGTACCCTTAACATGATGTGTCACCAATCGTAAGGACTTTGGGAGTTTTGTAAAGTTTGTCACAGAAGCGTCTGAACACGGATTATTTGTGGGCAAGAAATTAATCTAATTCTTCTTGTTTTTGTGAAGCAAATTCAACATCGACGGTTGTTGGTAGATCTACGGACAATGGCTGGTGATGTGTTGTCTGAAGCTCAAATTATTATTATAACAGATAAATGCTAGTCAAACGATTCTGATTACGATCTTCTGAACCTTATCTACAGCATCTTTTTTCCAGCGATTATTAAGTCTTCGTCTTGCATGCTTGACTTGTGCCTTAGATTGTACTGAAAGGGACATTCAAGGTTCAAGAAACATTATATGATCCAGTCCTAGATCCACCGGTTTAACTTCGTCTTCACAAAGTTTTACTCTTCAGTTAAGAAATAAAACATCCACAAGAAAGAGAGCCTGTCCAAAGTGTTCTTGGATGCAGTTTTACACAACGAACAACGCATTCGCTCGATGAAAGTGGATAATCCTTTACCTTCCATTATGGATGCTATATTTTAATTCGCAATTCTCCCGAACCACCATGGATCGATGCCAATTCTGATCGCATCTCACCCTCCGGCCGGTCGTTCTCCCTTCAACACCTCCACCCGACTGACTTATTCGATTTGCATGAATACATCCATTACGAACCATTATGGTCTGCGCCCGGTCGAAACCCGGGGTCTCAAATACGGCACATCAATGAACACGAAATCGAAAATCGATCCCTGGGCGATTGTAGTGGAGCAGCCATCGAAAAGAAAAAAACGCACGATCGTTGCCGTTGTGACCCTCCCAACCTATCGGTGCCAATCGTTCGCCTCCGGGATAAGCTGCCAAGAAAAGCATCGTCGCGCGTTCTGCCCGTCCTGCCGCCAAGAATCGCATCGAAGCTGAACAATGAATAACTGCGTCTAGCTTTGACATCTAATGCATAACAGCATTATTTGAATCAGTGTGCGAGAAATTTGAATAATTTATGGCATACATTAGCTTATCCGTTACACTTGCGTGTCATATCGTGGCGTTTGTGGTTGTGCTGGATGCTGGGTAGCAAAGCAGCGGCAAAGCAGGGCGCGGTAAGAAGACTAACGCCTTCTGCACAATATTTTGTACAAAAGGCAGTTGAAAGGATTTCGGATCAGCCCCAGTACGGTACGAGCACCGTAACGAGGCCATTATTTCACCGAAAAAGCACTTTTCTCACTGCGCCTATAGTGTCCTTGCCGCTGCACTGGGGGCGCTGCGGAGCGGAAAGCCAGCGCCAGTGCCAAGTGAAGGGAAAAAAGCTTCCTAGCCTCGTGAGGAATGTTTCGGGCTGGAATTTGAGTCAACCATTGCCAAACCGGTCCAGCTGTCATGTGTCCTCCCGCTTCCGTGCGGCAACTTTATATCCATCCGGGGCCATCGTTTGCTGGACTGGCTCGCAACAAGGCTCACACACATACACACACACACACACACAAATGGTGGAAAATTGTTGCGGTGCTGCGTCACGGAATGCTGTAGCCTGCTGCCAAGGATCGATGCGAGGTAAGGACTGCAAAAAAGCGTGACTGCGGCCTCAGATTTCAAACACGAAGTACTTTCCGTACGTACGGCGCTGTAAAGCCTTGGCCAACCTCAACATAAAGGGTGTTAGTGCGTGGCTTTGTGTGGGATTGTCTCCAGGCTTGTGTGTCTGTGTTTCGGGTGACTTTTTCACCCCACTCCTTTCCATCTTCTGCCACACTTCCTTACACGGTACTTTCGGCTGAAGTTCACTAAAGAGGAGAGATTTTGCAAAGCGGATTTCGCCAGTATCACAGCCACGTTCGGCTCATAAAACGCCTACTACCATGGCAATGGCCTCCCGGGTGTGACTACAAACGAGCCCATGCTATGTGTCACTTTCACACACACGCACCCTCACATACATCAACGATATCAGCTCGTTGCCACACACTCAGCGCTACGAACGGATTACAAAAAAGAGGACGAAAGAGCGAACGAATCGGGAGTGTCTAGTCCTGGGGCCAGCATCCTGCCGAGCAACCGAGCATTCGCGGAAAAGAAAATCCTTCCATTTGGAATGCAATCACAAAATTTTCTCGCACTGACAGCGAGTGGTTGAGTGTTGACGGGTCTCCACATTTACGAGAAGAACCCGCTCCAACCGATTCCAACACCCACCTCCGATCCCGCCTCGGCCCATGGCCTGCCGGCTGTGCGTGATGTATTTATTCTTCATTTATGACAATCGATCGATGATCTCTGCAATGAGCAAAACGAGCGCCGTGGCTGCTATTACGAACATCGGCATCGGCCCCGGATCAACGGGCTGATCCTTTTTGTGTGACATTTATGTTGCGTGGTGCGTGGTGCGCTGGGGGCACACCTGCTTCGTCTTTTGGCGCCCAACCCTGCTGTTCGTTTGTTGCCTTTTTCCAATTTCGTGCGGCTCAGACTTCATCCGGACAAAAGGACGCCCAAATCCATAATCATAACAATAGTCATCAGCATCAGCTTCCCATCATCGTCCTCGCCAGTAGCCGTCCTCGATCTCTCTCTCTCACTCTCTCTCCCTTTCTTTGGGCCGGTGATCAAAGCTGAAGGACAAAAGTACTTTAATGGAATCGTAACGGCTCATTTCGACCTACATCGAACGATGTACAGGTGGTTTGTTCGAGTCCTGCACTTACGCACGCACCCTCAGACACCCACAGCCCGGGGCAAAGTACCTTGTTAACTGGCTGGCTAAACGAACGGTCAGATGCCCGATGGGTGGAGCGATGAAATTCTTACGACGGCCGTGCGTGACATAGCACGGTAATGAATGCATTCAATGTGCGGCTCGCACACTTGTGTAGATTTGCCGCTCGTTTTGCCGGGATTGATTTCATTTGCCGCAATTTGTATCCCACTGTTATGCGTAAACGGTTTGCTTCGAATCCATTACAGATATTAATTTCCACCCGTTCAGAGGTAGGAAACATCCGTGCATGATGAACGGGTCTCTGGTGCGGATGTACGAGAAGAAATTGTGTTTCTAAGAAATTTCTGAACGCTTGCAGGAAGCATAAGAGATCTGTTTTGAGGAAAGTGTGATCATTAGGGTGAGATGTTGCAGGAATTGGAAGAGATTTAAGAAGCAGATGGCATCAGACTACTGTTTGGCGCTTTATATAAGTCTCTTCGTATTGCTTTGATTTTCGGAATAATATAATCTGCTCCTCTAGAAGTAGACTTAATAATTAAACTTGGTAAAGTTGAAAAGCTTGACTTCTAATGCCTCCGAATAGTTGGAAACGTTGTATATCTCTTCGCATAAGGCCCAAAATCGTAAAACATATGCTGAAAATATGCTGAAGAAAGAATCGCCAGAACCTTCCATGCCAACTTTTTTAAACGCCTATCAATATAAGATGTTGCATTTTAGTCGAAAATAACTAAAATTTTGTGAAATTAAAACAAAATTACTACATTCAAAATTTTCTCTTATCACAATTTTTTCGCCTGAATCTATGCAATCTGCTGATTAAATTAAATTTTTAAATTCGTTGACAGGTCTATCAATTGTACTTCAGCTTTCTATAACAACAGAAAACAATGTAATATCTTGCTTGGTAAATCAAAAATTAAATAACATCCCTTTGAAGACCGTAAAATATACCCCTCCCCGAAGAAACGCTCACAAAAGGAGTTCTTTAAAGTTCCCTCTTGTTCCCGATTGCGCGAATCAAAGCAAATCCTAGCTGTTGCTGATGAAGGACATTTTCTCGTTACAGGAAACAACCGACGACTACTTAATCACTCAACCGAAGACAAGCCTGGCAACGACAAATTACAATCGGTAAGTGTGTGGAAGTTTTTGTCTTTTGTCAACCCACACGCGATTCCTTCCATCTCCGAAGCACGGCACACTTCACGGCGAGAGATGATTTTGCATTTGACGCATCCGCTGTAATATGTTACACAAATTATCTCCCCCCGAAGAAAAAAAAAACATGAAAGACGACGATTGGGTATGGGCAGCCCACGTGTGCCACATGCTTCTCACAGGCGACAAAAAGCAGGTCGCACTTGATTGGCACACTTCATCAACCACCGGCGCTGGGTTCTCGGGAATGTTGCTTTCACTTTGGTGCCGATTCTAGCGCGCTAAGAATCTGTGACGGCATTCCTCTCGAGCTCACGCTTTGAAATGGGCTGCTCGGATGGAAATGACAACATAATGGCACTCTAAATTGGCTCTTTCACGCATCGAAGCAAGCGGGCTTCACGCGGGCGCTGAGTGTGCCCGTGTGCTCGGGGGAAAATTGTGTCGCTGGTGACAATTTTGAAATCGAGACAACCAGATATCGATGGTGTGTGTGTGCGTGTGTGGCGGATGGTGTGTGTGCTTGTGAGGGTACTACGCCCGCCTGGCAAGAAAGAGTAAATTGATTGATAAATGAATCTAATGGATGCTGTGTGCGTCACCGGAGCTGATGCCTTGTCGGGTGTCTCGCCAGCACGTACTTTGAATATGCAAATATGAAGGACTCTAGTTCGTGTCCCAAGAAAGATGTAGGTTTTTGCTTTCCCAGCCAGCAAAAAAAAAAGGCGGAACGTTCCCGAGGCGTCCTCGGTTTATGGCAAATGTACGAGCGAAATAGATGGAACTCGTTGTTTTTCCCTCCCAAAGGGTAGTGTTTGTTTCTTCGCTTTGTTTTCCTCCTCCTCGCTCGAAAAGCTATAAATCACCACCGAGTAAAGGGGAGCCTGAGTCCAACGTTTTTCCCAAGGCCACCAAGGGTAGTAACAGATAAGCAAACGGGGTAAAAGTTTCCACCTCAAAACTCTGCGCCCGGCCAAAGCCTATCCTGATCGAATTGATCATAGCGATATGTGGCTGGTCTACCAACGCAGGAAACTTACCAGTGGGCAAAAAGAGAGAAGCTGGACCAGGAAAAAAACGAACTCCCCCCGTTTCCGCAGCCCATTCGATAACGTGTATTGTTTTTGTTTGTTTGGGTCGGGTTTTGTTTTCCACGCCCGCTGGCAGGCAGCGAACACAAACCGAATTTTCTTTCCAACCACCACACTTTGTGCTTCTGTTTTCTTTTTCCACGTCCGTGTGCGTGCATGTATGCGTGTTTCCAGTGGGAATTGATGAAGAAGCCTACCGCCAGAAGTGATTTATCTGGTGCCAAATGGCGCATGTTTTGTCCACTTTACCACCGATAAAACAACAAAGCGTACAAACAAAACACGCCACATTTTACAGCTGTACTCGGGTTGGTGTTGGTTTTTTTCTTCTTAAAGCCGATATTTACCACACCAGAAGAAAAAAACTTTCCAATTTTCTCATCGCACTCGCTCGCCTGCTTTCGTCCTGTGTTTATTCTAACGGGTAAAAAAAGGGGGAAACGGGTCAGACGACTGGTGGGAAAAAGGCTATTGCCACAAGCCAATTAAGGATTGCTGACTTTACTGAACTGAGTGCGGCGAGTGGAAATCATTCGAGAGAGCTGAAAGGGGGAAAAAACACACGACAGCCCAGGGAAAATATTTTCCCAATGCAAACCGTCCGAATGACTGGCGGCGTGTCACTGGCAAAAGGATTGATGTAGTGCAATTTTACTTTCCAGCGTTATTTGCTGTTTGTTCAGCAAATTGTTGTTCCAGCGGGTGAAGTGTTTTCGGCCATTTAAAAGGAAATGGAAACAAACAAACAAACACGTTGAAGTGTGTTTGTTACGCCCGAGCAAAGTGCTCGAAGCGATTTGTTGCTTAAAGTGCGGATGATTTGTAACCTTTGTCCGATGAACCAATCGAGGGGTTAAATTTGATCTCGTGGGGTAAAATATGCTTCATTGGCACTAAGGTAGGATGCTGCTGCCTGGAGTCAGAAGAAGGTTTCTTTGCTCAACTTTAAATTCTCGTACGCAATATTGACTACCTAGAAATCGGTTAATAATAAGTAACAATTATAAGAACAATAACCCTTCAAAATTGAAAAACGAAAAAATTGAAAAACGTATGAACATTTCAAGATAGAGACCGAAATTCTTTTCATCTTCGGGATTTAATGACTTCTTAATTTATACCTGCTATTTCTTGCTTAGTAAATTGTTTGATACCACGTAGTCCGATAGCCAGCCCACACTACAAAAATACAGTACAGATGGGATTTGAACTCCAGTAGTGGCGTGTGGACGCCTTTTTTGAGAGCCACCTTCGAGATAATTGAACCATAACTAGTCTCCATTTTGAATAATTTTCTTTCTAGCTTTCAAAAGCCTTTTAGATTTCAGGAAACCAAATATTTGGATAGTTTTCCCTAATTCTAGATACAAAGCTAAGCTAAGAGGCTAAAGCCATTCAATTGAAATTCATCACCTGTAACAAGCACCCCATCTGTCCGTCGCAGGGTGGAAAAGAAACTTCTCACCACTGCTCTCCCCTGCACAAACACACACGCACCTGTTAATATGTCAATCACACTCTGACACATATCGAACATCAGCTAACTTGCCCACCTACCGAACCGGCGGCACGATTGGACATGCTGTTTTGCTCATTAATTTCCCATGCTGGTAACGCACGCGACACGCTTGTCAAATGCCTTCATTCCAGAGCCGCAATCGAAAGCTAGCCATTCAATAAACCAAACAGCATGGGAAAAACACGAGGAAAACTGTCGAGGGCCTCTTCCGTCCCATTCCACAAGCCAAATCTCCCATGGGAAATGAAGGGAGTAACAGCTCCGGCGGGTGGTTTTGCTGGGACGAGCGTGGCAGCGGTGGACAAGAAGATGGTCGAAACTTTTTCAATTATCACCATTAGACCTACCAGCGGGCAGTATGACACGCCGGTACATTGTAGAAGGCAAAGCTCATACATTCCCGTGGAGCGCGTACCTCCGTTCCACAGCGCAGAAAACAAACGCAACCAAATCATCGCGGCCCGAGTCAAGGAGTGTTTTTGCTCCGTTTTTACTGCTGCCCGGTTCGATGATGGACTCTCTTTTTTTGTTCGTTTTTCCACCCCTTTCCACGGGGTCCCTTTTTCGCTAATTGAGTGCCAGCAGCAGGAAACGGGCACACTGGGCGCAGCGATAACGGTTCGGTGGTTTGGCACGTGGAGAAAACAATATTTTGACAAGTTTCATTGCGGTAAAATCATGACCTCGCAAATTGGTTGTCGGGTTGTTGCTACTGTTTGGGAAGGACGAAAAGGGCGAGGCAGACCCGGTGCGGGCGGGATCGTTTCATCTCTCGCTTTTTTCCGCTCCGGACAGGCAAGACGATGGGGCGAGAAATATGGTCTACCCGAACCCGCCCGACGACGGGTGGTGGGCGCAAAACTTTCGTCGAACTAACTTTTGACAATGATTGGTGGATTTTTCTATCAGCGTTCGCGCCTGACCGAGACTGAGCTGTGTAAAACAAATCAGCATGGTGCAGATTTATATCAGCGTGCCGAAAAGTGCGTCGTGTTTGCGACGGTGAATAATGTTCGAAAGATTTTCGTGTGTTTCAGCAAAATCCGAGCAGGAGGCGACAACATTAAGGGCACACCGGTACAAAATGCTGTCCGGAAATGTGTCCACCGATAGCCTTTTTGGCCCTCAATCTTTTCTGTTGAAAGTTTTGATAAGATTCTTTTTCGGACGAGGCCAGTGAGCGAACGTGCATGGAATACATTTGACTTGGAAAAAGCGTGTAAGGAGCTTCGTTGTTTTACATGGGGAAAATTTATGAGTTCCTTTCTGCAACAAACCTCCGGCCCAACAAACACAACAACCAGTGTATGAAAAAGTTGTTTCAACTTTGCGACTTGCAAGAAATTCTTAATTAGCCTGCACTATACACAAAACGAGGCGACGGAAAAATAGTTTGGGTAAGATTCTTTTGTGAGGTACGCTCAATGACACTGACGCACCGAGGAGAGTTTACAAAAGTTACGAACCACAACAACCGGGAGCATAAATTGAAGTAATTATGAAGGGTTTGTAGGAGCGCTTGCCCTCGCAGTGGTGCTGGATCCGGGGCGTGTGTTTTTATTTGCATTTCAGTACTCCGAGCGTTGACGAACGTCGGGCGCATTGTCTAGGGATGAAAGAGCACGAGAGAGCAAATGTTTGAAGCTGCAATTGCATTGAAATGCAGCATGTAATAAAGTTCTTCAACTTTGGCTTTACGCTGCGCAACCGAAGAAAGGTTGAACGGGGTGCATGATGAAGTTGATGATGTGCCTCGAAGTGGGTGTTAAGAATGCTCGAGCGGCGTGTAATGTGCCGGTAACGCTAGTGAGAAATGTGAACCCACCATCAACACTGATTTTCACTCAATGTATCAAGAAACCGTAACGAAGGATCGAGAAGCACGATAGAGGCCGTAATTATGGGGGACTGCGCAGATGGAAAAGCGCTACTTTAATTGAAAACTCCTTTTCTGTTTGTTTGCGATCGTTGTGATTAAGTATGAGACAAATAGGCGAATAGTATCTGGTTTAAAAGAATTGCACACAAAAAGATGTCTTTTCATCTCTAGATAAATTAAGATTCCCATAACGTCAAAAACTTCTGGACACAAACTGATGCCTCACAAAGTAAGTTTTACTTTGTATATCTCATTATCTGCAGTGACTGCTCATCATTAGTCAGTCAGTTAAACAACTTATCTAGTAGTTGACTGTTCAACAGATGTACTTAAACATAATTTGGACTAGTATTGCTGTTGAAAACACCAGTATTATTGAGTACAAATTACTGCACATTGTAGCACTAGTTGAACTCATTATTCCTATCGTGTCCTAATATTCATTGGTCAAAAGTCAATAGTCAATTCAGTTACTAATTTGCCCTTACAACGCAGCTTTTCCCCATCAGCCACAAACTCCATCTTATGTCCCTAATTAACTGTAGGCTGTAGTTTTTATCCGAAAACAAAGATACCTTTTATACGGCCGTATCTCTCAGTGGTCTGGCGGCGAACAGTGGGCACCGAAAATCGCTCGCAGAATATTGACTTGTTCGCTGTCGTATTGTTCATCGTTTATTTTATTACAATACTGCTTCCCTCTGCACTACTGCGTCCAGCATCCTCCCCCTCTCTCGCTCGCTCGACCCGAAACACGTCCACCGAAAAAAGGGTTTCACTAAATTCATTGTTTTGTTTGCTGTTTGGTGCACTAATTCCATTTTCATTACACCATTACCCCGCTTGTCCCGGTACGTGGCCACTCGAGAGCTGCCCCCGAAAGGTCATAATTTATTGGTTATAAGTAGTTCTTTATGCGTGCGCTCGGTGAAACTTTTCCCACGCCCGACCGTGCCATATGATTATCGTCACCGGGCACCAGGCGTCTCCATTAGTCGCGATCCGCTGTAAGCAAAGCTGGCGAACGGGGAACAGAACGGAATCGAATGAGAAAAAGTGAGAGAGAAAGAGTGCTTTGGCGATTGCTGACACCGGTTTCATTTCCACCTGTGTGGTCATCCAGTGTGTTTGAACATGGTCGGTTCGGTCGGTCGGTAAGAGTCGAGACGAGTGTGCCGTTGTCTGTTGTACGCTGATCAGCGCGAACAGAAACACAGGCAAACTTTTGTTCACCGATGAGGGTGAAACTTTCTCGTGCTCATCGGCCATGCAGGCCACTGATCCGAGTGGGTCCAAATTGAGCCTCGGTTCTAGAGAGAGAGAGGGAGCGCGAAAGAGGCGAAAGTGATGGGAAGTGTTGGAGGTTGGAAACGATCTGTGGGAGAAGAAATTATGTTAATCCTATTGGATAAATTACGACGCTTTATTCGCTGTTATGTGATTATACGATGGGCGAAAAATCGGACCAGAGATAACTCGCCGCCCCAAAGGGGGAGCTGAGGCGGACAAAGCTGTTTGTGAGTGAATCCCCATGTCTCTGGCAGAAGGCGAAACATGGGGAAATGTTTCGACGTGGAAATCAGGACACCAACGAACTATGGGGACGATCGAATGCTAGTACTGCTTGTGAAGAAAATATTGTTTATATACAACAGAAAATGAATTGAAAATGTGGAATTATACAAGACTCAATGATTTAAAATTTTCCTTACTTTCCTACAATAAAGGCTTTGCTATATGTATAAGACACGAAAGGATTAGCACGAGCATAATTTATGACCATTCAGTCAGCAGTGTTCCTGTGGCTGTATCATACAAACATACATGAACATGAACGAAAAAAACCCAAAACAGGCACATAAAAGCAAGACAAAACAATGCTTCGAAGCTGTTTGGTGGATATTGTTGTTTCGCACACACCCGCTCAAACTCCCCCGAGGCCAAGCGATTCGATGAGGTTTTGTTTTCCTGTTGTTATTTTCCTTTTGCAGTTCAGTGCTTTTTTTCGTTTTTTTTCGTTGCTGTATTTTGTGTGTGGCTGCGTTTGGCTTTGGCCCCGGGAATTAATCGGATTTTCTTCGGCAGCTTTGCGCCGCCGATACATCTTGGTCTTGGTGGTGTTTGTCGTTTTGAGCGCTGATTTCATTTCCTGGCCTAGCTTTTGCGGGTCATCTCTTCTCGTCGATGGACGTCGGTGTCGGGCGGTCAGATGTAGCGTTGATCTTTTGCCTTGTTTTTTTTATTTGTTTGTTGGTGCTTTCCCGGTGTCGAGGGCATTATCCTCCGGGTGGGCATTGTTTATTACGGCCTGCTTACGGCTGGCTGGACACACGAAAGCGGTACGATGGTAGCGGAGTATCCTTGTTTGGTATTTTTATTTTAATTTCTTCTGCCGTCCTCTAATGCGCTCGTTCGTGGTCAGACGATCGGCTGACCGAACGAGAATGGCTTAATCCTGGGGTTGGATTATGTGGGGAAAAATCCTTGTGCCAGGGCGCATCCAGTCCCGGTCGGTCGTAATCAAAAATAAAAGCCAACCAACTCGGAGCCCGGGGAATGAAAGTGGAGCGATGAAAACAACGCACACTCACTGATACACCCGTTGATATGGTTTTGGGGTGAAGAAATTAGATTTTCCATTCCCAATCTCGAACCCGCACCAATCTTTCCGACGCAATCGGACTGTTCCGGTCGTAACTTCGTGTGGTCTGGTGCCTGGAACGTGCCCAAGGTTGTTGGCCGCAATGTTTGGCCGGAGCTTAAGATCTTAAACCCGTAGCCCACTATTTTTCGAGCAGGCCTTTAAGCTACACCAGCGCCTCGTCTACCAATGCTCGTCTGCTTGGTAGGATTGTACCATGACAGGGACCGGCAAGCACTGCACGACTGTTAACATAATGCCAGCGCTTTTTTTGTTATTGCTCTTCTTCCACTTCGAACACTTCAGGCCGGCAGCAAAAACACGCACTCGGTAGCAAGTTGCAAAGTTTTGCGCGGAGCGGTGGAAAACTTCATTAGGAAGAGGGAATTAGATTGTGATCACACTCGCGCGCGTCCACGGATTGTGTTAATGTGCCAACGCGGCCGGCCGGCGCGATGTACTAGCGATTGGAAAAGATTACATACCGGCCGGGGCAGGATCATGCCATGCCGAGCGTGAGAAAATGGAGTTAATTATCTGGAAGTTAGTGTCGTTGATGACGCGTCGTGATGTAAACGGAAATGTGATTATGATTTTGAACGCAGGCAATGAATGGATGGATTGTTGTGGATGAGCGTAGCGTTCCGGGAGGTAATCAATGCGGGTGAATGGATAAAGTTGTCCGTTGAGCGCATCAGCAAACCGAGCCGGTTTAATTAAGAAAAACAAGCAATCGTTTAGATTTCAACTGCCAGTTGTAGTTTGCTTTTATTTGCAGCAAGGTTAATGTGTTTCGCGATTCTTCTACGAATCCGTACACAGGTTAAGCAATGAGGACAACAGCTTTACCACACTGATTCTTCGGGGGGGATTTGATACAACCTTTCTGGAACATTCATAAGATTTCAACGGAAAAATAACTCTCTTGGAATTATTCGATTCGATATATCCATGAATATCAAGTAAGTAAATGAGAAGAATCACGCCTTGCAAACACTGAGATGAACCAGCAAGAATTAATCATTATCGCAGATCGTTTATGATGAACATTTACGAGCATTTTGTCATAATTGAAATCAGTATCAGGTGTTCTTTCTCAGTCAAGTTTACTGATGAACATTATTTAGGTATATTTTCAATTCTGACCTTTGAGCTTCTTAAAATGCAATTTCATGAATTATATAAAAACTCTCGCAAGCACCTGACCACGACAACAAAAACAAGGGCAATTAAAAATAATCAAACTGCAAAACAAATAACTGCCAATTAACGAAGCATGGGTTGAGGCTACATTTACATGATGCTTTGTAACATAAACGGGTTTAACTATACCTTTGATGTCTTAATACAGAACAAATGAAGTACAGAACATGTGAAACAAGCCATGATTAAATTTATTTTCGTAACATCTCTCTTTCACTCTCTTTCCACTTGTGCCAACGCATCCAACGAGCTAAATCCTGTTTAGCTATCGTTTAATAGAGTGATCTACGCCGCTCACTCCACAGAAGCAGAACCAGCGCATAACATCAACGATAAAGCGACCGAGAACATGATACACACCACCAAGAGAGATATGCCAGCCGGCAGTCTCATTAGTCATGTATTCATAAGTTATGTGAGCCCACTTCACTTATCCTGCAGTCATCTGTCTATCGTACCGAGATTGGGTTGTCGGAGGTGGCCTTCTACCCTGGGCCGGCGATGCAGTTCGCAACACGGACGATGCGCACCATCTGCTTCGACTGTATGAATGTCTCATTAGGCAATCAGGGCCATATTTTAATCTTTCCACCTGCCAGCCGGTCCCTCCTCACCATGACCAAAAGCTGTTGGCGTTGGAGCAGCAGCTTTGCTTCTTAGCAAAGAAGCTATCTTCAACGAAAACAAAACAACAAAAATCCCAGCTATGTTCATTCTTGTATGATTGCCTATTTGCAGGAACACGCAGCCAACCGCCAATTTCACTCTGCTGGAAGTGTTACAAGTTTTATTACTCTGCCTGTACTGATGGCTTTGTTTCTCGTGGTGGCTTTTTTCTTTCGTTCTGATATTAATTTTTCCATTCCGTGTGGAAAGTATGTTTTATACCTCATCACTTAGCGAAAGATTTGTCACCAAGACGTGTCCTGCCATGTTGCTGCTGAACCTGCTGTCCCCACCGTCGCTGTTCTGCGCCAATTTTCGATCAGAGTTTTAATTGAAAAACTTTTCCTCTTCCTGCTATGGTGCGGAAGGAATGCTTGCCTTACCGATACCACACCTACGCGTGTATGTGTGAATTAAGTGTGGGAGCCCTGTAGGGAAGGACTGGTGGTCGGTTTTGTACGCTCGGTTTGTCATCGGATGGTTTTGTGCAGAGCGGGCTGCTTCCTGGCGTGGAAGATGCAAGCATAAAAAGCAAACCCACCAAGCGCTCTCCATCCATTTCAATCGCCTGCGGTTACGAGCTGGCATCCTCTGCCTCACGGAAAAGGGCTCCCGTGGTGCAAGCAGAGAGCACAAGCCATAATCTAACACACACACACACACACACGCACGCAAACACGTATATCTACCGAGCTTAATGTACCGGAAGAGAAACACAAACCGCCGGTGTTTGTACTCCGTCGGTTCGGTGCAGTAAACTTCATCCGCATCCATGCCCGTCCCGAAGTAAGCAGGACAAATCGGTGGTCCATTTCCTTCCAGCTGGACCCCTGGGTTGAGGTGGTTGTGGTTTTTTCGTTGAATTTGCTACATGTCGCACGACCGGTATTTGTGCAGACACACCTTTGCACCGATGAAAGGCGTAGAAGGACGGTGCAACATCGGCTGATCGGTGCAAAACTTTCTCGAGCGAACGGCGACGATTTGGCACCAATGAAGAGGAAAGGGTAAAGATAATTCAAAAAACCCCACTTCCTTCGGGCAGAAGGGGATGCACGGAGCTACTGGCTAATACCAAACCGCGTTACCGGCAGGTGTAATTCCAATTTTACTTCAAAGTGAAAAGAATGCACCTCAAGCCTTGGAGAGATCCTTGAAAGGTAGCTGTAGTGAAAATGGAATGAAAACAGTCAAACCTCGCAACAAATTTCGGCCCAGATAAGATGCCTTGAAAGTTCGGAACGGTGTAAACCGCAGGCAACCGAGTATACCTGCCGAATGTCTGATCAGCAATCATCAGGACTTTGTCAGGTGTCGAGAGTGAAATTTAATTTCATTAATACTCAACCCGACGGGAGGTTTTCAATTTGAGTTTTCTTTGTAATTATTGCAAAGCTTCATGAGTGCCTTTTTCCTGATGTAATGCTTAGACGATCGAAATTCGGACTAGAATCGAACCGGAAATAAATCATACCCGATCGATGGATGTGTTTTCTGCCGATAGCCGAAAGCAGGTTCATGCGGAGCTTGTTCCAAAACGCAGCAGCTTTACCATTATGCCATGAAACATCAGAAGAGTTTATTTGTACACACCTTGGTCCCTTACTCAACCTTACTGCTGCTGCTGCTGCTGCTGCTGCTGCTCTGCGTACAAATCGTACGACAGATCCAGGCATTCGGCGCAATCAAAGCTCTATTTGGGACGCTAGTGTGTTTTTATTTCTCACTTCTATTTTGCTTTTGCCATCCCGAGCACCATTCACCTGCTGGGTGCTGGCAGAGTTCAGGTACAGCCAACCGAACACAGCACACGAGCGGAAGGTTCAATCAATCACTGACAGCGACCGGCACTGGGAAGCGTTCTCCCCGTACACCGCCGCGAACAAATGGCCGCTGTCGGTTCGGGCACATTCGTACCCGTGTTTAAATCCAAGTGGCCCATCAAAAGAAACCCATCAAATTCATTTGCCAACTTGCTGGTGTGTGTGTGTGTCTAACTCCTGGCGGAACTTTTCGGAGCTGGAGCGTTTTCCGAACTCGGTACAAGCATGTGAAAGTCGGCTGGCCCGTACTCCGAAACGTCATGTTCAGAAAACGGCGGGCAATCGGTTTGAATGTTCAGGTTTGCCAAGCATCATCACCATACGCGCACAATAAGTATGAGGTGCCGTGTGTGTGTATGGGTATTGCACCGGGTGAACTTTGGCCCTTCCAGCCCGTATCGAACCGGCGGAAGTAGTGTTGGGGGTGGGAGTTACGGCGGTGACCTAGGGGTTCTGGGTCAACCAGTTCAAAGGGCGGTTTGAAAAAGGGCGAACTGTGAACTGTAACTCAAATGGCTGGAAAAATGTTGCCACCCGCCACGCTTCGCCCCACAGCACAGACACGCACAGACAGCTCTTGGCCTCCCCCGGGTCCGATATGTGTTGGGAAAAATTATTAAATGTATCTTCCGCACCGGTGAACAGGTACTCGGATGGTGAGCGTGAGGGAAAGTAGCTACGGAATGAAACGACCACGTACGGTGGTGGTCCCAGTAATGGATGTTACCAGTGGAGTGAAATGGAGTGTTTGATTTACATTTTGAGCATGCTGCAGGAGAATGATGGCTGGTCTGAAACGAACGAAATCACTGTGAGAGTCTGCGTGCCGTTGGATGTAAGGAAACACATCACTGCTAAGAACATGCAAATATGATGGTTTATAGGTTTGTGATATTATAATGCATTTACCAGTGCTTGAAATGAAAATGAAATGAAATTGAAATAAATGAAAATAGTTTTAAATTCCGATGAACCATTAAGACCTACATTTTAGGTTTTTGTTACGGTGAAACATATTTTCATAACCAAATTTATTTCAAATTTTACTCTAAGATGATTCAATTTTCTACAAAAACTAAATGATAGCACTCTTATACACAATTATTAACAAATTACTTCATCAAAATTGCTTGTGGATATTATGCTTTGAGCGATGATATTCGAGCTACGCCTGAAAGTATGCAATATAAATCACAATGAAAATTAGATTTGTACATAATTTGATCCGAGTAAGGAGTTGTTCTTTTACTTTCTTGGAAGCGACGCGAGCTATCTTGACCTTATATTTTAAGCATCTTTGACTTCGCTAGCAGCTATTTACAAACTTGGCCAAAAAAAAGAGGACCATTAACTCAAGATAAATGTGTTCTAGAAGCAAGTAGAATGCTTTTGACAAGTTCCATTGCTGTATTTTTTCTGTATAAAAGTAATATTGAATTTGTGTTAAAAAATGTCCAAAATAAAAATATCATAGTCCTTAGGCCTTAGGCTCCTAATTAAAGTATTCAATCGACCTTTTAAAGCTACCCACCAAAAGAACACCGAACCCACCGAAAGACAATGAATCCATCTCATCCGCAAGCAGCGGAATCACATCTGCCACTCCGTCCAAAACCACCGGTCGGTTATTTTGAAGTGGGTTAGAGAAACTCACCGGAAACAAGCAGGAAAGGGTTTTGTGCAAACTTCACCCTACCGGTCATGACCAGCACCCCCCCCCCCCCCCTCCAACCCCGTGTGTCGACCGATCCTGTTCCCTTCCTGTCCATTCGGTTGCGTTCGCCCGCTTACGGTACGTACGTAAAATGAGGCTTAAGGAAACTTTTTCCCTCTAAACGAGCGCATACACAGTTAAAAGGAAACTTGAACGGGTACGGGCGAAAACTTGGCATTTTTGTAGTTGCTCAGCCAAAAACGCTCGCCCAAAGTCGCAGTGCTGTAGCGTAATTTAACTGTGCCCCGACCCTATTCCACCGCTACCAAAGAGCGGCAAAATATGAAAACTACTACACCGGAACCCTTTCCTTCTCAGTCACCCTTCAACCACCCCCAGTCCGCTACTTCGTCCGGAAAAGTTGCTTCCCATCGACTTACAATTTGTTATTTCTTTAACCAAATAGACTTCACCTGCCTTTGGGAGGAAAAGTTTCTCCTTCTTTCGTTCCCATAGCTCAAAACGGTGTGTACAACGGAAAAAAGGAAACAGGCAACACAATGAAGCGGGAAGTTGTGCTGCAAAGCGATGGAGTAGGGCCGAAATTCTCAGCGCAAAAAAGCACAGCCCCCTTTACTCGGAGTGGAAACGCTTACATGGTTTGGGAGTCTGTTTTGCTTTATTTTATTGAAATGACTGAAACTTTGCCTCATTTGTTGCAGTTGAACGGTGGTGGCTCCTTAAAGTTTTGGGCCAAGAAGTCAGCCAGCAAAACAAAACACTTGTAAATATATTTCTCCATTACCAATAACAAAAGGGGAGCGATGAAAGAATGCACCCGTTCCGAACGAACGGCGCAAGGGTTCGGAAAACGTCTGAAGACCCGGGTTTTTGCCTCGTCTTCGGTTCCGCTTTATCTTTTCTTTCATGCTTCAATGGAACGTGGTTTCCTGATTGGCTTCGGGGATGGTACGCCTTTCCGTGCCGCGACCGCGACCACACCTTCCGTCGCCATCGCAACACACAGGCGAAAACTTTGCTCCCGCCAGACCAACGGCCCTGTGCCCAGGTTGGGTGGAAAAAATTAACAAGGAAATTATCTTCATTGCACTTTATTTAGCCGTAAATGGAAACGAATTAATAATGCTTTTAGCTCATCCGGTACAGCACTGACTTGACGGTTGGCGAAGCGCTGAAGAACTTTCGTGCTCTGGCTGCACCGGACAGGCGCATAAAGCTAATTGCATTTCGTTTGTACTGGAGAGCGCATAAAGAGGGAGCAATTCTTGGCTGCAATTATGAGTGCTTTGTTGCGACTAGGGCACATTCAAGAAGCGGGGCACTGCTCGTGTTTTTTACTATTATGATTACTAATAGTTAGCAGCGAGCAAATGATTACCTCAAATGCAAATGCTCATTAGTTTCGCGCATGTTGTTGAAAAAGGTTGTTTGGTTTGTATTTGTTGAATGCAGTACAAATGGTGTTTCAATCCGCAGAGCCAAGAGATGCATGTTAATTACAAAAGGGTGTCTGAACTATTTGATTTTTGAATTTGTTTTTAAAAGCTTTACTGTACTCTAAAATTAATACCCATAGCAATGTTTGCAACAGCTCAACAAGCCGTTGTAAATCATGGCTGTTTATTGAATTATTTTCTTGATTTATGCTTCTCTTAACGCTCTATCACCTATAAGAGCTTTTGCCTTTTTATTGAATGCCTTTTAGCGTAATAAGCCTTAGCACTTAGTACAAATTGAAAGGAATCATTTTCAAAGAGGTACTTATTGTTGTGCTGGCATTAAACCCGGAACTCGGTACAACTAAAAGCATTTTTTATACAATTCTGGACCAAGTAATGCAATCAATCAGAGGAATCAAATGACCGCAAGTAAAGAGACGCGTTTTTCCGGTCCCAGAGTGCATTACAAGCACATTTTTTATCCCTATACCCCCTCTAACACGGTTAAATTGAATGCTTTTTATCAATCAAATCGAACATCAAACGAAAATACTGTGATCCAGTTGTGCTACTTAACGCATTTCAAGAAAAAAAAAATGTTATAAAGTAAGAATAACTTGGCTAGATTCCACGTATAAGGCTCTCCATGAACTAGCTAATGGATATCGCCTAAATGTATGCAATTGCTAAATAAATTATAATTGCCTACCTTTGCTTCCAAGTAAATAAATGTTCTATGCGATATTAGAGCTTTAGCCAGAAAGTTTGTCACTTGTCATTTAATTATTCAAAGCACATTTTACGTTGATTGTATCACAATATTTTCCCTTCATTTCTCAGCTATATCATTTTTAACGGTAAAAAAATAAATCACATTTTTTTTACTTTAAAAAACATTATTTTCTTAAGACGCGTTCATGGGGGTTTGAACCACCCTCGACCATATGATACGATGGTCGTGTTTTGCTCAGCCCGTCTCGTATCATGACGAGTAATGATATCCTTTGCAAAGCCCATTTCTTACCATCGTAAACAGCTTTATGTCCAACTGTACGTACAGTGCCAATGCAAAAACTTCTTCATTCCCAGCATTCCATCAAGCCAAGGTTACCAAGGCGGAATACCGGAAAAATGCCCAACCTTCACCTGTAACGACACCGACAGGGATCAGATTTCTCATCGTCCAGGGGATTTTCGGTACCGGTAATCTTTGGCCCGCTCTGCCAAGAGTCGGTTGGATGTTTGTGTCATTAAGCGCCAGCCGTCAAGGTTTGTGCCTGTGCCCGGATGATATCCAGGTGACGATAGTACCAGCATCCAGTGATACAGCAGCTCGAAAGGACATCATCATCATCATCATCTGCTGCTGCTGCTGCGCTGAAGATTCCCCATCAGAAGGCAAAGACTGGTCGAAACAGAGCGTCTTAATGAAATGCCGGCACAGAAATCTCACCGCCCTCGGACGGGGTTTACCGACACCTTCTCCAGCTGTCGGCGGCGGTGGCGGGGGGCAGAAACTTGGAAAAGAACTTTGCTACCGACTGCTCAGCAGATTTGTGGTGCAGGATGGCTTCCGGGTCGGGGATGAGCGTTGTTTTGCGGATGTTTACTTATTCGTACGACATTTGCTAAAGTTCCTCCGAACTTGTCCTTCTCCCCAAGTTCTTTCGTCGTCAGCGTCGGCGCTAGGGGGCGTCTTACCTTACTATCTTATGCCAGTTATCGGACGGTCTTAAATTATACAGCTCGCACCGAGGGCTAAGCCTTTCGCTTTTAATCTTCGTCATTTTGTCGTCCGTCAGCACGGTGGATCCTTATGATGGTATCTCTTTCCCCTTTTGTGGAACGTTCTTTTCCCTGCCGTGACCGTGGCTTACTGTTGCCCCACGGTGGTAAATACCACCGACACAGGAGGAATGCCGTTAGTTAACTAATTTTCCGGTCTTAGTTGTACGGTTCTGGTATGGCTTGAAAAACTGTCCCCTTCGCTCCGGTGCAAACAAAAACTAAACCGTTTGAAATAAATTATACAGAACCGGTAACGGCAAGGGTAACGTCTCACAAAAAAGTCAGTACCGTTCCCTGTTGGGAGGATTACAACAAAAAAAAGGAGTGAAAGTTTCCATTTCGTTTGGAGCAGGTAGAGCCCGAGTCGGTGACGGCGACGGTACATCATTGTCGACAGTTTCACGCGATCCTTCCGGCAGCCTCATAAGACGCGAATCGCGTCCATCAAACAACGGGTGTGAAACAAGCCAAAGTTGATGTTTATGTCGTGGTTTAAATAATTAAGCAATGTCTGTTGATGGTATCGTAATTTGATAACTACATTCGACGGTAAACCTTAACACAGGGCGAACGCCGTAAACGAGAGCGAGCTTTTACACACCTGCCGGTATTAGCCGACCCGGTACGATGTACCATTGAGGGTCTTGCAATTTATCTCCCTAACCCACCGTGCACACCACTGCGCAGGAAGAGAGAACGTAATTTAATTTCATTCACTTTAGCGTACCGGTGAGGCTTTTTTGGGGAGACGGGATTTGGGACAGGTTTTGTGGGACGACGACGACGACGACGTACGCGACAACAACGCCAACCAGGGCAAAGCTGTGCGACGATGTGTGTTGTTACCAACATCTGCGCAGGTGAAGTTAATTACCATGTAAAGGTACCATCGCTAGGTAACTGAACCGGCTCATCTTCTACAGGGCGTTCCGCATCTTGACATGGTGGCTGGTGGCAAGTTTTCCTGCAACTTTTACCCCAAAAACCGGATTGTATCATACATGCAGCCGCGAGTGTTTAATCTTACCAGCTTCCACTCATAATTCAATTAATGTTCAAACAACAATATTAGCTGCTCCGGTACCGGGACTCTGGTTGCAGGAAAGGTTTGCTGGTTTTTCGGTTCTTTTCTCAACCGGTTAATGCGATGTAAATGTTGGCCAGAAAGCAATTCAATAAGATCGTAACCATCTCTGTAATGTGCATACTGTCAACGGTAGTTAGACGATTATGGGGTGAATGTTTTAGAATCAAAATGGATGGTTAGAGATGTTTAAGATGCTTCTTTTAGGCTCGATTGCCACAAAGTATTATATTTGCTTTGTTTTTTTTTAATAGTTTATAATTTGACCCCCGACTTTGGGGACCGATAGCGGCGTTCGTTCCAGATCGTCTCCCATGCTCAGAACTACCTTTCCAGGTTGTTTCTAATCTCAGAAAGCCAAAAGCGACAAGCCGAGAGTTTTTGAGGATGCAGTACCAAGGAGGAAGTAGAAGAAAACATAGACGCTAGGATTGTTCATCTGCTTGGTGTGCTATAAGACATTTGATCATTTACATACTCATGAGCTTTGCTTTAGTTTAAGTGTATGCAGAAATGTGTGAGTTTAGAAACATCTTTTCTGAGAACAGTTTACTTCGGCAACGGCTCCAGCAATACTGAGGACAATGAAACTAGAAAGGTTAGAATATTTTTTACAGCAATTTTGCCTACCTTCAGGCGTTTCCTTCAACACAATAAGTTACCCAAATTGGAATAAATGAAACGAACAAATCATTTGAAACAAACAATTTTCTTCTGTCCTGGACAATTGGGAACATAATTTCCAGAAATATTTCCCCAGTATCACCAAACCATAGAAACTGTCGTCGAACGAAACAACCGTCCCGCTAATGACATGCCAAATGATAACAGCTATTGCAGAATTTGTGGTTTTGTCACTTAATTGTACACCGCTCGGATGGCTCGCCCCGGGTCGGGTCAAACACGCCAACTGTCCTTATGCAGACTGATCATTGTTCACTGGCTGCATGTTTTTCGCCCTGATTAACGCACTCAATTTACTCGCCACCAAGAAAATGGATCACATCGACCTGTCAGTGACGCAGTGGCGCTTCGATCGAATGCAAACGATCCATAATTAAGTTTCGATGCTTCAATTTCCGGTTGCTGCCGGTTTCGCCCGCCACACGGGAGACCAACTTTCCGACCAGCCATTTCAATCCGTCCGAAACGATGTGCGATGTGGTTTAGCTCTGCCCTTCCGGCCTGTGGCACGGTACCGGCAGTCAGATGTTGAGGACGATCTCGCCATTCGTAACGTAAAGTTTGAGAACGAATTTCGATCGAACGTGCACGCTGCGAGTTTGTGGTTCATAAAAAATGTAAAACCTCTTCACCGTTTTGCAAAACACCCCCGGGAATGGTTGGTGTGCCAACCGTCTCGCAACACTATCACGCATTCGGTGATGCGAAGGCGTTGATGGTTTGGGAAATTAGTTTACTTTTAATGTGTACGTCGGTTTTATAGCTAATCAAAGTGCTATTCCCGCGAGATTGTGGAGCACGAAAAATGGCCTGTTTCATTATGCAAAAAGCTCCCCGGTCCCTTGATAATATACGCCGGAGCGAACGACCAACGGTTCGTTGGAGCGTGAGTGTTTTGAAAGCTGACAGACGACCGAAACTACGTACATCGATCATGTGAGTTGGGGGATGCTTTTTGATGTATTTGTCAGAAATCGGTCGGTTCGAGATTGCCGAGAAATACTTAAAAACAATTTTACCAAGCACTAGCACATGCAAATTGGATTACTTTTCAGCACAATTTTAAAGCGAAGAAGGCTTCTCAGAAGAATTACCAATCTGGATAAATCGAACGCTAAAACGCTCAACACCGTCAACCGAACTAGACATCAAATGTTTTGATGCTGCTTCAGCTTGATGGTAGACTAAGTGAAATTAACCTCACAGCAAGCCCGCCTTTCACATGGTAATACTTCTTAAAAGACTCATAATTGTCAGTCAATCAACCCTTCAATTGCACCAAGATCGTTTGTTTTGATTGGCGGTGAATGGGCGGAGCGTTGTTATAGGATGATTGATATGTAGTCCTTGTTTAACGGGTTAACTTTCGGCTGATTGGCAAAATTCATCTCAATGATCGTATGTGCATTAAATCTAATAAGTTTCTGGAATTCCAATCAAGCAAACATAAATAGTACATATTTTCAGATTATGGATACAATTCAAGATATTTGTGATTTATCATAGTTTTCGCTAGAACTGATATTAATTAATAATGAACTTTTATTGAAAAGTGCGCTCGAATTGAAAAATGTATTGTAATTGTAATTTTCTCTATTTAAGCCCACTTCAAACTATGTAACGAATCCTTTCCCCAACAATTATAGTGCACTGAATGGAACTTCCTGGTACCGTTCACAATGTGGTGCCATTCACATCGCAGCACCAAACAAACTGAATGGATGAATGGACAAAGCCATATTTCGCGCCCCGACTATACTGCACCCAATTCAGATGGTGATGTGATAACCTTGTTCCGAAACCGAAACCCCCAACCCATGCCGGGATGCTGCTCGCTGACAAAACTTTTCTTTTATTCCTCCCTCCCAAAGTTGAATCATTTGTTTGTCAACCTCCGTTCGGGAGCGAAGGAGGAGAAAAAAAAAACGGAACAACCCTCCCAAATGTCATGGGAAAATGACGCTGACGACGAACCTTAAAGATGACGATAATGATCCCGAACGGTCGGGTCGGCGGGACGCTGCGAGGCTGTGCGAGGATTCCGACGACCGAAGGTGCCAACTGTGGCCGCAGGGTCGGTTGACGCGTTCGCGACGCAACTTGAGAGTTGCTTACCGCCGAAATGTAATCATAACGACCATCATTAGGAGGCCGTCCCGATCCGGTGGGTCAGTCTGGCGGTAGGAAATGAAACAGCGGAACCAGCCAGCCAGCGCAAGCCGCGATGGATTGGGAGGAAATTACATCGACAGTAACTTTTAACGAGATGACTTTTTCAACAACTCTCGTTTGACGCTTTAAAGTTGTCCATTCGGTTCGTGAGTGAGGAATTTTTGTGCCCCCGGTTTTTTTTATCCCCCTACTCTCTTATTGTGAACGTACTCGGAGTCAGTCTGTGTGAGTGTTTGTTTTTTGCGTTCCGAATCCTTGTTATGCTTCCGATTTATGAGTAATTTTACAGAGATACCCAGAGCACAACAAAGGTTTACCGTAGGATGCATTCTACGATCGGAAAACTTTTACCACTATATCCGTATGCGTTCTCTGAATTTGCCAACAAAAAAAACATCTCTTTTGGGTTGGTGTTGTACAACACTTGCAGATTGGAAATACCAGCAACTCCAAATTTCAATGCACATGTGGTTGTTTGTGGTTGAAGAACTCCGACTATCCACAAGAAAATCATAATTGGCTTACAGGTTGTGAGGTTGCTCGTTAATGATCAAAGTATTATAGAATACATGTACCATGACTCGCTACAAACTGAGTCTACAGGTCCGATCTTGTGAACATAATTCGCATTCAATGTACGGTTTCTTTTTTTGAGAAGCTTTCGTATGTTTTATAAATAAACTACAATCTGTCAATCTTATCAAATGATTATTGATGGTGTATCCGATTAGCTGATTGATTTCATTGTGTGATTTTCTTATTTATATAGAACATATTGTCCTTTAAACAAATTGTACATGCACTCCATTCGTTCTAACATATCGGAGTTTAGAAAAAATCCTATTACTAACACAAAATCAGTTTCATGCCATTCTATGGCTTTTCCTGGTACATACACAAAACCAATAGTAAAACAACTGAAGCTTGTTAAAAAAACATTAAAATCTCATCAAAAGTTCCTGTTGCACAGCTTTTAATTGATTTTTATTTTGTTTAGAGCAAAGTTTTTTTACGCTCAATTTCCAATTTAAAAAAGTGTGCGAATAAAATGCTCGAGTAAAAGTAATCAGGTTTGCAAAGCCACACAGCTACGGACACGCGCTATTAATGCTAAAGCCTATTAATGCGAAATGGAATCATCCAATACAAACAGACCAAAGAGCGGGTTGCGAGAGAGACAGAAAAAATCATAAACACATTTTTTAAAATGGACATTGCACATGGCATACATGGGCCTGCTTTTTTGTACACCAAATGCTTGTATTTGCCACAATAACCAATACAGATTATAGCAGCAAACTGAGGATGAAAAAGCTACGGATTGAAGTGAAGCAAAACGTTGTGAAATAAACACGACAGCGGTACGAGCGATCAGATAAAACAAAAATGCACACATCAATAACATTATGAAACAGTTCAAAAGCTTTGGAAATGAGTCGACTTTTTTGTTGCGAACGTTTAAAGCATTCGTTTACCCCCTACCAGCAATGATAACAAAAACACCTTACAGGACCACATCACAGGATCCGTGCGCGTACGGTCGTGTCTGTTGACATTCGAATGAAGGTTTGTATTTATGGTGCGTTTGCGTCCGGACGGTAGGGTTTGAGGTTTTCGTGGATCGCAATCGGAAGGTGTAATATTATTTGGTCGCAGTCAAACGAGGGTTACCTGCAACCGATAACACCCTACACGAACTGGTGCGGTTTCGTGGTTGTGACAAACCCGAAACCCAACCGGGCATGCATAATGAGCATGCTAAAGTGTTAAAATGCTCGCGTAAATGGCCACCGGGTGGTGGTTAGTAGGGTGGGTCGAGTTGGGGTGCGGTGGTTTTTTTTTACTTTGCTTTGCTTTGCTTTGTTTCGTTTGTCTGCTGGAGAAAACGCATGACAACCGGTGCATGAAATGTTTCACGCATCTACTAATTGTTTTGTTTGGCTCGCGTGTCTAACGGCACAAGCGGCTCCGGCACGAGGGTTTAGTTCGCTGAGTCCTTGGTGCAAATGTATGTGAACTATGGGCCAAATTAAGAACCAAGAACTTCTGGTCCATCTTTTTTTTGTTATAGCTAAATTACTTTTACAAATGAAAAATGTATGAAAATTGCATACTTTAGGGCGTACAAAACACTAGCGCTTAACATATTTCAAAAAAGCTTGGAAGTTCTACAACTTCTAAAGACTAGGTGCTTTAGTGTTGTGTTAGAGCTTAAAAAGATAATTGCGTTCAGCGCTTTGCCTATATTCAGGCGCTAAAATATTATGACTCCGTTCGCTGCCTGTGCGCGATTCCACTGTGCCGGGCAAATCCTTCCATTCGTGCGTTTGACGCGTGCGAACGATCATGGCCCAATTTCGTGTCAAATAGAATAACAATTAATTTTCCCCGTGTTGTTGTTCCTGCGACACAGGTGTTGCTTTCCACGGCATGGCAATAACATCACGGCTCCCCACATCGGCACGCACATATCGTAGCATCGATAGAGCACAACTCCCTGAGGCGTGTGGCATGCCGGAAGGATGTAGAGTAGAGAAAACAGAGAAGCAAAAAACTCACACTTGCACTTGGGTAACAAAAACATCTGTCATTAGATTCCGTTTGAAGCAGGTAATTGGATTCAGCGTGTTCACTTCACTGTACCCGGGCGGCTACTGATCTGATTAAACCCATCATTAGCTTGCTAATGCATCGTGTCATAAACATGCTTATTCGTGGCTCCCCGTGCCTGCTGGTTGTCGGAAGTGGGCGCCAGGCTGTGAGCAGATTATTTCACAACAATCCCATGTTAACAGAAGGCTCGGGACTTTAGATGAGCTGGAGTGTTTTTTCCCGTTTGCTTACCCGTAGCTCATTCGTACACTAATCTCGTCAAACGTTTCGTGCGAATCAAGCATGTTTTCCTTTCGCAATTGACACAGAGCCGATCGTGCAGAGTTGCAACAACCTTTCGACCTTATCTAATTAAATGCACTTCTTGCTTTCCATACACCACCAGTGCCAGCGGGTGCGTGAAGTGAGCATCGGTTCGGAAGCATGACAATGGGAAAAACCTTATCCGGTTACACGACAATGAACTTTCCGGCCCCTGGTTGTGACTGGTTTGCCGTTCCTCATCTAGCCCGACAGTTTGTGGTTTTCCAATTTTCGACATCGCAGATAAATCACGTAGCAATTTGAATAAAACAATCATTCCACCGCCCAGTGCACTCCCCTCCCCGGTCTGTCTGATGCTGTGTATCGCCGGCACCAGCTTCTTGCCAGGCACCCGTCACCGACTGGAAGAAAATGTGTCCGGACGGGAGAAAATGGCGACAGTAAGTATGCTTGTTGTGTTGGCACGATGTTTTGTCTTGCTTGCCCCGGCTCTCTCCTACGCTCCCGGCCGCTCCGATCCGACAGCATCCCGGCAAGCTGGCAAGTTCTTGATACCTGTGCTGGCTGGAGCTACTCGCATCAGGACCACATTGTGTTCCTCGACATTGGCAGCGCCCGCTCTCCCGTACCGAACGCTAAGTCAAATGGAAAAACATCCCGAGCATGAAGGCAAACGGAAATGTAATCGAAATGAGAAATCACTGCCCCGACCGGGCACAATCTATTGCCAAAGCCGGAAGATGGTACCATCTAAAAGACTTGCCGTTCCGTTCCCTTCCCAGCCCCGGTGGCCGTTTCCTCTTCACCCGGCGCACCACCGGTGGAGGGCACCGTTCCGTTGCATGGTCTTTCCCGGTGGCTGGTTCTTGGAATTTGGGATGCGGAAAATTTTGGGTTTGCCTCGAGTTCGGTTCGGGGTTTTGCTTGTTATTTTGTCAGAAAGCTTCGGCTACTGCGGTGAGCTGGCATCGAATTTAAACTGCTCCTTTCGCCGGGCAGCATGTGCTGAACCGATCAATCGATTCAGACGAGGGAACCGTGCTCGCCTGTTTGCGGATGTATGTGTGTGTGTTTTCTTTTTGTTGCTTCTAAGTCTATTCAATAAAACAAGTCACAAGAAATGAACGTCGAAACAAATAAATCACTTCAAACGAAGTCGGTGTTCCAAGTTGTTACAGAGCGCAACAAAAACCCGGCATTCAGAGATTCAACGTTTGTCGGGCAAGAACAAGACTGTTGGAGAGAGTGTTTTTCCATTTTTGTTGTTTGGCTAGATTGACAGAGACTACACGCATCGTGCGTGATGTGTTTGGGCGTGCTGGTATGGAAGCAGACAATTTAAATGAATGCCACTAGAATGCTCCCTAATGGTAAAACAGGCTGAATTAAAAAGGAAAATCTGATCGGATTGATGGGATTTGTGATTTGTGGTGAACAAAGAATGCTTTCAGCGGGTTTGGCACCATGTCCAGGATCAAAGTGCTCAAGGAGCGGTCGCTCTGTTTAAACGTTAAGGTTAAATTCTGTTCAAGAAAACAATTTATTTTTAACTTGATACTTCTAGGAAATCTTTTCTAGGAAAAACATTCAGTTGGTAGACCTTTAGCTCAAGAGAAATCGTCCTTCGGGTTCGAAATATGTGGGTTCGATCAAACTGTTAGTCGCATTACTGGATAATATTTAAACTTAGGTATTCGACCTTTATTTGAGATAGTTTATCAAGCACTCGACGCTTTTCCTGGAAGAGTCTCACCTTGAATAGACGGTCCAGGAACAATTTGTTTCTGGTCCTGTTTTTATTCAATCGTTTATTTATAGAGGCTTTGGATATCTGAGACCTAACTCGTCCTTTTTTATTTATTCCCTCCCAGCAGTTGGGAAACCTTGTTAAAAAATTGGCTAAAGGATGTATACAATATACTGGAAGAGTTCTGCTCATAAAAGCGTTAACCCGAAAAGCATTTTTGTCCAGGATGATGTGTCTATTCTAATATATCTAACTGCTATAAACATTTTCTGGTAAAACTAGTTAGAATCCCAAGTGCATTACTTTTTCGAGAAGTCATTCATCAATTGACGAGGTATCTTTTAAGATAGCAACATTTAAATACTTCTACAAAATTAAAATGCACCTTCAACTTGCCCTTTTTGTATGTAAAACGTTACTATTAAATTCATTATTATCAAATATTTAAAATTCAAAGTGTAGAAAAGGATTATCGGAGACCATCGTTCTAGCTAAAAACCCTCCCGAACGGTACACCAGTTAGTATGCACCAACACAAATACTCGCGCGTCTGCAGCTAACCCTGGCAATGAAACCGATTTCATAATCCTCAAACCCGTAGAAAAAATCAACTGTTAACCCACCACACCGCATTCCAAACAACGAGAACGAACAATTTTCACTAATACTGATAGGTAAACAAATTTTGGGAACTAAAAAGGAAAGAAGAGCGAACACCAAACAAGCAACTAAAACAACATGCTAAACATACTTTTAGTACAGCCTTCGGGAAACCGGCGAAAACGTGGAACACACAGCACCACGAGGGCAAAAATGCAAATAAAGGTATCCTCTCCGCCTCGAAAGGAATGGAAGAACCAGGCGGAGAAACAACATCTTGCTACGTTTTCGGGCAAGGGAAAAACATTTTTCATCAAACCCATTCCGGCCCCGGGGTTCATATTCGCTCGGCTCACAACGCCCAGGACGGGTGTGCTTCGTTGATTGAGATTCTTTTCCGAAACTTTCCCGCACCGGTCGGCCCCCGGTGGGCTGTGGGCTGCCTAGCTTCCGATCACCTTCCGATCGCCTGTTCCATGTGGATGTGGATCTTTCTCGGCATCATCGGAAGCGAGACACCGGTCCGGTTTTTTTGTTTCCTCGCCGAAACGAATCTGGTGGCCATTTTTTTTGCGGAGATGATTATTTTCCTTCCTGTCTTCGTTCTGCCCCATCCAAGGGGATTACCAGCTACGGAGAAGGGAAGGTTGATTTTTCCCGTGAGGCTAGAGATGTCCTGAAAAAGTGGCCCCAAAACGCTGATCGAATTCTCGACTGCCAGCCCGGGAAAGGTTTACCGGTTGGTCTTCGGTTCGAGGTTGCGTCTAAGCAGCGAAAGGAAGCTCGTCCGGATCCGTGATCAGCTGTGCGCTGTGTTTGTGTTGGAGTGCTTTAATTTCTTCGCTTCATTCTTTCATTTGTTTCACGTTTGGCAATCGAACCGAATCGAAACCCTGAACGGTAAACAATCGAGGCACTACTTTTATTCTGCCCCACAAACGTAACACAAAACGCTAGCTGATCATTTATCTCTGTGGAAGCACGAAACAACGCCAGCAGCTGGGTTGGCTTTGGCATTGAAACGAAATCAAACCAAAAAAAGAAAAATGCACTCAATAAAAAGAGGCAAAACACAGCGATAAGAGAGCGACAAGCGTCCGTGGGCGAAGGGTTTTGCTGGAACCGAAACCGAAGTTGGCAGTGATGGGATTGGGTTGAAAATTTCATTTTCGGCAAACACGGATATTTCGCCCTCCCCCCAGCATTCCTTGTCACAGGAATCGGTCTCAAGTGTTGGGACGCGTTTCTCCACTTTACGGAGAAAGCTTATCGGACAGTATTCTTGCAACCGTTTGCTTCTCTTCGTCGCTTCCTCCCCACCAAGAACGATATCAAAACGTTGAAAGAGGCGAATAAGGGCTAACAAATCCTCTCGCCTTCGTGACAAATCCTGAACCTGGTTCATTCAGCTTCTGCTGGCCGGAAGGTACATTTTAAGGATGGATGGAGATGGAGATGGAGAAGGGGGGGGGGGTGGGGGGAAAGACGGGAAGGGTGACGAAGACAAAACTCCCACCGGGGCGGGATGATTTCGATCGTTGTTCGAATTCTGAACGGTCGTGTCGGTGACGCCGATGAAGGACAACACGGATGGGCGGGAAGGCGCGGACGTGGGCGACGTCCGTTTGCGGAACGAAATGAGATGTTTACAGTTGACCGAATGACTCGTACAATTTTATTAGACTTGTGCTGGGCGGGATGTGTTTTTGCTGCTCTCCGGGCCCGGTCTCTCTTTGCCCTTTCCAATGCTAATCGGTTTCAGTTCAAGTTCAGGGTACGATTGCCCTAGATAGATAGGAAATGGTGAGCTACAATGACGATGGTAAAATGAAGGGCAACAAAGTCGAACAGAGGGCAACGTGAAATTATGTAACAATTTATCGGAGTCTCCTGAGCTTTGTTAAACCGCTGGAGTTTGCGTGTGATAAGAGACACTCGAAATAAGAAAATACATTCATGGGTGAGTGAATATAGAAGTGTTTTAGATTTATTTTATGATGATTGCCTTTATAGCTACAGGGGCGTTGTTTATTCGATAAAAAAACGAATCGATTAAGGACAACCAATTTTAAACTTAATTTACTGAGCTTGTGAGACACAAGTGGCTCCATATTCAAGCAATTTACTGTTTTAAATAGAGCAACAATAAAACCCTTGAGCCGCATTTCAGACTTAAACCTTGCTATATAAAAATCTCATGCCATGTGTTGTGGTATGAGAAACAATATTTTCATGCCAGTTGATACTTTCAACATATCACTCAAATAATACGTACTTACTTCTATTTATAAATGCATTGAATGCCTTGTAACAAAACCCATTCAGCGCTGTAATAAAAATACCTTCCATGAGCAGGTACATATGAAAGAATTTTCATCCTCCTTTCGAAGCGAACTCGCTTACTCAATTTCGAATTCTAAGGTCAGTTCATGAGCAAACATGCGAGAATCTACACGACACCAAGAAACACTTTCCAGTCCCCCGTCGCTGCCAGAACGCAACCAGAATTGTAATCCAGTCCCGTCCGATAGGCGACAGTCGCGCTGTACGATACTGCACAACACCGGTCGCATTACGTACGGTATGTTTCGTGTGTTCTCACTCCACCCCTCCTCACACCCTCCATTCCATCATGGGAACACGTGGAGCGCTATTCAAAACATGTTTTTCCACGCCTGCACGCCTTCTAGTGCCTTCACGCAGCAGTTGGTATCGATGCACGCAGCGCCGAACACGAACAATGCGACCGAACGAAATTTAATATTCCGCTCCGTTATTAAATGATTGAAATGTTAATGCTGTTTGATTTGATATAAGTGATTCAATATTTGAACTACGCTCCCATTCCCGAACGGGCGCGACCACTTGTCCCGGCATGGCTTTCTTCATTGGCTTCACCGGTGCGCTGTGTTGTACTTGACACGCGTACCGACACTGCACCAGCACACACAACCCTACATTGGAATGCATTTGGAGAGTTTTCAAAGCAACGAAGGCAACAACAGCAAAAAAATGAGCACGAGGAAATACGAGTCCTCTCCAGTGTTCCTTCCCTTCAACCTCAACCGACTGTTCGACAAAACATCCGGCTCGGTTACCAGGATCGGTTTGCCGTCCCGTTTCGAGCACCTTTCCTTGTGTGCCGTTCGTTTGCGAAAGAGCGAACCGGAACCGGATAGTATATGCAATCAAATATTTGTGCACGATAACGATCGGTCGGTTGGTCGGTCGGTCGCCCGTGTGCAGCGCCGCAGGTTGTGTGCATACGGTGGAAAACATTATCGTACGCCGAAGATGTACGCTTATTGGAGCGCAAATCCGATTTTTTCCCTCGCTCCCAGACCATCGGAGGAGAGGTGAGGTGAGAGGTGTTGGCGATTTTTTCGTTGCTTGAATATTAAAAAATGTTTAACTACGAATATCACAAATTTGAGTGTGCTCGTGGGAAGGCAGACAGGAATAAGGGATGATTGGGGCAGCGAGACGAAAATTTGAGGAGAAATGGGAAACCATCGATTGTTACCTTTTAATGCACTTTGCGTACGCACGTGTATTTACATTTAATGATTGGTCGATAATGGAGAATCGGACGATGCAAATTGATGCAATAAAAGGTTTTTGGTTATTTTTTTTTTCATAATATCTTCCAAAAAGTGCAGTGAAATGCTAAGGATTAACAATTTTTCGTTACTGCGAGAATTGCATGTTGCATGTGGCTTTTTGATGGTACACTTGCAAGTCTCAGAAAAGAATCATTTATAGAATTAAATGTATTTTTTCATTAATTTTTTTTAATTGAAGCATCAATTTCTTTTCTTAGTACTACGGAAATAAAATACACACGGGGAACACCCGCCTGAAGATATGCATTCTGCTTTGCATACAACACCTGTCATGCAATGAGTGCTCCGAAAGCGATTTGCAAACGACAGAATGCATACTTTCAGGCTTCAAACACAAGTGGCTTAGATCATCCATCACAAAGCCCAGACATGGAAACATATTACACACCGTTCAACTACATTGACAACGAAATCAAAAGCCTTTGGCAAGCAATAAACGAGCTCAAGGCAAACGTCTTAAGTCAGCAAGACGTTTCAGCAGCGATTACAGTGCGATACATCCTTTCCATCCATCCGGCCCTCTCACACTAATGCACTCGATAATCTCTGGCTGATCTAGGATTGTATTCTTCTCGTCTCAAACGGCCGCCTCGCATCCATATTCCGAAAGCGTCTTTTCGAAATCATAAATTTCTTCAATAGTTGCACATCTGCTCTCGGTCTAAGCAGCCGTCCCTAACCACAAAAGCTCCATACAAATCGCTGTGCGGTTGTTAAATCAATCTTCCGACTCGGAATGCTCAGCCAATGCCACGCAACGAACCGGCAGGACCAGACGTAAGCCCCGTTCGTGTATTGCAGTCGGTAGCATTCCGAGTAGGCCTTACGGGTGCTGTCAATGTTTGAACCGGCCCTGTAAAGGGCACGTCTCAGGCGAATGTTTCACATTCCGTGGTGTTCTGTCGGAACTCGCACGGCTTCCCCGAAATGCCTTCTGTTTACCAAGAAGGCTGTCTGGTGGAGGACTCGCATAGATCGTGACTGTTTCGCATATCCTCCGGGTTCAATTGGCTCTTTGTATGGTAGATTCACCGTAAGGGCACCATCAGCATCATCATCAGCATCATCATCATCATCATCATTATGATTATTATTATTCTCGCAACGATATGCCACATCACATCCACGGGCGAAATGTTTGATACCCGATGATTCCAACTGCCCAGTATTTGTAGAGCGTAGTGTACGCTTACACTGCATGTGAGTAAACCCCGCTTCACCGTTTCCCCACCGCCGGTGTCCCAAAAACCTGCCACCAAACTGACAACCGAATGGGTTTCCCCCTTCGAGCAATATCTCCCACACAGCCATCGTGGTCGTTTATTGGTGCCGGCAATGCTACCAAGCCAGACCCTAGCCAGCCAGGCCATCCACCCGTACTTATCGGGATGTTTATTGCGATGCTCACCGGTGGCGCCCACTGCCTGCTAGCTCAGCTGTCCGGAAGCTACACGGAACGCTTCCCACGAGCACGAGCACCAAGCTAGCCGGTTCGCAGCCGACAATGATGACGGTTCCGGAAGTCGGCAGCTTCCCGGTGCAGTGAAGCATAAAAATGGAAGCCCACACGATTGCCCGACCAGGAGGAGCACGGATGCACTTTTCTGCGTCAATCTGCATAATCGAACGAACGAACGGTAGCTTAGGCACGTTACCGTTCCGGCACCGGGCCCGAATGTCGAGTGTGTTTGCCGAAGCAGTCGAGAGGATATCCGGAACCGTCGGGCTGGAACTGTACGCTAGCAACACAAGATTTGTACAATGTTTAAATAATGTCTTAAGCAGCATCACTTCTGCGGATGCTGTTGGTCCACCGGGGGTGAAAAAGCGGCCAAGCTGTAACTGAACAACGAGAGGTTATCTCTAAATTAATTCATTGATTACAGCAGAGCATACTCTGCTAGCAGGGCTTAGACGTGTGCAGTTACGGAAGCTGCTTAAGCTCGTCCGTGCTGCTGCAATGCAGTTTCACTTCCTTCGAGTGACTAATGTAACCCAACAGCTCCGGGGGTGCTCCAACAAATACCAAGGATTTAAAGTGTACCAATGGAGTTATTTTATTCCACAACCGGCAGGTTAAGATATTTGTTTAGAAAAACGCTCTTCGAAAATGCGAACTGAAAAATCATGGGGATCAGTTTAATCCTACCGGTGCTCGAGATAGGCATGCCAGTACCTGGCATACTTATGGTTCGTTTGTGTGGCTTAACAATACAGATATGGAAGAGCTCTTATCAGTAGAAGGGGAGAGTGGTTAAGTTTGTTCCCTAGTGCCTTGTCCGATATTAGTACAGCCAGGAATGTGTTTCGATAAACTTAAGCAAATTCCGATTTTTGCTCAGCTTTGTTGGGCTCAACTCCTATTCCAATATTGCATTAAGTGGAATTCTTGAAATGTATTAGCATGTATTGAATTTGAAGAAGCGCATCTGAATTGCTGGAAATGGTAGTACAATTTATCATATTCTAAACAACAGATTACAATTCCATGTTCTCAGCACTAACACGACGAAAGCCTCTTTGCTGAAGAAGAGCTCTGCTATCGAGCACACACGTCACGAATGATTTTAAGTGTGCTTCAATTTCCCATCCACCAACTGCTCAGTGCTGTTCGTGCTCAGCGCATTATCTCTTTGTCGATCGGATTGTCGATGGCGACAGGAGCAACAAAAAGAAAAAAGACAGCGGAGATCAAACTTTCAAAGTACACTTTTGAAGTTTATAAAAGTTTGTTTTCTGTTTCGGCTCTTTTACTCACTCCGATTCGTGTGAAACAAAACTGTCAAAGATTAGCGAAAGGACAGCGCACAGGACAGTTCGTTGTGGAAGCAACAAAAATGAAACCAGAGCGAACAGTGCTCTCACATCACATCACATACAAGTACAACTTTACTAGCAGCGAACAGCGTTTCTAGGATTTGCTATAATCTGTCGTGCCGCCGTTGCTGGGACGAACCATCCAAACCTCAACCGTCATCCCGTGAACCAGCAAACGTTCTAAGTCAAGATGATTAGGAGCAGAGGATCCGTTCGGTTGTGTGAGCGAAGCAGGACAAAAATAACGAACTTCAGCGCGCATCATTGCACAAAGAGCGATCGTTTAACTTTAATCCTAAATTGCTTTCCCCGTGCACGGTACGGGTCACGTCGTACCGTATCGCTCGACCTTCAGCCCGCGAAGGGGTTTGGACAGTTTAGCTAAGAAAAGCAAAGTACGGTGTCGGTTGTCTTTACGGATGAACCGCAACCGGGCGTTTCGAGAGAAAACACTGCGCTCGGTAAAGCGAACACAGAACAGTGAGTGTTTTGCGTTTAACATTTCGGAGGTATGCACATGCCCCTGTCGAAGGTATGTTAATCAAAATGAACAAGATTGTGCGGGACGAGCATGTGTGTGTGTATGTGGTTTGTGAGTAGACAAGCAAGATATCATCAGCTTCAGGTGAAACAGTGTATCTGCCGGGTGTTCGAGTGTTCAGTTGGAAGGTGTAGCTGAGTATTGGATCACCATATAAGACATTTAGTTTAAAAGGATTGCCCTATCAGGCACTATTTTGAAGCGACCATGGCAGCTTTGCATAGTGCAACGAGTAAGAAGGATAAATTGTAATACATGAGACTTTTTTTTAACTTCCATCAATACAAATCTTTTCCTCACAAGAAAAACTGTAAACAACTGGTTTGAACTTAAGTTTTGCATACTGTTAGGCGTTAATAAAATAAAAACATTCGAGTGCTTCAAAACCTTCAGATAAGCACAATATCTGCACATCAAATGCTGCGCTGGCAGATAAAACAATTCCAACTCAGTTTTGAAAGCACACACTTTAAACAACCCTTAACTCAAGCAACCATGTAAACGGCATCTGGTTCTGAGAACTTTTTATTTTTCCTTCCCACTTTTCCCGTTTGTGACGCCCGGATTAACTCACCCTTGTGATCGGGAGAGCGCTTTCACAGCGATTCAAAACGAATTGTTTTCAAGGGTTGCTTTTGCTTCTCGCTCCTGCCCACTCCTTTTGCCCGAACCCCCAAAAATCGTCGCAGAACGTGTGGCGAACAGGAAACAGTGGTGTTGGTGTTAAAATAGATAATACGAGGCAATTTCCCTCCAAACATGACAACGACGGGTAAAACAGCGGAAGAATTAAAAAGACGAAACCGAAACACCGAGCGCAAATCGAAGAACGGTGGAGAAACACACAGCAAAACAACGAAACGGCACACTCTCATGCAATTTGAACGCAACGCGATGGCACTCTGGAGGCGTAAGTGCCTTGAAGCCTGCAGCAGCAGCAGCAGCAGCAGCATCCTCGCTGCGGCGTACTTGCGTGAGTGGCCTTAATCATGGCGCGAAAGGACTGTAAAACTGAGCGAGGGAAAAGCGGAGGAATAGAAATGGTGGGGAAAAAGGGGAGTACGGATGGAAAATAAAAAATAAATATATATTACAGAACACAAAGGAACCCGCGCCAGACGGACCCGTGCGACAGTGGTTGGCGACGACAGCAAGGATGGGACAGGGACGATAAATGAAACTGACACTTAACACCACTCGCGTTGACGATAATTTTCTCGAGCGGTTTCCGTTTCCGTTCGCATTCGTCCACGTCAAGCGTTCTGGCGCTGGTTGCTCCACGCCGTGCTGGCCGCACATTGCGCCATCGGTTTCGGTATTTCGTGGTGGCGCATTTCTCTTCGGCATCCGTGTGAAATAGACACGATTTGGAGTTTGCCCCAGTGCCGGGCACAGTGTGAGCTGAGCTGGGATAAAATGTCTTCAATAGTTTGAGATGAATGTTTAACTTTTTTTCATTCTGTCAGAAAAAAAATTCCCACTACTTGTAGTACATTTGCTCTAAATGCTTTCAAATTTTATTTCAAATTCAAATAGTAAGTAATGCGGGTTGCATACTTTTTGGCGTTTTCCAAAGCATTAACTAAATTTTAAGCTTGGTACAGTATTTTACAACAAAAACGGTTGTTTCTCTGACTTGAGTCCTTTAGCAATGCTGATACCCTCACAAATATTATTTATGAGCTTTTGACCACGTTTATTTACGTTTTGCTCCGACTGTTCCACTCGATGTTCTCTCCTTACTGAGCTGTTTTTATTTTTTTCCCAATTTCTTGAGATTGCGTTTTTCTCACCAGGCACCGCATTACTTTTCCTTGACGCTGACTTTCTTGTCAAACAGCCGTAGTACCGGATAAAGAAATTTGGTTGCTTAAAATAGGTGTAAAAAACAATCCCTGGCACGCTCTATAAAAGAAAAGTTGCGTCCGAAAAGCCACTGAACCCAAGTTCAAGACTTGCAAGAAATGTTCGAACATTTTGGCGGAGCAGTACAAGATAACACAAAAATCCTAAAACAAATTGGAACATCTTCCACTGACATTGCCGTTTTCCAACTTTTGCTGTTTTTTTTTCCTTGTGTGGTAGTATTCGGTTCGAAATCTTTTCCACACAAAGAAAACCCGCGCGGGCGGTGTACGGTAGCTGAAAGGATTGTTCCGCGGAAGGATAACCATAACACCGGTCCGAATGGCCGGTTTAGCTCGGGCCGGTGAAGAATATCAACCCAGACATATTTTCGGTCCTTTCAAAACTTTTCCCTTTCACAAAGCGGCCTGTTTTTCCTTCCGCCAGCCACGTTGTCGCTCCACCCACCGGACGAGTTCCTGCGAAGGGTAATTTTTTGCACCACCGAAGCAGCAGAATCACCCCAGGTTTCGAAGATAACCTCCGAGGAGGGTTTTCGGCGGTACTAAAAACACTTCACCTTCAAGTGATTATTTTCCATTTGACCTTCTTTTTTTGTCGCCTGCCGTCTCGCTCACTCGGCATCCTTCTACGGCTACCCACTTTCGAGCGCAGAACCCATCTTGAACAAACGATGCTCATAGAGCCGGTGGTTCGTGGAGGTAACGATGAACGGTTATGGTATCATCTTCATTAATGTTCTCGCCTCGGTTATGACACCGGTTGACCCGGGCACCCGCACCCCTCCCCCCCCCCCCCCCCCCTTTGTCCTGTCAACCGACTCCACCCACGATAGCTTAAAGCTGCGAGAATCGAGCTAAAATTGTGAAATTTATTCTTCACCAATCATTGCCCAAAACGGGGAAACGGTTTGGGATGGAGCGAAAGACAAATAAAAATAACGAAACAAGAGCCAAGGCACTAGGCGCTCCTCCCTTCGCCCACACTCATCCAGCTCGGCTGGAAAATAAACACACTTCATCCCATCCTTAGCCCGGATGCTCGAGTATCGTTTGCCGATTCGGCGCTACAAAACCCGGGACGCCGGTTGCGAAAGATGCACAACAGCCTAAGGAAGACGTTATCGTTTGCTAAGGGGTTTTCAAATAAGTTCTGATTATTATTTAAAATATTGATATTAGATGCGAACACTCTCGGTGGAATGTGGTTTCACAGAAAACGGAGGAAAAAACGGCGGAAAAACGAACTCACCGCCTGCCCGCCGCCCCGTAGAGAATGGTGCAAACCTAATTGGGAAATGGAGCGATTTCGGAACGGTTTGGTACGGATCGGTTCGACGACTCGCGCAAGCCAAGCCACCACCATTTCCCACGCTTCCCACCCTTCCGTTGGCCGGGTTGGGAAAAATGACTTTTAAACGGTTAAATTGCCCAAGCTTTAGCGCTCGAGCCCGAGCTTGAGTGGGACTGCCACGCAGTGAAACCGGGGGCCGGATTTTGGGAAAAGCTCAATTTTATGTCGTCTTTCACCCGTGCCTCGCCGAGCCACCCTCGACAAAACACTCGTGCGAAAAGTGTCTGATAACATTATCCCGGGTAATGAGAGTTGATTGCTGTTTTTCGGGACGGGGCTTTTTGTTGGGGATATTCGGTTGTCGTTTCGGTTGTTTCGACAAGCAGCTGGAACATGATTGCCAATGTTGTTCGGTTGTCGGATGCGAGCAGCAGGGTGTTACGTCGTTATCGCACTCACAGCTTATGTAGGATCATTTTTTTATTGCACTGGCAAAGCCCCTCGTACCAGTGGCGGTGGTGTTTGGGAGAATTGTTTTCCAGATGTTTTGTTGGCTTTGAACATCTGAGAATAGTGAAGCGATTTGGATCAATGTGTATTGCGAGCAGTGGAGAACGAACGAGGACGTGATCTCCACACAGCAAAAAAGAAATCGTTGACAAATGGCACTTAGCGGGTTTCATTGCGCCCGAAAATATGCTTCGAACAGTGGCTCTAATTAATTTTGCACGCGTGTCAAAATCATAAATGTGCGTCAAGTATGATTGGCCTAGCTGGGAAGAATTTTATTGTTAATTCAAGTGACCATACATTTGATAGACTTGTAATGTTTCGTATCTTTTTAAGCCATGCTTTCCTTTTTCACAGTTCCCATAGATATCACCCACCGAAAGATTGTTTTCTTGAAGAGCCCACATTCATTGTGGACTAATTGACAGAACCTATTGTTATAATGGAACGTGACTTCTCGTCAAGAAGCCTATTCAAAAATGTTTGCTATACCAATTTGGCTCCAGAAGAGTAAGGACCACTCTATGTCTTCAGAATAACCACCAACGTCTTAACGCAAAACTGCATGGCTTTAGGATGGGAATGATTTCATGCATGGTTGGTTTTTCTATACATGATGGGTTCTTCATAACTTGTTGAGTTTCTATAGTTATGAGTTTATATAATATAAGGAGTTTAAAAGTTCTAAGTTTATTATACCAAATTCATGCAAAATTTGCGAAATATCTAATGATAAATAACGATTATTGAAAGTTTCCATCCAAGATCTTTTATGATAAGGTTCCTATTCACAGCTCGGAAAAAGAAATGTCTCCAAACGAATATGGATGGTACTCTTTTGGTAACTTAGTTTTAAGCAACATTGTCAGGCAATTCCTGTTTAATAAAGGAAAACAATAAAACTTTCTGTGACGATTTCAATTCGTCACAAACATTAAAATTATTACTCACAAAAGACAAGCTATGCGATTGGTAACAAGGTTGCAGAAACTCGTCTCATTTGTCGGATTCGTCCGCCCAATGTACCCTGCTTTATAGCTCCGCAACCAAATCTGAGAAAGCGCAAGCTCCATTTTCACATTTAGCCTCGCCATCATCGACGTCGTGTAATGTTCGCTCAATTCCGTCACCGGCTTACCAGCATCATGAGCTGAAAAGAATCTTTTGCTCGAAATGAGTATTAAATCTAATGGAATGGATTAGCGCATCGGGTGAGAACTTTGGGTGAGGTGCAAGCGGTGAACAGACGTGAAGAAGTGTCCTATCACGCATTGCAGTGCTACGTAGCCAACTAGCGCACGGCTCGCTTCGCTTCCATTGAACACGAGCGAAACAAAGAAAGCACCTCAGTGCTCACCGAAGTGCTGCACACGTTCGGAGGATTTATGAGTCGTTCAAGTGGAAAAAGTCTTCCAGTGCGCTCGGTACCCGAAAAAACACACGCCCGGCAAAACGACACCTTCCAGCGCTGGTGGCACATGAAAGACAAAAATGTTTCCCAAAAAGTGGACGCATTCGGCGAGCTTTTTCGCCTCGTTTCGGTGCGCAATTTTATTTCTTACACAGCTTCGCACACTATTCCCAGAACAATATAACGCAGTGAGTGTGTGTGTGTGTGTGTGCGTTCCGATTGTGGCTGTCTTAGACACAATGAGTCAAAATCTGCTCATCAACGTCCTTTTGTGCAGGCATGCGTTGCCGTGCGATGGTACCGAGAGTCATGCATCGGTAAGCCCCACAGATCGACACAGACGTCCCAAGAAATGAAGACGCCCGCATGCCACCATAAAACTCTGCCAACGGTGGAAATGGAAAGGGTGGCGGTGGGAGATAATGAATGGGCTCACGCTGGAATGGAGAGAATTAAAACATTACTCTTCCGGATGCAGTAATCCACGCAGGGAACGGGGCAAGGGTAGGGTGTCCTGGTGCATTCGATCCGTTGACGGCAGCACTTAATTTCATTGCAAAAACCCAAACGAGATACCTTCGCTGCTGCCTTTTCTTTGTCGATACGTGTGTGAGGGATGCTTCACGTATAGTGTCCGTGTCCGTGTGCTTACCGATCGGTTTGCTAACGCTTTCGCTTGCGTTCCTCACCTGTTCTCTTTTCAGACATGTTAATTAACGCCAGCAAATCGGCAGAATCAATTACTTGCTAAGCTCTCGGGATTGGTCGGCACAGCGTAAGAGAGCACCCGTAGTCTGCAGCTGGTGAAAAACACCGACAGCAGGTAAGCTAAGGGCAAACAGTGGAGTACTAACATTAGCTTCTGGAATTTCCAATCACGTCTTCCGCCCGTCGTTTGACGAATGATGCGTGCATGGATGGATTTTTATCGGGGGCAGTTTTTTAATCGTAAAACAAAGGCTTGGGTGAATATTAGTGTCTTCGATATTGATAAGTTGTTGAAGACTTCGTTTTGGAAATATATACGGCAAGAGTCACCAAACAATTCCCTGACGTCTGGCGACAAAACATTTTCTTCTAAAAGCCTAAATGTATGCAATATAAGACAATTCAAGAGTTTAAAATTGTTATTTATTTTGCATTAAAAACCTCATTCGTTTTTCTAGCGCTAAAAATGAAGCAAACATTTATCATATCCCTATCATGATAATGCCCGATCTGTGTATCTGACGGTATCGATTACAGCTCACGTTTCTTTAAATGCTCTCGTCCCTCACAGCAAATCACAGCACTCAACAGCAATACCACAAGAGCAAATCGATCCCGGAAACTGGCCCGCTGGAGGTCGGGCAATCAATTATGATTGATAAAAATGTCTTGTAAACGTCTATCTCATTTTGCACTCCATCCCACCAGCTCAGAAACGACGGCTGAGTCTCTTTCCGGCCCAGCCTCCCTACGGATGGGACGGAAAATTATTGAAATTCAATAAAGCGATCAAAGCGTGACGGTGGTAAAGATGGCAAAAGAAAGGCATGGAAAATTGTGTATTGTACCCACCCGTTATTCGATCCGGTCACGGGTGATCGGAATGGCCCACCGTCAACTTCCTTGGTAGATGGAAAGCAAATTGTTATAAAATGCCTTCTCAAGTCTCGGTGCCTATACACCGCTGGATGGGGGAAAAACGATCAAAAGCGAGCGCAAGAAAAGCCTTTAACCTCGTTGGACACTGCGCTAGCCTTTTTGCCCGTGATTGTCTCATGAGAAAAACCGCGAACGATGGTGAAATTGCGTATTCCAAAAAGTGCTCCTCCAACCGAAATATAATAGAATTACACGCTTGCGGAACGAAGTCATCCACAGGGCCGGCTCGGAAGCGATAAATTTCGGTACCAAAGTAGTCGCTATCCCTTCTCAAGGGAAGGACACCCCCCACCCTCTCCGTCGCAACCATCCTCGGAACGAACTGAGGTGAATCAATTGGAAAGTTTTTGATGCAGAGAGGCGAGCCACCCGTCAACAAGAACCATTCTGTCGAGCAATTTCCGGTGTCCTCTGTCAAGCGTCTCGCTCGTGACCAGCGGGAAAACCCTTGCGCAACGTTATAATCCGGGCGACCACTGTCTTTTTGGGTGGTCGGGTCGGGTCGGGAGGTGGAATGATATTTATGGAAAATGGTTATTGAGTCTTACTAACCGGTCGCGAAACAGCTCTTAAAATCATCCCCGGGACTGCTCTTTGTTTGTGGCACTCGCCAGTGGAGGGAGACTCGGCACGGACGGAAGCCTCAGGTGAGCAGCGCAATCATAATCGCGCGAAGGTTTGGGGCACATTTTTCGGTCGGCAATTATTGTCTATGTTTGGCTAACTTCCAGCTTCCACTCCGACGGTATCGTTCCCGGTGGGGCAACATTTTTAGCACAAATTGTCCTGCGGGACTGCCAGTGGACCGGATGGAGGGGCTGGGAACAGGCGGGAGGCGCCAGGATGCTATAAAAGCTCGCTCACACTCGGCACGGCACAAGCCCACCAGCCTGAGCTAGCCACAGAAGTGCCATAGCACCGGACGAATGGCAATAAAATGAAAGACTCACGGCGGCCATTAGTTTATGCGCTTTAGTGAAGCGCACTGACATAGCGCTGCAGTAAAAATGGGGTGTTCGCGCGCGCGCGTTCGTTTGTGTTTCGCGTTACGCTTCACTCGTGCTGTACACAACCGTGGTGGATGCTGACGGGTTAGGTCGAAATGGCTTATCCTTGGGAGGCCACACAAAAGCAAGCATGCTAACGGGTCCGATCTAGCATTCTGAATATATCCGCCGTGCTGCTGGAATGGTTGGTAATTGCTATGGACAATGAGAAAACATAAACCAAAGCGAGGCCATGAGTCCAAAGTAATTGTTGAGAGTGGATTTATCTTCCGGAATGATGATAAGAATATATTCTATGAAACACGATTCTGAAATTTTAAGGTAAGTTTTTTTGCCATAAACAATGAGGATAAAATATATTGAAAATTAGAATATTGTTTCATCAGCTTGTTTCGAACCGATGTACCTTTTTTTCTGTTCTTGGTTGTATTTGAAAAGTGAGATGTACCATGAGCTAAACGCCTTTGGCCAGCACCACCAAAACTTTGGTAGGTAGGCTGTTATCGTCATTATGATCTTTTGAAGATCCGTTTTTCGTGTGAACTCTGGTTCTGAAGTTGGCGTTCAATACGATACCATTGAATGAGAAGAAGCGTGAAGGTGTTTATTTCTAATTATAGAGAACCAACCAATCTCCGGAAAACAAATGGAATACTAATTTTTAATGTATTTCATTGAAGGGAAAATGTTAACTCAGCTCATCAGGAGTTAACTACACACAATTCGGCCAGAAAGAGACCTGATGGCAGCTTTCAGAACCTGGTACCGTTGTGAGGACTGACTATCCAACTACGGGTCGTCAAGAAGTTTGATAAGCCAGGAATGGCAGGCATTACCTAGCAGGTCATTAAACTAAAACAAAGAGAAAAATATGGCCAAGTCGGCCTCATTGAATAATAAAACTCCGTTAATCATGAGCCTAAAGGTATGCAATACATCAGCAAATCCTTGTGTTGTTTTATTTGAGAAGTGATCATGCTGTTGAAGCGCTGTGTAACCTGAAACTCTCTTTTCATAACCGATAATTACGTTTAACATTAGCGCTACTCAGTGTACTGGTTGTTTTACAGTTCAGTAACATCCTATGACACACTAAAAGATTCTGAAAATAGATATTCTATCACGGTTTCCAAAACCCCATCGAAAACAGCGCTATTGACAGTATTTAATTGTATTCAGCATATGGGCACGTTTCAGGTCACCTTAGTAAAAACCCGCCCCCCGACAAAGTCCAACGATGTATGCACGAAACTCCACACTAATACCGCACGATATGAGAAAATGCATTCACGTCGCATTAAAAACCTTCACCCATGGCCCGAGGTTGATAGACATCCTTTCCCGCTGGGGAGTCATCAGGTCACCGTTTATTACGATCAACTTTTCCCCCGGGGGGTGCAAAGCAAAGTGCAAGAAATTACAATTTCGGCTGCAGACATTCAGCGGCACGTATTTTGGCACGGTACGGAGCGCAAACACGGAGCGTGGATGCTTTGGGGTCGTAAAACAGCATCGACCAGTGGAACAGTTCGTGGCGAGTGGATCGATGCCAAATTGCTTCGTAATTGTGTTTATGAAGTTTTCTCGCACCATCCCCGCGTGACGGGAAGGAAATGTAATAAAAAAAACTCACTTGCACACACACACACATACTCCCAAGGTACAGTGGTCTCTCCGACGGTGAAAGGAAAGTAATATGGCTTAGTGCCGAACGTAAGTAGTCACATTTGTTACGATGGCTGTCGGTGCATTCTATGCCACCGTTGAGCAGCAACCCCAGCGTCCACCACGACTGTCCTCCTAATGGACTACAATTCCCGTGCCCGCTGGTGAAAGTTCGATGAACATTCAGCGAATGTGCCAAAATAAACGTGCAAAATAAACTGCATAATAGCAGCCACATAAAACCCATTTTTATGGTAGGTAAATTATGTTTTGCTCGCTTTAGAATGTTTGCTTTGTGTATAGCGCTGCATACCATCACCGTGCATTATCCCCACCGATGGTGGGACATCTCATTCATAAATTAAAATTCATTACGATGCTAAATCACTCGCATCGAACTGTTCGCATTCGGTGAAGCACTGTGCGAATGGACTTAATTATTTTCCACCGAACGATCCACAACGGTGCTTGTAATAATCGGAAAACCATTAATGATATGCCGTGTGGATTGATTTGCAACCATAATTTAATTAGTTTTCCACCTTTCTGCGAGTGATTAATTCATTCGGTTCCCTCGAGAGTTCTAGGCTAGGGCTTCTCCCCGGCTGTCCTGGTGGTGGGCGGTTTATCCTTATCAATCAGCAATTTCCTAGTCTTTCGTACATTTCCGTTCCTTTTTCTCGCAAATCGAGCTGTGTCTGCACGCTACACGATGGGATGGCTTCATCAGGGGGAAAAAAAGCAAATAAAGCTGAAGCGAAAAATCGTGAAACAATCGAAGTGAAAACCCGCATGCAGCAAATCCGAACACTGAGTGGCCGAGTTTCGCTGGACCTGACCGGCTGCTGAAAGCAGTAAAAGTCAAGACACCGGCACCAGACGACCGGAAATAAATCAATCCGAACGCAAGTAGCCACACCACTTTGGCCCTTCCGGAACACCGCTCCGGAAAGCTTGGACTCGTTAGTTGGTTATGTTGGTTGGAGCGGACGAGGTGTCTTTCTTCTTCTTTTACAGCCTACAGCCTCCTTTTATGCTGCCCGTACCGAACACGGCCAATTTTATGCTCAATCATCGTTTGACTGCTCATCTTACTAGCGCTTTACTTGGGCAGAATATTCATCACTGGTGAAGACCAAATCCAATCCGATGAAGCCTGAAGATGATTTCACTGCTACAAAACAAGAAGCTGGCGGAAAGAGAAAAAAGACAGCGAATTTCTGAAAGAGAATAAAATCCGAAAGCTTTGGTAATATTTCTACCATCATGGAGGAGCAGCCGGTAGAAGCTGTTGGCGGGGAAGCAGACACAGACTTACAAGCCTTTGCCTTTGGCTCGAATGCTTTTCTGCGCCATCAAGCATTTTCGGCCGATTTCTGGTAAAGACAGACGTACCCTTCAATCTCCTATCCGACGCAGTTTCGTACGCTTTCGACGCAACCATCAACTGGCAGCAAAAGCGCTCAACGGCAATCCGGAAGCATACATTCAGGCGTCCGAGGCAATGATAAATAAATGCTCACAATGATGCGCACAACCAGAATCGTGCAGCGAAATCTCATCTCATCAATATGCCGTTCACTCGACACCGACCAGAACAAAAGGTGGTGGAAGGAAGAACGGGAATGGGGAAACGGGGGGAAAGGAGGGCGATGGAACCCATCCTAGCCCATGTTCCCAAACAATGGTTGCTTTTGCAAATTTGTGTTTCCTTTTCGGGGGCTTTTCTTCTTTTTTTTCTTTCGTGCTACCCCCACAACCACTGTCCGGTTGATTTACATTCACCGGAAGCCGGAAGTGGCCGGAACCAAGGGTCGATCCCCGTACCACGTAATTGGAAGAGAATAAAGTGTAAACGAGCGCCAATATTTCAGCGGCCGATCAAATTTCGCCCCAGCGGAGGATGGTCAATTTTTTCCCTCCCGTCCTCGCAGGATGGATGGGTGGGCCAAGCGTCATTAAAATTTTATTACAATTTGATCTCGCCCATTGTAACACAATTATTGCCAATCTCGTGTTCTGACCTCGGCTCCGTTGCGAAGTGTGCTTATTCGTTTGCTTCATTTTCTTGCATTCGTATGAATTTCGCACGTTTTGCGCCTTGTTTTCCCTGCCGCTTGAATTCTATGTTTGTTTTCCAAGAAGAAGACACCTTCCTAGGAGCTCGTGACGTTCAAAATTTCTGGCTTGAAGCTCCCGTTGATAAATGTTTACTTTCTTCGAAATCATTTGTATCCTACCAAGGTCGAATCTATTCACAAATTCGGGTGAATTCATTTACACATCCAGCTTGAACATCGATACGAAATGTGTGTAAGAAATTTTCCTGAAGAACGCTTACTGATTTTGGAGCCATTTTTACTCCAAAATCTGACTTGTGCAAAAAATATTGTTGCTTGAGTTTATTTTCCGAAAATAGCCCTTTAAGCTTTAAGAAGGAAAAATTAAAATACTCGCCTCCTCGTCCACTTTCAAGTACAGAAATGCCAGAAGGGTGGTGCTTTCCAATTCTCTTGAACGAAGCAAATAGTGCTTCCCGGTCCGCTTCGCTCCAATCACGGCGCCACTCTGTCTCGAACCGGAAATTACTTTCATAATAAAGCTGTTCATTGACTTTCCCCCTTTTTTGTGGGTTGCTCGGTACGACACGCTCCCACAGTGTCAAGCTCGCGATTCTTTCATTGCCTTTCAGCTCGGGAAGCTCGTTTCGTTGGTTGAGCGTTTGGTCCGATAAGTAGGGAAGCAACTTTGGTTCGTTCATTGTTTTGTCAACTAGCTTTCTTATCGCTTGTTGCTGAATCGAAGTAATGTGGGGTTCTGGAGAGATCCGCAGACTGCATGTTCAGCATAATCGAAACATTTCGTGTCATTGTATCTGAAGATGTTGATGTTGTCAGTGATGCTGGAAACTTGTTGTTGAACTCTTGTTGTTTGAAAACAAATATAAAGGTTTTCATATCAAAATATCGCTTCGCGATGGACAATCTACAAACTCATCGAATCTCTATTATACTTGACAACGTGTTTTGGCTGTACGTTCCTTGAATTTAGCATACATTCTTGAGGTGAATTTATCGGATATGAAGTGAAAATTAGCACGCTTTAAGAAAAAAATGCATAATACATATAATACAACAATTATCGATGCTTGAAATATTGCATACCACCAGGCGCATGTTTTGAAACGAACGGGAAACAATGTAAACTACTCAAGCAATCAGTTTGTATTCAATTATTATTACAAATTTCACTGCTTGATGAACCACCGGCAACATGATTTGCAAACAAATTGAAATTTTCTAGGAAAACAAATGGCAACCATATTTAACCACAGCCTAAACGTCATTTACACAGAGCAATTGCGACAAACACGTTCATGAAACATGTGTGTGTTTCAACTCGCTACCCACAAACATTCCACATAAACCGTTCTGCGACTGGTTTCCTCGAATTACGAGCAAAACAACGCTTATGCAACCTGCTGGCGAGCACATGCCTTGGCGAAGTATGTTTACGAACTCCACAACTCGATAACTTTCCAACGGCACATCGGTTTTGCTCGCTAAATAACCACACCCGCGTTTGCTGACGATGATGAAAATAAATTTTAATTAGCATTAGCACACATGAATCTCACACATCTCTTTGCCCTCTATTTATTTACGTCTCTAATTTAGGTAAAACTTTTTCTGGAGTAACGAGCACGGCACCCATTCCTTCACGATGGTATCGGCAACATATCAGAACCTAACGCTGGCACTGCTGGTGCTGTGTATCGTCACCAGCCCGATAGAGAGTCGATACCGGGAGAAGGATGTTAAGAAGGGAAAATCTTCACCGCCTATACTACCACAGATGATAGTGCCATCGCCGCTGATGAACCTGTGTTCGGGCGACCGGGAGATGAAGCTGGTCTGCCACTGCTCACCAGACGATCCGCACGTGAAAGCACAGAAAGCAAACTGTTGGATCTTTAGCAAGGATTTACCGCGCAAGGACGCTAACTGGCTCGCCTTCCAGACACAGTCCACCCTGGAGCAGCTAAAGATTACGGTGCAGAAGATCGGCAACCTGGCGTACATCCCGTCGGACGTGCTGCACACGCTCAAGTACCTTAAGCAGCTAACGATCGAGTACGGTGTCATACCGGACCTGCTGAACTACGCGTTCGGCAATCTGACCGAGCTGCGTAACGTGACGCTGCACAAGAACCAGATCCGCATCGTACATCCGTTTGCGTTCGCGAACCACCCCTTTCTGGAGGAAATCAATCTGGAGCGTAACGAAATCCTCGAGCTAGACAAGGAAGCGCTCGTGCATCTGCCAGCGCTGCGGAAGCTCAATCTGGACTTTAACAATCTGTCCATGCTGCACGAGGACGTGTTCATGTATCTAACCAGTCTGGACGAGCTGAAGCTCGAATCGAACCAGATATCCGTGCTGACGCGAGAAATCTTCAAGGGGCTCGGTAACCTACGAATACTTAAGCTGACGGCCAACAGTCTCTCCTTCATCGGTGACACAATCTTTGCCGAGCTGTGGAGTCTCCAGGAGCTGGACTTGGACCACAACCAGATAGAGGTAACACTGTGTGTGTGTGTGTTTTATTGCTCACTGCTCCTATTTTAATTGCTCACTTCTGTTTGTTTCCTCCCCCATTCGAACCTATCTGCACAGAAACTATCGGCCCGAGCTTTTGACGGGTTGAACAACCTGCGGAAGCTTAATCTGGAGAACAACCGGTTGAAGCGGCTCGAGCGGGGCATTTTTACCGGCGTACCGGCCGTCCTTAATCTCAACCTGAACTCCAATCAGCTGGAAACGATTACGTACAACAACTTCCTCCCACTAATGGACAACCTAGTGAACAGTACGGCCATTCTTCATCTCAAAGGTACGCTATTACGGTTAGGCACAGGCGGAAAGTTTATATCTTCCACAGCGTCGCGTGACTCGAGTAACAGGGAAGCTCACCGGAACGGACTAGACTCGTTTTGGAGCACACGTGCAAAATCTCAACCCAATTAGTGACACAATGGGCTTCTGTGTGTGTGTGTGTGTGTGTGTGTGTGTGTGTGTGTGTGTGTGTGTGTGGAAACTGGAGCATTCATTTGTGCACTCCGGTTGGGGTTTGGTTGGTGTGTGTTTGTGTGTGTGACCTCAAAAAGGATCCGTTTTTGTTTTACGACCACTTGAGGTGCCCCATCTGCTGGTAAGCATTCGTTTCCACCCTGGTGCCTTGAATGGGTGTGTCCCCGTGCAACGTTCGAGGGTAAAATAAATAAAGTTCGTAGCTTACATGTGTCAGCAATGGGTGAAATGAATTATTTGTCACCAAACTTACTGGTGGAGGTGGTGTTATAGGGTAACCACCCTTTTGTTACAAGACGCTACGATGTGGTAATTATACAGCTGGTTTGTAAAATATGCTTTAAATGCTACAAAAAATACTTAAAGTACAAAAATAATTCCCAATAAACTTGAATTTTTAAACTGCAGAGCCTATTTTTATGCAATCTTCGACCAAAGCGCCTTTCAAACTTCAAATATGCAGGGTTTTTAACTTCAAATATACAGGGTTGTTCTGTAAGTCCATCTTAAATCGAAACACCCTAATGCAACATCCATCCTCCCATCTACGTTTCGAGAGTTTAACGTTTCAATCAGCTTCAAATATCACGTTTAAGTTCATTTGGTCCTGATTTTCGATCGTTTAATTGCTGCAAGCTATGTACTTTGTAGTCAATTTCTTCATCTAACGACATACTAGGACACTGTGATTACTATAATAGAAATTTCCGAGACTTTTGCATAGCTTGATCAATCGATGCAATTGATTTATGGGTTACAGCTTTTAATTTGGAATACAGCAAGTTCAATGCTGTTGAAAGTTCTGCTAAAGTTAAGGTAAAGCTTAGCCGCGTGTTTGCTGCTTTCCTGTGCCTATATGGACCGACATTGCAAGTACCATGCCTTGCATTTAATTACGATTCGGAAAACTTGTCCACAAACACACACACACACACTCGTCTGCAGGTGTGGTTTCAAATGCCACTTCGACAAATACAACCATCGTCAACCAACTCTCGTCAAGCAAATGTAATGAGCCTCGGCCCACAGTCTGCACGTGTGACCGGTTTATTGTCCCATGCGTGCACAGCCTCATAATCCCTTTGATCCGTGGGCAATCCGGAGAAATTTAATAACGTTCGGAGCCTTCTGTTTGAAATTCATCTTCCACCGTTCGATTGGACATGCTAATAGTATGGAGCAGGAGTTTCAAAAAAAAAACAAACAAAACGTACTCAACTAATGAGAAAAACAGTAATTTATTACACTTCCATCAGATGTCTCTTGACGTGAGGAGGTGGTTCGAAGCCGCCAGTACTGACCCCACGGCCACTTTTGGGCAGTGAAAGATCAAAGTGTACCTTTTTCCCCATATATTTACACTCAAAATCCCAATCTGCTCAGTGGGGTAGGTAGCGCACAGACGACGAATTTTTCGACACGATGAATACTTTTCAAAAGAAATTAACTTTCCATATGAATTACACGGCACGGCATCGTAGGCTTATCCTCTCGCCTGTGTGAATTTATTTGGCCGAACGTACCGGTTCTGGGCGTTTGGTACTTTTAATGCATAATTTTGAATTTAAATTAAATTCATCTCATCATTGATGTCATTTGCAATGCTAAGCGATGTTGTTCCTTTCAGTCGGTATCCTGCGCCGAGTGTTAAACTCATCGCCAAAACAATACGATTGGAGTATAAAATTGTCCACCGTAAGATCACATTGCAATTGAAGTTTAATTAACAGGAATAACCCTTTTTTGGGTTACTCACACCTAACTGAACTAAGTGGTTCGTCATGCGCTGCAAGTCTATGCGCGAAGGGTTCTTTTTGAACCAACTTCTGCTTTTTTGTTGCGTATCCGGTCAGTATGCGGTTTTTCCACGAACAGCTCGTGCAAACGTTATGCTTCATTTTTCATCCATTGTGTCGTTGCGTTGAGATGGGTTTGCCGGTGGTGCTTTGGGGCTTTTGGAAAAGTTTCATTTTTGCTCCAACCCTAACCCCACACGGAACTGACGAATTATTCAACCATGCCTACGCTGGAACCAGGAAAAATAAACCCGGCGATCGGAGGAAAAAAAATCACTCCAACATCAATCACAATTACCAACTTTGTCCGGTTGATGGGAGAAAACTGTCACTCGTGTACATGAAAATTGTTGGTCCCAGGAAATTGTTACCAAAAAAAAATAGCATCAAATCCTATTTTAGACACTCGGTAAATGACCGCAGACGCAGTCGTGGCCTCACATTAGCTAAACGGAGCACCCTCGCTGTACCCCCACTGGCCTGGCCGGATGGTGAAAAACTCACTACCATCAATCATCGTTTTCATTAACCATTGTGCAGTGTGGGAACATTTTCTTTGCCCCCTTTTCCCCCTGTCCACCGTCAACCTCACCTGGGCCTGGGTGCTAAGTGCGAGCATGGAAAACACACAGTTTTTGACTTCATTTAAATTTTCATTAGCCGTAAAAGCTAAATAAACTTTTGCACCGGCCGGTGGGGCCGGTGAAAATCATCATCGCAACGTCAATGGCACGTCGCCGTACACCCGTTCACATTCGCCACACCTTTCCGGGAACGGTTTGACTGATGTCGGAAACTCCCACGAGGAACTCGCCGGGCGCGGGAAGAAAAAGTACTTTCGCATGGAAAAGTTGTTGCCATTCAAACCGATGCTGACTCGTGTCAAGCATACACAGCGGACATACCGCTTCCAATCAACCTTCAAAATTGACCATATCTTCGATTATTAAATAGTGCCACCGGGTTTTGCGATGAGTTGATTGCTTTTCCCTGCTCGCGCCAGGATGAAAACTTTCTCCGCTGAAATTTGGTATTTTTCTCGCACCGCACCATCGATTTTGCATGCCGTTTCTCCGTTCAGTCAACTTTCAAAATATTGATTTAATAAACGTACCGCTAAGCTGGTCGGTTCACGAGCGTTGGCAGCAGAAATCAATCATGCTTCAATTGCAAAACCGAACCCCGTCAGCCGGGCGATCCACCGCACGAAACTTAGCCGTGCGTTAACGGCAAGCAGTTTCCACCGGTTAAACGTCGGTTCGCGTTCAACCGAACTTCAACCAAACACCTCGACAAGCGCCCAGCACAAACTTCACCGAGCGGGTTGCACTTTTTGTGTTGCTGTTGCTGCTCCGCAAGACGAAAACTTCATCGCCCGATAATGGTGCAAAATAACAACAAATCAGAAACTCAACCGAAACTTGCACCAAACTGCCGTACTATTGATGGATTTCCTTGTGGGACACCTCCTCCACCGTACCGGAAGGCTTTGAACGATTGGTTTTCATCTCGCAACAGTCAAGAAAAGTGGGCACGCGAACTGGCGCACATCGATGGTGCCTCCGGTTGCAATAAATTCTGCCATTTACACTCCCTTTCATGATGGGCAGCTCAACAAAGCAAGGTGGACATGATGGACGGTGTACAGGCTGACTGCCGAAGGTCGGTAACACCGATTGTACATTACTGTGGACCTCTTCTTTTTTGTTTGCCGTCTAGTGGCAACTTATTGGCCTCGTTGTGGCGTGCTTTAAACGTTTGACTTTTACACCTTTCTTGAGCAGCCGCCTCAGCCAAAGTTTCGTCGCCTCAGCCAACACAGCGAGAAGAAGGTGAAGCGAAGCCAGCCTTCCATCGGCGGGTGAAGTTTCGCGGCACAGTTCGCGCCTGGCACCCTGCCCAAAAGTTAACAGACAGCTTTGCCTTTCCATTCACCTTGTGTTTTGGCAGGTCGGAGTTTATGATCGAATTTCGCCAAACGTGCCAAACTGTCAGGAATGCAGCAGAGGAGTTGGCGCATTAGCGACGGTGGTTCGGATGGTGGTGGTGTTGGCCGCCTTGGTGTCGATGAAGGCGTCTGTTGTAATATGGAACGCCACCAGTCGTGGCGATTAAGCTTATGCTTTAAATTTGTTTGACTTCGGAAAACGTGACACCTAACTTTAAAACAGCATTTGGAGTGATTGCTTTTTCCATCTTTGAAGTTTGCTGCATGTAAGATATGATGAAAATTCGTACTAAATATACTTCAGCAAAATCCTATAAACATGATATTTGTTTGCAATTCATAAAATCTATCTTGATTGCTTTTATCACTCAAAAATTGTAAAACATAATGTATTTGCTTCATTATTCGTTCACAGACAACCGATTTCTCTGCGACTGTCGGCTACTGTGGCTGTTCGACCTTCGGAACAACACCAAAAACGAGGACCTCCGGTACACGCTGCAGCACGTCGAGTGTTTGTACGACATCAAAGGCATCTACGGCACACCCTCGCTGACGCACAACCAGCTGAAAGAGTACGGTCGCAGCCAACCGCCGGAACCCATCCTGTTCGATGAGGAGTACTACGACGACACGGGCCACCGAAAGCCGGGCGTAGTGGTGCAGAAAAAGTACAGCTCAAGCCGATCCGTCCCCGACGGCAGTGGCCAGGACAAAAGTCAACTGCAACCCGTCACCCTGATGAAGCTCCGGAAGGACACCATCCTGCCCTGCCCGAAGGAGCTGGACGAGCCGACGGAACTGCCGCTCTCGCGCGAATCCATCGGACTCGATATGGGCTGGCGATCGTCTGTCACAGCCACGAGCGAAAGTTCGACCTGCATCCTTTCGCTGGTACTGGCCGGTATGTGCACTCTGCTCTCCCTTGCCCGGTACGGGCCAGCCTGTTAGTTTTGGTGGCGACAGCACGCTTACCGAACGGGTCCTCTCGACACACTATCTTATGCAGCTGATCTAAGCCGAGCGGGAGTCGTGTGTGGCTGTGTATATACGACTCTGGGTAGACGTTTTGTTTAAACAACAAGATCTCAAGTTTCATTGCCCTCGGGCGTTCTATTGTTTCGATTGCTAAGAAAGGCGCATGGGAGCTGGAGTGCGACGCCGCCCACTGGCAACGGAGAGAACTCGTGTAAATAATGGTGTTAGATCAGAGTAGCAAATCGATGATTTGCCTTAGCTAAATAAAGGTAATTTAGATCGAAAACGAATTTATACGATGCCAAGGATGTTCGGTTGATTGTGGTCCGGAGGTACCGCAACAAAACGCGGAAGCTACAGCTGAATGCTTGCAATCAACAGTGCTCTCATAGCATCTTCGGCGAGTGTGCGCACACCAGAAGGATGGTGAGATGAGATGAACATATGAACACCTTCACGGTGTTCATTTGCCTTGTAAATAAAACCAACTTATCCCCTCCCGTATCAGTTCTGGCACCAACATTGCAACATTCGATACGAACTGGTTCCGGTTTCGGGTCCCCGGTATCGCTCACTTAGACACAATGTGCACAGGAAACACTTTCACTCGCACGCAAGTATCGGCTAACACTTACTGAATGTACATAGTAGTACTGGTATGATATTACGTCTAAGAACACACTTTGGGCCACCAGCACGGCAACACGTTTCTTGCTCCCAGCACATCTCGGAATGGTCTGGCGGTTGTTTCTGTTACTTGATTATCAAGCTGTGAGGAATGAGTAATTTGTCTAATTTCTTATTATGTTTCCGACTTCAAGATCAACGCACAACATTTAACGCCTAAATTTATGCAATGAGTACAGCACTTGCCTCCTTTTTTATTATTCCCATACATATTGTATCACTCATTTAGTTTGTTTCGTTACTTTAGTAACCTTTTTTGACAGGAATAACGCTTTCAAGCGAAAATAGTAATTTTCCATTCCAGCTTTATGAACTCCTCTTGATTAATTAATAAAAACAAAATTGCTACAAAAAAGGAGGCACACCTCCACCGTCATCTCCTCCTTCCACCCCGGCAATGATGCCCCTTTTTGACGTTTGATTACCGCTCAAACTTCCCAATGAGTCTGTTTGACACCTCATCAGGCAACAGTCGTCAGTTTCACGACCACGTTAACGAGCCCATTACCCGTCAGCACAACGCCGCGAAACCACGGCGTCACGCAGCAACCACCCAAATTGACGTTTGTTGCTGCACTGTTGGTAATCTCGCCCAAGAAGCAGCCAAAAACCATGTCGCCAGAATCATAATTTACATGCACTGACGCTCAGCAGCGGATGAAACATGAGGCCACCATTTGTCGCACACTGTGTTTTCCTGTTGGTTGGTGCAGAACAGCGAAACGCACACACAGACACTCGAGCGGGGTCTTTTCTTAGCCAGGAGGCCTCTACTCCTTCCCGCACACGCACACAATTTCGATTCTAAAAATGTGTCGAGCGAGTAATGGTGGCTGGTGTGCGTCCATAAAATGTGCCAAGCGTCTGCCAGGCGCACGGAAACCTCCACCAAGCCAGAAACGTCAGAGACCCGGGTGAAACTGAGCAACCTAAACATCCGCCATGGGGTAACAAACGAGCGAATCCTGCCACTGTGACAGTGTGCGTGTTTGCGAGAAAAAAAGCGGGAGAAGTAACACGATTTTCAAAATACCAAAAAAACACCTCCCCGAAACACAAACCCAAAATGAACAAGAGCAGGGAGATAAAAAATGAAATGTTAATAAAATAACGAAGTACGTAAGCATACATTTACTGCACCGTAAAAAGTGTAAAATGGGCAAACATAAACCAATGGAGCTCTAGAGCGGGACGCAAAGCGCGCGCGGCACATGACGCTATCGATGCCTGTTACCGATGGGAAAGGGCTGCTAAAGTTTATTTTTATTTCGTTTATTTTTCCCAGCCATTTTCTTCCTTTTATTTTGCTGCCATCATGCATACACACAAACACAGCCTTTGGTACGTAGAAATCCTGCCACCCGCGAGGTGAAGGTTTTGTCGCCCTATCCCGTTTCCCGAATCGTAACGCTTGCCGAAATGCAGGCGCAACCCAGGCGCCAGGCAGTAGTCGAAGAAGTGTTGCCGCCATGAGTTCTTTTTTTTTGGTTCATTTTCTCGACACGTCTTCAAGTCAGTGCTTTTTTTCGTGCTTTGCACCACATTCACGATGTTTGGCATGGGAAAGAAACGAAAAAAGAAGAGTGAAGCATCCTTCAGTACAATTACGCTGCTCACTTTTTGTTTCTTTTCTCTCCACCACGTCAGCAAACTGCCGGCAGAATGTTTGAAAAGTGCGGCATGAAGCAAGTGGTACGGGTCAGTGGGCGAAAATGGAGCACCAAATTAATATTTAATGTACGCGCAGCCCGGCTACCGAAGCCGAAGGAAATAAAAACCAAACGAAGTTGCGGAATGTTAAAAACCAACCCAAAATTGAACAAACTCCTGGCACAGCTAGCGAGTGGTCCTCCGCTCGCCTGCAGAGATACATACACGGGGCGCACGCTTGTGCCAGCATCCCCACAGGAAATGGGAAGTTGATTTTCTTCGGCGCGCTTCCGGGAGCTGTTAGGTGAATCCAATACCACGAACAGGACGGGAAATGAGCGATAAAAACCGAAATTGAACAGCGACGTCTTCGACGACTCGACTCGAGAAGCCATCGGGCCGGGGTTCGACCCCGCACAGTGAAGTGCTTGAAGCTCCGCGAAGCCTTCAAACAAGACCCGTTGCAAGAAACTTTAACCAACACGCGCATACACGTACACTTACCCCCCGCTGATGTGTGGCTGTGTGGCGTGCCGGTCTGCGCCGGTACCATCTTCGAGGAGCATCATTGCAACATAAAACTAGCGCACTAGCGCACCCAATTAGTAGTCGAATGTAATCTACGTAATTGAGTGTAATCATGTTACAAAGCTGGTGGGGTGAAACGCAGGATAGAACTCGATGCAGTGTACAGCAGCAGTACGGTGGACGTGTTGGGGTTACTTTTTTTCTCTCGCTCTCTGTCTCTCTTTCTCTCCCTCTCTATCCCTCTTCCTGTTTTTCTCCAATTCCAAAGGTTCTTTTGAGCACACTTGTTTCCGGGCTGGTGTGATGGTAGTGCAAAGTTTTTCGCCCCGACCGACTTACGAGCCCGGGGAGGGATTAGGGCAGATACTTCGAAAGTTCGCGTAACGAAGATTTACGAGCTGAGCCACCGCCGGGACGTATGGGCGCCCGGTAAAATTATGCACCGAAGGCCTACGGTCCGTGGGCAGGATAGCGCCGACAGGGCTGATGAATGTGGTTTTAAGAGCATGGTGACGAACATAAAGGGAAAGAGACTCGCCTCGCCACAAACACGATTAGAAGCGGCGCTGTATTACGATGTATCGCGTGCATCTAGTGTAACGGAGGCAAGAAGAATTGCAAACAAACCAAACACACACAAAAACTACAAAGCAGCGGGAAGCTGCGTAACACTTGTGCTAGGTAAGTCATATACAAGTAATTGAAATATTAAAAATTATGCAAACAAAAACCCTCATCCGGCATAGCGTAACGATAAGAGATACAAAACAAACACACACACAAACACACACAAAATCCCCAACTATGGGCAAACGTACAAGCAACATTTCGTCATCTGTAAATACTGTATAAATGTGATTCTAAATGTGCGAACTTGGATACTCTATCACTACACAAGGAAACAACTAAGCCCCCAAACAGCAAACCAATCGTTTTACAGGCAATAAATCACACATGGAAATAGGGTAAGAAGCAAAAAGCGTAAATAAATCATGCCCAGCCGTACAGGTAGCCACGAAACGAATACTGAAAAACTGCAACCACTGTCTGTACCACTCGTGAGCAGAATCTTAACCGAGCGATCACTCTAAGAGGAGCACCTTTGAGAGAGGAAAGTGAAAATATGAAACTGCATAAACACAACACATGGAACAGAAAGCACGAGCCACCCATGATAACATCCATGATCCTTGAGATGATTGTATCCTACGACAAAAAAAAAACATCTGGTGAAGAATGTTTTAATTTTGCTTTTGTCATAATATTATGAAATTGTTTTACATTACAACGCACACAATGCGTTACGAAAAGGAAGATTAGCGCATGGTTCGTGTGCGTTGCGAGATTGGGTGGTCTCGCAATCCAAGACAAAAAGATAGGACGGTGCGAAGCAAAAAATAAAGTAATTCAATAGTATGAGAAATATGTAGGAAACAGAGAAACAAAACAAACAAAAAGAAACGAAAGCAGAACGAAGAAGCAACGCATCCTTGTACCATTTTTTATGCTTCAGTGATGTCCTTAACTCGACTAGGATTAGTACCGTATGGAAAGTAAAAATAAAAGGAACAACAAATCATTATTGACGCGCAATGCAAAACCAACCCGATGCATTAAAATAGATGAAAACTTCGAAAGAAAATGGAGCCAGCTTCCGAATAATCAAAATCAAAGTGGCACCGATCTACACTCATGTTGGCAGGGCCTTGGACACTACGAGTGAATGCGGTAATCACTGTCAGTTAATCCAGAAGGTAAGTTTGAGCCTTTCAGGTATTATTAAGTGCAAATAAACTTCCTGCTTATAGGGCTAAATATGATTGGGATAAGTTTTATATATTGGGTAGAGATAATTTCATCGGAACCAATTGTATATCCTCAAATAAAGTTACTAGAACCGTTGAATAAACAAAGTATTTCTACTACTCATGCTTTCTCAAGGGTCTCTCATACATACATCTGAGATCTGATCTGGGATGGGATAAATGATATGATGTATCAATTTCTGGTCAGCATGCAAAGCTAAGGCCAAATCAACGAGATTACTTAGCGGACCTCGAAGACTCCATACAAACACTGAAAGCGATATCTCTAAAAGTATCTCTAAAGCTTCCAGATACCACCAAAACAAAAAGCCAACCACTTCGAGACGTTAATCAAGTCTTGTGCTACAATGCCGAAGAATTGCACATAATATTTATGCACCGGAAGGTGAATAGGCATTTAATAGCGCAAGGTTTACAAAAATGCAGGTGGATTGTTTCTGCTCGGTAATAAACTCCTCTATCGATACACTTAAACACATTTTTAGAATCTCCATTCCAACAAAACCGTCAACACAAAGCTTAGCCTTCTCCTCTTGGCGATAAATTCTATTTTCCGACCAGATTGCTGCTTAATTGTTACCAACATCAAAAGACAATTACTTCAGTTCGATCAGAAACCGATCGATATCACCAGTCCTCCATTCCCAAGTCACTGCGCGCACCCCTGCTAGCTAGCAACCAAAAGCCCTTTAAAATGTGAAAAGATCTTATCCCACAAAAGGTAGAAACCAGTAAGTACGTGTCGTAACTTTGCCTGCCTGCACCAAAGCCACAGACAACGACGGGGAAGAAAAGTCGACCCCACGGAAAAGAAGAGATTAAAATTTATAATCCTCCCCAGCCGGTAATTTACTCCCGCCGCTCCATCATTACCAGGGGGCCGTGATTCAATCCAAGCTTCAGGTCCGGGTTTGACCTTCTTTCCTGCAGACTGTACAAGCAACTGGCGAAGCGGCACAATGCGGTTGATCGATGGTCCGTCGCAGCGGCACGTCGGGAAAGTCGGAATATTGGACTTTGGGAAACTTTTCCCGCACAAGCTTGCCCCCCCCCTCCCCTCGCTCGCCGTCACCATCGTCTTAAGCAGCATGTTAAGCAAATTAACCTCAAGCGATTGCCTGCAGTCCAGTGGTGTGAACGGTGCAGGCCGAACGCTTGCCAGCGTACGGGCGATGGGAGGTGATGAGTTGGGTACATATTACATTATCCTGAGCCGGAGCGATAAATATTGCTGGGAGGGATGGGTGGATTTAAACTGTTGTTGTTGGTGTTGCTGCTGCTGCTGCTGCTGCCTTGATGTTTTATGGGCCGAGATGGAAAGTATTTGGAGTTGGGGAAAACTTAACGCCGCTGGCTCGGATGACCGGTGGAGCTAAAGATAAGATAAGATTCGAGCACAAGTTATTGTACATGAATAATGCATATGGTTGATTGAATGATTACATATTTGTATCCGAACTTTAGTGCTGGTATGCTCTGGTTGATGGAATAATTAAATTAAATTTCCCATAGCAAGACCATCATTAAGAGTAAAGCAATAAATTCGTGGAAAATATAGCCTTTAAATCGTTTATTGCAAAGTCATGTAGATGAATTATTATTCGATTGAATACACATGCTGATAAACTATTCGAAACCGTTTTAATAATTAAAACATGTAATTGCATACTTTTAGGCAACGGTCTTAAAAGACTAAGAAATGGAGAACGTTTTACCTAATGGAGCTCAAACAGTTCACAGCATCTATTTTCTTCTTCTTCTTCTTCTTCTGTGGCACTACAACCTCGAGAGGTCTCGGCCTGCCATTTCTGGCTTTCTGTGACTTAATTTTACCCGTAGAAAAGTAGTCAGCCTTTCGTACGGGGAGGCGGTCTGGATGGGATTTGAACCCCGGCCCTGCCGTGTGAAGACCGGCGCCGCTGTCGCCTCGGCCACCGGACCGCCCCTATTTTACGGAGCATCTATTTTACGGCTTTTAATTGTCTTAGGCCTCTTCAACCTATTTTTTACAAGCTCCGATCTATATTTAAAAAATTACAAATTCTTTTTACAAACCTCAAAAAGAAAGAAAATCATTGCACACATCATTAAAATAAATGAACACGACTACGAACGAGTGCGCGTCAATAAAAAACACACTACATTTTTTTCATCAAAAAAGACCAAAAGACAACATTTACCGTCACAGTTCACAAAACATTCGTCTCAAAAATATTCTTCAAGTCATCCAACGTTAACAACCATCCGTCGTGCCATCCATGTATATGCTACAACTCTATGTTTTCATGTAACAAGTCTGATTCCTTTCCACCGGCTGCCCAAAAACCTTCGTTAAACATGCTCATGCTTCACGCCGGAAAATTCCAACCTTTTAATGATTCTGATTTGCCCGGCCCGAAAGGCGCTCGGGCAAAATAGGAGCGGAAATAAAATTAAAATTAAATGTGCTAAAACGTGTGGCATTAAAACGAGTGAAAGAGAGAGAGAGAAACGTCCCACCTTCCGCCAACTATTCACTCGCAACCGAAACTTTCATACGACAGTAAAATCAAAACCGAAAATATGTGGGACTGGCGTGTGAGGCTCCAGCAACAACACCAAACACACACACACATACACACACAAAACAAGCCGGTACGACACGGAACAACATGCAGGAAAAAAAAGAAGTCTGTTCTCCCTGCGGGAACATAGAGCAAAGCACCGTTGCACCGGCTTTCGGGTTCTTGAGGTTTGTGTGCTGTGTGTGCCAGTGTTCTGGATTAACATAATTTGCTAAATGGAAAAAGTTTAAAAGCCAATTTAATTTTCAGCCATTTAATGTGTGTGTGTGTGTGTGTGAGGATGCAAAACTAACGGTAGGGGTGGTATGTTCTTGTATGCTGTGTCGTTCTGCATTCGATCTCGTCTCCCGTTTTGAGCCACGCTTTTGGGTGACGGTTGTCCAAAATGTTGTCGAAACTTTACCAAGCAAGACACAAAACAAAACAAAATAAAATTGAAGAGAAAAATCACACGACACAGAACAGGACGACTAGTCGAAAATGGTACCCAATCGCACACGCTTCGCTTCATTTTCAACCTGTGCCACGAGCCACGAGCTCCCTTGGTGAGTGGACCATACGGTGACGAAGCATCTGATGATGCAGACGATAATGATGATTATGTTGAGCGACGCTAGAGCAATGATAAGAAGTGCACACACGTACATATAAACAAAAATTACCACCACCGCACTCCAGCGCTCGGCCACACCAAGGGATCAACAAAATGCAACCGAAAACCTGATGCTCGGAGCATTTTGACGCTAATGCAGCGTCCCAGTTTCGTTCAACAGATTTTTCGTGCTTTCTTTCGTGCATTTCGGCCAGCAGCTGCAGAAATTGCAAAGCACCAGAAATGCACCCAGCTGACCCACAGTGCCAGTGTGAATGGTAGTGTGTTTGATCGTGAAAGGGAAAATTTCGTGCCCGGGTTAAAACATCAAAGTAAAACGCTCCCGAAAGCCACGGCTAGCCTGGCATTTGCATCCCTTTTCCGGAAGCTACCCGGTAAAGGACGTGAAGCATATTTCATTACGGAAAATATATTTCTTCACCAGGTTCGGTTGGGCGAAAAACCGTTTGCCTAATTTGGAAGTGGCATTTCGTTAAAAAGGTTCAAACAAGCTGCAACTGACGTTGAACGCTGTGAAAAGAGGTTATGCCGGTTTCTGTGCGAGGTCGCAGAACTTTGTACTTTTCATAAGGCATTTCGGGTTTGTTTTACTCATTGCTGGGTATATTAATACTGCAGCTGAAGTCCGTTTGCGAATTTGCACGTTTCATTTTATTCCATAAAATTATGTTATGAGCTGTAAAATTTACTAAATAACCCAGGACGTAAGTTATTGGCACCTCATTTGTGGTATAGATTTTCCAAATTAATAAACAATTCTCAATTGCGGCTCGCCCTTACTTCAATGAATTGATATTGACTCACTCAAATATTCCACAAATGGATTAATAGCCATTAATGCAGAAATGCATTTTATTAAAATTTATTTCCATTTCATTCCTTCTCGGAAACATCTTCTTCCCGCAAATAAGCGACAGAAGAAAAAAAAGCTCTCGTTCTACGCTGCTTCCGGGCATTGCTCCAAATAAATCACTGCCCATTTCGGAGTGGGAAGTGGGTTTGGGCGCAGTAATAAATAAAAATAATTTGAATTATTCACTCGAAATTCACCCTCGCCCTGGCGATCGCTTGGACCTTCCTCCTTGTGGCCTGTGTTTTTTTGATGCTGTCCGTGGTATGCGCCTGTAAATGTCAACCCCTTAAAACGACCAGTAGATGACCACAACATTGACGAATTGTGCCGGAGATTCGCATCGGAGCGATGGGCTTTACCAAGCACCGTACTTTGGTACAGTTTGGTATCATCAACCAATGGAAGGCCTGGGTTGGAGAAAGAATATTTATTATGACAGAAAATAAATTACACAATATTAATATATGTATTGTGCAACATTTGACTAACGCAATCGGTGTGAGACATCAGCGAAGGGAAAATATTAATTACATTATGTAAGCGAGCGGAGGTTTGGAGCAGCAAACACTTCATCAGTGTTAGCCGTACTGTCAATAATATCTACCATGGTAGCAGCATTATTTTGCTAATGAAATAATTACCACTTTTGTTTCGATTAATTGTCCCATTTTATCAACGAACTGAAAAGTCGAAAGCTCACTCTTGCAGCTTGCCATAGCTGCGTCCATTGCGTCAAGTGCAGTTGAAGTGAAATGAAAAACAAAACACGCACCTCACAAACTAATTGCATTGTATCAAGTAGTGTAATCGAAACAAATTTTATTGATGCAGCGCTTGAAAGCTTTCGGTGCTATAAATATGATAAGCAATATAAATAATTGATTCACGATTCCAACTCGTTGCCCTAGAACTCGACCTCAAAATCGGGCTCGAACTCTTCCTCCTCATCCACCTCTTCCTCACCATCCTCCACGTCTATTCGGTGGTAGCCGTGATGCTGATAGTGCGGTTTATGATGGTGTTGGTGCTCCTTCTTGTAGCGGATCATAATACGAGACCGCTTCAAGCTGTAGTTGAGCCCGCGGAACTCCTTCCAGAACATTCCGGTCAGATCGTGCGAGTACTCCTTCCGGTACGCACCGTTCAAGTTGCTAGAAAGTAAACAGCCCATGTTCAATAACTCCGCTCCACAATTCGTTCAATGCGGGCAAACCCTCCTACCTGTCACCGCACGCCCTGTACCACCAGCCACCGTGATTCTCCTGCGCACAGTTGGTCGGCGATTTGTCATTATCCCGATCGTACGCGGAGAACTTCATGCCCTCCGCATCCTGCAGCGAGTTGCCCGCGTTGCCAATGTAGCCGTGCAGCTTGGCCAGCTTGTAGTCGTCCTTTTCGCCCTCGATGCGGAAGTACTTGTACTTGGCGTACGCAAACTTACCATCAAAGTCTTCCAGCAGTATCAACAGCTCGTACTCCCGGCCCGACATCATCGTGTAGATGTTCTCCAGCCCGAGCCAGTACTCGCCGTACCCGAAGTACCCGAACCCAAGCTTATAGTGCTTCCACGGCCGGAAGAACGTTTCCGACCCATCGAAACGATTCTGAATCACCGTCCATGCGTTCTGGCCAAAGTCCAAGCTGCACAGCACGTACATACTTTTGGTGATGTTCACGTACACCTTGTACACGCCCGTCTTGATGATGCGCCGATCCTGACACGAGCTGTACACGATTTCGTCCTTCTCCTCCAGAGGCGGTGAGTCGGTGGACGTTTTCACCGGTCCTAGCGCTTCCACCAGATTCTCCTTCGTCACCAGCTGCACCACACCGGCCTTTGCTCGGCTGGATTCAATGAGAAAGAAATCGGGTAGAAACATCTCAATCTCTCACCGGAAAGTAGGTCAGTATAATCGCCTATCCAATTGCCCACCTAACCTACCTTAGCTGAAGTGAAATTGCATGCGTTTGATGTTCGAGGAAAGCGATCTGGCTCTCACTGCTCGCAACGTAACCTCCCAGCGTGGTCAAGCTCAGGTCGATGTTCTTCAGCATGTTCTTAATGTTGCGCAGATCTACCTGCACCTGCAGCAGCTTATCAAATGAGCTGACCACCGTCAGCACCTTCTCGCGCAGCTTCTTCATCTTCTGCACAATCACGTCACAGTTGCACTGCTCGTTCTCGTCCTGCAGCCACCGACCGTTCGACTCGAACGGATCGCCAAACCCGTACACCATGTTGTGATGGTGATGATGGCCGCTGTGCTTCTTCTTGTGATGGTGATGGGGCTGGTGATGATGGTGACCGTGGCCGTGACCGTGGTGACTCGACTTGATCGGTTCACCGTGCACGGTCAGCAGCATCGCCATCATCAATAGCAGTACCGCCCCGACCAGGAGCAGCTGTAGTTGCCTCATTTTCGTTCTGTTCCTGAAACACGACTGTCGACCACAGCAGCACGCAACCGAACCGATACCGATACCGACTCAATGCCCAGCTCACCCATACACGGCGAAATGATGCTTTCTAAACTATTCATTTGGCAACTTACCGAATCAACCTGCAAGAACCGTTAGATCGAGCGCTTGAACCAGCAAGGAAGCTTTCGCGGTATACTATAGGAAAAAAACGCAACACAACAGAGCACCACCAACAGGTTTGTCGTTTCGGACGACCCAAATCACGAATGCTAACGTCGATTGCCCAAACCAACCTGCCCACACTTTCTCGTCAGGAGGCGATGTTTGGTCTTGTTTTGCTTATTAACCCGTGTGAATCTATTTCTAGATTTTACGATTCTTCTTCTCTCGCCTTTTCTTCTTGCCGAGTAGCGGAACATCAACCTCACCAACTGATCGTTCAAACATCAAAAGCTCAAATTACAACGCCCAGCCGTATCGAAATCGGATGTCCGCGCTCGCAAAAGAAAGAGAAAGTGTGTGTATGCTGATGATTAAATAGTGTCACCCGAAGGAATCGAAACACCTCGCGATAGCAATTTGTCCCCAAACGGATCGTCGATCCGCAAACATCAACGCGACTAAACTGGTTTCTACGCATCTGAAATCAGCTCGACCCGAGCCACCCGAAAAACCAAAACACAACCACCACAAATCTTTAATTTGCTAATTCTCTTAGTGCCTGCTTTTTTGGGCTAAAGTCTTTTGCAGCTTAGAAAACCAGTTCTACCCTCAGCACCACACATCTGTCGGCAATTTATTATGTTTATCCTAACCCGCACTGGGCAGCCCGCATCGCCGAACGGTCGAACAATTTAATCACTCCGAAATGTAGATTGCTGACGGTGGTTTACATCAATATGCAAATTCAGGCACAAAGCGTGGTCAGCTGTACGCCAAATAGAAGAGAAAAAAATGAAAGGAAGAAAAGGAAACGAGAGAAAGAAAGCGAAAAAAAACAGGCCCATTCAGCATAAATATGGATGACACACAAACCGTTCGGCGGTCGATGCACCGACTTGACGTCAGTGTAGGATTTATGACGCGGTCGTCTTGTTCTATTAAAACTGTCTTTGATATTATGATATAAAAAGATGCTCCTGACCATAATGGCATGTCCGGATGTTAGTCACCAGAACCGTGTCTTTGTGGCATTTCCTTTGAAACATTTCTGTACCAACATCGATACCTGGTAGTTCTTATCAATCTGCTTCATTCTATTCACCCGTTCCACTGCTGTTACTATAAAAACATGCACTACGAAACAAAACCAGCTTCCTTTGCAAACACCGTCGCAATCACACGGTCATCAGGGTGATGAAAAGCTTCCGATACGAACTGCACAGTACAGTACAGTGGCTGCGGTTCGCCGTTTACCAAACCACAGAATGTTGGCAAAACGGATGAAAGGTAGCGCGAGAGAACTGTGCCACGCCACTACAGAATGTCATGAAAAGCGTATCCGTGGTATTTTTACTTTCAGCGAATGCATTTGACGAATCAGATCTATCTCTGCTTACCGGTACCGGTGGGTACCCTTTGATCAGTAGTTGTCGTTTCTTTGCCACATTTCCTGCAAAGCTCAGGCACTGGCGCCAGGGAAAAACATGCCAACCCGTCACGCTACTCCCTCGGGGGGCTGGCTAAATCGTAAGTACATTCGAAAAATTGATATGTGGCTTAATTTCCGGTTGTGTAAAAAAAATCGATGCAGCCTGTTGCTGGAATAGCTGGAGCTCAGAAAAAAGCTCCACTTTCCTAATGGGCATTGGGCGCTGAATGGATGGAACCCATCGGGTACCGGGAAATGACGTGCACGGGCACTACAAAGTACGATGTACAGGAATTTCTTGAGAAAGCCGAAGTGCTCTTACTCACGTTGTTTCTTGGAATGTTTTCTAATTTCTCTTGCTTTAGAAGTCGCTTGCTTTGTTAAGAGTATGAATAAGATTATGAGTGTTTAAAGCAAATCATAACTATGCATTATGGTGGAGGATTAAATTAAATATTCTTTGGGCAGTGAAGTGGCCGAGGCAAAAACAACACCGGTCTTCTCAAGGCAGAATTGGAGTTGAAATCCCATCCGGACAGCTTCTCTAGATGCTACGGTTTAAATCAAGTCACGAGATCTTTCAATGTTCCTGTACCATGATAGAAGAGGGAACGTCTTAAGATACTTTATAGCTTCAGAATGCAAATATTGAAAACAAACAAACACAACTCATAAATAAAGTAAACTTCTTTATATGTCTCTCAACACAATACAGCATACAACCGCTTGAAACATTGTTGAATTCCCCAGCTCGTTGAGACGATCGGACTGCGTCTGGTCTGACAGCTTAAAAAAAAAAAACACACACCCGACGTGAGACGGAAATAACTAATTAAACCTAAATATGCTCAAAAATTGGTACCGGCACGAAAAATATGTTCCTGCATGAGAATCTTCTTCGCCGGGACAAAGCAAAAAAGAACGCTTCATGACTCTCCTTGAAAGCCATGGCGCACTGAAGGCTATGTGCAAGTGGGAAGTTATTCACATTCCAGAACAAAATATAGTGCTACTATCTTGCATCTGCTCAAAGCGGCAAACCTCGGAGCAAAAGTCGTTCCAGCTGTGCTGTGTAGCATGGTAAAGCAGTAGGTCAAAAGTGTCCATTGCTCGGGACGACGTAATTGAATCGCATGCAACCTGGTACGGATAGTCAACTCCTTTCCGAACCGGGAAAAGAGATGTAACCGGGAACAGGAGGCATGAATAGGATTCGCTTATAAAGAGGGCATCCCGTCCAAGGTTCCAGTCCCTGGGTCGTGCTGCGGAGAGCGGATGGCAGAAGCGTGGAATAATTTATCGTGTCATAATAACTGTCGAAAACTGGACGCTTCCTTCATTTTTCCAATGGTTTCCATTGAATGTGGGGGACGGGACTTACTCGAAGGTCCAGACTCTGGATGGGCTCCAAAATGGAGGACCAGTACCGGTAGCATGTAACGAATTTGCATGTTCAGCATTCGCCGAAGGTTTACGGGAACGGTCAGACGATGGCTTCAGCAGGGTGGATGCGATTGGTAAGGCAGGGAGGTTTGCGAGTAGCGGTGCTACATGTACGGTGTTCGAGTTTCCTGACCAATGTCAGGTTCATGGATCGTTGCCGAATGCACACCGCCAAGGAAGTGCTGCTTCATGCGGTGGCATTGGAACAGATTCCATTTATTTTTACATTTGCAACGCTGGACTGGGAAGCACAAAATTCGCATCACCAGAGGGTAGGCAAAGTGCATTAAAATTAATTGATATGAGTCCCAAAATAGTTCACTAACATGTTTAACAATTCCATATCGGTTGATGTATCATCCTGGCGTGCAGATTTATACTTTACAAAAATCTTTTCCTTATTCTTCAGGATATTTCAGGACTTCAGGACCGAAGTAAAAATATTATATCACTTATTTAAAATGAAATCCTCCCTTTATTTAATAATGTTTTAAAAAACATATCCAATTTATATTCCAGCTTACCACAATTTAAAATAACTGTGCTCTTTATCTAAAACCCTCAACCTAATATCTATCACGATTCCGCTTCCCGTTTACTTTGTTATGGCTACCATTTAAGCAAAAGAGCTAGAAAATTCAATCCCATCACTCAGTTCCAACGATAAAACTTCGATTCAACATATTTCTACACGGTTCCGGTTTGACCTAATCGTATGAAACATTGTACCTGATTCGTAAGTCAATCTGAAAAATAGCGTAAAACATGCTGCATGCACAATACTGCACCGTGCACCTTCCACCCGATGGACCGTGCCCTTAATCGATTGCGCTGGCAGAGCTTTTGTTGCAGAAAACTTTGACCAATTGCATTACAGTGCAGCGTGTCTGGCAAAGGAGAAAAATCGGGCAAGACAAACTCCCTCAACCCTTAAGGATGCTGCTTTGTTCGCGTATGCATGGGGCGCATAAAGGGGGGCGAAAAATCGAATCGCCTTCGCATACTTTTTGGGCTATTAAACCACACTGCTACAGGAAGCACTAGACGCTCGAAAATGATTACATAAAGGGATGTAAGTCACAAGACCAGAATGTTTCCATTTCTTCTCTTTTTTTTTGTGGTCCTCTTTCCATACGCCTTCGGTGGCGACCAATTGTCCGCGGTAGGTATTTACCCTTGACGAACAAAGCACACCGTTCGGATTTTGAATCCATTTTCCGATGCCCGCTGATCTTCCCGTTCAGGCGACCACTCCTTAGCCCGACAACGTAAGCAAAATTGTGCTAGAAACGATTCCAACTGCTATTGCTCAGCTGCAACTTTGCTGGAAGAAAGTCCATTCACATCCTCTCAGTAAGATATCAATGCAGGTTTCGTTTTCTTGTTTTTTTCTCTCGCTTTTCAAACGACTTCTTCGGTGTTCTGGCAAACTTTTCCGACGAGCTGCTATTTTTCTGGTGCGACCCCATATCTCGATCGTCGTGGCGTCGTGGTCGATGACAAAAATGGAAGCAACCTCAATACCCACCATTCGCTAGCCCCGGTATGCAGACCGTTTCATTCCGCCGGTCGTCCATCTTGGGAAATAATTTTCCGCCATCCTTATCCACCCAGCACGATCTCTATGCAAAACAGCGTGCGATTGCGCTTGCAGTGAAGCGATAAAGACGATGATACTGTTATTAGGGAAGCGTTTCCCGGGCCGAAAAGGGACACACCGTGAAGAATGTAATGGGATAAAATAATGTCCGACGACGTAATCGCCCTGGTCGTTGTCAGCGCCATTCTGCTCCGGCCACCAGCAGCTCTCGGAGCACACGGGGCCGGGATGATCGTACGGTGGTGGCGTGGCCCTATACATGTGAGCCAGAAGTTTGCAGTAAATAATAGTCAGCTTCTTTTATTTTGGTTTTCCCTCGCAACCACATGCAACACGTTGTGTGTGTGTGTGGACAGTGTAACATGACGGTGCAGCATGGGAGAAGGAAAAGTATCGATAAAGGGAAACATAAAATGGAAAACTATCCCACCACGGGAGTAACAGTTTGATAGGAAATAAATGGTTTTATTGATTTAATTTCTAAAACTTGGTGCTGTGGTAGGAAACCTTAGTGGGAAAACTTTCGATCGGTCGTTAAATTTACACAATTGTGTGATTCGGTGGTCATCGCAAGAGCTGCTGATAGTGGTGAAATCGGTTGCAATGTTTATCGCGAAGACTGTGAATTGCATAACTTTAGGCGAGTTATATTTCATGGCTGGAATATACAGCTGTGTCTTATGCGTTTTTGTAGTAAGCTTCTGATACACTTCATTTGAATGTTTTAGTAACCTAAATTGTATGGCTTAGACCACTGAAATCAAAAGTGCATCGATCCCGGTATCGATCGAACCTCGAACGCATGTAACAGTTTGAAGATTTTATCGACCGATCTCTGTCCCCATAAACACGCTCGGCTAAATGAACGATAAAGTGGGAAATGTAATTTATCCAAAACAATAACAACTCCATCACAGCAACGTTCCACCGTCCGTACTGCACTGCGCTCAACGTTACTGCGCTCAACAACTCTCCAAACACTGTCGAGATGTTCCTTCGGAATTGGTGCCGCAGCTCGAATTGTATCTCATGTCCGCAAGAAAGCAGTAGCAGCTTCTTCTAGTCAACTCAAACAGCAGGATTTAAGGACGATTACTAGGACGATGGCAGCACGATGGCACGAGATATGCCGGTCAGAAGATGCACCGGATGAGATTATCGGGCTCAACACTTCGCAGCGACACCGAGCAACAGGCACCGGAGGCATCGCCGGCGAGGGATGGCAACCCGGTCGGTTGAGTGTAATTGAATATTTGATGCATTAACGCCCAGCTTCGATTGCGATGGGGAGCGTTAGTTTATTGATCGATGCTGTTTAGTTTTGACGGCTCGTTTGGTGTAAAGCGTCGAACCGGTTGTGAGTGAGTAACTCTTCAGTGAGGCAGTCGGTGAAGGTTGAAGGTTGCATATTATACGGGAAACCGAGAATTGTTTGATGCAATTCAATGGACGTTTGTTTCGTAACATATTTTCTCAAGAATTGATGGTCGTGTGAAAACAATTTCCACGTTAAATACATTCTGTTATTTTTCAACACTTATTTTGGGGACCTACCTTTACCTCACGAATATGATTAGTGTTGAGTTGTGAGCTACTAGAAGGGAAGGCTTCACCTCCAGTTCACTGAGGTCATTGTCATTTCATCTCGGAGAAAGGGATTCAAGGAACCTTTGAACTGGGCCCCTTGGAACATGCTTTTCGGACTAGGCTCCTTGAAAAGGTAATAGGCTTCTTGGAGTAAATCTCTTGGATTAAAGGGTCCAAGAAGTCTAGGTCTTTTAGACTAGGACTCAAGAACTATACCCTTTGGATAAGGCTTTTTGGAATAGGCTCCTTATACAAGACCCCTTACGAAAGGCCTCTCGAAACACGTCCCTTTGACTAGAGCCCTTACATTAGGGTCTTTGGAGCAGGTTTCTTGAACTAGTCACCTTTAACTAGGACCCTTGGAGCTGTTCGCCCTCACGAGGTAGCCCTTTGACCCCAAGAGGTCAAACTGTTCACACTCTTCAAACTGTTCGCCCTCAGTGAGCGCGGAACTACCGGATGCCCTCACCTCTCACGTGTTAGCGTGCAGCTGCCCTCTCTGAGCTGCTTGACACAACACAAGACAACACAGAACGTTTCTTTGTGACACACTTAACAGCGTTCCTTTCAACAAAATCGCGCCAACAAGCGCGCCATTTTCAACGAGAAGAATGCTTAGTGCTCTTTTAATTTGACTTCCAACTTGTGCCGGATGTTAGACATGCCGGAAACCGCACCGGGAGGGAATAAACATATCTGCCACACCAACACAAATGTAAACCCGCTACGTTTCGCTTACAGTGTGCTGCTTTAGCTTTACAACCACGTGCAGACAAACTAATAAAAGCTCGGAATGTTTAAAATTAATCTGAGTAATCGTGCTTGGTCGATTCGTTCGTCGGGAGTGCTGTAGGACGAGCTGGGGTGAACATTTTCCTGGGAACTTACAATGTCAGCTTATGTTTTCATATAAGTGAGGCGAGCACTGTACCCATAACCTGCCCAAGGTGTACAAGGATTGGAAAATGGGATAAAACTAGAAGATTTCTAAAACTAGAGTCTGTAAAAAAATAAAAGTAAATGTTAAAGATCAACGTATACTTTGTTGATAAAATAATCTTTTACAAAGCGTAATTTTGAGATGAATACAGTAAAAGTGTATGTTTGCTCACAAAGTTGTGGAATAACTCAAACCAGCCCCATCGAACGGGCTTGTAATGGCAATGCATTCATCCTAATACTCTAACAATTATTCCTGGACGTCGTAATTATCTCCCATTTAAAAACCCCATCACCGATAATTTCCGGACACCATCAGCAACAGTAGCGCAAGTGCCTGACCGTGTGTGGTTCAAACTCGTACTACAAACTACTAGGGTGGAACATTTAATTGCTTCGGCCTACCAGCCGTAATCCCAACGTCCGGACCTCCTGACCGAGCGTATAAGCTCCTTCTGCTGCTGCCCCTTACCCAACTCATCCACCCCGGAAGCATGATGAAGCCAATAAGACGGAAGCTGGTTGATGAACTAGCTGCGGAAGCGCACCTGAATCCAACGTAAGCGAGAAGTGCTAATGATCTTATTTTCCGGCCCGAAAAGCGAAACGGACCGGAATAACTGTAATTAAAATATTCTTTCTCCCTCTGGTGCCTTCTCCTGGGGCCAGTATTTATTGCTCCCCCCCGGTTGTAAGTATTTATTTATGGTGCATGAGGTTCGAAGCTTACGGCCTGTGGATGTCCAGCGGTACATGGGTTTTGTTTTTATTTCGCAATTCTTTTTATAATGCCGGTAAACGAATAAACTGGTGATGAATATAAATTGTTCACCATAGTCAGGTGTGACGTAAATGGTTTTCTTCTCTCCTGCACCAAATCATAAAAGGAGTCCAACGATTCCCAGTAGAAGGCCCCACAGTTTCATTTAAGCTTTGCCCTATGTTTACAGTCAAATTAAATACAGTTGATCGTATTTTTTCTCAGCCTCAAGTTGGCACACTGCACGAACTAAAACGTCATTATTATGTTTGTGCTTTTTTTTTTGCTTATCGAAACAGTGTCTGTATATCCTCGGAAAAGCCTTTCATCGAACGGTTGCCTTCGATGTCTGGTAAAAGTGTCCCTTTTGTGCCACAACACAACACGACGCTCTCGATTATCTACGGATCGTAAAATTAATTATTGCAGCATAAATCAATCATTCATGGTATTCCTAATTCATCATTCGGTTGGCTGTGCGTTGGCTGCTCTCATTATCATTTTACTGTCCAGATTCATATTTACCATCCCATCCATCCGCACAGTGGGCCACCCTTAGCTAATGAGCTGTTCGTGCTGTTGAGAACTTAAAAGAAATCGTTACGAAGTGATGGATAAAAAGCACAATACAAACACAACAAAAAACTGTCCCCTAACGAGACCCAACATGCACCGGGCGCCGAAAGCGCCCAGTATCGGTCGCTCGCATCGTACCGATCGCCCGTCAATAAGCCGTGCCTCGGGCTAATCAATCTGGGACGCACCATGTAAAAAAACCTTCTGGTCTGCAACCGGCTCTAATAAAGTTATTATGTCTCCTAATGAAAATGGGCTAACCGAATGGGTGTCCAGATAGCATCTGCTTTGGGTCGTAGTTTATGTGCTCCATTAGAGTGTGTTTGCTGAAAAGTTACTGCCTAGACACCCGTGTGGCACAGTTGGCACATTACGCACCAGATCGCTCGGTCAAGATTGGGGCCCGATTGTTGTTGAGTGCTTTGATTGCGTTGGGCTGCCCCGATCCTGGTGCCTGCTGTATCGTAGTATCGGTTGGCGTCAGACGTGCACGAATGATGGGAGTGGATTTTCGATTCATAAATCATGCAATGATTACTGATGTTGATCCAGTGGGCGGGAGCATTGGCATACACAGCGGTGCCTACGCTGGGTTAAGATTTATAACAGAAGAATACAACTCGAAGCAGTAATTAATTCAGGAACCGCTGTGATCGGGGTGATAATGCTCGGAAAAGGATAATTGAAGAGTCCTTAAAGCTTTAATCTTCTACCTACCTTTATGTTACTTCCCGAAATGAATTTAAATTATTTTATGGCAGTACAAGAACAAATTTAACTTAAACAATTAATGGTATTATTGATCCTTTATGTCAAATCAATGATGGAAAAGATGTAATGGATTTTTTTCATTGCGTACCTCAACGATGAAAGATGACACACGGGTCGTTACTACCTTTTTCTGGCTGTTAAACACATTTTTTCTCACGATCCCAACATTAATACCGTTACGCTGAATGTAACAAAAATTCTATCTGCATTCGTTACGCTAGGGATCCCATATACGTGTCCGCGCTACGTTAATATTTAGCATAAACCATGTTCCTGCTAATTGAACTTTCATAATTAATAAGTTTCGATAATGAATTACTTCATAAGTAGCGTAACAAGCGTTGGGCAAATTTATCTCGCAACCCTACCCCATGTAGCTGTAAGCTCGCACAGCACCCGAGCAGTATGCAGCCCGCGTTCAGCGGGATTTGTTTTACGATCCACAAGTCCCGAATCTCTATCCTTTATCAAACCCAACCAAAGCGAGTCATTATTCGACCCCGAAGGGTACACGTGCAAAGATATAATTTTCACCCACCAAAGCCCTGTGCAGTGCGTGCCCTCCACGGCGCAGTTGCTTATTATTCATCAGGTGTGCTGCTCTGCTACGTACACCTAGTACGCCGTCCGTCAGTCTCATAAGCATCATTACTAGCGGAAATCTTTCCACAATTTCGTAAGCCCGCACCGAAAGTGTGTGCAAACCAACAAACAAAACTCTCTACAAAGAAATGCGATTAAAATATTATGTTTATTTATATTAGCATAATTCATGCGATATTAACCACACAGCCTTTGCGGCGAACGCGTGAGTGGGGGCGTAAACGCAAAGCGAAAGCGACCAACAACAAAAAAATCCGCAACTCAAATTCTCCACATACGAACATCAAAACCGCACGAGCGATGTGAAAACACTTTTGTGCGAGTTTTGTGTTTATTCAATGTTTTATCCTTACCCACAGAGACCACAGACGCAACAACAACAACAACAACAGCGGCAAAAAAATGTCCACCATTTTCCTATACCTTAGCTGCCGCGACTCAATTATGCCTAGCTCAAGCCATCCTAGGCGGCTCGCATTAGATACGCGAGCTGGCACATGTGGTGGGACCTTGCGTTACTCGCCCCCTTTCCGCTTGCCGTGTTGCTCGCGCTCTACCATGTGCGAAGAATGTCTGATGACGGAACGCAGTGGTGGGAAAAATTGAAAGGCAAATAAATGAAAGCCCCCCCCCCCCCCTTTCTGCCGAGCACCAGGTACTTATGGCTTAATTCCTTTTAGTGGGGCAAAGCTTGTTATCGTGCTAGATTGTACGACGCGCGCGTGTCAAATGAAAGCAATGGTCGCCGGTCAGGTTCCGAGGGGAGGGGTCGCAAGTATTCATCACATTCATCAGAAACCCTCGCTCATTACCAGGTGTTCATGGATGAAGGGTTTACTTTATGTTTTAGCGACTCGGCCGGCGCGGTCACAGCTGTTTCCGCCCATTATTCCCTGTATGGGCGAGTAGATTGTTTGTTCCTTTTTTGCAACCGCGCGTTAACCGTCTGCCCTGGCAGGACCCATACCATCATTGCCAGCTACTCTCTACTCGGGTGGGAAGGCGTCGCCGGGTGATATGTGGAGGAGTAGAAAAGTATTTTAATTACATTCCTCACTCATACGTTTTCTTTAACAGTTACAGCTTTGTTGCGGATGGCGGATGACTTCAGCTGTTATTTTGTTGGGTTTTCTCTCTACGCTTTGCATCGTTCCAAAATTAGTTTGTATCTGTGTACTGTCAGTTCAGAGATGCCATATTTACCCCCTGAAAGTATGCTTTTGGCATCGCACAGTAAGTTAAATTTTGAAGATAATTTCCTATTTTATATTTTGTACAATCAGCAAGTCACAGGATCTCAAGGTTGTGGTTCTAAAAGAAGGAGAAGTCTTATCACAAAATCTTATCTTATCTTGTTGCACCAAACACGCTCGGCTATTTTAATCCCTGCGAGCCTTAATTATGCAAAGAAAGTGCTCAAATTAATTAAAACAGCCAACCTCCATCAGCATTCGCCGGGAAAGTTGGGCTTCACGTCGCCTCACGCACAATGCAGTCGCACCACATAAAACATCGCCCGGTTGACTAAAATCACACAATATCTGACATGCTGACGTTTCGTTGACTGGTTGGCATAGGAATTTGTCCTCGTGTGTGTGTGCGAGTGTACAATTAAACAAAAATGTCTACCACCTGCTGCTTTCATTACGCGAGACAAAAGCGCTGCTAGCGGGCACAAACAGATGCTGATGCATTATGTTTACGTGCTCACCTCGTACCCTGGCTATAACCTTCAGGTGCAGGTGACGTCCAGTGCTCTCTGCGGTGACCACAAGAACAATAAACAAGCTCAGACGCCGCACGGCACTCTGAATGGGCTTGCCTCATTCTTGTAAAACAGCGGTGAAAGTTTCTCATTTGCGTTAGAGTGGACCGAATGAATGCTGAATGTGGGATGTGGATATTTTCACGTGATTGCAGGGAAAGCTTTTATTTTCATTTTTCACCACAAATGTGGTTTATTGGACATGTTTTTAGCAAGAAACAGCAAAAACCATAACATTTAATCCAAGCATTATCTTCGAGAAGGAATTCATTGTAATTAAAAGAATTGAATACATCGCCACTTACGAATATTGCTATCTCAAATACATTATCATTAAAATTGTTGAGGTATAGAATAAATGTTGAACGTCTTTTAACTATCCTCTGTTAAGTAAGACACAATTAAATAAAAAAAAATCATCAATATTAAGAAACAAAACCGGTATAAGATTCCGTTAAATAGAAAACGCCTTAATGAATGCAATTATGCTTAATGATCAATTACTTCAGCAGAAACTTCTTTAAGTATTGAATTTGTTTTAAATGGTTGCTTATGTATGCTGCAAAGAACCAATTTCTTTATAAATCTACATGTTGTTAAACATGTTTTGATGTCAACGACAACATTCCTCAATAAACAGCCCTATTCAGCCCTTCCTTCCCACTGTATATCATTGTGCTTTGCACCTGACCCCCGCAGTAAGACTTACGTCAAAGAAGTTCCGTTTGAACTCGTGTTTCACCTTAAGCATCTTTTCCTCAATGCATTTGTTCCGTACCAACGGGGCATCGCTTCAGACAAGAAATGCCTCAAAAACACGGTCGTCTACGGCCACGTCAACACTCGCTCGCGATGATGAAATATTTATGATGATTGATGGCATCGTATTTTGTCATGCTTCGGCTGCCCCAAGCCAAGCTTCATTGTTCACCAGCCCATCGTCGTGTTTGTTTGATTTATTCAGTTATTTATTTATTTAGTTATGGTGGCCACACAATCATGTTTGCGTGGTGCGGTGCGGTTAAAGATGTGTGTTCAGGACGTCCATCGCGAAGGTCCAGCTCCGATAAGTGCTTCTTAACGGCTTTTCTCCGCACATGGATCATTTTAGACGGACGTAACGTTACAGCTGTCCCATCCTGTTAAAGCTTTATTTGTCTTCTCGCTGTCATCACACCAGCGAGCTGGAACGTGCAGCGAGTGACAGCAGACGCTAGGATGTAGAATCGTATCGTTGCAGGTGGCAGGTGTGGCATTTATTTCCAACTTTCAACACCGAATGCTTTCCACTTTTCCATTTTCCCTTTTTAATCCCATTGGTATGATGCAATTAATAATATATGTAAACTTTTCATACAAATTTACGGGCATTAACGCAAACGCAAATCTGTCGCAGAAAAAAAAAGTTTGATATTCAAATTTGCAGCTTACGAAATGCACGCGTGGAATAAAAAACAAGCTGTTCCCACATAAACTACATCCATCATGGCTCAAGCGAGCGAAAAAAAAGCGATCCAAATCCAAATACTACTCCATCAAAATAATTCCAGCTTATGACGAACCGAGGCAAAGCACACACTATCTCTTACAGGTTCCCATTTTAGTTTTTCTACTTCCATTTCGAAGCGCACTCATCCGTACTGTTTTAAATGCAGTTGCAATTCAAATGTATCCGTTACGTCCAACAAGTTTACCAACAACCATCTGCCAGTTCAATTGGAAGGTTGTAATTTTTTTCTTCTGCTGATCCATTGTGTGCGGCGGCCACCCGAACGCTGGAGCTGGCCGGGAACGATACCGTGTGTTCATGTTTGGTACGCTGTTGCTTGGTGCTTTTTCTCCCTTTTTCTTGCTGCCTAACGTAACCAACGTGTTCCATGTTCATTTCCATTTAAGCTAGCCCATCCCGGAGAAAACGCTACCTCACCTCACAGCGTACCTTCGTTCACATCTCGATCGTAAATTAGAATGTATAAATTTTCTATTCCTCGTGTAACACATTTTCCCGCACAAAAGTTCAATTCAAAAGGGCAACGGTGTGCCGGGCGGCTCGTAAAAGTGAGCAGTGAGCTTGATCAGCTGTACATGGCTTGTCGGTTGCTTGTCTGCAAAGAGTAGTTTTCGTTCGGCTGATGAGGCTTAGATGAGTTCGAGGTGAGCACATTTGACGAGCTAATGAAGAAAACTTAGGCGATAAAATTTTTTTTTTTAATTAGCTTACACAATAAAAATATTTTCCTGAGAATGTCAAATTAACAAGAACTGAACATTTGGTTTAAAATTTAACTTTAACGAAAGTAATAACATTTTGTTATTAGACAATTGTTTTTTAAAGTTATTTAATTTGGTCAAAATCAAATTTCGGACACAGTTTTTCCTTTGTACTTAAAACACTTAAACTTATTAATTATACATTCCGATCCTTTCAACGGACCATTGTGTCTCGACCAGCTTCCTCCAATATGTTGGGTTCCCTGTTTTCTACGAACAAAACCCAGACCACCACAACACCAATGTTCATGTTTCGGTGTGTATGTGTGTGTGTGGGAGGGGGAGAGGTGAGTTTCTCATAAAAATGAAATATGGAACGTTAGGTACCGAAACCGAACAACGTTGCACCGTACCGTACGCAGGAAAGTTTGTTCAAATTGTTAGACCCGAAAAGCCGAAGCAGACGAGAACATGCCTTACTGCCGGAGCAACATTCCACTCACCCGCCACACCGGGGAGAAGAATATTTGAAAAATTTGACAACCTACCTAATTTTGGTGGAAAATGGTCGACACTTACATGCATGGGATTCAGACACGGTTCAGACACTTGCCATAAAATATTTAGTGCGAAGTTTCTACTAATTAGTCCGCGGAATGTCAAAAATACAGTTCCGGTGAAAGAATGTGATCTCACTGGAATTTCGATCAATGCTGGATGCAAAATCAAAAATTTTTAATGATCATTCCAATGTTCTAAATGTGCAAACAGTCATCAGCAATCAGCAATTCGAACCAGATTAGAAATAAAAGTATAAGTGTTCCAAATTCACCATTTTTTTTGCAAAGATTCGATGATCCTAAGCATCCTCATTCGTTGTAAGAATGTTGCGTTAAATAGTGATTTATTGATCATTTGATTGCTTTAGTCATCTATCGAGTGAAAACCAACCCCTAATTAAGATCCTCACCCAGCCCTTAGTCCTTAAATTCCGGTAGCATTTTCATACAGTCAACCGGCTATACATTGTACGATGAAGCCTATCCACCTGACGTGTATTTAGATTGCGTTTGTAACTGCACCATTGATCAACGTCGAATCTCATGCTCTCGTTTACTGCGCTGACTAAGAACCGCACCACGACCGAAGTCGCATTCAATCCACTCGTCAGACCAAATCCACTACTTCCGGACACTTCTAATTAGATTGATTTGCATAAACCCTGTGCCGCGTCATCTGAACCGTGACCGTTTGCACGGATCTCTCAGCAAACACCTGACAGGGTGATGTCTTAGTTGCCTGCAGCTGCACCGTATACTCTACTGTTGTCTCAAAATTTCACCACCTGCATCAAAATCCTCCCTTTGTACCGATGCCTACGACGGCACAGCATTTCAATTGACGGCCTGGTCGTCAGCAGACGCCACAGGAGTGTTTCCACCATAAAATAGGATGAGCATAAAGCACTTTATCGCCGTCGCCTCAGGCAGACACTGCCCGAGCGCCGCCTACTATCCAGCTGCGATGACACGGATGGGCACGGATGTGTTGCCGACTTTCCGAACCGATTTGAGATTTAACTTCACCCAATACAACGCCAACACCAGCGCAAAAGGTTCTTCCCCAAGGTGAACATGTACCGAACCCAAACTGGCGGATAAAACTCTGTGTTGATGTGTGTGTGCGTGTGCGTGTTTAGTGAGTAACAACCATCGACCCCATCAGCTTTTCGGTCTGCTTTTTTTGTTGTCTTCCTACTATCAACGAGGTTTAGCTTTTAAGGATGAGCTACGAAAAGTCTCCACATCATGAAGAGTACACGCGTAGACGAACGGTCCAACAACACAAAAAAGGCACACACACACTCACACGTCACGGAACTCTCCGGCACGATGAGTCGTACTTTGCCCCGTTATGGGTGACACTTGCGTCCCAGTGCCGGAGGCAGCAGTTGTATGTTTACTTCAATTCATATCAAATTTATGGCCCACGGACCTGTTCACACTGTCGCAGTCCCAGCACCACATCACTAAGCCCGTGGTGCTGCAGGGTGGAGACAACAACCAGCAACAACAACAACAACAACAAAAACCCAGATCTGCCCTTCTAGCTCGTACTGTAAACATGCATCACAGGAACGCCTGTAACCGCGTCTAGTCTAGGCCAAGAGCTTTCGTACCGGAACCCGGTTACACAAGGACACAAAAAAATTATCTCAAAAACATACACCATTTGTGGAACGCGTAAAAATCCTTTACGGCATCCGAACGGGTAAGCTTGAGCGGGGCCGAAAACAGTACCAGCCCTATCTGTGGAGCAGAAGCATTTGGTAGACGAAAATCCTGTCATTTCTCTGCGCTTGGGAGCAGCAAAAAAACGCTGTGCAGTCACTGTACACTGTACAGGCTTATTCTAAAGCCTCGTCGACAGTCAGCCTGGATGGGAATGGCTGGCACTGCAGCCGAAAGGGATTATAAAAACTCAAATATTTAGCCCCGTATCGACACTTGTGCAATGCTCACGTGCTGCCCGGTAGTCTCGTCGTTGGGCTGAGTCTGGGCTGAGGTGTTGGAGCTTAGGCATCGTCACGATGCGTCACCGCCAGCGACACTAATTGTGACGTGACCAAAAAAAGTTTCGCCCAGACCAAGCTGCGAGCACACTGTTAGAAAGATATTGGCAATGAAAACACAAGTTGTCTCTCGAAAAAATGAGAGTCTCTGAGTTGTCTCTCGATGTATAAATAATACATTGAATCCATAAAATTACTTTGAACATTGAAATATATATTTTGCATAATATCACACACTGTGTCATGTTGACTTCAAATTGATAAAAAGCACTCAAAAGCTAACACTTGGTCCACAATCTACAATCCATTCCTAAGTCCTTCAAATACTTGAAAACACTTCCCACCAACACTACATCGCGCTTATCGTCCAGTGTTCTACGCCCTTGCCTTCTTCTTGCAACATAATCCCATACGCACATGCGTCAGCAAAGGAAGTGTCCTATTACGGCGTACATTGCCTCGCTCAGCTCCAGCCAACGATAATGCTCCCCTCGAATGGTCGTCAGTCAGTCACCGGGAAAGCTCTCGAAACCGTGAGTTCACTCGTGATGGGAACGTGATGAGTGAGATTTATTTCCCACGAAAACGCACTGCAACATTTCAACACTTCACCAAACCGGCCAAGTGGACAACGCATCCATCACACGACCATGCGCAATGCTGCATCTGCTTTTTTTTTTTGCGACCAGCCATCTCGTGCGCTCTTTTCACACCAAACTCAGGCACCTAACGATCCTTCAGACCACTTGGGCTGGCCAAACATGCCAACACACTGCAACGTGATTCGTTCCGTTTGACTTTGATGGGCATATGCAAATTTGTTTCGCTCGCTCTGCAGGCTGGGTTTGGGTCTTATCCTTTGCCGGTAAACACCTTCGACAGCTCTGGTGTGCGTTCACGATTGATCTAATTTTATTGGTTCAATTTTCATGCAGCACAACCGTAAGAGAAAATAGAAAAGCTTGATAGCAAATTGAGCATTTTTACTGCACAGCTGCGTTTTTTATTTATTTTGTAATTTAAATCGGAAATCAGCTTATCTCATTTAGGATTGAAAATCCAAAAGAGTGATCAATCAAAACCTCTTCTTTAACAAAACAAAACAATTTTGTGCTTCCCATCTCGTACTACTTGTAGTAAAATAAGAACTAGTATTATTAATGTTACACTTACAAAAAAAATTAAGAAAGGATAAGCCGAACCGAAGAAGACAGAACTACATTTCTGTACATTTATTCCTTCCCGCCCCCAGCCAACCGTGAATGGGCAATTTATGTGCAATTCACTCGGTTTGCCCGTTCGGCCTGTCATGTTTTCTGCTGCAAAACATTTTAATAGCCATTATTCTTCATTTTCCCACAGCGTACCGCTCGATGGAGGCGCATGGTCACCCACAATGGATGATCATTTGGCCTTACCTTTTTGCCTTAGCTTTCTCTCGCATCTTACATCATCTTGTGCCTCGGTGGAAAGCAGAAAGGTACATACACACACAAACAAAATCAATTTTCTCATTGCTGCAGGACATTCAGCTACTGGTCACTAGCATCATCGGCCACGGTCCGATTTTCCTCTTCTTCTTCTTTCGTCAGGTACTCCCTGATTGTTAGGTGAGGGTAAAAAAGGAGGATAAAATGAACTGCAAAAAAAGCACATACAATTCGCGTATTCAAACAAACAACATCCTGAAGAATAAAAAAAAAACAGACATGTACAGCGTGTATTCGCCAACAGCAACAAACTAACACCTTGACTGGACCCGAAAGAAAGCCAGCTTTTCCCGTGGTTCGGCGTGTGTGGGAATCCATGGCCCTTCAAACGCCACTGCACAAATTCACTCACCAACACATGGCCATTCATCATCACAGTTTTCACTTTGCTTTTCCGCTGGCCTTTGCTCGCCGCCCCATGACGTGAAGCAAATAAACAAAACCAGAAAAAAGCATCTCCCGAGATACACACCAGTATCTACCGACGGAAGAAAAAAAAATCTCCTTCTAGTCCCTATGCGCCGCACACAAACACACATACACACACTTGTGCCACCCATTTCACACCTTACTACCTTTGCCTTCGCTGCACGCCTCATCCCCGTGGAAAAGCTACAAGTCTCCCAACAAACCGTACTGATCCACGATAGTGAAGTGAAAAAGTGAAAAGCTGCAGCTGTGGCTTTAGGTGAAATATGGAAAATATTCTCCAACCAACCCATCCACGCGCGCACACCCACACACACACACATTCTTGCTGGACAAATAACCTTCACCACCGAGTGGTGTGAAGGATCCCGTTGGGAGCGGGGATGAAACTCCAAAATATTTCACTACAAAACTTTCAATCCCATACAGATGCGCCCACAAAAGCGCATAAACAAACGAGCGTGCATGTGCCATGGGGTGTGGTATGTATGGCACAGCTTACAGTGCGTGTCGTTTGTACAAGTGTAAATAATGTTTGTCATGTTTGCTAAGCACTAGTTACAAACACTCGAAATCTATCATAAACATCGTTTTAGCATAATTGTATCAAATAATTACATTTCAAAAAAACCTCAAACGTACATTTATTACCCGCACTGTACAGCAAAGTGAATTTTTGCAATTTTCAGTTCCTCGGTATTTTGATACAAACAACTTGCAAGTTGGGAGCGAAAAAAAGGTAAACCCCTCATTTTATTACCAGTACGCCCCGAAACCATCCATCCCCCTGGTACGCTTACATTCTAGAAACCTTTCAACGCACCGCTTGCCTACATTCAGGCGCTAGTTTTGCTACGAAAGCCAACCGGGCCGGTGTTCGGCTTGGGACGGGTTGCAAGAAGTCTAGCTCAGGCGAAACCACCGCAGTGCAACCAACGACTATTCGTTTAAAATAGCATACGATCATAAGCGGCAACGTATGTGAGTGTGCCCGCTGGGTGCCAGCTGAGTTGGGAGCCGAAGCCCTAGGTGCAGCTGGCAAGCCAACCCCTCGGACATCGTTCCCCATCGCTCTACCCCGACCGCTGCTGGTAAAAGGTCGGCAATGGAATTTGCCGTCTATCTTCCAGCACAACCCTTGACAAGCGCATACCCGTTAGCGTATTGCCGGGAAATGCTCGAACCGGGGCCACCTACGGGGGCCGGCAGCGGCGGCGACGGCGGTTGGATACGTTTGAACGCCATTTGACGCTGACGACCGACCGAAAACCACCAACCAGTCAACCGAAGGACGATGGATAGTCACGGTAAGTGACATTTGTGACAGTGCTGACAAGTGTGACCATTATGACAGCACCGCCAGCATCATGATGAATGGAGGCTCCCGGTTCGGCTAGCAGCCCGTAACGGTTGCGGTGGTGAGAGTATGGAATTTTAATCCCTCCCTAGCAGAAGGGGCGACCCATCCTTTGCACCTCGCCGGGTCTCGAATGCATATGGCTCGGCATCAATAGCATCGCACTGCGGAGCATGCGAAGGTAGCTTTTGCACATTTTTGTCAAATTAAACCTTGACAAATATTTGCACAGTGCCACCGAGTGCTGCTTGGTTGGACCCGTGAACAGGTGACATTGCGGCGAGTGTGACTTTTTCTATATCATCATCATGATTGCCTAGAAAAAAGAAGGTTTTGTGAAGCTCTCCAGTGGGGGAAAAAAGCGACACTTGCATCCCTATTGTCATTTTGTAGGAGTATGAGAATGTCGTAGGAAGTGATTATAAGTTGAAGATGGTTCGCCTAAAAGTATGCAAACTTCATAACAAGTAGCATTTTTAAGTGCTATTTTAAATGTTATACTTCGTTTACAAAAAACTGATAATTGTACGCAATGAATGCAATATTATATCTTTAGTTTCTTTAAAAATGTTCGCTCATAACATACTTTCTTTGAAGCTGAAAATGTTTGAATTAAACTAACATCTTTTATACATATTCAATTGTTAGAATGTAGCGGGTGCCTCATTTTTAACAAACGTATGCAATAATACAAATAGTTACTCGAGCAATTAAGCTTTCTTCCCTTTCCACCAATAGAAAATCATCTCAAATATGTTGCTCAAAGCCCTTCCAAATTGTTTTATCAAACAACAACAAAAGAAACCAACAAAAAAAAAACGGTTCACGAACTATTCAACAAACCCCCCTTCCGGTTTCCGTTTTCAGTTCAGATCGCTTTCACAAAAGGATTCGCTTCATGCTCAATTACCGCCGGCTTGATGGCGGTGAAAATCATGGGGATTAATGGATTAATTCAATAATCTGGCGCCTGGCAGGCGAGGAAAGTTCACAAGAAAACCCTTTCGGCAGCTGCGGCTTCTGCACCGAGCTGCTCCTTCCCGTCCACCCAGGACCCGGAGGTCGAATTGTTTGCTAATTGATTTGTCATCTTGCCTAACGAAAAACACACCTTGCACCGTACCCGTGTCTGTCGTGTGCCCACGAAACACCTTGCGCAAGGAGGCACTGTAGGCCTCGGGCGCCCGGCCATACCTTGCACCCAAGGTTGTCGTTTGTTCAGGGGTTTCGAGGTACGATTTTCTAGGCCAGTGTTGTTGCCGCTTGCTGTCGCAGTTGGCTGCTGCTGCACACCGAACCGGCTATCCCTCGGCAGAAGCAACGAAGATCAAAGGCATCCTTTCGGGGCTGAAGGAAAACAAACGCTAGGGCAAAGTTATCTAAACTTGATTTCAACCCATTTCGGTTGAAAGTTTGCGCTACCTTACCCGTGCGCGAAGGAACAGTCAGGGAAAGGTTGGGAGGGGCCGTCAGGCGCTCTAGGAAAGCGCTTCGGTATGTGAGAGCCGGCGTAAAAGTTCTTCTGGTACAAAGACCAGACCCCAAAGGATGAAGCGTTTTGATTCCAACCAGTTTCACTTTGATATTTTAATAAATGTTGTCGTGCTGCCTACAGTCACTTATCCAACCAATCAGTCCCCACCCTAGACCGCTTGTCTTAACGGACCCATCCAGCAGAGAAAATGTTTGCACAACGAGCTACACTCAACCGGAAAACGTATCTTTCAAACAGGTCCGTTGTGGCATGATTGAATTGCATTGAAGATACTGACATCAACATTCGCAACGATTGTAAGAAATGGCACCTTTTTGAAAGTGCATTCTTGAAATTCATTAAACTTTAAAAATACTAGCCGATTATCTGCCTGAGCAGAGACAATAAAAAACAACAACTTCAATTTTTTCATCTACTATTGCTCGGTAAATATAATTATCCTAACTTTCACACAATAAACACACCAAAATAAACTTTCCCAGCCAACGGAATGAACCATGCCAGATGCAAAAGTCTTAATTTGAAATTTAAAAAATCAACAAGCCCAAATGCAACGCCCCGACGCACGGTGATAGTTTTTCGGGTGCGCAAATCTTGCAATTTCTTCTTTTATGTATCTCTCTCTCTCTCTCTCTCCTTCTCACGCTCTTTTGCCCCATACAAACACAATACCACACCGAAAGCACACCCGAACGCACCCACAAAGACTGGCGGCGGTGGGCAGCAAAAGAAGTGCAAAGAAACACGACGATGAATGACAAAAACGATGATACGAAGAAAGTAAAATTAAATTATCTTCCACTCCCGTTAATGCCGGGGCTCTAAGCGAAGATAAATAAAAGTGCGATAGGATGCGGTTTCAAGCGCTACAACCCCGCGGCCCCCCCACCACGGGCACCTCTCCCTCTTATGCCACACCTTTTCGCCTGGCAAAGTTTTGTTTCTAGCCAACACGGCGGCGAAAAACGTGAAAAGCGCCCAGCCCAGCCTAACGAACCGGCATTCGTTCGGGTGACAGGCGTGCGGGAAAAGTTTTCCATTTTAAATTTCGCCTCCACTTGAGCTCATTTTCCTTCCGATTGGATACGTGTTTCATTATTCGTTCCGTCTTTTCCTCTTTCCCTGTGTGTGTGTGTGTGTGTGTGCCTTTTTTCTTTCCTTATTCCGGCACACACCAACAAGTGAACAAAGCGTGGTACGGGTAGGCAATATTAGGTGTGTGGCGCCCGATGGAGACGCCTGGTACGTGTTGCTAATAAATTGCAATACACTTCGGATTAGACCTTCATTGTTAAAGTTTTCCTTCGGTAGCAATCCCCTTACGGATTCGGGATTCGGTTGATCGTTGCCCCGTCGACGCTGGAGCGGGTCAGCTGAAGGGGAAGCCGTTTGTGGTTGCAGTTCGTCTGACCACCGAAACGACCGGGAAGTCAAAGGTAAACCGCGCACAGGCCCAAAATTTGCCTCAACTTTTGAGTTATGCACCAACCAATTCATGGTGCTGGTCATATTTTTACCCAGCAGCTTGGTCACTGGGATTTCATGGTGGAAACCGCACGCACCAAACGCGACGGCTCCAGCGTTCGGTGCCCCGTTTCTCGGGCTCAAGTTTTGTCGTAGTGTATAAATCTCTCTAATAGGCCATAAATTGCCCAATGCAAGCCAAACACCAGCGCGAGACCAATTTCGTCTTGTACCGATGCCAGTACACGCCATTTTGAAGGGGGGGCGAGCAGTTCGTGTGAGATGCATGGAACGCGAACTGCTGGTCCCCGCGGGTTCCACACGGGGGTACCAACCTTTCACCAGCGTGTTGGAGCTGGTTGGCGAGCCAGTTTATTTATTTCGCCCCGTCGAGCAGCTTCTGGGACAAGTAGGGGAGCCAATTTCGTGATACAGTGGAAAAGTTGATAATGTTAACTTAATTTTTTCGGTCGCTTGTTGGAGCATACCGGAGCGGCGGGATACCATGCCAGCGATCGGATGGGGCATCGGGAAGATTAATGGGCCGGCTAAATATTGTCCCAAGCGATTAATAGTGTATTTTATTACATATGAGCGTGCCTGTGAGTGTGTTTTATTTTATTTCTTTCTGTGGTGATGGGCGCCGAGATTGCGGTTTTGCATTAAATATGTAAATGGCCGATCAGAATGGTTCCATCCGTTTTTGTTTTATTTCAATTTAAAGAGTATCATCCCTTCATACGGTCTCTTGGAATTGTTATCAGAAAAATTCACTCCATTAGCCAATTGTTCCGATTGCTGGTAATGGAAGAAAGAATCACGAAAGGAAAACGAAGCAGCATTCATGTTTGTTGTATCTCTACATTGAGCTAATTATACTTCAAAGCTAAGCTTTAATGTACCATTAAAATGAATACAGCGTGGAACAAAGAACAAACTTTTTTATTATCATTCGTGAACCTTATTGATGGGTAAATTATAAAGCGACTATCTTGAAAAATGTATACCGTAAATAATTGATAAAATGAAACGGCTCCAAACAATACCATCAAAAATGAGGGAAAAACAAACTTCAATTACAACAAAATTAATGCTGATGGCCTCGATGACTGGAAATATTAAAATTAAATATTATTTTGCTTTCTACATAATTAAAAATACTTCAAAAAAGCTATTAGTATTATTATCAAAGCTAAATATTATTTTAGCTGGAATGAACAGAGGCGGATCATCCTAAAAGTGGAAGGAGCGGTCGCTCGAGGGTCTGGGGAGCCTCATCGGTGAAGGAAATCCTGTAGTTTCTGCCTCAACTGTCATTCCACTCGGGGCTTCCAAATATTTTGACCCACCACTGGGTATGAAATGTTATTGTCCAAAGCAAAATAAATAAAAATTTGAAGAAACACACAAACATAATACAATATGCAAGTTATCTCTTGTTACAAGCACACAAACGGGGAACACCCAAAGTCACTTCAACTTCACGTGTGCACTTCACGAATAGATGACTATCCGCTTGGTTAGTAAACTCCTTAAATCGCCCGTAGTAAACGTCAACATGTTATGCGCCGGGTTGATGCGAAACCAAGAAAAATCTCTCCCTATCTCACTCGCTCGCTCGCTCGTTCAACTCTACGCAATCAGTGGAACGTTTTTTTGAGAGGGTATGTGATTTATTACAGCTGATAACATTCCAAGCATATTTCAGTCACACGGCAACTTGGCTGCGATTGGAATTTTCTGATAAGTGATGAAAAAGGCAAACCAACAACCAGGGTGTGTGCGAGCGCAAGATTGAATGAATGTTTGGTGTGGTGTGGCGGTGGTTGCTACTTCTTGCCAGCGACCCCCGATGTACACCGGTGGCAGCGTCATGTGAAGCCGTCGAACGAATGTCTCCGTTTCCACGCAAAAACAGACTCACTCGGTTAAGAAACAGGCCCGCTGTTGATGCTGGTCGGTCCCGGTCGCACTATTCAACATGCGACCCAACATCAAAGCGCAGCACAACCTGCACGTTAGCCATGCTGGCGCGCTAGTGGTGCGCTGGTACCAGCTCTAGGCGTCTGCACAGATCCTACAACTTTGCTCGGGCCCGTTTGTGCCGGTGCTCTTTCCTAGCAACCGGTGAAACATTTTTGATGGTGGCCATTGCGATAAGATGAAACGATGGCCCCGGTACGGTACGGCTGGTCGTCACCTGACGCACCCGAGGACCGCACACAGGAACGGTCTTGAAAGGGAAACCAGCGCATTCAACGCGCCACCTCAACTCCACACCCACTCGGACCTGTGCGTTGACGCTATCGCGTTCGCAGTAAGATCATATTAAAATTAATTTTTCTCAACCTCTCCAACCCCAAACGCACACACTAAATAGCCCATGCCTCTGGCAACCCGGTCCCAACCACTGCCGGCACTCCGCCCTTGGTGCCGCTCGGTACGCGGCAAACGACCCACGCGGGACACAACCGAAACGACGACCCCATCACCATCCACGCTGGCTGGCGGGGTACGCTCTAATGTCAAATGGTTCCCCTTATCTGGCCGAACGTAAAGTTTGGGAAGATTTATACGATGAAATTATTTCTACGAGTGGTGGGCGCTTGCTTTGTATCACGCCACGATAGTCACCATTGTGCAGGCAGGCAAATGAACTAATGTCCATTTCCGAAACGGAAAGCGATGGCCCTTTTTTGTTGTATCAGGTTACTTTGGGCCGAGCGGAATGGGAACAACGAGAGCAACAGGGCGACGGGCTGACTGGGGGAGAGTTTCATTTGAAATTTGGATGGCGTGATCTGTGCGACTGGAGCGGCCTTGAACGCTTGCCATTTCGTGCTCCGGGAGGGTGTAGCCCTGGTAAGCCGTGGAACAATTAAGAGTGACGAAACAATTACAGCAATCGCGTGATTGCGTCTCCGCGCCAAGGTTTGCTACTGATATTTCAACGAGAAACACACAATCTTCTCCGGACCGGGCACGTGCAGGCGATGAATAAAATACTAATTATTTATGAGAAATGCTTTTGGGCACAACGGGAACGGAATGGTTCGGCGTATTAAAAATTCTCTGTTTGCTGCGAACGGTGCGAGATTTCCGATTGAGCAGTGACAATATTGGCTCAAATAATTAATCGCAGATTTGACAAAGTGCGAAGATGAGGTTCGTATAAATTAATCACTATTAAATGATACTTAGCTGTACGGCGTATAGCTGTCCGTGCTAGGGAATTAATTAAAGTCTGCAATTAGACTGAAATGGCTACCGTTTGTGTAGGAGTGGCGTCTGTGAGCGTCTCAAGAATTCATTTCATTATAACTAAAGAGAGACGAAGCATCAAAGAATAGCGAAAGAAAAATCGTTGTACTAAGCTAAACTCTACAGTCAGGATTTCAAATTGCATTTCCCCTTCGTACACAGGACATTGAAGGGAACATACTTATCTGAATTACCTATCAGGTGTTACAAGCGCTTTGCAGTCTCCACCTGTTGTAGAAGTCCTCGAACTCGACCACAGTGGATCTCAATTTGGACTTAATAAGCCTCCTCTAGCCATGTGGTATATAACGTTTTCGGTCGTCCTCGTCATTATCATGACCTGAACAGTTCACCGGACCTGAGCATGTTTAATTAGCAGCACATCGGTTAGGTGTAATATCTTCCTGTCGGGCGCTGCTCAAAGGATTTCATCAGCTTTGGACCAAATCCTTATCTTAGGAACTTGTGTTAGTACTGTGACTTTAAATGTTCTATCCCAGCTTCGTCCTCCGTGACAGAAGTTTTGAGTGAAGAAGTTTCCTCAAACTGCAGTATAACGTCACGCGATAGTTGCACTTGATGAGGATTAAACGCCTGTTCAATTCAGTTTGAAGTTGCCAGAGTTAACATCGATTAATAAGCGATCTGAAAGTTGAAGACAAAGCAGAGTTCAACAACGAGCGATTTCAGTCTTAGCAGTTAGTGTCTAAGCAGATAAAGAGAAGCTGTAAGCAGCAGTTAAAATTTTATATTATTTCTTTTCACTTGAATAATTTAACACGAATCGCTGTCTGCTTTATATTTGCTTTTACCTTGTACATTTATGTTCGCATTCAAATTCAAAGGCATTCAAATGTAAACAAAACAGCCCTTTAGCCGTTCCAGTAAAAAAGGGCAACCATCGTCACGCCGCGCTACTCGAGCCCGATGGCTCCATAACCGATTGGAACAGCATGAACCTGAATAACTTTACAGGCAGCACCAACATGCTGATCGATCGTCCACCCTTACTTACAGCAAAAATTATCCTCTCAACCATCCACAGAGGAAGCAACAAAAAACGGGGCCACAGAAATGAGCGATCATGCCAGCAACGGATGGTACGCTTTATGAACTCGGTGCGACCGAAGCACATTGAGCGAGAGCCCTCGTGGCTATTGCCTTATTAAACGCTTTCGGAACTCTCTTCCATTCCGTCCACCCGCGGCCCCACATCAACCTGGATGCCTTCCGGGTGTGGGCCCTGCTGGTGCCAAGCGTGTGGCTCACGGGCGTAGTGAAAAAAAAAACACTCCCAAAAAAGAGCTAAGCAAAACCATTGAATCATCTCGGCCGCACACTCGGCTGGCGTACTTTTGCCAGCCTGGCTGGGGGTCTTTCGAAAATCTAGTTGTAAAATAAAAACATTCCACCATCGGTTTACGCTGCCCACGCTTACCAGCTGCTTCCTACTTTCCCACAGAATCCGAAATCAGTAGCCACGCCAGACCGCCAGGCTTCCGATGGAACATTCAAAAGTGGAGAATTTATTATTCTTTCTCGCGATGCTCTTCGACATTGGGTTGTGGTTTAACGGTTTTGTTACCGTTTTTCTCGGGTTTTTGTTCGTATTTTACAAACCACCGTTCAGATAGATCTGCTTTCTATTCGCTCTCTCTCGCTCGCTCTCGCTTTCCCACGGTTTTCAACTTCACTGCCCGACTCCAGTCCCCCCCAGTTCGCCTTACTTCCTGATTGTCCTGCGTAACATTTTTGCCAAAGGGAAAATCGCTCGCTCGCTCAACAACGAAAACCAGTGCTTTTTAACGCACGCAAAACGCGGCCCAAGATGAATGGTATTTTTCTTTCGTACTTTGCCCTTGCTTGCTCGCTGCCTTCCTTCGGCACCAACAACACCACCGGCTTGTTTCGGGAGTGCAAATTCGTAAAACTCACCGAAGGGCGCCTTATTCTTGATTTACCGAGAACAAGAAAAACTCCATGTTAACAAGACTCTCCCGGCAAGTAAGATGGATGCGTTGCGTTTCCTCCTTTTTGTTACTTCCTTGTACCGCCTGTGCCTTTTTCCCTCTCTCTCTCTCTCTCTCTCTCTCTCTCTCTCTTTCTTTCTCCCTCTCAAAAACCTGCGGAACGGTCCAAGAAAGTGCGCTGTTCCTTCGCTCATCTCACAATGTTAAAGTGCTCGAATGAACTTAGTACCGGCATTAGCAACCGGCGAGAGACCAAAAAAAAGCATCAAGAGATCAGCCCTACGAGGTAAAATAACCATGGCAATGGTAGTGCAGCAACATCCAAGCAGCGAACAGTTAAAAGGAAAAGTGAAAACCAAAGAAACAAAAACGGCGACCCGAAAACAAAACACCAACAAAAAAAAACAGCCAACCATCAATTTCTGATCCTTCGACTTCGGAGGCTTTAAAAATTCACAACCCAAAAGTCAATAAATTCTAATCAAATAACAGCACCATCCGAGCCGAGCGTCTTTGAGTGTTTGTGCCACTTCCTGCGCCACTTCTCGATCATCGTCGTCGAGCATCGATAAGAAATTATCGCGTCGCGAACGCCCCCGTCGATATCGTGCTGGGCGACGGGGCGAAAGCAAAAACTCTGAACCGTGCCTAATTTAGCTCGAAAGCAATGCTCGCTCGAAGGCTGTCATGTGTAAAGGCATCAGATTTCCCAGAACGAACAGAAAACAGCAGCGAACACTTCTTACCCGAGCGAGATGTGCTTGCAAGTGGCACGGCACGGCGTATCTTCGATAGACGAGCATGTCAATTCTTAATTCCTGCACGGTGGATGTGTTTCGTGTTCGGTGCTTTGTTTACAATTGATGAGCCAAATTATTTATCAGCAACATGTGGTAGAGTAACGCTTGATGGATCAAAAAACATTACCATAGGGATAAATAGCTTTAAAGCAGAAGGGATAAAAATCTAAATAGATTACCGATTGAAATCAGATCAAGACATCAATAGATAAAACCTTTTACATGTAAATTTGTTTGATTTCGTTGCAACAGACTAATATTTCTAGACGTAAAACGCATCTTTTTTCATTTAAGTGTAATCATCTTTGTAGAGTTTTTTTAAAGTGATTTTGAGGGGTTTAAAACTTTTTTCATCTCATAAAAAATTATGATCATATCCATATTAAAGCTTAAGCATTATTTTCAACATAAATAAAAATCACCAGCACAACAATTGCCGAATTCAATTGTGCTCCACCATCAACCCCTCATCCCGTTCATCATTATTTATTGACATGGTGAAGTCTCTCGCCTTCTCTGTACCTCTATCTCTTCAACATGGCTCATCACAGCCTCCCTTTGCAACAACACTATTCTCCCAACAGTGGAACCACAGCCAGAGGGCGGCGGAAATGCCCTTGCCCCGTTCCGAAACGTTACGGGACGAATTACTCATCAAATTTGCAGCGTGCCACTATCGTTTTCTCACACCTCGTTCAATAATGAAATCATCGACGAAAGCGTCTCACCGATCGGTCGGGATCTCCCTAAACTATATAAAATTCCATATTGCTTCCAAGTGCCTTCTTTTTGCTGGCGTTTTTTGTTCGCCTTGCCCGAAGTTGCCCGGCGGTGAGGTGAAAGTTTTTCATCCCAACATCTAGGTTGAAGGAAAACCCAATGGAAGCGCGCTTTCGCTTCGTTATGCTGTCCAATTGATTGTTGTCCAACTGAGAATGAATTTCATTGTGAATTTAAGTAACGATTTTTATAACATTCAGACCTTTAACGTTTTCTGAACTTTGTTCAGGATTCAGTACACTGTTGAAAGTATTGTTCTTAAGCCTATTTGAACTGTTCGAAATCTAAAATCGTTTCAAAACCTTATTTTCAAATTATTTAAAAAAACTCATACATTTCTCCCAATAAACTCACTCATTGTAGAACGCTTTTTCATTTCACACTCTTTTTTTAGACATATTTTCATCAAACCAATACAACCGGCATACGACAAACGGGATCCTCTCTTTCTTGCACACACAACAAACAATCATACAGCAAGAACCCCACAGTGGGAGCTTCAGCAAATGAAGGCATGAATGATTGAATCAATCGGAATGAAAAATTCAACTCCACTGAGGTGTGTGCATGGCATCGCAGCGAGCATTCTGCCTGCCTTGGTGTGGCTGTCTTGAGAAAAACGTTTTGCTCCATTGCGATTGGCTGGCTGCGTTCGCAAGCAGAAGGGGAGAAAATTTAGCAAAACAACAACTACAAAAAGGGAAACGCCGCAGAAGAAACACATGGAGTGAAATTTCCCAACAGCAAACAAAAAAAGAGAAAACCTCCCAAGATGCGAGCTGATAAAACCCACGGCCTATGTCTGTGGCTCGCTGTTGAATCCTTCCGCATGCAGTGTGGCTTTTTTGCACCGACCATGGTTCCACTCAATACGGGAAAACTTTTACCGTCCGATAGTGCCACGCCGATAGCAGCATACAAATGGCACTTTTGTAAGCGTTCAAGCCGAGGACATTCTTCGCCCGTTCCAGGCTCCCGTTTCGATGTAAGCCGGAACTGGGGGAATGGAAAAGCAACAAAAAAAAAAAACAATAACCGCCCTACTTGTCCTTACGATTGTGTTCGCACTCGAGGAAAAATGGGGGAAAAACCCGCAGATAGCGAGAAAACGGCGAGTGTGCAGGCTCATCGACTCAAATTTTCCAACTATCGACATTGGCTGGAAGGAATTCCTTCATTTTGCCCTCACACCGAAGCCAGCGCTCAGACGATATGACGAGTGCATCACGGCCGCATGCTAGTGCAAGTAGGTCTCTCCGGCAGACGCAATATGAATAGTTTAAATAATTTGCGATCCTTGCCGCCATCCGTCATTTCCACTGTACGTGGTACAAAAGGGCAGCCACAGCTGAAGCGTTTCTTATTGTTCGGGTTGTGCGTATGTGATGTAAATATAAATTGCAAAAGTGCAATTCTTCATTTTTACACCGGCTTTTTTTATTTCTTTCAGTACATTGTCATTTAATGGATATTTTGAATTGAAAACATACATTTTCGGGTGAATTTTCATTATCAAAACATTTTTTCATTTTAAATGCATATGATATATTTTTAACAATTTTAAACCTGTGTAATGAATCATGTAATTTATCTCGATTTTTGTTGAAATATTTCAGAAAATCACTCAATTAGTTTGCCATATTAAACATTCCTTCAGCAAACATTGTATCGAAAATAAGTTCAATAACGAATAGGAACATTTTTATTTCATAAAACACCCTTATTGTCATGCACCCCATTAATTCGTCCGTTGTTTTCCATTACAAAAAAATCACTTAAAACACAAACATTCTACGCCAACGAAAAAGCGCGCACCAAAACGTGATAACCATGTTTCACATTTATCAAATCTTTTTCTTGCTTCACGACAAAACACACACACTAACGTCGCCTGCGCTAATAGCAAATCCATCCATCCAAAGAATCCCGAGAGTTTTTGTTTGTGTCAAATTGGTAAATTAATCAACATGCTACACCACTTTCCGGACAGAGAGCGAAGTTTGCGCGAGGTGTAGAAACTTTCCAAGAACTCCATTTTCATTCTGCACGCTTAATAAAAAACTTTGCAGCTGGCGGAGGAAAAATTTGCATGCACCTGATTATAATTTGCAAAGACACCTTCTTTGCATGTTGAGTGTGGCTGTTACGTGCCTTAGTTTGCAAAAAAAAAAAACAGCAGCTGCGCCCAGCCAACAAACACACCAAACAATGCTTGATCATTGTCTTTTGTGCGAGCATTATATTCAACGGACAATCATTAAATCCATTGCATGCAAAACATGACCAATACGTGTTTGGACACTTTTTTGTAAAAGTTTTACTGCCTAAATAAGGGCATTTATGGTTTATCATCTTAACCTAAAAGTATAGCCGTGCTATTTGAATATTTAATATCTAATTAACAGCCTAAAAGTATGCAATACTTTGTTCATATGTTGGCTTTGCCTGTGGAACTAGCCAAGCAGCCTTTTAATAGAAGTGAAAGCTTCACCAACACCCGATAAAAATCGAAAAGCTGCTTCTTGAGTGAATCCTGTAAGTCGTTTCAATTATAAATTTGCAGTCAACCGACATAACACACCGTTTCGATAGCTTTTCTTATGGGTTCACATTAACATCTATAAAGGTAACGATTCTATCTATAAGTACTTCCAGCTCGTTTGTATTTTTCTTATTTTTTCGAAGCAACAGTACACCTCCTTCCAAACATCTTTCTCCACACTATCCTCAAGACGCAAGCAAACAAAGCTTGCGAATGAGCTGTTTGATCACTGATACCGTTGCCACTCATAATGAAGAGACCATTTCTTCCAACGACCTGACGACGCTGCACTATCGGCAGCAGCCAAATGAAGTTAAAACCATTCTCCCGCAACCGACTGGCCGACTCCAGCCGACCGTCCCGCCCGATCGTTCCGTGCACTGCATTATATTACATTTAATTAGCTTCAATTAAATTTTACTATCTCCGGACCGACGGCAAACCAGAGCGGACCGGGCGCTCTGCGATGTTTTTGTCCGGAAGCAACGTACATTCTTATGCCGTCACAGCTCATTGGAACGGTTTCTTTGTGTGCGGCACGGTCGATAGCTTTCCACACTTTCCTCCGACATGGACCCCGAATGAGTCTGGTGTCTGTACGTGTGCTTGGATGTGCGTGTGGGTGTGTGCTGTAAGTCCAACCTGTCTGCACGGATCTGCGACGGTGAGCAACACTCAGGAGTCATCTTACAACGGCTGATGGAAGCCAGTGCGCATGGATATTGCGACGGATGTGCATTGGTCGGGCAAATCCGAATGCATCCTGAGCGTGGGGGGCACTACTTGCGCTCGATTCCAGCCGAATGATTATGCAGCTAATTTCAAAGTTCTTGTCTCTCGTTTGGCGTGGAGTAAAGTTTCACTTACAACCGTATCGCACCACATCCACATCTCGGGAGTTGAAATGGCTCGGGACTAATTCCAATATGTTCCCTTCTTGAATGAAAAGCTTCCACTCACACACACACACACATACGCACGGGTATATATTCCTGGAAGAGGGGCAAATTACTTTAATTGAGTGTTCGTGGAAATGGTTGGAAAAGTAATTTCGCCCGAGAGCCATCCTCGTACCGGGGTCTGCAAACAGTGTAAACAGATCATGTGTCGAGAGCGTGTGTGAAGGAGTGATTACCTCAGATCGCACCAGGGATGGTGTGTCATGTAACAAATTGGAAAAAAATAGTGCATCACAACCACCATAAATCAAATATACCTATTTACACTGTCCATTACACCAGCCGGGCAGAATGAACCGGTCAACGATTAAACTTCGAACCCGGTCACGAAGCTGATTGCTCAATGGTAAATCAATTAATGACTTACTACGTCACAAACATCTCAATATTGAGGTGTAATTTATCTGATTAGCCCCTCAGACATTACCAGTTGTTACTCCAGCAGCTGGAATCTCTGCCATCGTTGCTTTGGGTGCAGTGCTCTCTTCCTAATTGCTTCAGAAGCATTTGCTCGCTTACGTATGCATTTTTTATGCCGCTCACATCCCATCAGACTCACTACCCCGGTGCGTACGTACGACAAGCTGTTAGAAATTCATAACCGAGAACCCGGCCTTACCTTACCCCCCCGGCCACAACGCTGGCGATGCCATCCGATCCGATCGTTTTTCCCGAGCGCCTAGCGCCAAGCATAAACAGCCCATAAATTATCCATGTTGGGTAAATCGAGCCAGGAGTGCTTCTGCCGCAAGCACACGCAAGACCTTCGGGTGAAAGTTGTCGAGCGAAGCCGAGTAGAAAAATGGACTGGCAGTCTTTGCCCGCACAGGAACAGGAACTGCTGTCTAAGGACATCGGGTGCTTGGCCTCTGTGTCCTATCATTTCCTCCCCGCATTAGACCATTATCAATATGTGAATATGGTAAAAACCGTTCACCACACACACGTACGACGTTCCGATGCGGAACAAACACTAGCACCATTGATGCGTTTGCAGCATGGCTGTACGATGCGAAGAAAACAAGGGCAAAACGAAAAAAAAGCCGAACGAAGCTTCCTCGAATCAGCCCCGGAACTCGAACCACCACCGAAACCGGTGTGCTTTCACCGGAAGAAATGGCGTAAATAAATTTCAATTAAATTCAATTTACGTTATGAAAATATTGAGCCATTCTTCATCCTTCGCCCTGCAGGCACCGGAGTCGACAGTGGTGTGTCGTGTCGGTGTTGGTGTTCAGATTGACCCAAGCGATCCTGTGATATGGAACCGTTCGTTGCGTTCGTTCCCAGGGCAAGACGCATCGTCACACGGACCGTTTCTTTTCCCGGACGTTTGCTTACTGTCTTGCCCCAGACACATAATTTTACTTCTCCCTGGCTGTGCATGATATCTCTCGCATTGAGGCCAACTGGTGCGGACAGCAATGTTAAAAATCGTTTTGTCTAGCCACAGGAATGGGACCGTTTGCGTTTGTGTGTCACAACCACGCTCACACACACACGCCCGCTGAAGATGCATCAATTTAAATCATAAATGATAAGGTTGTAAGCGCACTGGGCTGTAGCTTTTGCGTGGAACTTTACTGTGAAATTATCATTCCCACCAAAATCGAGTAACATTCAACGTGCAACAATGTTAAAACTTTAATGGACAAAAACTAACTCGCTTTTAGATTGAACATTTAAGCAGTAATTTAACACACTTCAGTATGTTAGGATTTAAAAGCAATTAAAATCACACAAGACAGCAAATTCTGCAGACATTTTAATCAAACCTTGTATGTCCCGTCTGTACTACAATATCAACGATTTATTTTGTACATACTTCGAAAATGTTTGTGAAAGATCCTCTAATTATGAATGCCCTTAACTAGAATTTTACACTGTCGATCACATTCATAAAACTCTACATCCCTTGATTGCTTTTGCCGGCACTTTCCACTGAACATAAATATTCTACCGGATCAGATATGCCCTTAAACACAAAACAAACTAAACAGAACTTATGTTTTTTTCTCCGAATGGTAATCAATTCACACGGTTAAAATCACTCGATAAATTGGAGCATTCAATATGAAACGCGATAAAAATAGTTCCTTGAATAGTTTCACCAGTGCTGCAATTCATGCTGCAACCCAGATGTGTTTACTTTACCATTATTCGTAAATGATTTGCAAAGGTTCCATTTAATTATTCTCGGAATATAGTAGTGACCGTAGTTATTGGGAAAAATGTATGCACCTTCTTTCCGGGAAAAAAATACTCCAAAACACCGCTGGAAAACATTTTCGGTTCAGACAACCATCCTGCAATGTTCGACCGAAAAAGTGAATAACATTTTAATTAACAAAACATTGATCCTGTATTTTCGTCAGACATTTATCGGACGTTCCGTCCATATGAATGAAGCATTCAGACCCAACTACAATCCCGCTACGTGTGAACAGCTAATCAAGTGTGAATGTGTTGATTATTGTCTCACTACCGGAGGCATAAATATCAATCATCAAACAGCCTGATACCATTATCGGACCAAATCCGCTATCCTGGTCGATATTTGCTGATGCTGTTCACATGATTATATTTATCCTGCGTCGTGCCTTAATATGATATTTTTAATATCTGGTACCATGCCGGGAGATAGGACAGAGATATTTTTCCCCGGTACACTCTGTCCCCGAAACAGGTGTCCAACGCGAAAGCACAATGAGGTACGAGATAATCGCGACTCTCCATTGAGGCTCCCCATTCAACGCTAGCTGGGTGGACGCACCTGAACGTCACCCTTACATGCCATACCAACTTCCATGCTGCCGATCCGCCACCAACATCCGCTGAATAATGATGCCACCGTGTAAGTAGATTACTGCCACTAAGACGATTGTGCGCTACTTTCTTATTATGTACCGACCGGTGTTCCGGGTACCCACCGCCCATTCCGAGCAGCCAGCCTTCGAAGATTTAAGCCACGGAACAAGATTTATGTACCGAAACGTTTTTCTTGCGCTCACTCCGGGTACTGTACCGAGGCACTGAGGGTAGATGGGGAAGGACGCCTAAAGATGGATGGGAAACGAGCATAAGACGCTCGCCAACATGCTGGTTTGTTTTGGCGATGGCTGACTGGCGAGTGTATCTGTTGATTCGCGTTATGATAAATTACCCGCCGAGGCAGCTTTGGTGCTGATGGAAATTTATAATTCACCACTGTCCCCGGGTCTGATTGTCACGCTACCAAACGGACATTTTGCTAGGTACCGCTTGTCTTTCATTAATGGTGCAGAAGGACGGTTTTGTTTGTGCTAGTGCTTCTTTTAATCACTCACTTACAATTTGTGATGACGATTGTCAGCAAGTTGATTTAATATTTTATCAAGAAAATTTCTACTAAATTGGTTTTTAATAGTTTTCTTTGTGTGTGAAGGACGTTTATTATCGCAAACATTTTCAATAATCTAGGTTTCGCTTTTCGGTTTTTGCTCGCTCTAGGTTTTATTATTTATGCTAGCATTTGAGCTTTGAATATCCCAAGTATCCTTACTCAAAAATATATCCTAAACTAAGAGATGATATATTTTTCATAAGACCCACACTGACCGACCTTCAAAAACATTTTTCCTATCTAAACACCGATAAACTTTCCATCCCCAGAATGTATGACATTATCGAAAGCGGAACCATTTCTTGCGTACGGGACCTTGCCGATGATGTATGAGATGAGGCCAATGCGCGAAAAAGCTTCCGTAAAAATTGCTGCATCGGTACAAAACAACAAATACAACGACGAAAAAAAAAAGAACGGGACATCTCACCAACGGATCCGGATCCCATCTACCCGCACAACACTTATCACCCCAGAAAACCGTACTGATGCGAGTGCCATTTTCATCATTTGTCATGTCATCATTGTGCACGGACCACATGGACCGATCGTCAACAGGACCGCACACATAGGTGAAAGGAACGAAACGCTGGGGGAAAAAAAGTTCACACACGCACTCACCGAACGACCCGTCCGAAGTGTCCTCTAAACGGTGCCCCATCGGTTGCCCCATCATTCGCTGTCATCGTTATCCTTCCGCTTTCAAAGGTCCTTCGCGCGCCAGAAGCGGGTTCTCGCTATCCGGCCACCCTTCACATTTATGACCCTTTTTGGGCCAAGTGATGGGTTCCTTCTTGAGGCAGTTCCCCGTATGACGTCGGAGAAAAGAAAACATCACCCGAAAACTTGGCCGATGCCACCTTGGGTAGATAGGTGCTCGGTGGAGAAAAAGCATCCGGAAAAAATTGAACCATCCGGACGAGGTTCTTTGTTTCTTTGTACATCATTAGCAAGCGATTGTTCCGTGTTCGGTGGACGGATCTGGTTACGAGCGTGTGGGTATAAGGAAACGAGCCTTAAAAACACCGAATAAAAAAGTGCAACAATAGCACCAAACAAAACCCTAAAGGCCAAGTGAGTCGTCGTCTTATCCCAAGAGGCACGAACAGCAAGGACAGTAGGACACTGTTCGCCTGCCACCTGTACGGGGGTTCGGTACGGTGACCAACTTTCTACCCATTTCAGACACGGAACAGAACGTCGGGACGATCCAGGCCGCTAGCCGGACCCAGCCGGAGGACAATTTATGCTCGTTTTCCTCGCCTAACAAAGCATAAAACGATCAGTAAACGAGTCCGGCAAACAAAAACAAAACAGAAACCGTAAAAGGGGAAGGACAATCTTATTTGATGTTTGGTTGAAGCCCTCTTTTTAACAATATTTAGGTTTGCTTTTCAGTTTTTTTTTGTGCTGTACTTTTTGTATGCTGTAACAGGGTCGATGCCTATTTGCTTCATCAATAACAGTTTTCGTTGTTTTGTGTATCATTCTTGTTAAGGAAGGTTTATCGGTGATGAGCATATTAGTAACATGTCTCTTCGATTTGGAAAGGTATATTTGTTATAGTTTGAAGAGTATTCCGCCAACAGGAAACGTACTTTGGTTATACATTCATCCATTCAGAGCTTTTCTTCTAATATTTTCTCTGCATTAAAAAGTTTATACTGTAAAATCAAGAAAACTTTATAATGATTATGAATTATGGACATTATTCTTAGCTTCATACTGTCCACAACAATTTATCGTCCAAACTCTCTGCGTCTTTCAATCGAACGTCACCAGCATCGCTCTGCTAAGCCCGTCGATATGCGTTCGTTCAGTGCAGTCATTTATATAAAAACAACATCGTACCTCGAAGCGATGAGGCGGAAACAATTTATGGCTCAGAGTGGAGTGCAATTTCTGGCAGAAAGCTTTCGCAAAAGCTGCTTTCATGTTCCGCCTCGATCGTCTTACACTGACCTGTCCAAAGAGTGAGCTACCGCTCCATCAACTCCTCTTACTGGACTGCCACTTCCGACCACCGTACGACAGCGTGTCCCATAATGAAGAATATTGCTTCTGCGGGGAACATTCTACCAAGAACGAGGATTCATCTTTGAAAGCGTCAGCAGAAAAAGAAACCATCTGACCCTGGGGCATCGTGTGGAAGAAAACAAAAGCCGTCGGCACTGATCATACGCTTTAAAGCTTTCATTGATTTTTGTTTCGTTTTGTGTTTGGTAATATAGCACGCAAACGAACGGAAAGTCACATCATCGATGGTGCTTGCATTTTTTTTCTCTCTCGATACGATAGCCTTGCAGTACATCTGCATCGATGACAATGTTAATGCTTGAAAAACTTTCCAGGGCTCATTGTGGCAAAGATGGTAGAGCGAAAGGGAATGCAATGAGAAATGTTGATGCATCGATTTATTTGGCAGTTGTGATTGTATTAAAAATGCTGTAGGGGAATTCACGTTGAAAAATTTCTTGGAATCAAGCCAATGACTTGATTGTGCTGAGCAGATAACAATGCGATTGTTTAACAATCGCATCTTAAATCAGCAAGATTCATGGTTCTCGCCTTCAGTCAACACTGATTTACGTTTGAAGGAGTTCTTCAAGATGTCTTCAAACTACAAACTTTAAGAAAGATTGATGTCCAAAATTTATGATAATTAAAAGTAAAAAAGTAAAATAATCCTATGTATCTTAGTAGATGGACAATCGATTGTAGCATGCTCTAAAACGTCTCTTGAGCATCTTTCATTCATCGTGCAATCGTTTGTGGGCGTCTGTCATGCTTATCAACAAATAACGCTAGTGTGCTTATAAGCAATCTCCATTCCAGCACACAGCCACGGGGAAAGTGTTCTATTTTAATATCCGCATACAAAAATAAACGCCTGTCCGGTAGCATTTTCCTACCTCTGAAAAACGTCAGTGTCCAGAACATTTCTTTCCTTCAATGAAGTCTTAATCTTGTCCGCAAGCAAAAACAAAACCCCCAATGTTCATCCGAGAAAGCTTCTTCAATCTTGCGTTCCAACAGCACAAAGTGTGCTAGAGCAAGATGAGGAGAGTGATAGGGAAGAAGAAAAGCTATTTTAAAGTTTAATGAGTCGAATTAATTAATCATTGATATTATTTTTAAATTAGCTGATTTTTCATCTCCCTCCTGTGCAGTGGCAAGCCGTAGCAGTGGCTACGAAGGCGACATTGATAACCGCTCTGTCCGCTTCGGCGATGCGCCGTCCGATGAAGAATGCCAACCTTCTTTACCTTGAGAGATCCCTTCCCGTCCGCGCAACTAATTGACTGCTTCTTCGGTGTAGCGGTGAGCGTACCAGCAGAAGAAACGTCCCAAGATGGAAGATGGTAATGAAACTATTAGATTGAAATGTGATGCAAAAGCTACCTTAAACGAACACTTTTCCCTCCGACTCGAGCGAATGGTGGAGCTGCGAGATACGAGCAACAGAAGATAAAGGTGAAGAGAAACGTTAAACATCCACTACTGAAACAACGAAGAACGGAGAATGATCTTGATTTTGATGGCGCTCGTTTTTTAAATAGTTTTTTCAACTTCTTGCCGGCCTTTCTTCTTTTGTACCGTTCCGTTTGCAACCCTTTTCACTCTCTACTCTTACGCTTTCCCTAACCGTTAGGCGCTTTATCCTCACTGAAGGTGGTTCATAGTTTTTAGCTTCCTTGCCGTTTTCTGAAGACGGCAGCCCAAGGAGAGAGACACACAAAAAAGTGCCTAGCTTATCTCACCACGCTCGACGTACGTCACCTGCATAATTAACCGACGGAAATTGTGCGCTAAAAGCGCGGAAATTAAAACTGATAATTGAGACGGAACACTGCCAGCCAGATATATTCAGAATTAGCATAGTATTGCTTTCCGTGCCTGGTTTGTGCGGCGGCTGCTGGCAGGCGCAAGGAACCTTTCACGATGGTATTTCGTGGCGTGGAAGTTTGTGAATCTACTTGAGGCTGTTAAATTGATTAAGGCTACCGTAATCACATTCAGCCAATTATGTCTTTGATTTTAAAGTTCATCTCCTGTGATGAAAAACCACCGTGGGTCTGCGCTCTTCCTTATAACACGCGTGACGTGACAATACCTGACGCACTCTAAGCTGGCGATACTTTGATGCTTCGAAGCGACTTGAAAATGCCGTAACAGCACAAGATCACCAGCCCAACTGCGATCGGCACCAGCACAAGGTACGTTGTCAGCGCACTGTTCTGCAACGGCACCTGTATCTCTTCCATGTCGAGCGGCAGCTTACAGTTTGCCAAATAGTCGCACGTCTCATTCGCATTGCACTCTTCCGTCTCCTGCGGATAATACCACCAGTCATCGCGAAAGCCCGGAATCTTCATCGCCAGCTTCCGGGTGTCCTGCAGTATGCTGGCACGCTTCTCTGCCGTTGCGTTCTTATCGCCCAGTATCCAGGCGCCGATGACGATGGGAAGATGTTCGTCCCGCTGCCAGCACCCGTACACGAAGATGTATTCATTCTGCCGGTATGCGAAAATGTCCAGCGAGAGCCACCGTTCCACCGTTTGGCACTCTTTCGCGTTCGGGTTCGTGAGCAGCTTCAGCTGCCAGCGGTCATTCTCGAGCGCAATACTGAACCCGGGACATACCAACCCATCCCTGCTCACGGATGTCAGGTACAGATCGCCTAGGATGTACGAATCTTTGCGGCAGAAAAAATCAAAGTTCACGCAGTTCAGTCCCTGGTACGGGTTGTGGAACATCGTCATGCTTCTCGCACCGCCGGGGATGTGTGCCAGCGGAACGAGTCGCCACATGAACTGCCACAAGTCGCAGTCGTAGTCCGAGGTGTAAAGCATGGAAATCTCGGGACAGCTTTTCCAAGGCACAATGAGTCCGTAGCTGACCCGCTGGAGAAGCAGTATCGCGACCGGGTACAGTGTGGTTTTACCCATGGCGGAGCTGTTGTTTCGGGAACACTCTGTTGAAAACTAACAGCAAGGAGAAGGTATTTGGAAAAGAATCAAACTCAAGCCACCGGTATTTCAGTATTGCTACATCTTCTAACGACGTTGTCAAATCGTTAGTCGCAGCCCGTAACCGATAGCTAATCGTCATGGTTAGGAATGGAGCACACAGTTGCTTAACGCTCATTTAACAACAGCTTTAACAGCGTAGAAACCATCGTGCAAGCAGCACCAATCGCTACATATTTAATAATGGGGAGCACTTTCGACTTCTGCATAATTCATACGTCACCAGCATCCTGCGGGCTGGTAGCCGGTGCCCATTAGCTTTAACTGAACGGTTATAAAAGCTTGTACGTTGGCGGTGCTTCGATAGATCGTCTATATGTTTGTTCACATGAGTCGAATGGTGTCAAGATGGTCGAGGTACTGGTTTTGTCTCTTAAATCCTTGATAGAACTGCTGAATTAATCTCTAAATGTAAAAATTTAGCTTATAATTAAAACAACTAGTATTATATTACTAATAAGATTATTTTTTACGATTTCCATGCAAAAACTGTCAATTATCCCGTTTCTTCCATGGGAAACGAAAAAAAAATAATGAAATGTTCCTCACTACCCTTGAAGTGTTTATAATAGGGCAGAAAAACTGCGACCAAGACTGGCGGTTCTTCAAACTTTCAAGCTCACTTCTTCATAACCAGTGGAAAATTCTGTCGAAGTGGTTTTATGTCTTCTTCAATCCTTATTCAAAGAATGGATTGAACTCAGCTTTACACAATAAGGGAAAAAATACTCCAAACACACAAACACAAACCATCTCACACAGCACAACTTCAAACTGGGACGGTGCTGACATATCCTATTCTACTCCAAAGCACCGACACTGAAAACGGCGACCCAAAGCGCGAAAGTAGATAAAGAAAAGTTTATTTCGTGCCAAACGCTCACCATGCCTGTGTGTGTGAGTGTATGTGCCACCACAGTTCTGTTGCTAGGCAGCAGCTGAGTTCCGTGCAAAGTTGAGCTTATTTTTTCCCGCCACCACGCTCTTTCAACGGTTGGGAAGCCATTGCTTTTAACTTTTCATCGCTGGATATAGCGCCATCGCCACCAGCAACCAGCGCGCGCCCCCTTGAATCCTGCCCGCCGTGCCATATTCTTCCTTCGTCAGCAAGTACAACTTCCAGCCTTATCCGTGCTTCGATCCTGCACACCGGAAATCTCTGGACAGCTTCTTAAGCGTGCGTATGAAACAAGCAGGGAAAACAAGCGGTTGAACAGGCAAAGGAAAGAGAGCGAGAGAGAGAGCGAAAAAACAAAACTTTCGCCTAGCAAACAGAGCGACTCCCAACATTAGCGCAGTGCTGCTGCCGCTAAGATTCATTCGTCCCAGTTGACCCCCAGTATCAACAGCCCGGCATCAACCCGTTCGTGACCGTTTTAATCGCTTTAGAGCAAACAAAAAACCGATTAAATGTTTCGACGCACGCAAAAATTGTTTACCTTGTCAGTGTGAAGTGTTTACGCACGATTTATATCTGAGTAACATTGATGAGAAAGATCGTTTGGGCGGAGTTCGCGGAATCGGTTACGATCTTTAAAATGATTTTGATTTGTCTTGGAATTTTACTCTTTTTTTAATCAAACTTAGCGAATGAAAACTTGTACAAAAATAGCATTACTCGTACAATTTTCTTTCAAATTTTGCTGGTATCCCAAAATTGGTCAAACTATCATAAAATGAACCTCAAGTTTTGCTGATTATTCATTCTTTGAAAGAAAGAAACAGTTAATCATATCTATTTGACCATGAAAATCTGAAGTTGTTATTTTTTGCCAGGGCATTCTCATACGTAAGATGAAGTTCAGCTGCTTTGAGAAAACAATTCTTTTCGTCCGCATTATGTTAACTTCTCACTCGCCCAATGTTTACACCTTATTTCAACCACTCTTGCGTCAATATGCATATTCATACCGTCGGCGTACTCTACTTTAAGATGCATGTACTTATACGCATAAATTGTAGCCTCGTTGCAAATGTAAACCATACTCACAACACACACACAACGACTTGTACCAATCGATACGCACGATCATCGAGAACATCCGTGCTGGCGGGATATTCAGCTCAACCTCCGAAATTGCATCAAACCCAACCAAATACCGGTACCGAAATCGCCCGACCGAACGGGTACGCCAAACAGGGCACCCCGATATCCTGCTGGGCACTCACGGCACTCGGCCCAGGATGATCGTAATCGAATGGAAATGTTTGTATTTCAGCTTCGAGTCTCGCAAACCCGGCAAACGCACCGGGAGCCATCTTTTACGCCAGTCATTTCCATTCACCATCAATTTCTATGTAAATTCGCCCTCCCGGTGACCAATTTACCTGTCAACATATGCGTTTCGGCTATAAAATAAGCAATAAACATAAAAATCGATTTCATTTATAAGACCAACCGGGCTCCTCCAGCTCTATGGTGCGTAACCGAGTCTCCCGTCCAACCCACAATCTCGGCACTCGGAATGTGCCGATTTTCGATTCGGCACCGAGCACGCCACGTTTTGTCTCCAAATCGGTGAGGCGTCCGATTCGAGGACACTTTTTCTACACCTTCCCCGATCAGACCGAGCGACGATCCAGGCAAAAAAGGCAACACAAGAAACAAATCAGTAAGAAAAACGGCTTTCAGAGTGTAACAAATGATAAAACAAAAATACACATTCCATTCACACCAGCACGAGACCGTTCCAATCACTAACGCCCGGCAACATCCGTGGGGGTACCCACGCCACTAGTGTTCCGCTCACACTTCACCAACCAACCGACGCAACCGACCGGAAGATGACAAAAAGTAAAAAGATAAACACCCAGCAGCACGCGTAGGTACAGTTTCCGCCACCGCGGAGGGAAAACTTTTTCCCTGCACGCACTTCAAATCGCATCTGCTTGCCGCGTACGGCAGTGCTTGCTTTTGATTTATAGTGTCATTCCATTTACCGTGACATAAAAATTGGTAAAACTGCCGTCGCCGCTGTCGGTTTACTCTCTAAGGCAAATCTCGCGGTGGCACCAAAATTGGGGTTAAAGGCGCCCGTTCAAGTTGGCGGATTGTGCGTGAGCTGTGGGTTGATCAAACAGTTACTGGAAACCCTGTCTGAAGTGGGGGAAAAGCACAAACCGCGATATCGGAGTAAATAAACGATTTAAACGACTCGAGTCAAGTTATTTTTTTTTTTTGTTAGCAATACAGCCAGGCCATCCTCAACGAATAAAAAAGTGCAAGACAATAAAAATAATAACATCAACAAGAGTAATTCAAATAATTATATTTCATTTAAATTTGAAATATGTAACGCCTAAAGTTATGCAATTGCTTTAACTACGCTTGCTTCATACAGCCGCATTTAAATACAAACGCTTTCCTGTTACTTAAAACGAGTCTTTTTAACCAAACCTTTCTGCAATACAACGCACTGAACAATATTCAAGCCTTTAATCATGAACCGTCGTCAATAAATCAGTGAACGTAGTAAAACGTCTGCTAACGTCTCTTTTCATTCCACCCAACACCGTAATAATTCTTCTAGCGCCACCGCCATCATCAACTCCATCCTCAACGCTGCTATCCGGCTCCGTATCAGTGACCCACCCGCCCTGCTCGAAAAAAAAACCGGCACGCAACAACAAGAAACCGGCGGTAGACCATTTTTATGTAGATTATTTATCAAATTTTACGATAACAACAGCCAGCGCATGCCACTTATTTGCTCGACCGTTTTTCTTCGCACCAGGAGTGCGTCAGTCAGAGTCAGAGTCATGATTGAAATATGGCAATGGAATTGTTTTTGCATTTTTCATGCCCTCCAGCCATGCCTAGCTCCATCGTACGGAGCCAGAACGGTGGAGGATGTTGTGTCTTTTGATCCTTATGTGTCCTACCTACCAGTATCTGTGCAACGCACTTTGACGTTACTTTGAAAATGAGTTTCTCCAACCACTCGCTTCAAGAACCACATCGGAACATTGGCATTGGCTGTGTTGGTGGTGATGGTACGGTAACGGATTAAAAGCCCTATCTCCCCCCCTCTTGCAGACGATCGTCTGATCCGCACGTATCTGGCACACGGCTGTCCAAGATCTCTGTGACCGGGTGACAAAAGCGCTTGAGCTTTGTGAGGCAAAACTAAGCTTCGGCTTGGCCGTGCACAAAATTTCGGAATACGGTTCGTGCAGCCAGACGACATTCTTTTCCTTTCCAGCACAAACTATCGTCACTGGAGTGGGCTCGGTGCTACGACGAAATGGGCACGGAGCAATTGTCCAGTCTGCTTTATGGTTGCAAAAGGGTTTCTTTCGCTCACCCGTACCACCGGCCTTATGCATGACGGAGCATCCCTATGTGCAGCACACTTTGTATCGCAACGTTTGCTTCATGGACGGTTGCAGAGTGTGCTCCATGAAGTAGTTTTCTCCCTTTTTTCTTTTCCCATCCTGTGTGACGGAGAGAACTATTGCGATTGTGCTGAAATTTGGGAGACATATCCTGGAAAAGGCCAGCGTGCGGGAACGTTGCGTCCCTGCGTCCGGGTGCATTAAACAACAGTTGTAGCATGTAGAAAACTTTAACACACGGGAATGTCAAGGGAATGTTAAGCAGGTGAAAAACTTTTCAAACTTAACCTTCATTAAAGTTAGCCTTTCGGAAGCGGCAAGAAAGAACGCTCTAGACCCATTGAACATTCCAGAATGTTTGAGATAACTTCATATTAGGTATAATACATTTCTGATTGGTGTAAGTATATGAACTCTCATCACAACTTACTTGGTGAGATTGGCACACAACTTCAAAACTGTTAAGAATGGAAGACATGTTTAAAGATTCCCTTATCATGAAGGTACGTAGGGTTCTGTGCGACTAAAATTTATTAAGACGTCTATAAAGTGGTTTACAAATACTAGTTTAAGTGCTCTAAAAAACTAGTTTAGATACTAGATTTTATTAAGGTTCAAACAACATACGAATTTTGACTGGAAATAATTGATAATCTTCCAAACTAGCATTGTGAGCACATTCAAGGCATAACAACAATGATATTCACTCATTTAAATCATCATTCCGAAAAGGTCGTAGACCAAGAGCACAGAGCATAGAGGCCAGAGAAAGACACAATTTGTTTAGCAATTTGACAAGATCATCAACCACCGGGCGAGCAATCTCTGCCATAAAATACTAATCCTTACGTGCGTTACATCATGTACACACATACACCGACCGAGACTGTTATATGGCATCCCACACTTCCGCCCACCACACTATACATCCACCAATCTCATCTCCGCACGGCCATTAACCTTATGCCTTTGTTTGCTTCACAACTCGCCGTACACACCCAAGCGTCTCATCCTCCCGCTGAACCACATTCCGTTGATGACCACCGGCGCTGATAGTTCATTAGGTATAACTCAGGCTTCATTACGACCGCTTCTCGGAGGTGGTGTGTGGCTTGTATTCAACTAGTCGGTAACTTCTGAAAGTCACATTAATTAGAACCGAAATTACGACCGGTCCGTTCTCTTGGCGGGCGCGTGCATACAGCACCCGCGAAACTCCCGGTGCCAGTCCCGGTACGGTACTGTGGCTTTGCGTGGAGGACGGAAAAAAGCAATAAAACAATTCCTTTCCACTGTTTTGCATGCTTATCCCGGACCAACCATCCACACCCATATCGCTACAACACCAACACCCCCGGGCGGATTCGAAAGCAATACAAAATGGGGTAAAACCTGCAGGGGCGTGAAGAAGCTCGAGTCCGGCGCGTCCAGAGCGAACGTTTAAAAACTCGCCTAATGGGCCGGTGACCGAACGGGAAAGCCAGGTCGTAAATATAAAAGGGCACGCAGTGCCATAAAATACATATTAAAAATGTTCCCCGGCGAACGACTATTCTAATAGTTTCGGCGAGCTCGCTAACGCGTCCTGTTCCGACAAATCACGACCAGCCGGAAGTTAGGTCCACTTCCTAAGTTTCCTTTCGGGCTCGCTACAACAAAGCCAACACCCAGTCGTTCGTTGGTGTGTATGTTTTTTTTTTCTCTGCAGCTCTTGCCTTTGTCGGTTCGTCTTTTGTCCGGGATGAACTGTCCTGTCGTTGGAGCAGCAGATTATGAGGCCCAAAGTTGTGCCTGGAGGCCGACCATTCCATTAAAAGTTATGGGCTCTTGGGCGGACCCGTTCGGGTGGGGCCGGTGTTGCTCCTTCCCAAAACAGCTTGCCCGGTAGGGTTGTGTGCCTGTGTGGAGCGCAAACGGAAGTCATTTTCCACGTGCTTTCATCGTCCGCAAGACCATACACGATCAAATCTCGAGACTCCGGCTCAGGCTAGGATAGGATGGGATTACGAGCCTTTACCGTACCCGAAACCCGTTCACTGCGGTTCGTTTATTGCCATCTTGCTCCCCGCACTGCTTTGTGCGAAATGGGTGGAAAATTTTAAATTTGCTCATCCACAATCACAGTAGCACGGAGGAAGGCTGCACGGAGAAGCTGCCCAAAGCATCCCATACGTTTCTTGGCCGGAAAGAAAATAAAAGAATTTTGGAAATTATAAAACCGAAATCATTTTACACCGGCCCGAATCGGTCTGGCTCCGTAGTCTGGTCGCCCTAGCATTCGCCACCTTCAACGCACCATACACGGTGAGTTTCTTTTCCTTCAGCCATCCAGCAATCCAACAGCATATCCATTTCTGACACTGAAATCTCATACACAAATTGGACCGTTGGGAGGAGTCCTCCAAAAACCGGGCCTGCGTCCCTTTGAACCGTGGTATCCTAACGGGCCAACAAAGAGAAAAAAAAATGGTCGAATAAGCCCCATCTGATACCTCTCGCAACACAAACAGCAACAATGGCTACAAAAACTTCACGCCACCTCCGTACGTGCACACTTGAGACCGTGAGAAATTCGCAGCGCGATGGGAAATTCACGCCCCTTAAATGGATATAAATTACACACAGAGGGCGCACTCAACCGGTAGGAGCAGCAGCGAATGATCTGCCACACCGGAAAGAAGATGTACGTTAGGTCGGGTTTCACTCGCTCGCAAAAAAAATCGCCTGAACCTGAAGCTCAGTGACTAGTAGCATGCAACAGCAACAACAAAAAAGCACACTTCATCCAGCAACTGCACCAGATGAAAATAGTAAAATATATACACGAGCAAAAAACATCCTCCCGGAAACATCCGACTCATTTCCGGGTTCGAGCTAATGAAACTTTTTGCCAGCGGATGCCCTTTTAAGAGTGTGTGTGAAGCGGGAGGTTTTTTTTGTTTGTTCACTCCACCCGTCCGTTTGCTTCCCATATTAGTCCGCCCTTACTGTCATAAAAAGAGATGATTTTCCCGCGAACCTAGACAGGTGGTAGGGATCGGTTCTGGGATCATCAAACGAGCAACCCGGTACCCGGTTGGTGGGTGAGTCATCATATTTTGCCACCGGAACTGACCCATGCTTTTTATATACATATAAATACATGCCGTCTATGCGTGCAGCATACGGAAACATCCAGGGTTTTTCCTACCATAATGTGTATCATATAGCTAAAACTGTAAAACACGCAAAGCTACCTAAGCCTAACCGAGCACTAAAAGAGAGCCAGCAAAATGGAGACTCTTTTTGTTGACAGCTAAAATTTCTAACATTACGTTTCTACCGAGCAGTGCAAAACAAACATGACGTTTCCATCGACTAAAGCAAGTAACAAAAAGGCAACACACACACACAGGTTTGGATGCTGAGAGTGAGTGGGCAACTAATATTCCACTCGGCCCCCATCAGTGCCCACTTCATTGGAGATGATAGTGGTCAAACCGGCAAAATGGTAGGCCTGCACACGGCGAAATGAATATATGCCCGCCAACAACCAGCTCATTTCGCATCGGTTTCATTGTGAGGATTCGTTGAACTGTAAACTTTCCGCCACTGTAACGGGTGCAAATAATAATGGAGCGCCGAATGGAAACGGTTCCGGTTCCTGCCGACGGTGGAACGGTTGACCACCAACAAACATGACCACCACTATCAGTTACGCTAACAAGGCTGGTTACACACCGTTCCTGAGCAGGGTAATTGTTTTGCTCTAAACTTTTCAAGAGCTTTTCAGCCATTCGTTACGAAGTGAGCCGATGTATCGCGCACGGCATAACAAACTGCTTTTTCTGCTGCTGCTCGAGACAAAAGGGGTTTAGTTTGCTCGCTAGGATTCATTTAGCGAGCTGTTCAAGTCGTTGTTACACCTAACCAATTTTCTCGTGGCGGCAATCGCTATTGAGTCGTGTTGAAATGCTCCTAAAAGTAGGCAATTAAAGTATGTGGGAAAACGGTTTTGCTCTATGTGCGGAATGCAAAATGATGACTTGCACTCTTACGCTCCAGTCTTCCAATAGTTGTGTTAAAACACAAACGGGTTTTAACGAATTTATTTCACCATTTGAGCAACATTCACCTCTAATCATTTGTACATTAGATTATACCGTTGAAAGGTCCGTTTCAGTGGCGTATAATTTCAAACGCTCGCCCTATTTCCGCACCCGTACCATTACAATATATCACCAAACAATTAGCAATCCCAGCTCCGCAAAACCATTCGTCCGTAGCGAGCAAATCGCCAAAAACTACGCTTCACCATAATTCCGCAAATTCATTACTCATTAACACTTGATGAAGCGTTTACCGCAGGGTCGAATATCGCGTACGTACGCCAGAATATGATTTATACTCCAGCACTGGCTGTGCAGCAGCCGAAAGTTCGCATCCAATTTCCTAGCTTCGCTTTTTCGACCGAACGCTAATCGTACCGCTGATATCAAAACACGTACACACCATAGAGCATGCTATGAATTAAACGCTTTCAACTCGCACCCGAGCATGGAGGACATGCACACACACACTCACAAAAAAGAAGCAGCCATGAAAGTAATACTGAGATTTTGGCGGCGATTTATGCTCCGGACACGGGGAGGAAACAGTGTTGAATTAATTTAATCAATAACTGCACACCGCAACGTAACTGCAACCGCACAGCGACAAGGTGCATCCGTATGCAACTGGCGTATCTGTGCCTGACAGTAATGTACTGTGTAATGAGGTGCGTGTTCCTTGCTCGGGAAGTTTATGTGCCTTCTTCTTTTTCTTCTTTTCTTTGGCATAGCAATCTAGAGGGATGTTGGTCCGCCGATTTGGGATACTATGACTAGTGTTTTCCCCTAGCTAAATAGTTAGTTCTGTATATGGAGAGATGGTCCTAACGAGATTCGATACCAGGTTGCTCAAAAAATAAATTGACTTTATGGCTTCCTTAGCTTGATTGCATCCGTCACCCCATTTTATAATACTAATAAGAACGCGGTCTGATGTCTGAGGTGGTAGCGGGATCGGTCTCCACATGGTAAGACTTGTACCTGTAGAGCCAAAACAGAAAAGAATAAGCGAGAGAGAGAGAGCGGGAAAAGGAGAGAGAACATTTAGTCAAATAAATCTTAAAGTAGGCGTAGAAGAGTTAGCGACAACGTTGGCTACCAGAGATCAGGAAGAGTCTAATCGATCGGAGAACGGATTACAGACTTTTAGGCATTTAACCAAATTTTATTACAATTACTAACACCATACGACCCTAGCCCTTTTCTTATGAATTATTTCTATGTTACTTAATACTAGGGAATCAACACGATTGACATAAAACACCATAATTTTAAATTCCTAATAAATAACTCATGTTTTACACACAACAAGATAATTTGCACATTTCCTCCAAACCAGCACAGTGAAAATTGTAAAACATTTCAGAAACAGCTCCCTTCAGTTCTACACTCACCGAACCGAACCCCTACGGGCAGTTAGCACTTTAACTTGAACTGCAACAAATCAGAATACAAAACCGATACAAAAAACACCGTTCGGAAAAGTTTTCCCCAACGTTTTACAATCGCTTTTCAACCACCGCATGTACATGTTAAATCAAATCCCTTCCAGAAATGAACAATTGTAATTGCATAAATTTGCAACCAAACACTGCTGCGGGTAAGTTTGAGTTCGTTCGTTCGTTCATTCGCTTCGCTTTGTTCAGTTTTTTTTTCTCTCTCTCTCTCTGTTAATGCTCCATCCAGTTTTCCCAGTGTGAGCTTGCAGTTTCCTTGCAGTTCCAGCGAATGCACCGGTCCGGAGCTTTGAATTGGAAAAGAAAAGAATGAATTGAACTTTTGCAAAACGCAACAGCAATCCATCCCATCGCACCTGTGGTAGATCTGTGTGCTGTTGTCGTTATTTATACACCGATCGGCCAAAAAAAAAACAAGAAGCTCACAGCACACCGAAAAAGCTTTCCCCAGTGCGGGGGAAGTGGGTCCGGCTGGAGGGACCAAATCGTTGTCTCCCGGAAAGGATGTGGTGGCCATTTTTATTGCTTAACAACGGCCCAACGACACCCAACGGTACAGCCGCGTTAGTTCGCTGTTCTTGCACCATCCAGCAATCAAACCCACCGCCACTGCGACGATCCGGAGTTGTTATTTATTTGCTCTACTACACAGAACTTCTCCGTTTGGCGGTGCCCAACTCCACGCCCCAGTTCAGTTCATTGTTGCCACCGAGATGGGGCTGGGCTATTGCGCCTTTTTTTTTTGCTGCCCTTATTCCACGATCATCCGAGCCAAGCGCCCGAAGGGTTGTACACATAACCTCAAACGATGCCACATTGGGTTGCCAGGTGAGTTCCCATTATGAATAGGAAATAAAATGCTTCCACAAACGCTCGTATACCACCATTTGGATGGATGTGTGTGTGTGTGCGCCGTTTTTTCTCTTGCTTCCTTCCTTGCGTCCCGGCTTACCTGATAGACTACACGCTCGTTAGCTTTTTATTTTCGTTTTTCTTTGCTTTGTTGCCTCACCCGGACACTGCCGAGTTAGACAGATAGTTCATCCGTCGCAGCTTTATCCCATCCTCCATTGCATTGGACGAGACGGAACGCGACATGTGGGCGGGGTGGTAGATGTATTTGCCCCTAAGCCGGAGTTTACATCGGCACCGGGTTTCCATTACACCAAATGGGAAAGCTCTCGCTCCCGAGTGAGTTATAATTACGGTGCGCAGATGATGGGTCTAATAAAACATTTTATTCATGTGTGTGTGTGTGTGTGTGAGGAGTGGTTTTCGCCATGGTTTTTTGTGAGCGATGGAAGAATATAAAGTGCAAGCATGATAGATGCATTTGGTGTCTAAATTGCTATTTCAAACATTCTGTAGAGTATAAAAACGGAAAACATTTCTATTCGTGTCGGAGAATATGCACTTTAACCACTAATAGCTTTGTGAAAATAACAAACTATTCACGTGTTTGAAAACATCGATGTTTTCTTCAGTGTATGGGCAAATTTTCGTCATTAGTCGCAAAATAACTAAGAGACACGTTAGGTAAACAAAAATCCATTAATATAATTCAAAACTTTTTCAAATTAATCAGCCACTGTACTACACTGAGTCCTAGTTCACAAATCTAAATTTTAAACTGAAGTCATTACAAAATAGCCCCTCAATGTATGCAATCCACATAACAATGCTTGGCAACGCAGTCCTCTCACAAAAAATCATCTTTTCATTTGCACTCATTGATCAACAAAAGCTTAGAAAAAAATAGTTTTAGAAGTTTTGCTTCATTTTCTAAAAATTAAACTCATCCAAACGCTTTAGTCTGATGCGAGGTCGCGAATGCAATCATCATTGTACGTAAGCTCTAATTAAACAAAATACTCTTTTATCTGCTCCTTCGTACAAGCTGGCAAGCATTTTAAATCGTTTTCCTTAATCTTACCAAAACGTAAAACAAACTACACATTAACAAGTTCATTAACAAACACCCTGTTTTGATGGTTTCATGCAACCCAACAGCACAGGAACCAACTTTTCCCATGAACCTCGGACACTCAATTATGCGTTGGGCACATTCAATTTTCCACTTTCTCTCTCTCTCTCTCTCTCTCTCTCTCTCTCTTGCCCACTCAACGCGTTCGTGTTTTGGTTAATATGATCAAATTTAAAAATCTAACTAAATTTCCATTTTTACTTCTCCGGTCGATGGTACTAATAATATTTTCCATGTTCTGCACGTAAACCATCAACCAACGCTGGCTGGAAAAGTACCATTCTTAAAACCGAAGCCTACGAAAGATTTTTTTACAGGAAGTAGAAAATGCACAAAGACACGCAGTAGATAGAGAGAGAGAGTTGCGAAAAAAAACTCTGACTCATTTTCGTAATTGCTTTTCACACTGCCCAGCGCCGGAAACGAATGATCACGATGGAAACATGGCCAATTTAAAACGGAGGCCCACCATCAAGCAACACTGGAACTTTTGGGAACCGTATCTTAACACATACAGAGCCGAAACAAGAAAAAAAGGAAACATCATGCACACCGTACGGTTCGTACCACATTAGAACCATTAGAAGAATCCCATGCTAGCCATGGCGCTTTGAGCAATTTTGACCATATCCCAGTAAGCAAGTTTGTATCACACAAAAACCATTCCATGGCCACGGTTCCCCGTAACGCTGTAACGAAGACAAGCAAATCATCCGACCAAAACCGACGACAAGCAACAAGGGAAAAAATCTGTCTCGATGTCTGTTGCCCGGACAGACGAGTCCAGGGTCCCAGGGAACATGCCAAAAACAAAGCGGAAAGCAGAACCATCCCAACGGCCCAGAAACACACTACAGGCACACACCCTGCCAAATCATGGCTGATTAATTTTGTAGCCAAGTTTGCGCTTGCATGGGCGGACCTACGTCGGATTTGCTCGGGCGTGACCTCCATTCTGCACTTCTTCTTTTTTTTTCTTTCGCATGTCCATGTTCGCATCTTCCCGCGGGCAGAACTTTAAATTAAATTCCCCAAAGCAACTGCCACTCTGGTTTTGTCTCGGTGGAAAACGGGCCCCGTGGACAAAAGTTTCGACCGTGGTGCCCGCCTTGACGCCTTGAGTTTCGGTGCTCTCTAATTAATTCACTTAAGTTATTAATTTCTTCACGGAGCTTAAAGAGGTGGTGCCGAACGCCGGTCTCATTACGGCAGGAGGACACCGCCCGGTGACAACGATTTTCGGTTTGCTTTTGCGTTCGCCCGTTCGCTATTGTGTGTCACGCAACTTGTGGAAGCCACGAAAATGGGCCGGCCAGACGGTTCTTGGGGTAAAGCAGGTGCAACACGGTGAGATACCGGCCGCAGAAAACTTGTGCCCTGACCGCTGCGAGGGTAAACAAATTCACCGGGCGAAAAGAAAAGCTTCATTTGCTGGAACGACACTCATAACGGGTGCGTGAAAAGTTTTACGAGCTTTTAAACTAATAGCATCTGAAGGAAGAGAAGGAAACTCGATCTGAAAATTTTCTATTTAAAAAAATGTTAATTAGAATATTTGTTTTCATAGTTGAAGAAATAAATATTCTAATTAACTTTTCATCAACAAAATCTAAAAAATAGTAATTAGTAAATCTAAATAACCAAGCAATAAGAATAGTGGCTCAATTCCTAGAACGATTGTCACACAGTTGAAATGTTTAACTAAAATCGGAAAATTATCGATCAGAAATCTTCAGCCCCCTGCCCATGCTCTTTCACTGACATAAACCCAAACCAAATGAAAAAAAAAACCAAATGCATTCCATTGTACCGTAAAATGCCGGTAAAACATCCGGCTCCGATGTGTGTTTGCTCAATGTTGGCAAACAAAATAAAACATGAAAATAAATTCACGTTTCCCCCGTCCTGTCCCTGGCTGCCCGAACACCGGTGGACGATGCTGGAAAATGATAATAATAATATCGTTGGCACACGATTCATTGGTGGTCCGTGCGGTGCTGGATTGATGATTTTCCCACAGGATATATATATCCATATTACGAGGACTAACCATTCTGATGATTTTCTTGCCCACTTGTTTTTTCTTTGCTGTCACGCTATCTCTTTTTAAATATATTCCACCGGACTCGTACTGGGGACTCGCCGGGAAGAGCGATATCCAAATCGATACGTTTGCACGATATGTTTGCGCTATTTTATTGTCGGCATCAATCGGCACTCGATTTGCATTCCACTGAGGATCTGTTTGAGCACAATCACCTACACGTACTACAGGCGAAAGGGACGCCATTGGTCGTCGGTGCTCTAGCTTGCTGGTGAAATGCACTGGAGATACTAAAAATGGGAGAAATAGAGCGAGAGAAAGAGAGAGAGAGAGAGGGAGAGAGAAAACAAGTTATTGAAACCACATGCATCGGGGCAAAAGTTTGCATCGAAATGTAGCAAATGTTTGTTTGGCAGGTCAGCGAATGTTTTGTTTGCATACTATTTCCAAATAATACCTACTACTGTTTTCATTGAGTTATGGGCGAAATTGTGAGCGTGTGTTTTTTTTTACTCCCTTTTTTGCAGTTATCACATCCTGGCTCAAGCTAATAATGCCGATGCCAACAACAAAATGAAATAAACAGAGGGAAAAAAATTCCTCCACATCGAACGGGCTTTACAAACACAGAACTTCTCCATTTAAACCCGGCTTCCTGCATCAAATTGAAAATTCACCGAATCGACTCTATTTGGCAATCATCTAGCTCTGTTTGCGATGGTAAATTTGCCATGTCACAGGTGCAGTTGACGCATGTTCAACCGTTTGAACCGGTCTTTACCTTCAGGAAACGTCTGTTCATGTTGGAACATCAAAGTTCACCGGGTTTACGGTCAATCTTTTCCGGTCGAACGCACACACACCGAAACGATGAATCTGATCTAGTCGTACTGTTGAACGATTGGCAGCGAACCTGCTGGAACGGCCTATGCTCCCAGTATTCAACGCCGCCGGTATAAAGTTAAAGCACCCGTCACGGTCATTGCGAGCCGAATGTCATTGCCAAACAGTGCTGAAAGCAATCAATCGATTGTAGGTTGTAGTTGTATCCTAAACCAAAAAACCCATTTTCCCTAGGCTACAATTAGCATTGCACTTTTATAACACTACATCCCTGTCCATATCCTTCGATATCGCAATAGTTTAAGCTATACAACTGCATAACTATTCGTGTAACGACAATCGCCGCGCCACTACGCAAATACGTCCCATGCACTGGCGAAGGTCAATTCTGTTTGCCTTGTGCATCGTCGTTCGCACAAACATTCCGTCCAGCCGGCGACACCGGCATTCGATCCTAAGCGCTTCCGTTAGCCGTCCGCCGTACGCCGTCTCAGCATCGGGACCGGTATTAAAAAAACTCGTTGGCCAAGGACCGGCAACAAAGAAGATTAGCTCCCATACCCTGGACGGCCGATGCCATGCCATGGGTGTACCAGGCGCCAGGCAGCAGAATCGCTTGTGTCATGAAGCAGTCCAAGCCATCTTCACAACTGCATCATCATCATCTTGACGCCAAATCGTCAAGGCAATGGCAAACTGGCATAACGGTGTGTGAATTTATACTACGGATCAAGGAATATGGTTCACTTAAAAAAGAAGATAGGAAAACTAAAAAATCACTCTCTAAACATTTAAAAAAAAACCTACGATATCCACTCAACGCAGGAAACTGCTGCATAAGTGCTGTCGGTATGTAGGCGTTTTGCGTGGCACGAGAAAAGCTTGCTTTTAATCAATCAACATCAAGATTACTACGTCGATTGCGAGAGCTGTATCGTGTAAAATTTGTGTGCTGTTTTGCTCATGTTCTATCTCTAGACTAGAAAAGCCGAAATACTAACAATTGTCTCTTGGAAAATCTATTAGCATCCATAGGTGAAACTGTAATGAAAAAAAAAACCGATCTCTTTCATTAACATGCATGCAAACATCAACAACACATCCGATCCGAGCCACTCTAATTCATGCGGAAGCATTTTGCTCTTTCGCCAGCTTACGCCCGGCTATGCTAAACCCTTCACGAACAGTGAGCGGACTACGAAATTTGTGTACACTGCGCCACGAACAGGAAGCGGGTTCAGCTTCCATGCGGCGAGTTAGCAAGCGTTCCAAATCCTGCCCAAGAAGCGAAAAGCGATTAGATCGCGGAAAGGACCTCCGATTGATGATGTATGGCGTGTAAGACCACTTCCGCTTCGTCCCTTCGTTTGCGAACCGGCGCGAAAGGTTAAAGTGCGATGTGCCGTGGTAATGGAAGCTGACGCAGGATCATGACGCAGCGGACGTGATTCGGAACCGGGGGTCCGCTCGCTTCCTTCCCGCCCAGCCACATGCGGCATGTGGTGGTGATGGTGCAGAATTAGGGCCGGCGCTCCGTGCACTGAAGGGCTCGCGCTTATTCAGGCTGTCGTTAAAATTTCGCCATTTCGATTGCACCAAAACCCGGAACGACGATCCGGATCCGGAGATGAACTAGATGATTGAGCATGTATTTGGCGCGCCGTCGTCGTCGTCATCCGGCACCAAACAACGGCGAGTGCTGAATGTGAGCTGAATGACTGCCACTGAGGAAAAACACAAAATTATCTCTTTTTCCTCGTGCCCTGCTTGCCTCGTGCGAGGCCCGTTAAAGGGAGAATGGGAAAGGGAGGTTCAGTCTTTTTTTTTTTTTATTTGTTGCCTTCATTCGGATGTGCCAGTGCCTCAGATTGCGACACAGACAATCTGTCACCGAATGGATGATTTCAGTTGGCGGGATGCTTTTTTTTGTGCTTCTTTGCAGCAGAAAAGTAGGAGATAGTTTTTGCCCCTTGACGGTGGTAACAATGACCACAGTTGGAGGACTTTTCACTGAGGTCTGGCAACGGATAGAGGTTATGCTAAGGGGTTGCACGATGTTGAACGAACTGTGTTCCAAGTATGAAGGATGAACTCACGATCGATTTTCCATCGAAATGATGAGCGTAAACAACACTAATAGTTGTCGGAATGGTTGCACTAGGAGCATGGAAAAATCGGATAAGTTTTAGAGCAAGTTCAACGCACAAAAAACTGATATCATCTGCCACGATCCATTACCAGAGAAATTTATTTTAGATTATAGAGAACTAGCAAACTTCATAACCAATCAGCTCTCATTTAACATTTGTTTAAGCGAGTAACTTTAGCTTTATCAATACTATTCGATTCACAATAGCAATTATTATTTGTTTATGTTTAAAATTATGTAGCAAGATTATTATTCAGATTACTATTAACGATACAAACACTGTAAACACTACATTCACCAACTTATGATAACTGTCCTTAAAGCTCATCTGCAACATTGTTATCGTTGCCAGAAGCGTTTCTCAATCCCATCCCAGTGTTCAATGCCGCCTTCCAACCGGTACGCACAAGGGAACGATTAACGAACCTTCCCCCTTTGCTAGCGGACAACTAACAGCTGTCAAAAATTTAATAACGCTAAGTGATTTTTCCTCACTGCGACCACCGCCGGGCGAAGCAGCATTTCCGGGGCGAAAGGGTGCTGGTAGCGACAGCCGGTAAAAATGATTTTTGCCACAATGCCGGTCCCAATGAAACGATTTTTCACTGCAAAACGCGACGTTGTGCAAGCTAGCGCAGGAATGCAAGCGATGCAGCCATCGGTGCATCCGGGCATTCTGCCAAACGACGGCCGCGATAAGCAAACTCGAATCGAAGCGAACGCATTCACCACTCGGAAGCAACCCGCTAAGCTCGGTTCAATGGGATTTGCGATTGGGTGGTGGGGTATGCCGCGGAATGGTGGTGACAAGAGATCGCGAGTCACGCACTGCTCATTGCCACCACCAGCTGTACCGGGCCCAAATCCTTCCCGCAACCCCAAGCCCACCGAACCCACGGTAATGCCAACAGTCGGCGAATGTACCACTTGTGACATGAATATTAAACATGCCACTACGATTGCAACCCGTTTCGATCCGACCGCTTCACCCACCCACCCACCACCCGTGCAGTTGGACGGCACAGGCAGATTATCAACTATGCGTACGTTTCGGAACCGACTCAAGCCAGTGCGTTTTCGATTATAATTCGATTAAAGGTGAAACATTCGGCGCGACTTCACAAAGTTGTTCGGCCACTAAAAGGATGATTTTGAGAGGAATGGGGAAAGGGCAAAGGGCAAGATTTATCCCTTCGGCCTATCTTCATACAAAGAGCGGGATCAAGGCGAGACGCCAGAACTAATTACCAGCTTACATAGCTGCTGACCTTACACTGCGAGATTCTAGGCGAATAGGACTGATTCGATGTGTAGTAATTAAAAGGAAGGAAGTGTACTAGCATTTAAATAGGTCGTATAGAAACATAAGTTTATAAAACGCTAGGGTATATTGTTTAAATAATTGTGGTGAGAACATTCTGTACACTCAGACAGCAGAAGTAGCATGACATAATGAGTAACTGCAAATCTGCGCCTCTTAATTTAACGAAATTCTATCTTAGTTTATATCATCTCAGGAACTATTTTTACCTACGGAGATTTTGGTCTAAATTCACCAAATGTTTGGCGCGAGAATCACTCTCGAAGATAACCGTTGCTTGTCTTTTTGAACGATAAAAATGTACGGTTCCAGACATGATTTTTTATCTCTCTTCAATAAGCGAAATATAAGGTTTTCGGACTACGATTAACATTCCATAAATTGATTTGACTAATCGAATAGCAAGTACGACTGAAATGATAATTCTTTTAGCGTGAGTAGCAGAATTTGAAACAAAAATCCAGCTGTGTCTGCGATAAAATTCCCGCCCGGCATTGCATTTGCCCCAATTTGCACAGCATAACCCCCCGGTTGGCTCAAATTTGCAACTCAATTTAGCTCTTTGCTACACTTGCACAGGATGGTACTAATGCAAATAGACGAACAAAATATCATACAATTACGTTCATTTCTAACCTCCAATCAAACAACGTGTGTGCCAAACGCTAATCGGCATTGGCATTGCCCACTCCAAAAGCAAAAGCAGTCCCTCACTCACAGCAGCAAAAAAGTCCCTCACTCTGATCGGCATCCATCAGGCCGGTTGACAGATCGAACAGCGTACCGCGGACACCGGGCAGACCTCGAAAGACGCGTTTTATGGATGTCCAATTTTATGAGTTCATTTGCTTCCGCACACACACACACACATAGGCAGCACATCCAGCGATCACGGTCACGGCGCATGGGGGTCGCCGGGGTACCGAAATAATCGATGCGATGCGCTGGAAACGGGTTGGCCGAAAACTAAATGCGGCTAGCGGTGACCCTGTGGCCGAGGACGAACACGACCCGCTGCCCGGCAACTAAATGGGTCAGTGTCGATGCCGATGTGCCCGGCCAATGTCCTTCCGGTTGGTGGTGGGATTGATGTGAGGCTTCCCTTCCTTGCATACCTGCACGTGACGCAGGCCGGTAAGTACGCATGCAAAACGACCACAGCTGACGTTCGCACGCGGTAATTGCTTTTCGGTTGACACCGTGACACCTTCACACCTTCCCTTCGGTTTTCGGGGCGGGTGGGGATGGGCTGGCGATGCCACTCGGGGCGTAGCGTGCGAATCGGTTTAGTGGGCACCACAAAACATTCCCCGGCAACATATAAAAGCCGCCCGCACGGCGCTTAATCGATATCAGTTTCGGTTATCTCATCAATCAATTAATTTCCTGCTCCCTCAAGCGTGTTTGCACCCTTTCGCAAGAAAACATCATCACTTAGCAGCAGCATGATTCGTACCGTTGTCCTGTGCGCGCTGGTAGCTTTGGTGGCCGCCGAACCACCGTTGCGTTTCCGACCGCGAGCCGCCTTCGGCGTGCAGCGTCCGAACACTCGTTTCGCACGGCTTGAGGAAGCACCTCCGGCACCGCAGGAACCAGCTGGATACAATTATCCTAAGCCGATGTCTTCAGGTTATCACTATCCCAAGCCGGACCAGGCGTTCCCACTGCCCGGGGAGGAGATGCCGCCTTCCTTCACCACCGAACCAGCACCAGCCGCCGAAACAACGACCCAAGCACAGGAAGAACAGCCCACGACTACGGAATCCAGCGATGCAGTGACGACCACCGCTGCCTACGAAGATTACGAGGACTCTACTGCAGCGTTGGAACCAGCGGCCGATTCCGACACTAGTGCGAAACTGCGCCGTCGACAGCAGCTCAGTGCACGGCGTCCAGCTCCGCTAACACTCATCAACCGTCAAAGTCAACGTCTGGAGGACCTTCCGGCCGTGTATGTGAACGAGCAGCAGGAACAGCAGCTGGTGCGTCCAGTCTATCTCATCAATCTTCCCGAATCGACCCTTCAGCAGCTGGTTTTGCTTAACAACGCGCAGCTAGCCGGCCTGCAGCTTGCTCCCCAGCCCACCGTCTACCTGTCCGAGCTGGATTACATCTACAAGAAGAAGTAGAACCTCCGACGATCCAGCCTCCCAGATACCGGTTTCCCCGTCTTCTAATCCTATGCCCGTTTTCCACACGCTAGAATTAGTAACGATGCACCCGCGTGGGACCAAAGAGACGACCTTTACGGAACGCTACTGTTTCGCGTGATATCCGTGCAATACATCTTGTACCATAATAAAACTTGTTACCTTTCGTCATTGAATTGATTGTTGCATTCCTATACTCTCTTGGTGTCAGTATCAACGACAATAGACACATCACCATTTGATCCTATTTTTAGTATCAATTCCAAGAACGCATCGCTCCGGGTATTTCTTCAACACGATTTTCCAATATTTCTACAAAACAGATTCCTTCCGCGGGTAACACTATCTTCCCTCCAACACTCAACGCTCTATTTCGGTGGCTATTGAATTTGTTGCAGAAAATCACTCATCCATACCCGTCAAAAGGACACTTCTTAGCAAGCATCAGTCTACTCGATAGCAAAAGCACTCACAACGCTCTGTCACGATATTCTGTCAACTCACCTAGCTAATTGAAAATTGATGGTTCACCTAGGAGCGTGCAACTTGAAAGTCATGTCGTCCGTTGATCGCAATGTCCGCGATCCGAAACTGTTGGACGTATCGACGGAACATATTCCGACTCAACCTGGCAGGGGGGAAATGATTGGAACCTTTTGTGGAGGGTTGTTTGAAAATCAATCGGAAGACTCCCGCTTTTCTCGGAAAGCAACCGTGAAATCTTGTCCATTTAACACCCAGGAACCAGCACGTGGGGAAGGTTTTAACAACTAAACAGGACCGAATGGTCCCCGTGACGGTGTGAAAACTGTTTATCGAAGGTTCCCCACTGTTTATCTGTTGCAGAGTTATAAGGAGCAGTACCTTGCTTGGTTCTAGATCTTATAATCCGGCCCATCGGAAGGAAAGTTCGATCCAAACACTCTTTGTTACTTTTTCAACATGTCCTTTTCTTTTTTATATTTGTCCGGTAGAACATCGACATCTAGCGCAATACCCTTGTTTGTCTTTCATTTTTAGAGAGCGGTATTAAAAGCTCCGAGTGCTGCTTCGTTCGGCACTTTATTGCCGTGGGTAAGAAGCTAGATAAAAATCTAATCCGTTCATGGATTTCGTAAATAAATACGAACGTGGGAAGAAGAAAGTATTTTCTGTGAAGCAATTTGCAATACCGTATATTGTGTGTTAAATTGACGCTGCTCCTGCACACAGTCAGCAGGAAAATTTTCATCAACGTGCAAAATATTCCGAATTCGTCTCGCAATGCCTTTCTAAATCTGATAAAACCACAACTGTATCTTTCGATGCGACACATGTGCTCCTTAGGGGATCAAAAGATACATGGCCACTCGAGATGACTTAGCCTGCAGCTAAACAGTCCATTAGGTTAGAAAGGATTTCTCGACGGGAAAAATTGAACCTCGCACTACTCTAACTGCTTCCAGCAACGATTCCCGGATGGAGCCGGGTGCGAGCCACTCGAGGCATCCTGTGTTCCTTTGTCCTGTGGTGCTCTTTTCTGTGTACCAAACTAATGTCGAGTGTCCACGGTGATTTGTAACTACTGCTGGTGCTCTCGGGCAGTTGTTGGACTATTGCAGCAGTCGCATTGTTGCATTATAATTCCATTAGCCTTTCGCAGCATCCTTCACGCTATTCCAAATCCTGCCATCAAATTACATCAAACCTAATCCCGACGAATGTGTTTCCGTACCTAATGGGACACGGAACCGCAAAAGCATTCCCACAAAAACTGATCATAAACCTTCAACCGTTACTGTGTTACCCTTAATTCATACACCACTTCTTCATGCCAAGCCAGCACCATCGAGACACTGAATGCAATAAGTATAACATTATGATGCCTTCGCTTGTACTCCGCACAATATTGCACCGGACCGGAAGGAATCGAAGTTACAGCATTCGCCTATAGCTGCGTGCACAAAAAGGGCCGTAACGCAATCGGACCCTAATCATTGAGATAATAAAATTAATCTCATCGTACCAGACCGGATCGCTACCGTCACACTGGCATCACGCAGAGTTGCGCCACCATCATCGCGGCACGGCACGAAATCCAATTTCAAAGCGCGGTAATTCAAACAGGTGGATTACGGCGAAACAGGTGAATCAACGTAACCGTAACGAGGGACGAATCTTCGCCAGCCGCAAGGAGTTTCAAATTACGATCCTTTGCCGATATCGGATCGAGCTGATTCGGTTAAGAAAAAGGGTCTAGCCGGTGGTGTACAGGTGTCGGTTGGTTTGATTCGATTGATACGTTAGACCAGTGCCGAGCGTCCGTTGGGACAATACGGCTTGGAAAGGATGCTAATGCAGTTTTAAGCAGTCGATGGCACAGCAAACTCAACATCTATCACGTTTGGATCATAAATTCGGATACTTTTGGAAACATTCTCAACTAATAAAATTACTGTATATCTGCTACACGTGGCGATGGATGTTTTAGCACCCTTTTCCTGGTTTCCTTACGAACTTCATTCGTCTCTTCGTCATTATAACGTGCTTCGTAAGACTTACACTTTGCATACTTTTAGGCGTTTTTTGTTTCAGTTATCGATTTTGAGGTTCTGCAGTTGCATATGAATACATGTTTGATGTACATAACATTGAAAAAAAATCCTAAATAAAGCGTGTATGAAAGCATTGGTAAAAGACTCGAGAAGGCCCCCCCTAGAATCTTTTGTGTGCAGCACTGTGGCCTGTCATTTTTGTTGTACGGTGGGATTTCTGTATGGTTAAAACCCATTTGATGTAAACATTGTGCATTGTTCCTTAATACTGTTAATAGACAGCGAGTAAAACTTGATACAATACATTGTAACAAGTGGTTTGAGATTATGATATTCTTATGTTTCCTCCTTTGCTAAATATCAATGCAAGGTAACAAGTATTCATCGAATTACTGTTCCGTTACCGTCCGAGAACGCCGTGCATGTTTTAGGCCCGATTGTTCACCCCTAGTGCGACCGAAAATTAGTACGAAGCCCCTATAAGCCAAAATGAATGGTAGGGTTAGCGGAGAGGGGATTTTAATCAAATAATAACAATATTTTATTCGACTTTCTTCAACCAATTTTGACCACACTGAAAGCACACTGAAAGCTCACTGTGAAGCTTCCGCAACGTGTACTGCGGATTGCATACCTTTAGGCGTAAATCCTACAGCGCCTAACAAATTTTGTCAGGGGGGGCCTTCTCGAGTCTTTTATCAAAGCATTTATTGCATAGCTTATGATGATTCGAAAGAAAATGCTGTTATTGAAGTACATAAATTTTTCCATTTGTTAACTCGCTTGGTTACAAAATGTATTTTATATATTCTGACCTGTGCCACACATTAATTCAATCATTATTGATGCAACATTCCGTGCTTGGTTCGGCTTGGACCTTTGTTAATTGTAAATAATGCATCGATCATGAGATATGCTCATCGTTACACATTCGCCGCGGTGCATCGCCCGTTACTACCAGAGCTCTGCATACAGAACACGGTCAAACAAGTACAGCGAAGTACACCGAAATGTAAGTAAGCACATGGAAACCCGGCACAAAAGAAATCCGAATCGTAATCCGAACCTATCCGTTTTACGTTTCCCCGTTAACGGAACGAACGAGTTCGCGGAACAATTCACGTGCATTTCTGTGCGTAATCCTATCCCGATCGAAGCGCGCGATTCCAAATCTTGCCTGTGTCCGTGTCTCCGATGATCGAAACGTTGTTTGATATCCAATCCCCGAGGGTAGGACACGTAATCTGGTGGAATCCATGGGGACCATTTTTAACCGTGAACGAGCTTCACGTAGAGTGGTGGTGTTGATTTCCCCCGAAACAGTTTGCGTAACGGGTGAACTCGATATTTTGTATGGTGAAATTTTTCACGTGCGTTCAACTCGAAACAAACAAAAAATCAGTTCGTCACTATTCCGTTCCAAACAGTAAGATTTGAGCCTCAGGATTTTTTTTTTTTTTTGGTACTCACTGTAACTTCAAACATTTCGGTTGCTCGCTTGCGTCATAACTTAAACAAAGGTTGGCCTTTATTCAAAACATATAACTTCTTACACAAGTTTCCTTCATTTCTGTATGATGGTTCAAGTTCCAGTTTTTATTATATAAAACAAACACCCTTACTTTCATCCAATCATTTGCAAGGGCATCGTTGATCCGTAACCGTCAACGATTTCCATCGCTTTATTTGTTTGCCTTTCGATGGAATTAAAAGTGTTACGCTCAATTATTTTTATCCTACGTAAAACGTGAACAAATTAAAGTTAACATGAATATATAGCTGCAATTACAAACAAAAAACTACATTTTCTATATTAAAAATTGGATTTATTCATCGAATAGAAAGTTTAATGGGGTGTCGTGTTCTTCTGCTTGCATACATTTAGGCGTACCACACACACGCAGTATGAACAACTTGTTGTGCATCTCTTCATCCAATCGAAAAGGGGTTCTACGTTCATTTTGCCGGATCGCTATCGTCACACACGTACCATTAGCTTCAACAAACATTAACATTAATCGTGCATCGTAGATATGAAGCTACCTGATACGTTGGTAGCTTTCATCAGCTCGCTTAGCGGTGAACCATTTAAAACCGTACTGCCGTAGCGCAGAACACGGCCAAATCGTTTAATCCAAGCGCCCGTCAAATGTTTCGGAAATCGATAACATCCTTCACACTGCCTACAGTCAGCTCAGTGCCGGTGGTCGTACAGGATCTTCAAGGTAAACACGGTTCATTGATTATTCTATCAGCACAGCACTGTCCAGAACGCGCCGAGAAGGGGATTTTTTTGTTTTGTTCTTTTTTTGGGAGGGAGGGTTTTTACCAAAATGAGAAACCACCCGGGACTCAGGACCCGGGTTCTCCGAAGCGATAAGTGAATGGTTGCCTACGGGCACTACTTAAACCAATTAATTTTAACCCTTTTCAATAAACCTAGCCAGAACAACAGCAACTGCTGGCGGGATCGTAATTTGTAACGACGGCCGGACCCCATGTGAGAACCAATCCGTTTGGGCCATTGCGTAACCGGCCATAACAACTGTAAAACCTACACCCCGCCACACCATAGGAACCATTAGCTCGCGATGAACCATTCCTGCCGCTGCCGGAAGTTGCTGCTGGGTGAAAGGAAATCGAGAAAAACGACCAACTAAAACGTGCGAGTCTCCCGGTTGGCGATGGCAGATGGGACCTTACAGGGGTTAAAAAAACGCTTCCCCAGGAGCTGAAGTCATCACACGGAAAGGGCTAATCTACCCCTAATGAACCGACCAATCCCGTGACTCCCCGGGAACGATTAACCCGAAATTGAAAGTCATAAAAGAAGATCAAAAATTAAATTGAATCTTGCTCCACCGAGAACACGCGCCCGTCGCCCGGATGTGGGTTTTGTGTGAGTTTTTCAGATTTTTATTACCCTTCTGCCTCTGGACACAATTTCCCCTCCCCACTCCTAATGCAATGGGAGGCAAGCATACTGCTAACTGTTGAAGACTCACCTTTGCTACTTTAGTACAACACCCCCAGAACAACGCCCAGGCGAAAGTTGTACCAGACAGGCCGTACGGATACGATGCCGATTAGAGCGCCTGAAAAACGTGTCCACACACGATGCCGTACCGTGAAGCGCCAGTGCGCTCCGTTAAAGACCTACGCAAAAGGTGAACGAGACTCCATACATGGAGCGGAATGTGCCGGAAATTGCTCCGGTTTTTAGCTGGCCCAGCCGTAGGTTAGCGAGCCCGGCAGGAGATGAGTTTAATCCTACCACCACCATCAACACGAAACGCCTGCCCACTAGCAAACGATAAACCCGGACCGGACCGGAAAGCCTTGTTTTTACCAGCGCTCGATACAAATCCCCGAGACGAGAGCGTTTGCCCAAAGTCGGGTCCGAGATTCTTCCCTCGAAATTTGACTTTTATCAACTGACATAACATAACACCGAATCGTATACGACCCCGGGGTTGGATGCGAAATGTGCCGGTTCCCACCACGGCACGGATAAATTGTTGCGGCTCTGGCCGAGATTGGAGGTCGTGAAATGGTTGGCTACCAATTGATTTCGCCATATCGACGTGTCTACTACCCGAGATAAGCTAAATCCTTGCTCACCTGTGTCTGTAGCGGGTGGTGCTACGCCATTTTGTGCGATGGTTGGAGATCTTTCCCCACCATTGCCTTTCGTCCGCTATCCGGCCAACCTTAATCGGCCCGTTTCGGTCCATATGCCGTTGCTTAACCCGTTGCTCCCGGCACGGCTAATAGCGTTACTACCAACGATTTTCGGTGTGCTTCCGTGTGTGCCGTGCTGTGAGTGTGGAAAACATTATTGAAATTGCTACCATCCATTCGTTGACCCTTTGCGTCTCGCTGAGCAAAAAACAAAAAGGCACAAGACGAAACCGAACACACCGTTAATGTAAGCCGTATGCTTTATGCTTCCCATCGGCAACATCATTGCCGGAGAGATGAAATTAATTGTTATTTCTTTCCTTTCGCCCGGCTTGCCGTACGGTAAGATAAGAAATTGAGGCACCAAGAACGATTCCGGCAGCTACACCCGGGTAGTGTTTGCAGACAGGATCCCCCATTCACGGCGTGTGCACGGTAAGGTGTATTGACTCAAAAACACTCAATCTCAATCTTTGCAATATCATCAGCATACGCCCGAAGCGTACCGTTTCGGTACGATCCTAATCTCATTTGTGAGCATACATTAACATAATAAAACTGGCGTGTACCGAGGGAGAGGGTGAAAGGGGCCGAAAAAACAATGGGAGTCGAGGCAAGAAGCAGGAAGTTTATCGTCGACGAATCTTTACACACTTTAAACTGTTGCGCAACATACGAACACACTCATCCGTGCTCATACGGTACATACGTACCCTGTTACCAGTTTCAGGGTGCAGATGAATATTCATTTGCGTCTGCAAACGCCCGACGAGCTGCTTTGGAAGGGCTGGCAACACTGTAAATTAGCTGCTAAGTTAATCATTTACACCGGACGTAAACTTGAAGCAAAACTTAAAGCGTTTCAATCGAGCGTTGGAGAAAATAGACACGAATACTGATAGAAAGAAAAGAAAAAGTTGAGCAGAAAACAGTTAATTTTATAAGCTTCTAGGGCTTCTAGCTTCTAGGTAAATTACTCACACTATTTGAACGATCTCTATGCAACAGGGTTTATAATTACTGTAAACTGGAATTTAATTTCAAAGTAAAAGCCTCTAACAATTCTTTGAAAATGATTTCTTCTTACAAATCACATGTATGAAGGGATGCACATTTGCATTGTGGATTGCATACTGATAGGCGCGTAAGCAAAATTGGTTTTTAAAGAAAGCATTTTCATCAGATTTGTACTTCATTGGACACTCTAGTATCCTAAACCTCAACAATGAGTGACACCTTCCATTGAAACTATTTGGATAAATCTTGTTTGGTAAGATTCTCACAACTCGCTTACGTCCTTTAACAATCCTGTCATGTCCAGACCTATCCCTTGCCACAGTTTATCCAAATTACACAGCTCCAACATACACTCCTTCTCCGGAACGTTCGCAACATGAGAGCAATTCTAGCGCACATCATCACTTACTGCTAATCTCTCCCGTGCTTAATACTCATCACCTCTACAAATTTCACACTCAAAAAAACATGCAATCTCTGCTGCCAAGTGGCTCACACGTTCCACCGAACTGGGCTGGGAATTCAATTTGCTTTCATTCCACAGCTAACTACCATCAGCCACGGCCGCTCAACATCAACCATTTTCAACCCCAGGCACAACAATTCCCATTCGTTTCGGCATTTGCATAAATCGACTAAATCGCTCCGAATCAACAGCCCGGGATGAGTACAACTCCTTACCTTTCCGGGGAGATGGGCGCAGACGACCTCCCCCGAGCTGCCCGAAAGGCTAATATTTTAATTTCGCTATAAATTAAATCACCTAAATTTAATTTTTCACTCTGTAAAATGATATTTCATCACCGTTTTGCTCGGCGTTCGTTGCCGCTGCCACACGGCCAAGACTCAGGAAGTCGGAAGCGGTACTGCCGGAGCTTCCTCCGAGTCGTCGACATCCTAAATTTCCCTTCGGAAATCATACTCCCACTGGGAGGAGGAATCGGATGAAAAAGGCTCAAACCACCACGATTTGCATTCCTGGAGCGGTTTCGGGGACGGAGAGCAGCGAGGAACGGGAATGTTTATAATTTCTGTCATTCCATCCACTTGCCACCGCCAGCGCTACGAGGCCCTTGTCTCCTCATTCCAGCGCCAGAGCCGTGCCGGGCGGTGTGAAATCAGCAATGAATCTGGAGACGTCCAGCGCAACCCTCGGGACTCTCCGGTTCTCGAGAACTTTTCCAACCGCATCATCACATTTTACTTCCACTTCATGGCCCGCTTTTCTCAACCGCCCACTCTGCCAGCTCGAGGGTTTATCTGTCTCGGACCTGTTGGATGCGATTGTAGCCTTATTTGCCGCATCAGCTCGGCAGGATATTCACAGGTCATTCTGTCCCGATTTTATCCCGTCTCGGGCTCGGGCGCCGCACATTAGCCCACAGGACATCCTGCGAACCATACGAACCGCTCGATGAAGTCCCGATGAAAACCTCAATCGACATCTTGCCTTCCGTTCTGTCGAACGGGAAACCAACGTTGCGTTCATAAATTAAACACGGGCCACGAATTTTGCTGACTTACTACCTCCCACCGAGCCTTCGGCGTGACATATGCGTGGAAAAGTGTAGCACGAAAAATTAACAACCGTACACACGTATGACCACCGGTACCACGGTGGTCTACGGCGTGAAGTGGAAGCGGTTTTGGTTCCAATTTTGCAATTTAGTTGTTCTTTCTCGTTATTCTCCCAAACCTCGAGCCCCACGAATCCGAGTTTGAACCATTTTGTTGATGCTGCTTCCATTTGCATACATTATAATGTGATTAAAAGTAAATTAGTTCTCAGCGGCAGTGTAGCGCACCGTTGCCGGACCAGCGTACGGTTAAGTTGGGTTGGATGGTGAACGCTTCCCAGCTTCCGGCTAGCCGACCAAATTCTTATTTATCTTGCACCGGATGTGGTCAAACATTTTAACCATACGGAAGACGAACGGTATCCAGTTTAATGCTCGCATTCCAGCAAGTGTGATGCTGGAATGGTTGTTAAAATATCTGGTAAGCTGATGCGAAGAATGATCTGGCCCAAGAATGCCGGTGAATTTCTCAAATTAATTAACGAGCTGTTTTTATCATCAAATGCACCTAAAAGTCTTATTATGAACACGTTAAACAACTTGACTTTTTTTCTGAAAATAGATTACCTACATCAAGCTGCATTAAAAATATTCATCCTATAATTTCATGGCTGATAAGGAGAAAATGAGTGTTACATTCATTTGCATAACTTTAGGCTGAACCTAGGTAGATTTTTTATTAATTACAAAAAGGGGTAATTTATTTAACTCTTTCAAAGTAATCGGAGGGAATCGTAATTAAAATTATGACTTGATATATTGCACACGTTCGCAATAGTATGAACTGTATGTAACAATTCCTAATGTATAAAACTAAAGCCTGCAAAACATAACTTCCCGCACGGATATCTGTAACACGAGCAGAAAACACAACAAAACGTGCTGCTAGGGGAAACATACGATTGGACCACACTCACCCTAAGCCTCACACTACCCCCGAAAAGAGGCACCAACAAAAACACATCCGAAAGGTAAAACACAACACCCACCAGGCAAAGCATCAAACATTCACGACGAGTGTATCATTTGAAATTGAATAGAAATTTATTTTTGCTACCAGCCTCGGCCACGATCACATTTCCTCCGCTTATGTATACAGTTTTTGTCTTGTTGTTGGCCGTCGATTCGTTGGCAATACGGTTGTTGTGCCTTGGTGCACGCTATCGGAGCAAAATGAAAAGTCAAGCATTGCGAGTACGCGGAAAGTGAAGCAATTGACAATTGCCCGGGAATGCTAGCGAAATGTTTACCCACGGACGATGGGGCTCGGGTTTGATAGGTGCAAGAAACAGGATCATACCACACAAACACACACACACACACACACACACACACACACACACACACACACACACAACAAAACGAAATCATCCTTAGAGCATCGGATCTCGCTTTCGGTGGAAAATAAATAGTGAACAAACGGGATCGAGCTGCTAGCGCTACTGCTATTTCCTTCTCCGTTTTTTTGCTCTGGTTGCTGTTGACGAGGACTGTTGAATTTAGATATGGAATTATGTTTCCAAATCATGTTCATCCACTTTGCTCGTGTCGCGAACCGGGCCGGAATACGGAACGAGCGAATAAAATGATTTTGTGGAAATTTGTATTTTCGTGCTAGGGTTTTTTTTTTTCTTTTTCGTTCGCCGCATTCGTACCACTCATTCGCTTCTGCATTGACATGTTACGAAAGCCCACACTAACGTGACGTTGCGTTCCTGTGTCGCTCAAACTATCGATCGTTGATTAAGACGTCAGCGAATGAATGAAGCAATTGATGACGCTATCCGTTTAGTTTGGCTTTATCGTACAAAAAACAGGCTGACGAGTTCGCATGAAACAGATACTAAAAATGAAGCCTTTTGGGCCTTTTTTCTGTTCCATCCATTTGTTGATGAACAAAGTTAAGGAAAAACGATTGCCAAGCCGGTGGAAGCTATTTCAGGTTGATGTGAATGATTGGCTGTTCGATTAAACTATTATTCATGGAAGTTTTTTGAGTTATACTTAATAATAAAAAACTAATAATACTTGAAATGAAATACAGTGAGCGAAAAGGGTGGTCATAAAACGTTTAAACTCTTCCCAAACTGTTTGCAAGTTCTTAGCAACTGCTATGGTTACAGCCTGAAAGTATGCAATGCACTGCATGCATGCTGGGGAGCATCATATAATCGTACTAACTTAGTTGAAACTCGCTGCTACCATCTTTGACAGATGATTCAATCTATCGGATACATTCTTGCAACAGTTCTACATTGGTACCATCTGCGTAGGTTCATAATTTCCCTAAGCCATAATCTTGCCCCAAAGCTCCGGCATGAAAATCGATCAAGCATTGATGTTAACGGACACTTGCCGGACGGAAGTCAAAGTCAGTCGCCATGAAGCTGTCGTTCGCCTTGTCCCATCCTCTTCGCCTTTCCCCCCACGCCCAACTTACTGAACCGATAGCCCTCGTCAAACTAATTTGCGGTTCAAATGCATTCACCTCGCGTTAGAATGTTACGCCAGTCGCCAAGGATGTGGGCAGCGGGAAATTGTTGGTGAGTCTCTCTGCGCTGCATTTGTCTGCCGTGCATGCAAGCAAGCTGCATGATTAGTTAATGGCACTGTCGATGGGATTGTGAGCCCGAACGCACTCACTCAATGGCGTGCGTGGGCAAGCCAGTAGCGAACCATCGAACCACTTCTAAACCATCCCGCTCAAAGCGTCTAATGAGTGTGATTTTATCAGCTAGAGCAGCCGGTCGGCCGCCTGCAAAACCCATAAACACTAACCGGACCAACCGGCCGAACAGCCCGGATACTTCCGCCCGATTGACAGTCATATTCTGTCGGTTACATTATGCCGGGTGTATCGAACGCCATCGTGAAATGTGAAACCGCATTCGTCCCTCCATCAGCATCTGCCTCTCTCGCAGCTGCCCCGTAAATGTCCTTCGTTTTCCTTCCACCGTGTGCCAGTTCGTGTGACACGTTAGCACGTCTGTGGATACTGGCGACGAATTTATAATTATCGACTGTAATGCATCTAATGCATGCATCCATAATTAGTTCACGCTGCGCCCGCAACAGCAGCAGGAAAGAAGACACGCAAGAGAATGTGACATACGTGCCCAGGTACACGCAGCAAACACGGTAAACAATTTCCCTCGTCAGCAGCAACCTATTTGCACCGCACGGGTAGGTGGGTTTCGGGGAGGGAAAACGTAACAATAATTGAACTACTAGCAAATCGTTTTACGACCTGCAATAGTACGATTAAATGGATGACGCGGACCATTTCTGGAGCTAAATGAACGTTGACATAAAATGAGATGCGCTGTGGTCGAAAGCGGTCCACACTCATCTAAACCCATTAGGGCAGCACATAAAGCTCTGTCAGACGATCAGCTAGTTGTGCCAGGTATATAAGAAACGACTCTGTTGTGATGTATGCACTGGCACTTTAATTACTAAACACACCCAATGGATGTTCGTATTGATTCATTTTGAGGTAATTAAATTTAGAAAAAAATGTGATGCTCAAGGATTTACCCGCATTCCTTGATACATAAAGATAAATATACAATTTCACATTACCAAAAAGTTAAATAAATTAAATAAAATCGCATAAAGGAACGCTCGGCCAATTAAATCGATGGCTATTGTCACGTTCTTCTGCATCAAATATTTCCCCCAAACAAAGTCATAATCGATCGAATTTTCCACTTTCACATGCTTCAACCCGTATCTTAATTTTCATCTACCTGAAAGCTGTTGAACTTCACCATTACTCACTTGCCAAATCGTGTCAGAGGATGAAAAAGTAATTAAACAGATTGCCCTGTTGGGGAAACTTTTCACCCGTACAAGATATCACACCGGCCGAGAATAGAAAGATGAAGTCAATTTTTGCCAGCTCGCAGCAGAAAGCCACCACCCGAGAGTGGAGTTTGATTGAATTCTCATCCGCACGGGGTCGGATTATGTTCGAAATTTGCCAACCCAACCACATCAAACGCCGGCCCCGTTCGGCATCATTCAACCGGGTCCGATTCCGATTCAGCGTTCAAACTTCAAAAGAAAGTACGACACCACGACTGTTAAGCGCAGCGATATGTTCGATATCAGATCCACCCACCAAAAGATGGTGCTCCATCCATTGTGACCGAAGGGGATGGAAGAGGGAAAAAATGATCACCCGAAAAAAGAGGTAGAAAATCGGGTGAAGCTTCAACACCAAAGCATCCTTAGCTCGACGGATCCGACTGCTTGTTTCTGCTGGAACAGGCTTGCTGTCGGTTTGCTCCATGAATAATTTCCACCAATATTAGAATGCAACCAACGTTAGTCATCCCGCCCGGTACCGTACCAGCCACTTCCTCGTTCATTGTACAAGAAAAGCTCGCACATACACGAAAACCTCCCATCCCGCTATCCTATCCCATTACGAGCGTAGGGATAGGGATGTTTCCCACCCCGGCTCTCGGACACGGGGGGTAGGTGTCATGGCAGGCCGCTTTATCGGTGTAGGAAAATTACACTAGCAATTTGATATGAGCTAGCGTTGAGTGGGGTGGGACTCGCAAGTAATGTGCAAGAGATGAGAAACACAAACAAACTCGTTCGTCTGCTGCTGCCTGTCGTCGGGAAAAACGGAAGGATGAGAATGGGAATTTTTTCGCCCGAGTCCACTTTGCATTTTTTTATTTTTCTTTACACTTTAAGTTGTCGGTACATGGGAGTGGTACATGAAATTGAGCGTTGCTTGCCGGTGACGTGAGGAGTTATGGAAACGCGTCAGCCAGCCAGTGCATGGACTGGATATTAGCTTGTGTGGAATTTAGCAGAGTGTATTGTCCTTTACGCGAGGTAGTTCATAAAACCTTTTGCTGTTTGTTTTACAATATTCATAAAGGAGCCACTTCTTCCAGAGCGGGAGTTTCAATATTGTAAAGTAGAATTTAAGACGACAGTTTTATTTTGTCTAAGCTTTCGATTAACTGGTTTGAAATCTTCATACTTTTGTAAAGCAAATTGCATAGCTTTAGGCGATTTTGCCTGTTGTTCTTAGTTTTTTTTTTTGTTTTGCCTTTCCCACACTCTGCAAGAAAAGCACATCTAACCTCCGTGCTGTTGAAAAATAGTACCAGCAAGCTTGTGTTATGATCCCTACCAGGAATTGCCTTCACTCACCGTCTGTTGTGTTATCAACAAAGCTCACACTTGCATACCGCACACCACTTGTTAGACACTCCGACAAATAGTTGCAACAGCGGCCAAGGACAGAAGCAAATACCAGGAAAACAACGGCTCCAAAACATCAGCCCTGCTGCTGCCACCAACGTCTCGGCAGGTGCACGAAGGCTCCCACACGGTCCCGGTGTCATGCACATGTCCAACCCATCGGGCACAAAAAAAGCGGGACACACGAGACAGGGATATGGTGTAAGACGTTACAAAGAATTCCCGCCCGACCCGGATCGACCTTTGATGGTTGTTGGCCCGCACGAAGCTAACCGGGAAGCAAATAACCTGCCTCGCCGACGGACCAGACCGAAAGCAACAGCCAGGCGAACGAGCGGTACCGAAGCCGTAACTAGCCTCGGTCGGTTGCGCAAGCAACACCATGTCTCACTCGTCAGCTCGAGTGAAAACATATCGAGTGTAGGAAAAACACAACGGCAGCAAAGCACAGACGACAGAGCAAAAAAGGCGACCACTCAGCCAGCGCTGTGCACCATAACAGCAGCACCGTTGCCAATAAGGTACTTACAGGTAATGAAATTCTCCTCTAGGCCATCCCTTCCGGTGCCACACAACCGCACGTGTATGGTGACGCGAACGAACGGACGGACGACCGGGATGCTCCTAGCTGCAGCTAACGCCACATCGTACCGTACAAAGTGCACTACGACGACATGAAAATCGGCTGATAAAATTTACATTTTAAGACATACCCTTCAGCACCCGGGAGTCCTCATTTAGGCGTCGAGACTTCCGATCCAGCCTGTCAGCGACATCTTGCGAGCGACTCCGTGCGGCCAAAAAGCGTTGGTGCTGATGAGCTTTTCCTGGTCACGGCACCAGCTGCAGCGGTGTCATCATCACCAGCAGATAATTTACACGATGGACTTAATACTTCGCACTGGCTTCCTGCCCGACAACGCCCCACCACTCCATTGTGACACGCCATCGAAAGGGGCTTTAAGGATGCGTTTAAGTGTCAGACCCAAAGAATTAGGAACTGGTTGGAGATGGGTCTTCCTTCTTTTTTTTGGGGTTGGTTGGCTCTCGGTCACCACTCATTTTGTTTTTGCAGATGATGAAAGAAAACTTTTCCAATTTTACAGATAAACTCGGGCTTCCTTTGGATGTGTCTTCCGTTCCAGTGCGCGGCGCAGTACCAGTACCAGCCATTCGAAATCCTTTTTGCGACAGCCACAGCAAACAATCAAAACTGTCACCAGGATTAGCGAACCAGTCGTCAGCTCGTACACTCGATCGGGGCTAGTTAAAGGTGGCAGACCGAGTTGAAACTTTCACCAGCCCGGAAAGCCTCCCCCACTTTGCTTCCCATACCCCCCTTCCTCCGCTTCCACCCCTCGTGGAAAGGATGGAAAAAAGCCCCGGTTGGGAAAATAATCTCACATTGCGCTGGCTTACAAAGAAAAAGAAACGGAACGCAAACCCGCGACCAACAAACGCTAAATTCTGTCAATCTTCCATGTAATGATGCTTTAGCTAGAAAGTTAATTTCCAGAAAGTAACATTTCGAATTTCTTCGTCTACAACTTCGGCGGAAGAGCTGTTGCCGGAAGATCCTGTCGTAACCGGCCACCCGCGTCTCACCGCGCCGTTCGAACGAAATCCGAAAACTTTCTCCCTTCAACCGACCGTACAGTGCAAGCGTTGGGACAGCAGATGACCTGCTCCTCAGCCGGGGGTATCCCAACCCTCGATCCACCCCTCCCCCAACCGTTCGATTCCGACAAACCTCTCGACAGGAAGTAGCGTTTGTCTTCCGGTTCGCTTCATCCCGGTGGGACGAGCTTTCCCCCTCCCCTGGACCGAAGGGTCCAGGTTTTGTCGGCGCACTGTCCGACGATCATTGCCATCAACGCCATCGGTGCCATCAATTTCAATTCTGCAACTATTCAAGAAAAACAAACTTCGACACCCGAACTGCAAAACCGGGAGACGAACCGACGCGCACAGCCCTTTATCTTTCGCCTGGGAACGATTCCAAAAGTGCTACGCTCAACTTTATGATAAATGTTATTTTTCGTTCCCTTCTAGCTGATCGCCTTTTTTCGGGGTGGGGTTTTCTTTCAGGAAAGCAGACAAAAAACTGCACCAGCAGAAGGACAAGCGTATCCTCTACATTCAGCCGATTTTTAACAAAAAACGACTTCAGCCAATGAGCTTTACTATTTACAGCAAAAAGAAAATATAGATCTTGCAAGAAAATACAACCATGCTGAAGTTTGATTCGGGCAGGCGGAAAGAAATTGCTTGGCAAGGATTAGACCCCGTGCCGGATACAGTGTCCGCTCCGCTAGCGCGCTCCCCGCACGATCAAAATACGTGCAATGATTTAAAAGTGGATTCTAAGCAAATGTTGACGCAGCGTCTCCATTCGGTCGGCATTAGCATCAGCGCAAACATGTGCATCCGAGGCACGGCACTTTGAAAGCGTTCAACACTGCAGAAACTTTTCCAATTACAACCCATTACGAAGAACCATTTATTAACCATCTCTTCGCTAAAGGGCATTTTCTTTTGATGATCAACCCCTGACGATGAGAGGGAAGAGCAATGTGCTTGAATTATATTTTTATCGCTCTAGCGAAGATTTATCTCGAGATCACTTATCATCATAGATTGATTTGTAAGTTAGTACACGTATTATAAGTTTTAAATATGTTATGAAGCACTTGTCATCTTTCGATAGAAAAACATGTTGATAAACAAAAATCCCGAAAAAGCGTCATAAAATTGCATAATTTTAGGCGTTTTTTTCTCCTTATCCGTTTAAACAGCTGGTACTGTTCGCCTAAACCTAAGTGAATCTGTGTGTTTTTTCCGTATTGTTTAAACGTTTCCAAGTGTTTTAAGGAATAAAAAAAACTCAACGCCTAAATTCATTCACTATGCGTTGCAAAATAGTTGAAACTAACGCGTAACGCTCATCAATGCAGTTAAAGGGCTTGTTCATGCTACTACCCGAAGAACGATTCTAAGAAGATAGATAATTAAAATTGCTAACAAAATAATGGTGTTTCAACAAGACTGTCCTAAATATGTTTTGGCACATACGGCTTATAAACCAACATGTACAAGAACACATGCAAATGTATTTTTAATTTAAATATACCGATCAACGCTGCACTCAGCGCATTTATTGCATATTCTTGGAACTGACTACCCTTCCATTGCACGAAGCTTATTTACAAAATATGAACCGTAGTGAAATCAATTTCATCTTCTATCAATCAAAAACTAGTTATAAACCACCCCGGTAAACTATGCTCCGCTGTAGCTATAGCTTCTTCTTCTTCTGGAGGCCATGTAAGCCATTTTGTTTTTTTCTTTCTCCTTCCTCTTATGGCAATCTAAACCTGATTCAAAAAACACAGCGTTCGTTCAACCCACACTCAGCCCGAGGTTTATTTGAATGTTACCCGTTCACCTGATTCAATCGACTGCAATCAAGCAAGTTCCAGGAATGGGAGGAAAACTCCAGTCCATGGATTTCCTTGCACCAGAATTATTTGTTTGTTTTATGGGCATCGTGAATGCAATCGACAACGCTCAATTGTTTTCGAAGCGAACGGGATGAATTTGTTTAGTTTCATCTTCAAACTAGGCTTGATATTTCAAAAAAACACATCAAGCCGATGCCCGGTGGCGCTGGGCAAAGAAAGAAGTAATCCTTTTGTTGTATATCTATTTCTCTGTACGCTCTGTTTTTTTTCACCTTGCAACCTTATTGCCATGTTTTATGGTGGTAGCCTTACGGTGAATGGAAAATGGTAAAGTTTTTTTTCGTCCCCCCTTCAAGAAGCCACTGAATCAATTTCCTGTGTTTCCATAACCCCTCCACAAACACACACACACTCCTCACAAGTACATTTCCCCGCATACGGAAGACAGTCGACTCCAGCGCCGAGTGGTGCTGCGACCGTATTTGCAAAGCATTCATTTTCTTTCAAGAGTTCACCTCCTTTGGGCCGTTTGCTTGTCGTTTGGCCGCGCTGCTTGGCAGTTATGAAGCATAAGTTTTCCTTATTTTACTTCCAGTGCTTGCGCATCCCCGCTTCCCGGAAAAAAGCATGGCCCGATCAAAGATTTTCTCTTCCCGTAAGCCTTTTGACAATGGAGCGCCAGGCACAGGGCTCGGCAGAACGACGCTGCCGTGAGGGTGATTTTCGCAGACCAGGCCAAGGCAGAAGATACTGCAAACATCCAGAGGAATTCCATGAGCTCTTATATAGTCTTATAATAAAAGTACACACACACACACACACACACATTCACCACACTCTCGCATACGCACACGCCAACTCTCGGAAGGAGCGGGAACATAATGCGGATATCGATATGACAATGATGATAAAAGTTTTGCACCAGCTTCGGCACCAGAATCGAAATGGGATCGGTAAACAATAAGTAAAAGTTTGACGTTGACGCTAAATCGAACCACCGCTCAATAGAGGCAGCAGTACCGGCATTATAGCACCGCACCGGGTTCTTTCGGCCGTCTCGTTGGGAGTGGGTTGAAAAGTTTACGTTTCCTTCACTGCTTTTGCTATCCATCGTGTCACAGATTTTTCGCTACTTTCAGTTTAGAAAAGGCGTCCATCCGAAGCATCTCACCGAGAGAACAGCGCTGGTTGACTACAGGGTGACACATACGCTGGTATGTGCAAAAGGGAGGAAGCAACAGCAGCAACAGCAGCAGCAAGTAAGAAAAAGTATAATCGAGATGGCCACACGGATATATTTCGATCTTGCCTTCACTCGAGTGTGCTTCAGCGTTTCGGACCCGAGCTGAGGATGGATGAAGAGAAAATGATGCTCAAAGATAAACTACTTTCCGTCCTTCAACGGTGGTTTCAACAGGTTCCCCTCAGTATCAAGGTAAATCAGGAAAAGTTTTCCGATTCTCCCTCCATACGGCTTATTTGAGATGGGTAGTTCTAGCTTTCGCCATTATTACCGGTTTTTTTATAGAATTAAAGTTTGGTCAGGAATAAGGATACGAGATTATGAACTCAAAAACTAAAAAAAAAGTCTTATAAAGTCTGCATAAGCATTTATTATGTATTACATTTATTGTAGATATTCTGGAAAACTTCACTTCGGGAGATATTCAAAATTCAATCCTGACCTACCTGGTATAAAATATACAAAATTTATCATATCTTTCTCTAGGAAGCTTTTTAAGACAGCTGTCTAGAAAATATTAGTCGTTTAAACCATCGCACCCTTCTCATTAACTTCACTATCAGTCGCATTAGTGTCTTAATCAACTCTAAGTCATACACTGTTCACAAAATGTTTTATATCCCACTCTTCATTACGGATATAGGAAAAAAAATGAACCACAAAAACCATAAACGACACCACCATCAAACGTCCCAATTTTCACGCTGAAACTGACACAGAACGACACACAAAAAAACCCTCCCATTTCTAACTGGCTCAATGCTTCATCTAAATTTTAAATGAACGACCCTCCGACGACTGAACTAGCACCATTTCTCGCTAACCCATCAGTCGGTGGCAGAAAATGGATTGATTTTCCAACGGTTTCCCTCCTATTCGCCAGGCCTCTCCCATACACCCCCACCATTGGGCAGCAGTGGCAAAAACTACTCAACATTTCAAATCGTTCGATAGGTTCTTCCCGTGGTGCGCCAGCCCACAAACAAACGAACCTCGGACAAATGTCATTCAAATTAATGCCCCGGCGGGCAGCTGCCATAATGGGCCAGTTCATCGAAATGGGTCAAATTGATCGGTTCGAGATCCGGCGACCAATTTGCGATCGTTCTCCGAATGACATTCCGTACGCATCCGGGTTCGAATGCGAGAGAGAGAGATGAGTTTTTTTATGAGCAATCGCCATAAACACACTTGCACCGAACAGTGACAGTGTGATAAGCGTACCAACTCGTCATCCGCTAAATATGAACTCGGTGCCCCATCTCGGAACGTTGAGACGAGTTGACAGAGGAAAAGTAAAAAAAGAACTCACTCACACACACACACACACACACAAAACACTGGAAGCTGATTTTTAATTTATCCTGCTTCTCACCCGAAAAAGGATAATTCACACAATGAACCAATACCGGTGCCGGAGTGCAGAAAATGACAAAGTTGGCAGAAAATTTGCTGAAAATGAACGCGGGAAAAAAGGATGCTACAACCCGAGGGGGTGCCTTCTAGCCTTCGGGAAGGTGGGACAAAATTTGCTCACTCAAGCCATTTCAACCGCGCAGTTCCAAGCATTTTCAAAACTGCTTCTTCGCCTCGACTGGAACCGGGATGTGAGTAGCAGCAGCAACAAAAACAAGAAAAAAAAGAACTGAAAGCAAAAGTGTGCTCGATAAAGAAGGATGAATAAATTAAAATTTACTTTGCATAGATTAAAAATAGCAGCCCGCAGGAAGCCAACACTTCTGCCACGACAGACACACACACACGCTGCCTCGGGTGTGCCGCGTTTTGTCTTCAATCTCCAATTGGCGAACGGTGGTTGTCTGTTTTTGCGAAACATTTGCTCCGTTTTCCTCGCTAACGGGTGACGTTTTCATTTTCACGTTGGCACAACGGCGTTCACTGTTTCGGCGGTACTTGGCCGGGTTGGTTTTCGAGAATTTTTAATCAGATTTAAGTAGGCGTCACTCGATCGAAAGATGAACGGTTCAAGCAGTCTTTACTGGCGCTCTGTACACACTCACACTAGTTCGTTTGGGTGAAGCAAGAGAATAAAAAGCAAACACACACACACACAGCGGTGAACGAGTTTCAAAAGCCAGTTCCGTAAAGTTACTTCCCAGAAAAAATAAGGTGACATAAGATGCTGACCTTTGCGAAAGGATCAAGAGCGAAATGGAGTTTACTCGGCGGAACGATCTATGCCGCAGCGTGCTTATTATGATTGATATTCCCCCCGGCCGATACCGGTGGTTTTGTTGTCACTGGTTTAACGTTTGATAAGGGTGTCCGAATGTGGCGGTACGGATGCCGGCAACGATGATGATGATGATGATCCATCCATGTAATCTATCGCACCGTTGTGAAGGAGATACTCATGCTTCTTGATGTATTGTAATGAATGGGAAGCAATTCATCGACGCTGTAATCGAACGGCGTCTAGTCAAGTGATCGTACGTCACATTGCGGTCGTAAAAAAATGCTAGATGTCCTTAGAAAAATTTGGTCTGAAAGGAAGACCGTATATGTGACCCCTTGAAGACACCGAGCTTATTTATTATTGAACATGGACAAGTGTAAGCTGGACACTTACTTCTATGTTTAACACCTAACATTCATAAATGTTAAACCATATGTGATCGATTTTTGTGTCTATTTACCAGCCGAATCCACCAAATAAAAGCACGATTAAATGTTTATACCTGGCTGAACGATTACGCCACTCAATAGCGAGCCGGAAATTACGAAACACCCTGAATCGTACTGCAAGCTACTTCGTTTAACCCTGTCTTCCTATACTACCCCCGTGGATTGAATCGAAAATACCTCTTAAAAAAAAAATTTCCACTACTTATTCCTTATATGCTCTAGACATTGAACTGATCCTTCATCCTTTTACTAGCAAAAAAAAGACGAAACGCTTCAACAAAGCATACACTCCCGAAGCGCTAAGTGAAATCCGACACTGCATGGCAATACCCTTGGCACCGTATCGCGGATGCATTCAATTTCCTTTTCAGTCGGCCGTATTTAATATATTTACGACCAGCATCATCACTATCGCGTCATCACCATCGCCGGCTGGCATCGGGTGCAGTGAAGTGTGAGCAACCGCGTTTGAAATCAAACACCCGGTCACACCGGTCCTCGCATTCATGTGTGTTTGGGTGATCCAAGTGGAATAAAACGAATCTAAAGAAAAAGGATTATGAACAGTGGAGAATAAAAAAATATAAGCAATAGTTCGGTACAAAAAGGCCTTGTTACTATTTATTTTTACTTTAAGTTAAAAAGGAAAATCATAAAGGAACTAAAGCGTCTTTTTGTCAAACGAATTACTAGACTTTAAAAGGTGTGAAATGCGTATTGCATACTTTATGGCGTCTTTTACAATTTTCCTGTAAATAAGCATGATTATCAATGTGTTGTAGTACTTCCGAAATAAATTTTATACTACTCACTGTGCAACGAACACTAAATCAGTTTCTCCTTTTAGTTACCTTACTAAACGTTTTGCTATTTCCGATTGCACATTCCGCAAAACATCATCAAGTAAATACAAACAAAAAATACATCCAAACCACCACACCGAAAGTGGAGCACTGGAGTGGATGATGATGATGACGATTTTCAGATATTAATCAAAAATAAATCTCACAGCCCCGGGACGCTTTTCACACATAATCCACTGTTCATGGTCCACCCAAGTGCAACCGGCGATAGTGGCACTACGCTATCTGCCATTCCGATGTGGAATGTGCACATTACAGCGCATATGTTCGGTGGCACACGTACACGCCGGGATAGAGTGCAATGCCACGCGGAACGCAAGAACGCGAGAACGCGCTTAGCCTTTATGAACATGCACTCGCTAGGTATTTCCTGCTGCTTGCCCCCAAAATATAGCAGATAAAATATGGAATTGGAAGGAATGGCAAAGGGCAAACGGCGCCGCAGGGTGGCTGGGACAAGGAATGAAGGATATAATATTACGACGAAAGCTCCTTTTGCACCGTGCACAAGAATGTGCACGATTCGCAAGCACACACAAATAATTTATTCGATCCATTATCGAATTAAATTGTTTGCAAATAGCTGCTGCAGAGCCCCGCTCGGTAGAGCTCCCACCCGGCAATCGGTATGGAGCTGAACCATCATTTTGGGGTTGGCTTATTGCTATGGATGCTCTGTATATTCGTGGTCGCACCGTATCACACACACACACACTCACACCCGACCGTACCTCGGTGTTCGAGATAATCACTACAAGCTGATGGGGAAAATTTTGAATTGATTATGCTCTTCCAAGGTTAACATACTGTTTGGTTTGCAATGTAAATTGGTGTGCTGATTGTTATACTGTACATTTGGTGAGCAACTGCAGCAACATTATCTTTTTATTTATTAATTTGCATATTCTTCTGTTACGATAGAGAATCTATCAGTTTAAAGCTATAAATATTGCTTTAAATTTAAATTATTTTACAACCATTTGCATACTTTCAGGCGAATTATTTAAGACGAAACAGAGCATCTACACTATTTAAATGTAAATATTAGTTAAAATAACAAAAAAAAACTTTAACTGAATCCAAATTAAATGAATTTTCAATCAATCATAATGAAGTTACTAAAAAAAAACAAATGAAACGTGCTGCAAACACGGCTATCCCGGAGAGACATCCTCACCGACTGTCATGACGTTTCCGTAACATGTCGTTAATAATACGATTCAATTATCCACAGTCAATGAAAGTACCGCCACAGCGCCACCTTCCTTCCTCCCTATCCTGTGTGAAACTGAGTTCGGGTTTCGGAACACAATACACACATCCCGCCCACCTGATGACATAAACGGAAGCGACGGAATCATACATTAATGCGCGAAATGCAAACCTATAGTTTGGAAGAAAATTATCAGCTCGCAAGCAAACCCGACAAACAAAAGGATGAATGGCATTGTCTCGCCCACCGGACGATCGGGGAAGGGTGGGATACGGCAACGGCACCGAACGAATGGTGTCAGGAGGCCAGTATTCTTTTCTGCCGCTGCACATGCTGCTTCATTGTGCGTGCAAAGTGTTTTGCTTAATTTCTCAATTAACGCTGATTGAAGCGATAACGGCGATCGCTACACAGCATTTCCATTTGTGTGGTAATTTAATTCTCGCCCGGGTAGCTCGGCACGGACACTGGCGACTTGTAGGCTGGAGTACAAACGTGCAGCCGACAGTGGTGGAACCTTTGCATATGCGAAAGGAAAAAGGAAAATTAATTCATTGTTTACGCTTTCATTCGATTGATTAAACATTTGGTTTTTAGTGTATGTTTCGTTGCTTTTTCCTTGCTTTTTGAAACTATCATTGTGACAAATGTAGCCAAAATTATCGTCACTGGATAATGAAAATGCAGTTATTATCCACAGAAACCACCAAACTGTGCCATGTTTTTATTTTAAAATGGCTACCAACACGCTTCGAATGCTATTTACGCCTAAAGGTATGCAATACATATGCAATAACTTCGAAAAAGCTTGTTGTGCGTTGAATGCTTCACATGGTTGAAGTACATTGTATGACTGAGACCTGTCACACACTAACATTAGGAATTTTCGTACAATTAATCACGATGCAACAACATTCTTCTCTACTTGAATATATATGAAACCATTTTTTTTTCTCTTCCAATTTCAAATATTTTTTTTATTGTGCTTTCATAATACGTTGATTAAATTGTATGTGTGTGCTTTAAGTAAATAAATACACACTCATAAACAGCTCACTCGTTTCAAAGCCCACCTCCCTCCTCCCACAACACATGCTACACGTCCCCTTCTCTTATCCCTGCCAAGTGTTTATAACGTGAAATAAATTATCCACTCAAGGGCATTATTGACCATAATCGATTAAATATAGCCTGCACCGTACCTCATGTAAACCATTTTTCCTGGAAAAAGTGGTCCTTCACCATCGTTGCACCGGTTTTTTCATAAATAATCGCCCCGACGAGTGCATCATTTGTAAACCACTAAAATTATACAAATACCAGCTCCAAAATCCCATCCATCCTTATCGCAAACTACGAACCCCAAAAGGCACCCGCAACGCAATCACAACCTAATGGGCACCCGCTACACAATACCCACTACTGCTAGTGCAAAACATTTTTCATCGAAATATCTTCCCGCCTTTGCCCCTCCCATCCGGGCGCGTCTGTCGCAGCAAACTACAACTCATGGCTTTGCCCCCTCTGAAAGCGCAGGCAAATGGAAGTGGTTAAAAACGAGTTTCCCGACCCCGAAAAAGGTGCACGAGTGCTAATTCTCCTGTTTACCATCAATCATGTCAGGGCAACCGCAAATTACACCACTCGGTACGGAACTGCCGACCCAGAGCCTCCGCCAATCGGAAAGAACTCAAATCCTACGGCTAGGGGTTATGCATTTTTATGTATCCACGCACCGCGTATCGCGGAACCTCGGTACACGTAACCAGATTCGATTTGCACTCGAAATGCAATCGGTCCCAGGCGACCCGGATGCACAAATTCATCACCGGCAGCTAGTTGTTCGGTACGCCCTGCTTATCGATTCGTACGGTTACTTGCGTGAGCCGGAGACCGGGAGATAAGAGAGCCACTAATTTGAAATTCCCACTGCGGCAAGATTTTCTCTAACCACCTGACAAAGTCACTTCGGTACCGGGTACGGTACTCGCACCGATCGGAATTCAAATGTCTACGGATCGAGCCCGGGTGCATGATGATTATTAGTCACCGGCGCGCTGTTCCTTTCCACGATTGGCCGTTGTGGTACCGTGGGTGGTACAAATAAGTGCATCGCTGTGTCGTCCGCGCAAAACCATATTCGCACCAAATCGTACGCACCCCGTACGAACGCCGGCACCGCGGCAGACGACATCTAGCGGTGCGCGAAGGTGATGAATAAATTGAAGCACAACCTAATGCATAGGAAATATGTCGTGCATCGGGCGAGAATGCTAGCAAGGTGCCTCATGAATAACGGTTGAATGGGGCGGCCATCATTCTTCCTTAGAATGACAGTCACCGTTACGGGGACACCGCTGCATGTTCATGGTGCGAAAATGTTGACGGCTGATGTTTGATTTCGGACCCGGGTGCAAACTTAGCGGGAAAACGCATTTTAAGCGATATACATTACTCAACGAAATTTAATGCGCCAGGCGATGGTTTGCTGCACCACCGAAGGAATAAGACGATTATTAAGTGCGCAAAAGTGGTTTGCAAAATGCAGCATAGATTATTTTAATGTCTCGTCAATCGTTAAGTGCACTAAGGTGGGTAAAAGCTCCATCAAACGATTCATAGAATGTTTGTGATACGGCAGCGCCTAAATGCATGCAATCTGTAAGGAAAATTGTATTAATATTGCTCAAACAAGTTGCTTCCAGTATTTATTTCTTTAAACGCCCAACCTTTTTTACCTTTCAATACATTCTTTACTTAATTATAAGTATGTTTGAGCAAAACAAAGCAGAGATATTTCTTAAATTACCAGCAGCAAAGAGTACTCCAGCAGGAAATGTAAAGAGCATTCGTGTTGTGTTATTTTCTATTCATTCACGTAAGAGGACAACCTAAAACCGTTTCGCTTAGCATAACCCTTAATAACCCACCCCCACAATGTTGTGGACAAACACGCACACCCACAAACACCAGCCCGCTGAGCGACAGACAAAGCAGTGCGAATCCCGCACAGTCTGTTGGAATTATTTCGGAGAAAACCAAAGTCAACCGCCCCCTCCCCGCCAAAACCCGACAAGACAATGGCACACTGTTGATTCCGGAAGGGCGGAAGTCCGCAGGCCCAAAAACCGATGGCTGACTAACTCGGTGCCCGAGACTGCTCGGGAAAATGATGGTGCACGTAATCCGCCTGCCGCCCCCGGCAGTGCACCGTTGACTGCACCAGCGCAGCATGTGCACCCGTTTAAAAACCCTCTCCATTGGAGGAATGTGTTTATCTAGTGGGGGGGCTCGCTCGCATGCCGGATGGTCGGGACCGGTCGGGACGGCCTGCCAGAGTAAAGACCTGCCAGAACAATTCCATCCCGAACGGGACAGAGCCGCGTCCGTGGAACGGCACGACGACGAACGTTTCGCTGGAAGAGACGATTGTTTATGCATACAATAGAATTATGTTTCCAAATTTATTAGATGCAATTTATTTACCCACTCTGCGGATGCAAAACCCATCCCCTCTAAGCATTGTACGCGATGCACTCTCTCGCTCGCTCTCTCCCTCAAGGGATGATTTTCTTTTGAGGCAGTGTTTAAAACGGAGCTGTTACGGAAAGCAAACCCACTTCTACCATCGTCATCTATCTTCTCTCGGGACTGTATAGTGCCCCGGTCCGTTTTTTTTTCGAGAATGCATTCACTTAACGTTACCAACCGAAGTGCATTTGTAAAAGCGGTGAATTTAAATCTTCAAACGAGTACATTTCACTCTGCCACATAACACTCGAGCGCAGGCAAAGCAAGGGCATGCAATGAAAAACGAACGAATGTTCGCTTCCATACTCACAAACCAGCTGACTTCCCAACAGTGGCTCAGTGGAATCAACTATAAAACTAATCAAAATAAATAAACCCTTTTTTTCGTACCCGTCCGCTCGGGACAACAAAAACACAACCTCTCGTAAGGAATGTTACTTCGGTACGCAATGGTTCGCTGTGCATGCCACAATCTATTTGCGATTTATTTACATGAGAAACGTTTCCATGTTGACCCAGTACAGGCGGGAAAGGAGCAAATCCTTTTCAAAGACTGGAAATTTTCCGAGCTTTAACTAGATCTCTGCCTGGTATTCGCTGGAAATCTTCATCTCGAGCACGATACAAACTTGCCGCAGAAACAGCACTTCAACTTTAGCAACCAACCGGTGGACATCAGCTTACCGTTCGCTTACCGTCTGCAATCGATTGAATAAATGTTTTCCCTACCACGTCAGGCATATAGTTCTCTTCAAACAAACCGGACTCACCTTCCGTCTTAGCTCCCTTTTCCCCTGTGCCCTTCGAATGGTCACCACCACCGTGCCCGTGAAACGACCTGTCAGCGTCAATAAAGTCAGCGATTTAAACACAGCTAATCCTATCACAAGGCTACGGCCCTTCCGGCCTGCCCGCCTGCCCGTCCGCCGTGATCTTCCCTCGGGATGAATTGAGTTAATATTTTTGCACCAGGCCCGGGGGGCCTTTTGTTTGTCCTTTAGCGGTCCGCTGGTTGCGCTCGAGCTGCTCCGATAATTAGAAGCACTACTATTTATCTTTCATGCTCACTTTGATCCTTTTTCCACCTTTGCTGCAAACCGTGTGCCGCATTCGGCCGCCATCGCACCATTTTCGCGATGGCGCTCCAAAGTCAACAACGGGCGCGCCCGGTGGCCCGGTGATTCTGCACTGAAATTGACCTGTGCGCACTACAAACAGCACGCTACGAGATACGGAGCGGAGATTGATTAAACATTAAAATAACGTTAGCATGGCCGGTACCCTGCGTGCTAGAAGAATCAATATGATTAAGTGATTCTATTCTTTACGCCGCGCAACACGGCACTGCGCCTAATTAATTAAACAGTATGCGGTGTATGGTTGGCGGAAGGAGGGGATGGAGGAGGGAAGAGTGGACAGGGGTGTAATCACGCATTGCACACAGCCAGATGCATTAATCTGCATCGCCTTGTAACCGCGGTCGTGATTGGTGAAACGTAAACGGATGCATTCAGGCGCAGGATTTACTTGCAAGCAAGGTTTCTTTATTTGCTGATTGAGTTTAATCCTTTAATGTTTTTGTTCGGTAACAATGTCTGCCTTTATCTTTATCTTAACAGTTGACAGTGCAAGTTGATTGGAAGACGAAGAATCTGTGTACGAAATTAAAGTTAGAACTTCTCCGCCGAACTCAGCATAGTTCTGTTTAGATATGACACAGCCTGAAAGTATGCAATATCCAAGTAAATACCTCCTCAAGGAGCCCGTCGAGAGCACTGACTATCCAGCTATGTGTTATCCTTTAGTCTAGTAACCAATATCCAAAACATAGGTCTTTACGTTCAAACCGACTTGTGCACAGCTTTAAACTTAGTACCTAGTAAAAACAACAGTGCATTATCCAAAAGAAAAGCATAAAAGGAAGTAAAGCAACGCCAAAATATGTATTGCATTAACATCTTGCGCTCTGTTTGCCCTACAAAACCGACCAATAACTTCACGAGCCTCTCGAAAGCAACGATTCCTTATCATTGATTACCTTTTTATGAATCAATACAACCCTCATCATCGTTCGCTCGGAGTTTCGCTCAAGCATCGCTTCCTCAAACCAATCCAACTAGCGAACGCTTCCCGCCAACTCTACTGTGGAATGAATCTTTCCTATTAACTTGCCCTCTGCCAAGCACTTTTGTAAACCAGCATTGCGCATCATCATCCAACAAGGTCAGATCCCTTTCGCTTCCGTAACGAATATTTATCCAAAGGCAAATGCAAACAGTCGTGAGATTAAATCATATTCTCAATATCGCGATTCTGAATCTGCGGGTATCTTCAAAACTATCCCTCAACCAGGGCAACGGGGGCCGAGCCTTTCGCGCCAAGCCTCGAATAAGGGGCGAACGGAAGCTTTATGCCTCGACGAATCACTTGGGATTCGCTCAACGCAACTCGCGCAAAGCGTCTCCTGAACCCGATGGCCCCAAACCAAATTCTGTGCTCAGTGTTTGCCGAACAATCGATTAGTTCGTTATCCCTTCGAGGTACGTTTCGGCTCTCGCTGAATGCTAGTGCGATGACAAAGTTTCGCACAATTTCCCACTAGCCCACAGGTTCTCGTTTTGTTGCCCGAGACAGTCGTCTTGCCAGTCTCCTTAACGAAGCACACCGAAAGCGGATTCGATCCGCACGGACACAATGCTGCCACTCGACATGCGATTACAGTCGTCCATTAATTAGTGCTAATTAATTTGAATAGCGAACCGATCCCAGACACACTACTGACCGGCCCCGAGTGAGAATGTGAGCGATTCCGCATTCAAGTGCTGATGCTGGTTCCCCCGCCCCATTCATCCGATGCACATCCGGACGTATCCAGTTGCTTACTCCGACCGCTTGAGATGGAGGAAAAATTCCAACCAGCAGCTCGTCAACAACCACAGCAGCATTGATCAACTGCGACAGGACGTGTAAGCTTAGCTGCCCGCCCCCTGCTTGGTGTGTTTGTTCACGATAAGACAATAATAGAGAACCTTCCAGCAGCACTAAGGGCAGCAGCGCAGTAGCACACGGACCATCTAGCTAACCTTCAAGACATACGCCACAGTTTACATCTGTTTTCCTTCACCTCTTCCATGCTTTGCGGACAAGCTAAACAAAAGCATCAACCACCGCCATACCCGGAGGCTCTATTTCTGTTCCGCCCACCGAGAAGCTTTGCGCGATACAAACAATGTCGTCTTGCGCGCACGCACATCACCACTACCACCACAGCGCAATAAACAATAACCCTCGGGCGACTAACGTTCCGGACAATTTGTAACTACGGTGAAACCTGGCCCGCCAAGCAAGGTGTTTGGGAGTACGGAACCAACCACACGCAACAATGGTCTCGTTGCAGCATCTGACACGCTTTTACAACATTAACTTCCATCATTTATTTACTCACCGTCCTTGCTGCCGTTGCTGCGCACTCAGCTTTCCTCCCTCCCGTCTCGCGGAACGTGATGTGCGCTTTGGTCGCGAGATTTGTGGAAATCGGGAAAACGTGTGTAAATACACAACCTCAAACCGCACCGGGGCACAAGGCTAAAAGATCGGGCGATGGTGCAACGGTGCATCAGCAAGCGGTGCATTAGTGTGCTAGACGTACGCGGGATAATTGCTTGACAGATTAGTTTGAGGTGAAGATGAACGTTCGACCTGAGCTGAGGATAAAGCGCTGCAAAAAAAACATGACGGATAAGTTCGCTACAGAAACCATCTGCCGCTGTGCGTGGAAATGGGCAAAAAACTGATTGATATCTTTATTGAGCGTTTATGTGCGGTGGTGTCACGAACAAAGGCTTAGCCGGTGCTGATTTCCGCCATTAGAGCACAAGGCGACCATGATTGTTTTGTTTGCTATGCATTGCTTTGTGACGACTCTGATGTTGGTAGTTTACCAGGCTGAGAAGGCAAATATTTCCAAGGCCTTTTTGAGTCTAAAATTGTCTTCATTGTTCTAGCTTCTTTCTAACAGGGTTGTTGTATTTACGCCCTACTTAAAATGCAATTTAAATGCGCTAATTCGTCACACATATTTACCTACACTTAACACATTCTCAATTTATATGTTATCTTTTCTCCATCATCAGAATATATTTCCAGTAACATACCTCAAACAAAAAAAAATCTATGTAGCACACACAAAAAAAACATAAAACATGTTAACCTGCTAATATACACTGTACACGTTCCTCTTCAGCTCTACAATATCCGCAACGCCATGATCGTAACCAGAATTTCCATTAATTAGTCATGCAAAATCGTCACTTATAATTCCATCGCCTCCCTGTGTACGGAGAGCATACACTTTTTCAACCGCACTGACACTCGTTTCCGCATCGCAATCGTCCTTCGTTAGCTTTATCATGGTTTACCATAAAAGATTTTCTGTGGCCGTTCCGGATAATCTGCAACAGGCATCGCAATCACTCCTCAATCATTACTGCACGAATGGATGCAAATAACAATCCCCTTAGCGCCGAGAGTGAATGAAAACCTGGTGCTTACAGTTTTGTTGGGCAATGTGTTTTGTTTTTCATGTGTGCATTGCATCCGTTATTACATTAATGTCACTGTACCGTCCGTTGGATTCTCTGCCTATATTGGCAGCAAAACAAGCTCACTGCGACACTGGTGAGTGACGTGGCGCAGCATGATAGATGACAGCATGATACTCAATTATCTCTTTTTTAAAAGCAACAGCAGCAGCAGCAGCAGCAGCTCATAAAAGCACTGCATCACACATTGCACTCGGACTTCGGGGGAACAGACAGCGTGTAACTATGTTGCAGCTCTGCTAGCGCAAAACAGTATTTTAGTGCCTGCATATTGTACTGTGCGCTACGAAAATCATATCCTAATCGAATGTTTCAGTCATCCGTTCAATTAAAAGCTGATGAAGCAATTAGTGGCTATTAGTTGTGCACACTGTTGGCAAATCATGAATGCATTATTACTGTGAAGATACCATTGAAAACAATATTGATTGATTTACCGTTTACTTTAAGTTACTTTAAAGCTCTTTTTCTAATCATTTCAGATCTGGCTATCTCAAGAGACCTGTATTATTGAGTTTAAAATATTCAACTAACTCACCTTAAAATAACATCATTTCACCCTACGCCAACACACCACATCGTTTTTCTTCTGTATCGATAAACATCTCCACACCCATCTACTGCGGAAAAGTAACGAGATCATCAGCATACACCCCAAACGTGATCCTTTAGGGATGCACGTTTGTTAGCTGGAGGCGAAAAAAAAATACACACACGCGCGCACGAGCCCAACATCAAGCGTCTAGACGCGGTGTGTTATTTGCACCGGGCCAATTTATTCCTTCTCCCCAAGGTGACCGAAAACAGAGCTTACGGCGGGATGGCTGCTACTCGCGCGTGTCAATTCCCAAACTGCCACAAGCATACCGTTTAGCACCTGCCGGTACATTATTGGCACAAAACAGGTTCAGCTGACAACCGTTGGGGATCGAGCGATCGTGTAGGTGAAGAAGATTTGTAGCATGGTAGCTCCAATCGTATCTTTCGCCCCGACCGTATTGTGTTGTGTAAAGGAGCCCGACCGACACGTTACTTCCACACTGGTATTAAAAACTTATTGTGTAAAGAAAATAAAGCCGGTGACTCAATTGAAACCAGCTGGTATGGTTTTTCATGGCACGAAAACCACCGGGCGTCTCCATTCGGAATGAATCACCAGGCGTCTCCATCTGGTGCAAACTACCTACAGGCTCGCATTCGCTTATTTATATTAAACCTGTTCTAATCAACTGGCACCATCGTAGGTTTTAGGGGGTGAGCTTTCAAAACGGGAACCCTTTTCCTTGCCTTCGTTACATTTTCACAGCACACGGTGCTTGTGTGTTCATGGCGTGACACACGCGCACACACAGGTAACGCTTAGGGTGATGCTACAAAACCACAACACCCTTTTGGCCAGGTGCTAGTTTCCAGGAAGCCTTACTCAGTCTCACACAACTTACACGTTTTTATTGCCAGTGGTTTCTCAATAAAAGAGCACCGCAATGTGAGCTTGTTTGCCCGAAGCTGCGGTAAATTGATCCACACCGGTTAACAATGAACCAATCAACATGTTTCATTCATCCGTTCAAAAAAAACTCAAAACGATAACTGGAACAGATTATGTGATGTTTTGTAGCTTGATACGGTTAAGAAACCAGCCCCCCAAACCACAACAACCATGCACCAGCTTCAAGACGCTCGTAAGCATTTCAATCAATCCCTCTTTTGAACTGGTGAAACCACTAAAACGCAATACTGTCCATCACAATTATCTCCCGGCAATTTCATGTGTCCCGATGGCAGCCACCTGCTTCACCAGCATCCCTACCACCTCAACCGGTTGATGTTGATGTTTCCGTTGCGATTCCGTTCGCTCGATGCTTTCTGCTGCCGGCACGCAAGACATTGATTTTGCTCGCTTCCCAAGAGACCCTCTAAAGATGCAATTGCAGTTCACCCGGCAACATTAATGCAACAGCTCGCTGTTGCTACCTTCGACTCCTTGTTCCGCAAATGTCCGGTACCCAGAACTCATTGTTAAACCGAGCGATGCAATCAAGCAAAAACGTTATTTTATTCGATCATCCGTGGCGAGCGATGGTGAAGAAAATGCGATCCGGCCGGTACATCGGAAAGATGCAATCTAGATTGTGCAATAAAGCGTTCATTATTGTCGTTCGATTGAAATATTCTATCTTTCATATTTTCCGGATTTTATGCCGGTTCGACTGACAGAACGGTTCCAACGGCAGATTAAGTTCAATTGTATCGGTTTAATGAAACTGAATCGCAATTTTTTCTTTCTGTGGTTGTCGCAATCAACCATGCACAGGCGGTAAATGCAGTTATTATAACAAATGGAAAATCATATTAATTATTTAACTATTTTGCATTCAAAAACTTGCGTATAACCCTACAATAATGACTTAAACTTTTCCTTTTCAGCACATATTTATTATAACAAAACCCCGATTTATCCATTCGCTTCAAGCAAAGCACAATCCACATCATCCAACGCAATTGTTGGACAATTTTAATATAAAAATTGCAAAAACCATTACACATTGTTTCATATTAATCATGCGTATCAGACAATCCCGTCCCGTGTTTTTTGTGCTGTTCCCACACGATAAAGCAAATAATATGAAAAACACAATCCCGTCAACACAACAGCGATAAACAACAAAGGAAGCAAATCCTAACGCAAACAGTGAGACCGAACCTCGCTTCGCAAATGCTCAGTGGTGTGTATTTTACTGTAAATTAAAAAATTCACTCATCCACATCCACCGGTCACTAGGCAGTGCGCCGCGCCCATAGATGACCATGTATTTATTCGCACACCATTTTTTTTGTGTGTGCATATTCTTTACCGCTCTCTATTTGAATATCTTACATTCCATTGGGCAAAAAAAAATATGTTGCGAGAATACAGATTTGAACCGAATATTACTTTACCACGGTACATTTTGTACCGCTTCCATACGCGGAATCACCATCCGGCATCGGGGCTGAACTCATAATACCGTGTGCTTGGCGTTTTTTATTTCACTACTGCACGTACAGCTTAGTACCGGGCAATGATGAATTTATGACCAGACGGTGAAGTATCCCGGTATTGCTACGAAAAAAAAAACTGCGTAACTCGGTGCATTTGAGCAAATATCAGCGCTTACCTAACCATTGAACAGAATTCGTCGAACGATTCACAGCTGCAGTTACGACCCGGCACAACGTGTCGTGTTGCCTAACATGAATAAAATAAAATAAACGAAAAAAAAAACAAAGCAAAGCACCTGGGGACCATATTGTTGACTTTTGTAACGAAGACAATTCTAAGAATGTTAAACGGATGGTTTTGTTTTATATTGTTCCTAGAACACATGTCTTTTTCAAGAATGTTTTATTCAACTACTCGCGTCAGCAGATTAAAGGAGGTTTGCTCTGTGAGTTAATACATTTGTAACAGTTGAGAAAAAAATTTGATACGATTTTTTTTTAAATGTGTAATAATAAAAAATTAAAATTAGTAAAGAACATTTCAACCATTTTTTATAAAATAAACTATCAATTTATTATATTCGAAACCCAACCCAAACCAGACAACAAAAGAGCAGTTCTTACAAAATAATAAAAAACCATTTCTTTCGAACCTAGCATTCGATGTTAGTTTCACAACAATTCCTACCCTGCGTTGACCTTTCTACGGACCAAACAGGCCATAAGATGGATTTTTAACATCCGGCTTATGCTGTGCTTGTTTGACGGACAGGAAATTGGTCCAAAAACGATGCTCAAAAACACACACACACATACATGCGTACCGGTGTCGGTAAATTAGGTCTCAAAAAGTGAAGCTGCACAAAAAAATGTTAAACCTTGCCAGCGAAAAAACCATCATAACGCCCATCATGACCGTCGTGTGTGTGTGTGTCGATTTGTGTACCCTGCATAAAGCGAACGAAGCACGAAGTGGAGAGAAAATGGTGCTGTCCGGGATTTTTTTGTTTTTTTATGTTCTACCTTCCTGATCCTTCGGAGATTTTGAGCTGGTTTGTACCGTATATGTTCCTCTCGTTCTGATTTTTCATTAAAGAGTCGGCAATGTTCCTTTTTTTTCTTTATCTCTCTTTGTTTTGATTATCTTCCATTATTTACTCACGCGAAGCCGGACCGGACGCTAAAGCAAACTGAAACCTAAGCATTTTAATCTTTAAGCTATTTTCTCCTCACTGTAGGAGTGCCTGTGCGGATATTACGCGTAAACTGGAGAAAATAGACATGCACATGGCAACGGCAAAAACCTACTTCCGAGCGTACGAAAATGGTTCACGAATAAGCGCGTTTGAACTGTACTATTAAAATCCATATTGCAAAGCAGCTTTCATACAGGAATCGCAGTATAAAGGCATTGTTTTATGGAGGTGATCTTTGACCCGAAAACGAAAACAAAAGCATCAAATATCAACATCAATAAAGCGGGGTCAGAAACATATGCTCACACACGCACACACACACACAATTTGACGATCTTCCATCAAAGCCAAACGGGACACGATCCCTGCTGGTCAGCGTTTTACATCGGCAGCCTTAAAATGTTTATTGTTGCCTTCCGTTTTACGGCACAGGAAAGGTTCACTTCCGCGTCGTTATCCTTCCAGCAGAAGAAACATGCCCTCAAACACACGCGCAGATCAAGCAGCGAGGAAAGTAGCAGCAAAATCATGCAAAATGAACGATGTTTAAATCAGACCGCTAATTTGTTTTCCCTGTAAACATCCATCACGGTGCTCCGTCACGAGGTAGATGGATTATAAAACCCTGTGCGGGCCACGGGTCCACTCGCTATTATGAAGGTTCTTCTGTAACGGAAAAAATCCTCACCAGTCGTCCATTTTGTTTTGTTTCATACGTTCGCTCACCAAGAAGCGTACCGCGTGTGAGATATTCGGTTCGGAGCGATTCATTTGGGCCATGTTTGGTCAGCGCTGCTCGTGCGACGACTTCTGTCGCATTCAATACAATATTCATGTCCGTCATGGTACGGGAAGCACACACACACGCGGGAGTGTCCCATGGGTCCCATTGTGCATTGCACCCGAAGGAGTATTTTATTTTTTTCTTCGCAATATACGGCCATATAATGGGGATGGGCTGGTGAATAATTTAAACCACATTTGGATTATTTAATACACAAAAATAATGGACAGAAAATGTTTACGTCATGTCTGTGGCTGGAGTCAGGTTTTCAATATTTTCCAATAGAAGACAACACTGTTTACGGTTGACTATAAAATGTGTTATCTACTGCCATGAGAGGATCAATGCCACTCGGACGGTCGTCACGTACGCTAGATAAACTATCCAACTAAGGGTGTTTCAAGTAAAGGAAGCCAGAAATGATAGATAAAATTCTCCTGGGGTTGTACACTGAAGACAAGACTCAAGAAGAATACGTACGCGATAGTGTTTTATTCATACTTATTCGATTTTTTAGCGAAAAGCATTCCAATATTCACAACTTGTTCATCCACAATTTTCATAGCGTCTACACCATTTAATGGCTCTTTGATTCTTCTCGTTAATCTTGAATAACTCTTCAAATGTAAAGATACAGTAAAAGGCAATTTAAAACAATAATATTCTAGGTGCTGCATACCGCATCATATTGCAAAACAAAACCGAAGAATACAAACCAATGTTCAATGTTACGACCGAGCACAAGGCATGCTGCTGTTCTGTCCTTCCGGCAGTAAAAAAAAACAAACACACACACAAACAAAAACCAAACAACAACGAACAAAGATAGCGAGCAAGTGCTTAGTAGCTGTGGGGCAAAACAGCATCAACCAAACACAACCATAACTAACGGAAATGAATGACCGGTCAGACGAGGTCGCGCAAAACGAGAATTAGAGAAAGAAAACGAGTGAAAGAGAGAGAGAGAAAGAGAAATGGAATGCTGTCTTTTCACTCACCGGACCAGGTGGAGTTTGGGTTGGGCAACCATGCGTGACAGGACACAATTAGAAACACATGTTAACTGTTGCATGCGATTCCTCGGCGAGAAGGAAGAACGAAGCCCGCTCGGCCACGGTGACGAGTTTTGCAGAATGCGGAAGCAAAAGTGCCGTGCAAGAAACGGATGGAAGCGATCCAGAGGTTTGGTTACAGCGTGCAACATTTATCTCTATCAATTATGCACGACACTTATTAAAGACAATGGACAATTGGAAAGCGGAAACCAGAGGGCCTTGGAGGTGGAGGGGGGGGCATGTAGAAAACCACCCAAACAAAGAAGGCAACATAATAGGCATATGGGGTTTGCTTTTTACATGTCCTTTTTTTTCGCTTTCGCTCACACACACACACACACACCCTCGTTGGTCTGTCTCGAAGGATTGGGACGTCCCGTGCAAGTGGGCAGTGTAATATGCTCGATGCAGTTACCATACCGACCGAGTTTAACCAGCTGCATGCCATGAATCTCCCGGAAGCCAGGTACCAGAAGAACAATGCGCCCGGCGAGAACCAACATGCGCAACCACCATCGCCAACTGCACCGAGCCAGTTGCAGTTCTGTTTCCGGTCGGTCAGCCAACGGCGATGAATGCCGACTGTCTAGGCTTTGGGCCATCATGCAGGGAACGGTTGTGTTGCATGGCATCTCATACCCTTCCAACATGAGCACTCTCACACATACACACGTCCACCATATTAGACACAAAGGCCAGGCACAAAACGCCTGTGAGAACGCCAGCCATCCTGCAGTGCAATTGTAACACGTGCGCTCGGCTCCTCACGGAAACGGAACGAATACAACTATGCTGTCTATGGTCGCCGCAGGATAATTCTACTATTCTTGTGATTCGGATGTGAGCATACGTTCCACTTCCCACCGATGGAATCGTTCGCACCGCCCGGACGGTGCACGAGAGGTTTGCCCATTTTTATGAGCTTCCTCACTCTACCCGAGAAAGCTCGGTAGAAACGGCATAGAAACGGCCAGTGTGCTGCAGCAAGTTTGCGCACATGATAAGTAGCACCGGTAGGTGAACAATTGAACCCAACGGGAATCAATTTTCAATTAAAATTAGTTCTGTCTTCTGGGAATGGTTCATTCATGAGCCGCGTTACGATGCGAGAGACAGACACGCGTCGAAGGAAATCGGGAGGAGCTATCATACCGGGAAAACACAATTATTAAAAGCCATCAATAGCGAATGTGCCTATGTGTGAGGATTTTTGCATAAGATTTCATTGTTTTCTTTTTATCTGTGTGTGAATGTGATTTTTTATTCCGTTTTAATTAATAATTGTGACGATGGGTTTAAAAATCTCGCTTAAAAAATAAATTACGACTGGTCGATAAAGTCGTGCGGTAAAACGTATTCATTTTACCAGCATGATGCCGTCAATCATTATCTTGCTTTACATGATGAATATTTCATTACTATTCAATGAAAGCATTATCAGAACCACAACGGATTTTGCTCACAAAAACATAAGCAAACCATTTTTAATAAATTTATATCCAGCTGATTTTGCCATGCCATTAGCATGGCAGCCAGCATTGGTATGTGCGTTACCGCTATGCAGATTGTATACTTTCAGGCGCATTTTTAAAATGTTAGCGAATAAGCGTTACTTCTGTCTGTTCTGTACTAGGATGCTATTTGTTTCTTTTTTATGTTTCCTTTTTTGTTCAGCAGGTTTCGCTGCGGTAAAGGAAATGCAATTTACAATTTGTTCATTTAATACAAAAATTGTCACATTACACAACACGTACAGCACAGCTGCACTGAAAACGTAACAATAGACAGTTCCCGGTATGCAAGGTGAAGCCAGAACTGTTACCTACCCATCGCACAGACACCCTTACTTGCATCATTACCGATACACGCTGCTGTACGGTACGTATGAAACTGTTTACGGTCAAACTTTGCACATTTGCATCAATGCTAAACTTTTTTCCACCGCTGTCCTGGCGCTTCGCATACGGTTCCCATGGCGTTGGGGTTACCGAGCGGCACAAAGGATGCTATGTTGATCGGGACCGCTGGAAAGATAAAGTTTGACTGGCCCGTGTATCAACTTGTGTCACCCGCCCGCCAGCCAAAGGTCAAATGCGAGACCTGCGTGTCACCGGGCCGAGAGAATGCATGCACGGCGTGGATCCATGAATCAAAAGCTCAGGCAGTCAAATTAGATTTTCTGAAAATGAATAACTAGCTTTGCTGTGCGCCGTTGCTTCGACAGGACCACTCAGTGTGATGAGAACTACATTGTAGTTATGTTGTCACCTTGACAATCATTCTTTTATGCTGAAACCTGGCGGAGCTCAAACAACAGATGCAGACTGAGAATATATCTATCGCTTCCTCTAATTATTAGCAGACTTTTGTGAGATATTACTAATTAGTCAACAAATGTGTAGCAAGAATTTTACTTCAGGGAACATCCCTACTCATCGAAAATAGCCAAACGAGACCAATTTATCCGACTGCAAAAAAATACCCCTACGACTGCGACAAAAAAACCTACAACCCTCCCATCCACGAAAACCACCATGAAACCCAAAACCGACGATAGCACATCGACAACTTGTCCGCAGAAGAGCAACCACAAACTAGCAATTTAAAATAACCATTGTAATAAATAAATAGTCACATTCGGATGCTACTCAATTCCCTCGCCACCCTGCATGTTTCTCCTAGTAAAAGATCGTGTTTGAGGTTGACAGCCCGTCCCGTCTCGAGCAGAAAAAATAAAGCCCCTTGCACGGACGTGACTAACGGACGGACGAGCTTGACCAAAAACGCCGGCGTACGACCCAGCGATCAACCAACCAATCGAGGGTTTGGTTGCCAGACCCGAGAGAGGCCCACCAGCCAACCTATCCCCACCGAACTCTCTTCTCCCGTGAAGTACAAAATGGGAAAACTTTATCCCCCACACACGGCCACCTTTCCGTCCATGTGTGTATGGGGACATTTTTTCGGTTGCTTCCTTTTCTTTTACCCATTTTTGTTGTTGATAGCATGAAAGCTCAGTTTTGGTGCGGGGGGCGGTAATGTTAAAAAATTGCAAACTACCGCTACCACAGCACTGTGGTGAACGGCTACGAGCGATGGCCGCTTATTTATTGCGCTGTCAACACAGCTCCAACAGTTCCCCCGGCTGGAGCTGGTTCAGCCGATCGGTAAAACAACAACAGCAACACAACCCGAGCTCATTTTCCAGTGGTTATCAAATTAAAGTTTACCTGCTCACTTTTGCGTCCTTCGCGTTAACAATGTGGTCCGGGCTTGCTGGTCCCGCTGATGGAACGGTCCCAGGTAACTGGTGACAGTTTGCAGCACAAACTGCAAGAAAACAATGCCCGTCTTCGTACCGCCCAGCTGCTGTTTGTCCCCGCTCCCGAATGCTCTTCACTGGAGTGTGCTGGTGATAAATTTCGTCTAGAGTTTCGTGCCAATATTTAGATAATTGGTAATTGGTAAAATTTGGTTCTGGTTTGTTAAGTAATTACTCTGCACTTGATTGGTGGGTCGCAGTAACCGACCGGTGTTGCATGTAACTGATGCCCTTACGCTAGACACCAGTTGTGTAGAGTGAATAAACAATTTGAACCGGTTGGAATGTATCCTTCTACAACGAAAATCAGCTACAGTACCTAAAGTTTTCACCGGGGTGGTGAGTTAGGTGTGAGAATAAGTACGGTTATTGTTAGAAAGGTATTTTCCGTTCTTGGCTTGTTCAATCGATCTTTTTCATTCAAATGATTCAATGAATCTGTCTCTACGGTTCATTTATATAAGTGATCAAATTCGAATTGTAAGAGCCATTATTAAGCCATTTTTAAGCCCATTATTAAGAGCGGTACTTGCAATACTCTCAACACGACCCAATAATTAAGAATAGCATCACACACCTGTCTAGGCACCTTTCCTGTATTTCCATGTTTAGTCTTAGTATTAAACAAGATTCAATAATCAGCTTTAATTCAGTCTCGTCTACATCTACAGCTAGCTCCATCCGTACCGCGTTTTCAATTCACAAATGTTAGCCTTGTTTGCACATATCCTATGGCTATGACCTCGCCCCCCCTCCTGTGGGAGTACGTTTCGCTCCCATGTTTGCGAATAAATCGAGTGGAAAAAAGAGCTCCCACTCGAGCGGGCGGGCCAGCGTGCAGCGTACACATTTATCAGCCAATCATCAATATGATCGGCTGTATCATTGTTTTCTTTCTCTCGCTTCCGCCGTGTCGTTTTATGCTTTTGGGGCCACGTTAGTTTCTAACCTGCAGCTACACCAAAAGCGAGGCTGGCTTGAAGCCAACCAGCGAGCTCCCGTTTGCTTGCCTAGTTCGATCAATATTTTATTTGAAATGTTCCCTCGGGGCTATGGGGGAAGGGTGGCGGTGAAGGAAGTGGTGGTGACATAGGCGTTGCATCGTTTGCGTGTGTGTGTGTGTGTCTGCCAATAACACCACCACCCACCCAATTCGACCCAATTCTCACGCTTGTCTAATACCGTCATATCGCAAAGCTCATAAAACCCAGTGCTCATCAACTCACGTTAAATTTCGTTGCCCCACAAAAAAAAACCATCCCACAAACACACACTCACACACGCAAAGCCCAGCCACAAAAAAGTGCTCTAAACAGCATTTAGTTCCAGCGTCAATGTGCGCATACCATAATATACACCGGCCCGGATTGAGGTGGGACAGCATTTGCATTTGATTTAATTACGCCGATACTGCACGTACGCAAAATGCAGCTCAACAATCGAACCTAAATAGTGCACTCGAACCCATCTCGGCCCGTAATCGATGATGTGTTTGGCCGACAATATTTGCTCAACATTGTGCGATGTACACACACACACACATGCACACAAGCTCTCAACCGTTAATTGAATATTCTGACATTCTGGTCAGTGGGGAAAGGCGATGTTTCGCCCGGCACGAAACCCAACACGTTGGTAATTATTTTTCTACCTTGTCTATTTTTTGTAGCTGTTGCTGTTTTGTTTGGTTTGGCGCGCTTTTACTTCCACATATTTTGAATAATTCTATGCCCGGGCACGCTGTTTACCACAGCCGACCGCCATTACGTTATTAATTATTTACACTTTGCCGGGTTTTTTGCCGGGAATCCGCCTGGCTGTGCAAACGCGACAGCGAAAGAAGTGCAAAGCTGCTGCACAAGTCATACATTTGTCACACCAGCGCCATTTTTGACACGCCATTCCTCGGAAAGTTCTCATTCCGAGCGAATCAGTTCACTTATTCCGAAAAATCCGAAACCCATTTTCTACATCAATCTGGGACTGCGGGGGTTGGGGGCAGTTATTTTACTTGGTAAAACATTAAAATCCAATATTCAATGCTGCATTTTTACTTAAATTTTTCATAACTTCACGAGAGCATGAGTGCGTGTGTGAGAGAAAAAGAGAGGAAGTATGTGGCTGGCCTTCGTTGAGAGTGTATCGTTATAAGCTGCCAGTGTGATAATGTTGAGCAGTGAAATTACACTTCTCGTTTTCGTTCCACAAATCGATTTCGATTCAATATGGAGTACTCTTGATATGAATTTTTGTGGAACTCACCAATTGTTGTTAAACAAATTTTCAAATAAATAAATGGAAAGTTATCGATACGTTCATAATATTGCTGACGTACAAGCTTTTAATTAATCCCAAGAATATAACGGGGCCTGAGGATTCCAGGGCCTAAAATTTAAAATTTCAAACCTTATAATATACAAATCAAACCTTATAACTCAAGAGCACAAAACATACACATTCTAGCATTAACACCAAAAACCATAGCACACACTCCTATCCAGAACGGTAGCTCTTATATCCGGTTCCCGCTGGTACCGATGGACATACAGAGAAGAAACAACACCCCGGAACTTTATCCTCACGAAATAGAACGATTAGTTGACAGCAGCAAAACTAATACGAAAATTCCTTACCAGTTGAACCAAGCGGGGGATTGCACTCTCCCGTTTCCCGAAAGCAATTTCATCAGCGCGGTACCTTTGATGTTGCCACGCGGGACAAGAACGATGCAACTTCGGCGGGCCAGTGTATGGTATCAAAATGAAGCACGATGTCCGACACCAGTTTTCCCCCGGCAGGTTGACACCGTCCGAGCGGGCACAGTCTCGCTCCCACTTCGTGCTGTATACTCCATAAAGGAGATTAAATTTTTAAATAAAAATTCCCCGAACAGTCTTTCAGGCAGGTGTTCCCGTATCGCTGGCGGTGACTTGATGTTAGACTATACTGATACTGGCGCACGAAACAAAGCTTTATTTTGTATTCCTCGCTAACAAGCGCTTTGTTGTCACTGATCAGCATAAACTAGTTGCGCTAGAAAAATGTCTCTCTAAGCCCTCTTCTTACAAGTTTCGCTTCCTCTACTGCGCTTGTATGTTTTCAATTACATTTGCAGAAACCCAGTATTTGAAGAATCCGCCTCACAGCAACACCTGTGGTCTGAAGAACAGTCCGGAAGACATATCCGTATCGAAATGTGTTGCACCTTTCGACTTTTTTGCTGGTACTATGGTTTTGCTTTCAATTGCATCTCTTGAAAAGTTCAAGCTGGCTGGGTGAACTTTCCAAGCCCCAGTGGCAATTACCGGCGTGGGTCTACACACCGAGCTGAGGATGGTCTCAAACAACCAGAGGAATCAGATTAACGGGCGCAGGTACTGCACCCATTGGTGACAGCGGTTTGTAATTGCGTACAAGAACACACAGACACACAAAAACGGCAAACCCATTTCCCAAGCCATGTAAAGGAAGCAACTCGATTGCAATATATAAACAACCTAACAAAACATAACGCGGGGAAGAATTTTACATTAGAGCATAACAAAATAAACAAACAAAAAAAACTTCGAACCAAGTCAGACACGTAGACACACTCGGTAATGAAATATCCTTAATTACAACACAAATCCACACACACGCTCACAGAAACAAACGACATTTTCCTGTGTGTTTTCTGCCAGCTTTTGCTTGCTTCTAGCACGAGAACGGTAAAGTTGCATCCCGGTGGCAGAGTGTTGAAGAATGGGAACAAGCTCCGTACCGCCCGTGCCCGTAAAAGGTTGCATATTCTTAATGAAATGAAAACTTTCGTCAAACTTTACCTTCATTGTTGCATTCACAGTGACGCGTTCATTTTGCTGCCTTCCCTTTCACAAGCACGAGGTAAGTCACATCGTTTCGTTTAATTGTATCTTGCGCACGGTTACATGCCCTTACAAGCTGCTGTGAAAAATTTAATTATAGGCTGATAATAATTTAAAATAATGGACCAAATATTGTCAGCATATTGAAATAATTTCCGTTGGGTAATTTTCCTCATTTATTTTCAAGCCCAGCTTATTCAGCACAACTTCTTCAACTTTCCCAACCACAATGGAGGCGCCCGGTGTCCGGTGACACGAAACGGGCTGTGTCCGGAAACACACAATTCATCAAAAGCACAACTATCTGTGGCAAAGAATAAATTATTCGCAGAGCAACCAAAAATAGGCAACTACGGCTCTGGCATCAAACTATCTTATTTTAATCAACTGATAGTTCCTACCCACCCGGCGAACTATCCCCGATCCTGGCATCCCAAAAATTAACCTCTACCTTGCCCATTGCCAGCAGCAAAAAAACAACATTCAATCAGTTCCGTCGCTAAACTTTCCGCCATGATGATGGTGGTGGTGGTGCTTTAGTTTCGCAATTTGTCTGCATTCCGGAAATCAGTTTCCCGATGCTAAAGTTTTATACCCGTACCCGGAGCGGGATACACTGTCACACGTACAGCACCAGCCAGCGCAGCAGCAGTAACTGAAAGATGCGCCCACCATGTTTTGCCATTTTCTTTGCTCATTTACCATCTGACCAGGGTTGCCAAATCAAGCAAATAATCAAGATTTACATCCACCGGCCGAGGGCGGATCGGTCGGATAAAATACAAAAAATATAACTTTTCATTCATTTTCTCGACAGAAGAAAAAAAAGCCTCAACCTCCGATTGACAACTTTGAATGGGAGGGAGAACAGAAACCGATCTATGGTTTAAAATTTCACCGATTTTCGGTATTGCAGCTCATTTCGCATGCCGAACTCGAATGGGAAAATTTTCCACCCACCCAACCTTTGTAAACCTTTCCCTACGAGCTCGAGTGCGCGGTGGGTTTGCTCAGAAAACGAAACATCCGCCGAATTATAAATGCAACAAAACCTACAATCAGTCAACCGCAACTGCAGCAACCGACCGCATGCGATGCATCCGGCTGATGGACATCTTAGCAGCAAAGCCACAAAACCGGAGGAAAACCCGGGTAAAATCGTAAATGTTTTATCTTGCGGAGGGTTTTCTTGTGCATCCGCGTTCCGCGTCAGCACCGAAATGCAGTTGACTGTCGGTATTTGATGCTGCACAGTAGCAAACCGCGACCGCGACAGTGCAATGGAGCGGGTCGAGATTGCTTCTTGCAAATGACTAGTCGTGAGGAGAGAGAGAGGGAAAGCGATTTCTACTTTACCGCATAAATTGGATAATATTCCTGATAAACTCAACGCTGCAAGTGAAGCACGGACGCGAAACCCACAGTCATACGCTTAATGAGATGCAGTTGATGTTTGTCATTCCCTGCCGGGGAAGCTACATTTGGTGGTTTTTGGGAGATAAGCATTGTAGAACTTTTACGGTAAAACCGCTCGTTCGCATTTCTTTTCATCTCGGAAATGTCGGTGAGTAGGACGGTAAGATGCAATTTATTTTATGTTCGGTAGGATGAAAGAAAACGGTTTACTTACAGCGTCATGTGCTTGCTTCAGCTTAATGTTATGGAAAAAAAATTTCAATTTGGTAAAGAGCAAACTATAACATATTTTTATAGGCTCATATAATTCTAAAAGTGCCACTCCATTGGAATAAAAAAATCCCAAAAATATCCTACAAAAAGCAAATTATTAAAGGTGGATAGTTAAGGTATAGAAACCCTTAATGTGGCAAATGCACCAGGCAACAATCCGCGAGAATTAATGAATTTGACGCCTTCTTTACATCCGTGAATAAGTGTATTTTTTGTAAGTTTCGGTTACACTTTTAGCAGATAAAAAACTAAACGTCTTCTTTCTCTAGCTTTTTGGTTGTTATTGGCGTGTGTAACGCCCTTTCCCTTCGCTCTCTTTCTCCGGCTCTCTCTCTCTGGCTAGATTTGCTCTCTTCGGCTGCGCTCGTGACTCATCCTTAAGTGGCTGCGTACTTCCGCGGTCGGCTGTCATCGTACTTGACGTTGACGTTGTATTTTGTCAACACTTAATGAATAGAGAAATACAGAAGCATAAGAAAGCACAAGTAAGTAGAAACTTGTAAAAATACAGTCATAAAATAAGTGTCTTCTTGATTAAAACATTTTGCTGTAGAGCTGTCTAGAAGGTAAAACACCGTCAACAGAAATAAAATGACACAGATCCAGTCTAAAATCGACAGCAAATAGTTCATACTATCTATCAACTTGCTGTGGCCTCCACTATGGCGAACAAAGTAGCAACTAATACCAAAACCCATAAACCCGGTACGCAAGTAAATAATAACTGGTGGAAATTATTTACCAGAATCGTTTTCCAAATACTTCTCTCATCGGCCCCAGCACCACAAAAAAACCCCAGCCCCAGTTCGAACACCATCGAACGTTACAGTGTAGGCGATGGTAAAAACCTTAAAAACAACTTTACGATTGACCAGGCGAGAACTTTTTTTTTATTGAACTTTCACCACTGCACCGCTGCTGCCCAAAACCGAACCGAACCAGCTTTGCTACTCCTTTTTTATAGCGCTATTTGCTCGCGGAAGAAGCAAAAGAACAAAGTTCTTTTTTTGTTTCTGTTCCTGCCTCTGACAGTAGGTTCGGGCGACTTGGCGTCATTTGGCCTGCTGTCGAAACCAACAAACCGCAATTTCCACATAACTTTTTTGGGGGGAAAAGAAACGCAAAAAATAGCTTACAGGTGGCAGAAGCGGCACAGCTCCACCCGTCGCGCGTTCACGTACGGGTTTCAATTGGTGGTAGGCAAAAAAAGGAGCCAACAAAAAAAAAAACAACAACAACAAACCGTCCAAAACCACCGAATGCAGTGAACAAGTAATTAGAAAACGTCTTCACAGTCCATTTCTGATCCGTACACGCGATACCTTACCTGAACGCGCCACCCATCCGCAGCACATTGCTCGTGTTTGTTATTACGACGTACGACAGATTTTTCCCTTTTTTTTGGTTTTCCATTTTCATTTGATTTTCCACACACCCACCCAACCACACGGTGAGCAACAAGCTTGTTTTTCATCACTGCACCTATGTGTGGCGGCTGCCTGCGCTAGCGCGCGTCGCTGGGGTTCCCTTCCTTTTTTCCCATTTTATTGTTTTTCTTTGGTTCCATTTATTTTGAAATTGCATTCCTTCTTCAAACGGGGGCAAGAAAGACACCCGGCGCCCACGCCCCCAAACCAAGTTCGTTTCGGTGCGCGAGTAAGCGCAAGTAAGCAATGGTCATACACGCACAATCAAGCAGCGTAACTCCTTTGCTCGGTGAAACCCATTTTCAAAAGAACCTACGAAACGCGAAGGTGCGCTAGAAAAGCTGATCGCGAAAGCACAACACACAGAGCTATGGGTGGAACGGTACATGAGTAATGCTGCTGGCTACCAACCACCACGAGGCAACCACGCTTCGCCACGAGCTTGCAGCAGATACAGTCCTACGCACGCAGACGAAACTTTTGGCTTTGGGTTTTGTGTTGAAACAGTGATTTGGTTTGTTGGCAAAACAGCCGCTCACATTTGCCGAAGTTGCTCAAGAAGAGTTGCGTTAGTCGAAGGGTGGAAAAGATTTTTTGGTTGTAGAACCGGCGTACAGCCGGTTTGAAAGGTTTTAAGGTTACGAGTATTTTTTATAGAGATTCGATAAAAGAGAGCTTTTTGTTTAAAGTACTTTAAGCTAATTCAATTTAACTCGCAGTATTTTCTTGCTGGCTTTCTAGCCAAAAACAAAATAAATCATCGATAAGCACCTTCATGAAGATTTGCGTTATGCAAATTGCATACTTCTAGGCGATCATGGCAAAAAGACCAAAATCGTTTCTCATTTTCATTGGATACGAAGCTTAAGCTCCAGTGTGCTTTGTAATCTAAGAATACCCGCTAGACCAGTGAACTCCCACATTCCCAAGGAAAAATAACGAACCATGCACACAAACATAAAATAATACTACAAAAAAAACGCGGCGAAGCTGTCCGGATGGAAACCAACATCAGCTTGTTGCGAACCAGGTGCATCTGAAAGAGATTGCGAAAGCATTCTTCCGCTATGATACACGCCACAAACGGGCGCACAGGTACAGTGCAGCGCGAAACGATTGACAAACCATCGGGCCGGGATGGTTAAGGATAGTGTGCAATCAACTGCTTCACTTCCCCAGTGCAACAGGTTACAACCGTACGGAAGTGCAATAATACATGGCCCTGTACCGACCATTTCCTGCTTGAACGGGCATAGGATTCGGTGCTTGTTTTCTCGTCTGTGCATCTCGTGTAACTTCCATCCGTTACTAGGATTTTACCCCAAACCGAACGAACTATATACTTAGTTCCTCATTTTTTCAGCAAACCAAAAGCGCGTTCTAAAATTAAGTTAACGAATCGGTTTAAACCATTCTAATTCAGTGGCCTCATTGTTACTTGCCTATTCCGTACATGCGTACACAGCACAGCACGCTAAAAAGCGCCCTAAAACAATTAGCTAATGATGCATGATTCGTGGAACGAACGTTGCACTGAAATAGAAATGGCAAACATAAGCAAAGCCCGATGCACACGGTTACCTCGACAGCGTGAAGCTTCAGCGGCGGGATAGTATGTACGGGAATAGACGCTGCAGTGCCGAGGCTTGCGAATGCAACACGTCCACAGCGTTTCTAATAGAGTGTGTTGAGTATGGCGGAACTATTTGCATAGAAATGTTACCGAGCTGAGTAGTACGTAGAGGGGACGGTGAAACACTGACACGTCGCAACTGAAGAGAGAAAATCAAAGCACATGCAGCTGTACATAACATCTAACGCTTTGTTTCTGTGTAAATACTTTTATACGACTGTATTTCGTTTTAACCAGTTATTTTGGTATAAATTTTTCAAATTTAAATTTCATAGCGTTCACAATTTTCCTACTAAAATATTCAAACTTAAATCGAGCTTTTCAATACTAAATTTGCATTCCATATGATAGCGTCGACAATTTTAATACAGATTGCACAAATTAAATGAAAATATTCAGTCTCTATTTCCGCCCTTTTCCCAATTCCGATTGATTATTCGCTTATTTGCTTCTCCTTGTCTACGCCACAAAATTTAGCGATAATTCGTTCCTCCTGAACAGAGTAAAGCTCCTGGTACAAATCCTCCTATATTTCAACTGTTCACCATAAAGTCCAGTTAATGAAACACCAACACGGAACAAGCTTTGAAACAAACCAATCGTCGGCGCACACGAGTCCAGAGGAAGCATAATCGATGACGATGACAGGCGAAAGAATGTTCCGTGCCGGTGCGATGCAGATGTGCCGCTACCGGTTATGAAAAACAAACAGACGTTGGCGTTGCCGGTTATGTTATCGTTGGAAGTTTCCCTTTTTTCCCAAAACCCGCACGTTGCGCTGCCAGTCTGTCAGTCAGTCACTCGAACCCGTCAGTCGGTTCCCATCGCCAGTAGCCGGAGGATTCGAACCTTTCCGCGTACCTTCACTGCAGCCCAGGCTTCTCGCGTAGTTTTTTTTTTTTTCTTCGACCACCTACCAGTTACATCCTACTTATGCAATTTCATCCCAGGGCGAGCGCTATCGCGTGTTATCGTTCCCAAACGATCCGGATCACAAATCGTCCTACCGCACCGGTGCTGTGCGAATGGAGTTAAGATAAAATGCATATGATTAGACGTGACAACAATATTGTCGATCGACGGATTCGCTGACGGAACCATGCCCCAACCCTTGCTGGCTAACCCCGTTTACCGGTGGGGTGATGCCCTCGGGCTGATGTGCGAACGTCAGTGCGATGTATCGCGGCGTATGGCAGCGCACGTCAATCCCCTAGGTACCCGGGGGGGCTGTTATTGTAATGTGAGTGGTCAATTTTACGATAATTATTATAGTGTGCACACCAACCCACCAGTACGGTACCCCGACGCCCCACGCCGCGCAGGGGTAAGGGTTCAACTACTTCCGGGATGGTGCGCGTCACGAGCGAAAAGCGTCCGCTCTGCTTCACCGTTTGATTTGATTCGATTCGCATAACCGCAGGGGAAAACATTTGTTTTATGCTCGGTTGCTTCCACTGTCAGTTGGGTACGTTGCCAATCAACGCGCGGCTAGCCAGCAGAGAGCATCGAACACACAAACACACACACAGCTCCTCACCCTGTGGCCATCCGTTGAAATGAACCAATACAAAAAAAAACCTCACCAACCTATGTGTGTGTACACCGACGAAATTAACCTTTTGTGTCAATGCGTGGTAAATTCGGTCGCTCGGAGCGGAAATTAAATTTTCCAACCACCAAAACGCATCCTCCTTGTTGGGTGGCAAGCGCCCGCCAAGGATGAACTTTAAAGTGCGCACACACACACACACACACCCGTCAAAGCGGGGGACACGAGCTGGTGCGTGTGAGATTATTAATGTGGCTTTCCCTTCCCAATGCGCAATGATGCACAGCGACGAGCACCATTAATGTCAGTGCCGCGGACGCCATAGTATGTCCATTTAGGCAGAACGCTCCAATGTTTCTGCGGTGGTCGCATTTTACATTGTTTCGAGTACCATACATTACGCCAAAACCCCACTTGAGCGTCCGCTACTTGAGCTAATTACATGCTGTTTGCTAACATTTCGTGTGCCTCCCAGCCACCCTGCACTTTCTTGACATGCAAGGGCGCTTTAAAAAGGCACCTGAACAAACACAAATGATTCCACCGTCCAGAGTCTTGCCTTTATTCAGTGCGTAACGCTTCAATTCACCAGATCACTCAACAGCTCCCCTTATCCACACATCTTATTTTCGATGGCATGCAGAAATTAATCCTAAGACTGTTCATGAAAACAGACACTATGCAACGCAAAATCGCATCGCGTATACTAATTTGTACATGGTGCTCTTCCTACTACATGTCATCCTGGAAGGCAATCTTTGGGATGCGCTTTGATTCGTACAGCTTCAGAAATACGTTCAACGCCACTTTTAAGTTCCACGACGATTCCTCCAGGCATCGTTTGGACCACTCCGTATTTAGCTTTGTCAGTTGCTTGAACACGATCAGCGCATTCTCACGATCATCGCTATCAGAAAGAGTTACATCCTGGAATTGGTGGGGAGAAACAGTATTGTTAGCAAAAGCAATCAAATTGCACGTACACGACACGCCAAGCTCACCATTGGACTTTCCTGCTCTGTTGCTGTTTCGGCCGAATTACCGAACGTTTCATTCCTACCGTTCACCACGTCGTACATATGCAGCATATCGTTGTGAATCTTGTACTCCAGCGCCTCGTGAAACAGATTCGTGCCCATACCGGACGGTTGAATGAGCCAGGTGCGCGTAAAGCCCATGATGTTATTCTGGCCCGGCACAGCAAATTCATCCTCCCTCATCCGACCGTTCACGGTGATCAGGACGCGTTCCGGCGTGAACACGGGCACATCGATACGGAACGAATAGAAATCGAACTCCGTCTTCGGAAAGGATGTTAGCACGTACCCGATGCGTTCGTTACCGACGATCAGCATGGACATTGCTCGGTTCGGATTTCCCCTGAACTTGAGCAGATTGCGGCTGTGCTGGATGTAGCTGACCTGTCGCAGCTGTTGCGAGTTCATCTGCTCCTCCGAGGTGTGCGCCGCGTCGATCTCAAAGTCGCACGTCATGGAAAATTGTGCCCTCGGATGGTACAGCTCCTGCAGGTCGGCACGCTGGAATGAATCGAACAGCGCGAAATAATGCTTCACAAACGATTCGGCAAACTTGTACGCTTCCGGCACACAGATGTAGTTCTGACAGAAGGGGAAATTTCCCAGCAACGATTTGCCATCGAGCTGTTTGAGCATGCCGAAGAACTGCTTCACATTCCGCACGTACTCCACGCCGGTGTGTGCCGTTCCGCACACGGGATTATTGTCCAAAAAGAGCTCGGTAACGTTATTCCATGGAATGCCTTTCAGGTCGGAGAATTTCGAAATCTGCCAATTGAGAAATAAATGGATTAACGTACTGATATTTCAAATTAAATTTGAATGCTTGAAATATTTCATAATCGCCGAAATATTTCATCCTTCAACGATGCTGTACTAAAAAGGATGGAAATTTCAAATTCAAGCATTCAAAAGCAAACCGAGGATTACCAAATTGTAGCGCAGATCCAGCGATACTAGGCTGTAGAACTTGGACAGACTTTCCAGCGCCACACAGTTCTTGAGCTCGTTGTGACGCAGTCGCAGCACCAAACACGCACTCCCGAACTTCCGGGCAGCGTACTCCATTATGTACCGCAGCGTCGATGGACTTTTCGCACAAAAGTCTACGTACCGACACTTGTTCAGATCCGTCTGCATCGAGCAGAGATCGAGACAGCTATTTTGGAACCGTTTGCCAACGAACCACTCTAGCCTTTTCAACGGCTGCACATCTTTTTCGCCAGCCTCGGCAACGTTCATCGTCAGCGACAGCTTCAGTACCGCGTTTTTCGCTCGCATTGGCAGTTTTAGCTTTTGTCGCACCAGAACGAGCAGCGCGTCGAAACAATTCTGGACAAGAAATTCATCCTCCTTCGAATAGGTTTTGTAGTAGCAGGGGAAGAACGTATGCTTGCCGAGCAGGTTGAACAGCGCGTCCAGTATGTCCTGCTTGTTGCAGACTCCGTTATGTAGCACCGTCACCTTATGCCAGTGGGGAGTCATGTTGTACTTCTGGAACGCGGTTACATTCATGTCCGCTTCGGTGATCAACGTTCCGGGGGAGGTTATTTCAACTTCCTCCTCTTCTTCGTCGCCATCACGCACAACTTTCGTTACAACCGGGCTCGTTAAGTTGGTATCCTGAAATGCGAAAAACAACAGGGACAATGAGAAACCCCGAAGTTGTGGAAGCATTTGTCGCGGGGCCGCTTCTTACCAGCTTCAACAGTTGTGGGAAAATACTGTGAAGAACTTTCTCGTAATCGGGCACCTCCGTTAAATTATTGCCCAGCACGAACAGCTCCAGTAGTGGCATCTCTCGCAAACCTCGTAGCGAGCTCGGATGCTTTATGCGATTGCCTCGCAAATCCAAGCTTGCGATCCTCAGATGCTTTGCGCTGGCCAGCACCGATATGTGGCTGATACCGTTGTTCGAGAGGCGCAACGTATTGATGCAACTGTTGTCATTCAGCACCTGCACAATGGCCGAACAAACGACCTCAAACTGTGCACGATTGCCGAGATTAATGGAAAGCTCCTGCAGACTAACATGTTCGGCAAAGCTGTCCAAGTTCAGCAGGTTGCTGCTGCCGTACTGTGCCGCATTGTCGCACCGTTCCTGTACCGCCTTCGTAATGGTCTGGCGCGGGAATATCTGTCCGTTCTGGAACCGAGCCGCTCCGAGCCGCACGCTAACGGCCAGCTCCTGTGTGCCACACTTGAGCTTCATCCCTTCCTCAAACATCTTCATCATCACTTGGTTGCACATTCGCAGCAGGAAAAAGTCCACGTTTACATGCCGCCGATACGCTACCGGGAAGAAATCACAGTACGTAAACTTGTTGAACAGCGTTTCCAGTATCTTCGCCTTGGAACAGCCGTTTTCGTGGTGCACAATCACCTGATGCCACACGTCCGCTCGGTTCAACATCGTTCGATCGTACTGGAGGTTCGACCCATTATACAGACGGCTCGCCAGCTTGGGCTCGAGCACAATATCCGATTCGCCCGTGCGCATTTTCAACGTCTTCGGCAGCACGCTATGTATGTTGTAGAACACGCTTTCATCGTGATCATCCTGCCGCATGCTTTGGTCGGTAACGGTTGCGGCTCCTTGTGCTTTCCTTTCACGGTCCTGATTTTGCAGTTCCTGCACCATCTCCTCGATGCAGCTGTTGGTTGCATCGCACAGTACGTTGCTATCGATTGCGGGTTCCGCCTTGATGCGGACGGGTTCTTTCTCACTCATTTCAACAGCTCGTCATACAACTTTTGTAGGAAACTATCACAATAAACAACCACTTTGCCGGCGGTTCATTGAATGGCACTGGTGGAATTCGCTGAAGCAAGCAGAATGACGTTTTGCTTGCGGCGGTATCGATACGTACAGTGTTGCCAGCGGGCACTGTTTTGTTTTACAGTGAAGCAATCATATTTTTAAAATTTTAATTTTGCTTTATTGCTCATATCTTGCGTAAATGTAAAGGAAATCAATGCCGTTTTTGATGATACACAATCAAAATCACTAAAATTGTGGGGTTCATTTAAAACCAAACGAAATATTTGCCTCTTTCCTTCAGCTCTGCTCACACTGGTAACTCCAATTGACATAGTATTTGTGTGTTGATTTTTGCTTTTTAATACGTCTCTTTTACAAACATCTTTAAATAATTATAGTTTCATAATAAATACATGTATTTATAATTGTTTGTTTAATTTAATACCATTTCATTGAAATTATTGTTATAAAATGTCATTAAAATAGTCCCGCCTATACCGGCCATTCGACAGTGCAAGTTTGTTTTTATTATGCACGCCCCAATCGATACACTTTATTTCACAATCACACACTATTTACTGCGCTATCCGTAAATTTGTGCACCCGAAAAGGAAAATGTTGTTCCTAAAGGTATCCAGAGGCGCAATTGCATCCTGCATAAGGAGTCGCGCCCTTTCCACGGCCAACATCAGCTTCTCCGCCATCAAAACGGTACAGGAAAAGGTTCATCCATACTCGAAAATTCGCATCAACTGTGCTTACAATCTGAAAATTGTGCCGTACGATTTGCTAGACTGTCCCGATTCCAACATTCTCAAGGCAACGGTAAAGCAGGGCAGCAATACCGACGGCTTGGCGGTAAAAATATCCGACAAAACCGTCACCATTACTGGCGATCCGACTGCCGGTGGAACGGAATGTGTCCTAGAAGTTCCGATCAAGGCAGATCTGCACATCCATAACAATGGTACGACCTCGATAGCAAACCTGTACAGTGATGAGATTGAAGTTGTTGGTACCGGTGACATAGAAACGCAAAGTCTGCGTTCTACGAACATTACACTGAACAGCACTGCCGGAAGCATTGCCTGCCGTGGTATAACGTTGGCCGAAAATGTGTCTGCCACGACCACGGGCAAAGGAAACATATTTCTGGACAAACTGCAGGGCGGATCGGTTAGCGCCAGCACCGAGACGGGAAACATTTCGGTTAACGCAAGCTACTCGAACAAAAGCTCCTTTCAGACGAGGGATGGAAATTTGGAGCTGAAAAGCATTCACAAAGACTGCACCGTACGATCGGCCGGCGGCAAACAGATTGTTATGAGTACGAGCAACACATCGAGATACTTATTTCCGTTACAACACAATTTCATATTTTTATCCTATTTTTGCAGATGGCTTCTACGGTACGCTGGACGCGGATGTGGCTAGCGAAACCGTAACCCTTCAGCTTTCCGAGATGGTTGGTAAAAGTACCATTAAAGCGGTGTCATCACATGTTTTGAACCTGAATCTCGCCGAAACGGTGTACGAAACATCCGCCCTCACCGTGAACTCTTCAAACTTAACGCTCGACAGCACGGTAGTCGACATGGCCCACCAACGAAATGGCAGTAGTACTACATTTGGCAAGTCCGATGCGGAAAATACGCTGATCGTAGAATCAAACGGTGCAGTGGTGCTGCGAAAAATGTCCTGGGCGGACAGTTTTTCCTTCGGCAATATGAGTCAGGCGGAGCAACAATAATTTGGCATCCCGTCTCACACACACTCAGGGAAGCATTTCTATAGCGGTAGGCTTAAAAGTATATTTATTATCGCAAGCAATAGCGTCTTGTTTAATTGGATACCTCTCAAAAAGAGAATAAATTTGTGTAGCTGATTTGATGCAAAAGGTTCCAAGTTGATGTTATTAGTAAATATAGCTAACAGTTTGCAGCAGTGTAACCACCGCCTTTCAGTTGGATTTTTATTGCGGTCCATGTACATGAATCAGCTAACGAGCTATCCTCCCAAATTTGTACTACAATTACTTTCGCCTGTAAAAATTTAAAATTTAAAATTTAAAAATTTAACCATACACGGCAATTACTATAATAACCAAGCACTTCCTACCGCCACCAGAGCTCACCAGAATCGTGGCAATCCGCTCGTGTGAAAGAAATCCTCCCCGCACAGATCGGTACTACACTCAAATCCACCGCCATGCACACATTTGCATACGTTGCACTGGCGGCGAAACACTTTACCTTCCGGGCACGGACGACTTCCGTTCTTTTGCCGTTGTTCGATTGCTTCCAGCAGGCCGAGGTCATACGAGCAAATTCGCTGCGAGGAGTTTCCGATGGCAAGACAATTAATGTAGCTACCGCCAGCACCCATCGTGCGCCGTACACGACGGTACGTTTCACCACGAAGGTTTACTACACGGGGAGCGAAAATTAACATCAACCTTTGGATACTAAACGCAAATCGGCACTGTAGAACGTCACTCTTACCGGAGTTGCTGAGCATAGCGAGGGATAGAAATACTATCAAAAAGAGGACCGTAACGGAGAACTTCATCGTGCTAAATGGCGCGAAAGTATGAAATCTAACGCTAGCCGGTTGAGGTTGAGAAAGGGATGATAAGCATTGGAATCGCGCACGTTTTCTAGGCTATCGCAATTGGCACGTTCGAGTCTCTCTATTTCTGCATAAAGTAGAACACGAGAGATAGTCAAACCTTAATAGTTTCAGCTATTAGATCATCTTGTGGTAGTGTGGTCATATCATGTTCCACATTCCTTAATACAATCTGAACGACTTCCCTTGTCTGAGCATTGACTTCCGGTAAACTCCGGCCGAAAATACAAACTACTTCCACCAAGCGGAAGTTGACTTCCGAAATGTGTCGCGATGCGTGTGGTGTTACAAAAATAAATCAAACCATACCACACAATAAGCAACAGCTTAGTTCATCCCTCCATTCCGTCTGCTACATGTGTCTTCTGTCACAATGACCTATTTAGGAAACAGTTTTTATTGCCTTCTCGAAATCGCACTACTTATGCGAGCTCGCACCCTTATTGCGAATGGGACAACTGTAAGTCAATAACGCAACACGTGGGTTACATTAATTCCACCCCTGTTTATGCTACTACACGCCATGATGCAGCTAGGAAAAAAAAAGAGAGAACCACCAACTGCATTATTTTTAATGAGTTCATAGCATCATGAACAAATTACGAAAGCACAGACTATTACATAGAAAAGTATACCATTTTTTATTACAATTTACTGATTCCTGTACCAAACATGCATAACGACCCAATTGCTGTTTTGCTTAAGAATCAATTACATTCACATTTCTCCTGACGATATCCTATCCAGTCAGTCGTCTATCCAGCATCGGTACCTTATCGATAACAAACAAACATGAAATTAAAGAATTTTAGCCCTAGTGGCTAACTAAAGTCCTGAGAAATACCGTCCCTATAGAACAATAGTATATTAACAATCTTTTCGCATTGCACAACAATTATGTATAGAACAGGCCGTGTGATCTACACACGGCAGAACCAGTTATCAAATCTCGTTCGGACGTTCTTCCTGATTGACTGTCCAAATAATCGGATAAATTAAGTCAAGGAAGCTAGTAATGGCAGGTCCAGACCAAGACATCTTGAGAGGTTGTAGAGCCAAAGAAGAAGAAGCAGAACGGAGGTGCAACATGACTATTTCTTAGGTTCAATTGCACGCTACGCAAAACACATTTAAATGTTCAGCTTTTGCACGTGCATTTGAAGCACGTGAAATTTAGAACAAGAACAATAGACCTCTATCTAAAACATGCATCAAACTATGGCTGGATCGAACTTGAAACAATAAATAAGTGAATGAATAACATCCAAGCTGATCTGCATCAAAAGCCATCATATATGAGGCTGTAATTTTGAAAGGTGTTTGGCCAATCGGCCAGAAACCGCTCCACAAACACCGATATCAGGTGTAGAACGGTTTACGGAAAGCAAACATGTTTGTACACTATATTACAGTTTAAATAATGATTGACAAAGGCACCTGAATCCCTCCTCCAGCCGCACTGCTACATGGCGGGCGGTTAGAAATGGTAGTCCGTCTGCAGTTCTGCCATTGTGCAGGAGTTTAAATTGGCCACCAGCGCTTTCGTGAGCATGTTGCAATCATTCGACACCAGCACCACCTGTACATCGCCACCAGCGGCTACCGATTGCACCTGCAGTGCACAGTTTATGATGGAATCGTCGGGCGAAAGCACTGGCATCAGCTCGATGGTGTCGTCCCACGGATGCTGTCCCTTCACTCGAGCGTCCTTGGCACGTAGCATTTGGTGAAGAAATCTTACCACCGGAGTAATTTTCGGTGCCAGTTCCGGTTTTTTGTGCTTCACTGTGTCCAACTCGTGCAATACTTTGTACGGCACGACAACGATCGGTTGGCGGCCTGCGAATATAACAAAGCGAACACGTTACATCAAATTAGAGCCACGGCAGCTGGGTTGACACTTCCCTTCAACTTACCCACATATTTTTTCGAGAGAAAGCGCTCAAAATCCTTGTAATTTTCAATGAAGATGTTGGTGTCTATTATGCAGTAAAAATAACTCGAATACGCTGACAGCCCATCCTTGTACTTGGTCTTTAGATCAGTGGCAACTTGCTTCGAATCTTCATTCGTATCCTCTTTCGCGGGTTTCTTCGTGTCATGCTTTGCTTCCGCCGCCACCAATTCGTTTGCATTCTGATCAGGTAGTTTAAACTCCGTAAAGCTGTCGCATTCCATACTATCGGGATTGGTTTGCACTGTGGGAGGAAAGAACCGTGTCACCGGTTCGGGACTGCCCATTTCTACATCATCCACGTCCATTTCACAGCTATCCTCGAACTTTTCTGTTGCCGTAGCAACAGGGGCGATATTAATTTGCTTCACACCTGTAGCAGCGGGGACAGCCTTAGTTTGCTTTACCGCTACAGCTACGGGAACAGATCTCGCGTTTGCTTTAGAAGTTACACAGGTAGAGCGGGACTGACTGACACTTGGAGGTTTTATTGCCTTCGCTTTTGGAGGACTTTTTCGATCTTCTACCCGTTTCGGCGGAACCTTCGAGGCGGCTTTGGCTTTCTTTTGCTCTTCGACTTCTTTGTGTAGTGTGGCACATAAGTTTTCTAGCCTTGCTTGAGCTGAACCAGGCCGTGGACCGTACAGCTCCTTTCGCCATGCTACGGGTAATCCGTTATCTTTTTTGTGTTTTGCCTTAACAATGTTGGAAAGCGTTTTATCCGGTTTATTCCACGAGTTGCGGTCAGGATTTTGGGCAGAGCGCCGTATCGTTGCAGCATTGGACGCTAACGATGTTGGCTTAGTTGCCGGTGTTGCTGGGATTGTCGCAGTGAACGGAGCGATTAGACGTTTCGATAGTTGTGATTTCGGTGTTGCCACCTTTCGCTCGGAGGCACCTGAAGAAGTGCTCTCTTTGGATCTGTTAGCCGATCGTGGTGTTGCCAATGATTTCCTTTCCCTCGATGATGTCACTTCCGAAGAAGCGGCAGTGGTGGGCTTTTTAGAGCTCATCTTGGCCTTGCAAGAATTCTTTCGGTTCGCACTGAATACGGTTCGCTAGCTCGACGAGTTGATATGATCGTTATTTGTCTAAAATTATAAAACAAATATGCATTATAATAACTGTATGTATCCTGCATTAATATGTTTTTTTACGAACCTGCATATTACGGTTAATCGTAGTCTGCAGCTCCGCCAGTTTGACCATGAAGTTATTCGCACCTAAGAAGCCAGCAAATAGCGTGTATGTGGTAAAATTGCAAACGATGTTAAAGGAACGGGGATACACTCTAACCAAAGACGCACTTATTATCTACAAGTTTCACAGACACAAACGTTCCACCACTGCCGGAAAACACCAACTTTTCAACATAAAACCTCACGAAAACGTTCGCTCCTTTCTCTGTACACAAATAACAGGTTTATTTTGCGACAACCCAGAATGTAAACAAAGCTAAACTGTCAAAAGGCTCACGTGCCTTTCAAAGGTTTACAACGAGCCCGTTCAATACTTCAACTCGTATAGTTTCTATGGTTTGTGTATTCGCTAATTAATATGAGTTTTGTTTTGTTTTATTTTTTCCCATTTCATATTTTTTTAATTTGCTATGATTTTATGTTCATACATCCGATTAAATGAGAAAACTCTCAAGATAATGCGAAATTATCATACATTTTACATTTCTTCTTCTTCGTCATCTTTTTTAACTCCGTGTCCCCTCGAGTGATGTTGGATTATCATTTCTGGCCAACCTCACTTGTTTAACCCGTGTCTGGATAAAAAAAAACCCTCATGCGTATAAGAGGAAAGATGGAGGATAATGAGTTTTGAAACTGCACCATTCGTGCTAGCAACTGACCCCTTTATGGGTCCTACCTACCCCTACCAGATGCTCATTACAGCACCGTTAAACCCATCAATAGAATAAAAGGTTTTCAAAATGAAATATGGGCCACATCACAGGTCTCCTCCACAAGCTCCTTTCCACCAAATCATAGTTTTTGTGCTGCACCTAAAAGCTTCATATTCTCATTGCCTGTCTTAATGGCACACAAAGCACAAGTAACAGCCAATTCGACGTGGCAGTGACAGTATGCTATTACAACCGGCACACGACCTCAAATAACATATGAACAGCTAATAATCAGAGTGTTGCGGTGTGAATATGAGCCAGTTTCGCCACACGTGTAGCACACATGGCGCTGTACCATTCAAATCGTTCCCTTTCGATATTGAAGCGTTCCAGAGTTGGGCTGCGATAAGCTCACAGAAACGAGGTTGTGATTTTGCATATCACCGTAGAATGCTAAAACGGTTGCTAATATTCTGGGGACCAAAGCAGCAGTTTTCATAGTGCGGTGCGGCTGGGACGGGAAGCTTCCACCACAGCACCACAATCTTGAAAAGCAAAGCCATTGAAAAGTTAATCCAGTTTCAATGCTATTTTAGTACAGCCCTTTATGCATCCCCACACTTCACTATCAAAGAAAGTTGGCGTAGGACGGTGTCTATCGTCATTTTGCACCCAACGATAAAGCTTCGTTCCTTTCTGACCCGCCTGCCGATGTTCAACATGTTATACTTTTATTATTCACTGCTGCTAGATTATGAAAGCGTCTAGCGCCTTCCTAAGCCACAAACGTCCCCTACCACCTTCTTCTGCGTCTGTCCCCAAACATTCCTGCTCCTTCTAATCCTTTCTATTCTATTTGCCCATAGCGAGGCTGTTGAGTTTCCCGCGTGCAGTTCAGCTGTTCTGTTTCGCATGACTTGTGGTTTAGTGTGTTGCCACACTGGTCCAGCATTCGCTTGAGGCACTGAGCAGGGCACAAACACACACATACGATGTGTGTCCCGTCCTTCACGACACCATTGCGATGAATATTTTGTTTAGAATATATTTATCCTTTCCCACGCAATCCGTTCTTCCCGAGTTGCAGGCATTGTGCAACCGATGCATTAAAATTCAAGAGCATATTCAACACGCTCTCGACGGCGACTCCATCTTGCACTCGGTGCACCCTCCATTAGCGGCCATTCTCGTATGATGGCAGTGTACATGCAAAGGATTTGTGCTGAAGGAATTTATAAATAGTTCATTATGGAGCCAATGGAGACACAGTGGTGGTGGCAGTGGTTGCATTTTTAAAGCTTTTTTATTCTTCAATTTTAAAGCACGGAAATGGATTAGGAATAAATTAGAAAGAATGAAACCATAAGTAAACTAGATCAAACTGAACAAAAGCATTTCAAGCAAGGACTTACAACCGATAAGGATATAACAATCTTCACAGTTTCTGCTACTGTGTGCCAGTTTCTACCAAATCGTTCAAATGCCTTTTTATGTTCTTCTCGACGGCCAAGGTCAAGCTTTCTAGTGATGAATCCGTTTCAACGATAGTCGTAACATTTCTATTACCATTTCAGCAACAACAACAGCAGAAGAACAGCAACTGTAAGCTTGGAAAAAAGCTTTTCATGGTACCAAACACGAGAAGGAAGCCTGAGCAAATAAACAACAGAGACGTAGACAAGGCGTGTACGTACGTACGGAGCGCACTTACCAACGCTTCCATATGGATAAAGTGCCTACAATTTATCATTGCTTCCGTTCTGATTGGTCTAGTGTTGTGTTTTTCGTCTTTTCGCACCCAAACGTAACGATGCTCCAGCACAGAATTCTTGAGAGCTCGTGTATTGTTACAGTTTCGAAGCAAATAGAAGTTAAATCAGTAGAATACACGTTTTTACCGATGGAAATGCAAATCACTAATCACTTTCGCATCATTATTTTGAGTTCATCGTTCAATCGTAACTTTACTCTCGCGTCTAATTTGCAATTTTTCTACTAAATTTTGTCCTTCATTCTCTCTGTTGATTTGTGTCTTAATTTATTCTCTGAACGAGCCATTCTCGTTTGATCGTTCTTACCTTCGTTTGCTTTTTTTACCTTGCCATTCAGCCCCACAACGACATTTGACCCTCAATCGGAAATCCATTCTTTGACATTCAAACGTACGGACGAATTTCCACCAGTTCCGGCTCATTTTGTGTGCTTTGGTGCTTTCGTTCCGTTTCCTTCTCTACTTTTCCATGCTTGCGAATGTTCATGTCTCTAAGGGTATTGGCGGAAGTGCCGAAATACAAAGAAGACGTATTTTGCCAGTGTTTTTTTGTTGGTTCCAGTATATGGAAGAAAAAAGGAATCTTCAACTCGAACACGGAAAAGGCATTCTGTGTCTGTGAAGCAAAAATGGGCAGTGGTTCCCGGCGCCACCCATAAGAAATGAAAAGTGCTACGGAGAGGAAAATTGCTTCTTGTACACCCCCCACTATTGTGCTCCTTCTTCTTGGTTTCCGAAAAAAAAAGAAAGACTGGAAAATAAGAAGCCAAAGGGACGCTTCCTTCCCGAAGCTAGCGAGCAGTAAATCGTAACGATTATTTTATCGCTCGTACCACCATACACTACCGCTGATTGTGCTACATTTGGTGTAAATTTTTCTTTACCCCATCTTAGGGAAGAAAATCCAAAGGAGCAGAAAAGACTAAACTTTTACATCGCAGTTTTCCCACACCGAGCGACTTTTTTTCCTCCAAGAACGGTAATGAATGGTGGAAAAGCTAAATTGTATAATTTTCTCATGCAGCTCAAGAAATTGCGTTTCACCACCATACGGTATTCGCGTCGTTGTCGTCCTTGTTGTCGAATATTTGCTGCCAACCGCGCGCGGCACAGTTTACGATTATGAACGCTTGTACGCGCGTGTAGCAGAGGATTAATTTGTGTGCAGATGGTTTTGGCGTGCCGATGGCGAATAATGTGCTTGACATGGAGCAAAGCAAAAACTTTCCAAACGACCCATCAACGCTTCGAATGGTGCGGTAGTGTACAATCAAAAGCAAATGGGCATTAGCCATGGACATTGAGCTTAAAATTAAGGTGCCATTTTTAGCGATACGGTTACAAGCTTTCCTACAAGCTCATTGCTCATTAAAGTTACCGAAACAATCGTTATCGTGCCGGCGTAAGGTGTTAGCAGAACCACTCTAAAGCGTGCGCTTACAAACCGCTCACAGAGGCGCATACGGTCATACGGTGTTTACTTTTTCGGAACGGCACCTCGGCTTGGTGCGAACAGTAAGTGCCTCACCATCATTAATCAACCTGCTTGAACAGCACTAGAAAGGACGGTAAGCACACATGCTCGGGAAAGGAGTAGACTATCCTCCAGCATCACAGTACGCACTGAAGCAAAAGAAGGGATCGCAAGGATAAATGACCATGGAGTTGCGTTGCTGTGACAGTACACCAGAAAGAATGTAAAGTTTACACTTTTTACGGTAGCTTTTTTTAGCGCGAGAATGTTCGAGTTAATAATTTATTATAATGTAGACAAATATTTTCCAAACCTACCAGGCGTCTCCATTATGGTGTTAACAGATATAAAGTTAACATATAATAATCTATCCTCGTTTATTTTAACCAAATATGCTGGAACCGAAAAACAGCCTCGCAAATTTATACAAAAGAAGCTAAACAAAACTTATATCTTATTTTTCATATTAATCCGAATCCATTCGATCGGATGGAGGCGCCCAGTAGCTTATAAAATTAACTAAGAAAAAAATCCCACACTGTAATGTAATTCGTAAAGAATGTTCCGTGTAACATGTGAAATATAATTTCTATCATTCAGCACAATTTAAACAAGAAATTAACTAAAAATTAAACTATATATCTTTCACATTTTATCCTATCAAACACCTACTGTCCGAGCTAACACACATCTCACCGTAAACGTCTGCTATCCACTACAACCAAACAACGAAATACAATCTCCAATTTAGCAAATTGTCAATCCGTTCGATTGGAATCTCAAGACCAACGGGGGATGATGGCTGGCCCCAGAGAATGGTGAAGAAAGCGACACAGAAAGAAAGCAACATATCACAGCTTTTCGTTTCAATCTGTTCCTCACTACTTCATCCTATAATTGCAATCCATACGTCAAACTGCCGAGGTCAGCAAAACAAAACAATCTCTCCTGGCATTTCAGCACGAAAAAATAACACAACAACAGACACAAATAAATAACTCACCTTTCTGGTGTCCTGAATTCATACCCCTCCCAGCCACACAACGGATTGTACACCGGAGCCCAGCTTCAAGCAACGTGAGCATGAGATGAGATTCGTGCATGCCATTCATCGTGTGCTCACATCCCCCCACACACAAACACAATTCATCACACGTTGTGGAACGCTTGAGATCAAAACAACTCTCATCACTTTCATTCAAAATCTGCCGAGCACTTTGCGTGCGCTGCCGCTCCTTGTGTTGGTGAGTGCGAGAGGCTGATAATAGTGTAAGAGAGGCTGGAAAGCCGGACGAAACGACAGGAAGTGTGGCAAGCCTGCCGTCCATCATGATAACGCTTCCCGACCAGGTGGCGAAACGAAATCGGCGAGAGATTTACTCTCCATTGTCGGTGAGAAGAATACATCCCTAAGTGTGTGTGTGTGAGTGAGTGTGCTCGCTCAGTCTTTCTCCTAATCACACTCCCGCTTTATCACGTGGAAAGCGTGATTTTACCTTTGTTGTAGCCCGGTTGCAACCTCACGCGAAAAAGCTCATCAACGCACAACCGTGTGAGCACAGCAGGCCGAACGAAAGAGCACCAGTGTTTGGCGAGCAGAAACTTTTGCACTCACGCGACGGGTTCGCTCTCGTTCCCCGTTTGGAGTGTTTCGGGGTTCGGCTCCATCAAGTGGTGAGCTCTGGACGGTTCGCGCGGTTAGACCTTCAGTTTCAGGATCGACGCTGGGATAGAACGACCCTTCGAGGCGTTCGGAACGGATTTCGCATCACTGCTTCGATTCGGCAACCGTCAAAGGGAAGGCCGTTGTGCGTTTCGGTGGAGCAAGAGGGTAAGAAGTGAAACGGTCACCCCAAAACCCCGGAAAGAAAGAAAGTGAAACCGTGGGAATGTGTGTGAAGGTAGTGAAACTCAACCCAGCTAGCGACTGTAGGTGGTTGAAAGCGTTACGCATTTTTGTGGGGAACTTCCCGATTTTCTTCCCGTCCAACAGGCGTGGCGTGTTGGGAAATTCCGTACACTAAACCATTGAGGTCATTTAATTGAAGGACTCGATGCGTGTATTCGCGTGCGTGTGTAAGTGTGTGCGATTACTATCAGTTTTACTTTAGCTGCTTATTTCACCCGAACGTGTTCCCGATACGCGCCGTGCTTCGAGTGGAAAAATCGTTCAGGTGTAAAGCGTGACGAGAGTGCATGGAAAATTCCCATCAAGTGTCCACCACTCGGATCTCAGATTTCCACCGTTGTATGTGTGCGTTATCGTCCCAGTTCGTCCAGACACCGTTAGCACGATAAGACACCGAAGGTGCACAATCTGGTAGAGTGCAACCATTAATCCGAACACAAGTCCCCAAAGCTCGGAGATACTTTGCTGACAGGTTGCCGTCAGTAGTCCGCAGAGAGATTTTGGTGTGCTTGCTTTCACGTCTTTCAGGGATTAAGAAAAGTCATTAAAACGAACTAGCACTAACAGTTGTATCCGTTTGAAGCGAATTAATGTTGAACAAGGCCGATTCGCAAGGGAATCGCGAAAAGTAAAACCTTTCAGTAGCTGAACTCCTTTCTGCAGTTCAAACACGACAGTCCATTTCACCATTTGCTGAAGCTGGTGGCTCAACCTTACATTCAAATACAAAACACCCATACAAAGGAATACCCACTCTGACACAGTAACCCACCCAGTAAACCCCGCAGGTAATAGAGTACTCGACCTGATCCCTTAAACGCTGCTCCCGTGCTCCGTACTATCAAAGCCCTTAAAGACGTGTGGAGATAAAGGCACACAAATTAAACCGTCCCTTATGAACGTGTTTCTGAACGTTGCGCTCGGTCTTATCGGCTTACCATTATGGGTAGGCCAACAGCACACCCGCAGCAAGGAACTACTCACTAGCGTGCGAGCAAAATTTTCCTAGGTCCTCGGGAAGGAAATCCTGAATCTCCCGGGGGTTAGATTGTGCTGTAAGTGAATGCTTCACATCATAACATGAGCTAAGGGATGAGGATGCGAACTCGGGCTTGTGGCATCACAGGTGTTGGTAGTTCAATATGTGTAAGGGGCGTTGGATAGAGGATTGATTTTTCCGATCTGTTTTACTTTTTGAAAGAAAATCGGTTGGCTTGCTTTCGAGGTGAAACATTGAGTGAAAAGATGGTGGTAAAATTTGAAAAAGGAAATGAGTGACCCGTGAAAAGTGAAGTTCCACGCAAACAACAGTGCATCTTATAACAAAAAAAAAAATCACCCATTGCATTAGTGCCACGATCGGTTAACGCTTACCGTTCCGCTAACGCTCCATTTATCTTCTTTTGATTTCTGAAGTTCGTTCGCGTGTTTAACCTTACTTAGGCGGAGGTGTGCTTAACGCCTGCTTTACCGTGTAACCGCCGTGCGTGTGTGTGTGCTACCAGTTGTTTGTCTTTGTGATTGGATGGCTGTTGCGAACGGTTCACTAAAAACAACCCTAACCTTGTGCATCAGGAGGACGGTGCCGATTCCACCCGTCAACATCATCCAGAGGTCATACCGATAAGCCGAAGTAAGTCATATAAGGTTACAATGCTTGCATGGTAATTTTAGTTTAAAAAAGGGGAGATATCTTTTGGTGTGCTCACGTTTCAAGGATGCACCGAAGGTCCTGCCCGTGTGCGGTTAGAGTCAGCTATCTATAAATAGACGGCACGCTGGAACATGTATGAGCTACCCATACACCTTCCACACTGTGTACGGATGCGTGTGTGTGTGAGGATGAGTGTGAGAAAAGGTAGCTCACTATAGACACTACCTGTGGCCTGTGCTCCAATCGGGCCCTATGCCGGGAATTTTGC